>NW_024070189.1:26459053-27059053 GCF_014754425.2 Oryx dammah
CCACCCCCCTCTCCACAACATCTCTCTGGGTCATCCCCGTGTACCAGCCCCAAGCGTGCCGTATCCTGCATCAGACATAGACTGGCAATTCGATTCTTACATGATATTATACATGTTTCAATGCCATTCTCCCAAATCATCTCACCCTCTCCCTCTCCCTCTGAGTCCAAAAGTCCGCTATACACATCTGTGTCTTTTTTGCTGTCCTGCATACAGGGTCATCATTGCCATCTTCCTAAATTCCATATATATGTGTTAGTATACTGTATTGGTGTTTTTCTTTCTGGCTTACTTCACTCTGTATAATTGGCTCCAGTTTCATCCATCTCATCAGAACTGATTCAAATGTATTCTTTTTAACGGCCGAGTAATACTCCATTGTGTATATGTACCACAGCTTTCTTATCCATTCATCTGCTGATGGACATCTAGGTTGTTTCCATGTCCTGGCTATTATAAACAGTGCTGCGATGAACATTGGGGTACATGTGTCTCTTTCAATTCTGGTTTCCTCAGTGTGTATGCCCAGCAGTGGGATTGCTGGGTCATAAGGCAGTTCTATTTGCAATTTTTTAAGGAATCTCCACAATGTTCTCCATAGAGGCTGTACTAGTTTGCATTCCCACCAACAGTGTAGGAGGGTTCCCTTCTCTCCACACCCTCTCCAGCATTTATTGCTTGCAGATTTTTGGATCGCAGACATTCTGACTGGTGTGAAGTGGTACCTCATTGTGGTTTTGATTTGCATTTCTCTAATAATGAGTGATGTTGAGCATCTTTTCATGTTTTTGTTAGCCATCCGTATGTCTTCTTTGGAGAAATGTCTATTTAGTTCTTTGGCCCGTTTTTTGATTGGGTCATTTATTTTTCTGGAATTGAGCTGCAGGAGTTGCTTGTATATTTGTGAGATTAGTTGTTTGTCAGTTGCTTCATTTGCTATTATTTTCTCCCATTTGGAAGGCTGTCTTTTCACTTTGCTTATATTTTCCTTTGTTGTGCAGAAGCTTTTAATTTTAATTAGGTCCCATTTGTTTATTTTTGCTTTTATTTCCAGAATTCTGGGAGGTGGATCATAGAGGATCTTGCTGTGATTTATGTCAAAGAGTGTTTTGCCTATGTTCTCCTCCAGGAGTTTTATAGTTTCTGGTCTTACATTTAGATCTTTAATCCATTTTGAGTTTATCTTTGTGTGCGGTGTTAGAAAGTGATCTAGTTTCATTCTTTTACAAGTGGTTGACCAGTTTTCCCAGCACCACTTGTTAAAGAGATTGTCTTTACTCCATTGTATATTCTTGCCTCCTTTGTCAAAGATAAGGTGTCCATATGTGTGTGGATTTATCTCTGGGCTTTCTATTTTGTTCCATTGATCTATATTTCTGTCTTTGTGCCAATACCATACTGTCTTGATGACTGTGGCTTTGTAGTAGAGCCTGAAGTCAGGCAAGTTGATTCCTCCAGTTCCATTCTTCTTTCTCAAGATTGCTTTGGCTATTCAAGGTTTTGTGTATTTCCATACAAATCTTGAAATTATTTGTTCTAGTTCTGTGAAAAATATCGCTGGAAACTTGATAGGGATTGCATTGAATTTGTAAATTGCTTTGGGTAGTATACTCATTTTCACTATATTGATTCTTCCAATCCATGAACATGGTATATTTTTCCATCTATCAGTGTCCTCTTTGATTTCTTTCATCAGTGTTTTATAGTTTTCTATATATAGGTCTTTAGTTTCTTTAGGTAGATATATTCCTAAGTATTTTATTCTTTTTGTTGCAATGGTGAATGGAATTGTTTCCTTAATTTCTTTTTCTACTTTCTCATTATTAGTGTATAGGAATGCAAGGGATTTCTGTGTGTTGATTTTATATCCTGCAACTTTACTATATTCATTAATTAGCTCTAGTAATTTTCTGGTAGAGTCTTTAGGGTTTTCTATGTAGAGGATCATGTCATTTGCAAACAGTGAGAGTTTTACTTCTTCTTTTCCAATTTGGATTCCTTTTATTTCTTTTTCTGCTCTGATTGCTGTGGCTAAAACTTCCAGAACTATGTTGAATAGTAGTGGTGAAAGTGGGCACCCTTGTCTTGTTTCTGACTTTAGGGGAAATGCTTTCAATTTTTCATCATTGAGGATAATGTTTGCTGTGGGTTTGTCATATATAGCTTTTATTATGTTGAGGGATGTTCCTTCTATTCCTGCTTTCTGGAGAGTTTTTATCATAAATGGGTGTTGAATCTTGTCAAAGGCCTTCTCTGCATCTATTGAGATAATCATATGGCTTTTATTTTTCAATTTGTTAATGTGGTGAATTACATTGATTGATTTGTGGATATTGAAGAATCCTTGCATCCCTGGGATAAAGCCCACTTGATCTTTTTAATGTGTTGTTGGATTCTGATTGCTATTTTCAATCTTCACTAATAAATAAAAACGTTCCATTTTCAAATGTGACACTGTAAGCATTGTTATCTGAAAGCAGGGAAATTATAGTTGATTGTGCTTTGTCTCCTCAGATAAATTTACAGAGAAAAATGAGAGTTACTGGTGTGATTACTCAAGGAGCGAAGAGGATTGGAAGTCCAGAGTATATCAAATCCTACAAAATAGCATATAGTAATGATGGAAAAACCTGGACAATGTACAAAGCGAAAGGAACCAATGAAGACATGGTAAGTCTTCCATGTCATGCTTAATTTGAACATAACCTGTCATACATAATCTATTACCAAGTGACTACTGAATATTCAAAAGTAGTCCTATGTTGTTGAAAATAAATTTATGACTTTTTTAATAGGACCAGTGGTGTGTGGAGAGGGTAAGGAGTTATCCCAAATTATCAGTGTGTAGTAGCGACCATTTAAATCTTCCTCAGATTTTAACTGGTGGGACTATAGACACTTTATCACAAGGTTAGCATAGTCCTGTGCATAACAGTTATTTTAACAATAGTCAGCTTTAAATTTCATTTTATTGCTTTGACAGATGATCCTTCTCCTTAAATAAATACAGATCAAAACTGTTAAAGAAAAAATAAAATTTTTAAAGAGAAACACCGAGTTATAGAAAAATTAACTCTCTATTACTTAATATCTTAATATTAGAAGAAAGTTTTGTTATTCTGCAGAATAAAATATTCTAGAGGAATATTTATCTGTGTGCATCTTACATAATGATATTCAGTATCTCCTTTGCCCTTTCATATATTTCCAATTTTTAAATTAATTTTAACACAAATTTCTAATTTTAAAAAGCAGCAATGTAGTTCATTCCATTTAAAACTGAATCATTAAAATAGACTGATAAATTTTATGGAAGATTTTTTTTAATTAACTTGTTAAATGAACGTAAATAAGTTTTTTGATTACTAGGTTATATAAAAGATAAAGTGAAATGAGATTTAAAGGAATTAAAAATAACACATTTTAGCATTTAAATTTTAGAGATAAATTGGTTTTTCACTGGAGATATATATATAAAGAAATGAGTCTCTTATCCAATGATCTGGGACTTGAGGACTCAGACCCTAAAGCATCATAAATTTGATCACAGCTTGGAGAAGGAAATGGCAACCCACTCTAGTACTCTTGCCTGGAAAATCCCATGGACGGAGGAGCCTGGTAGGCTACAGTCCATGGGGTCATGAAGAGTTGGACACGACTGAGCAACTTCACTTTAGAGAAACTAAGTGATCAGGAAATAACACTGAAGGCTGGTTCCTAAAACAACATACATAATTACAAAGTTGCAAAATGAATAGATAGAGCCAGATCCCGAACTAAGTTGAGGAGGCATTTCCCTTTAGAAGCATTCCATTCTCAAGGACTGGACTTAAATTGATAAGCCCAACATAATAGGGTATAGATTAAGCCATAGGTTACAGTGGTTTACAGCTTTAACGAGGATTCTATCTATAGGTTTTAGATTTGCTTCTGATGGCAAAGTAAGTGAAAGTTGCTTAGTCATGTCCGACTCTTTGAAACACCATGGACTGGGTAGTCCATGAAATTCCCCAGGCCAGAATACTGGAGTGGGTAGCCTTTCCCTTCTCCAGGGGATCTTCCCAACCCAGGGATTGAACCCAGGTCTCCCCTACTGCAGGCGGATTCTTTACCAGCTGAGTGACAGGGGAAGCCCTGATGGCAAGGTGCTCTCTAAATGCCCCAGACCTCTAAATTATTTAATCCAGTCTTTGAGGGATTTGGTTGGGTAGGATATAGAGTCAATATTTGAAAATAGGTTTTTTTAAAAACTGCAATTAATTTTAAACTCTGTTATTTCTTTATATAGGTATTCCATGGAAATGTTGATAACAACACCCCGTATGCTAACTCTTTCACACCCCCCATAAAAGCTCAGTATGTGAGACTGTATCCCCAAGTTTGTCGAAGGCATTGCACTTTGAGAATGGAACTTCTTGGATGTGAACTGTCAGGTGAGTCTCATACCATCTCTTTTTGTGCTCTCTTTAAAGGAAAACAAAGCACAATTGTATGTAGTGTGTTGCTAGCTTGCAGTTTTTCAATATTCACAGATATTCATTTTTGCTACAAAATTTCTAAGGCTTGGTTCAGTGAGAAGGAGCAAGATTTAGAGGGTAAAAAATAAGCAAGTTCTAAAACACACTACCGAATAGGATTAATGTAGAAGGGGCAGTGTATTTCTTTTAGTGGTCAAAGAAAATACAACAAATTTTTACTGGAAACTCTTGTCAAATTTAAACGTCTTTTTAATTTTAATAGCAACTATGAGTTATGTTTTATGACAGAATTTCTGTGAAAATTGGAATCTACCTGACCTCATAAATTGCAGTTACATTTAGACTGTACAGCATAGAAAAGTAAGCTTTTTGTTTGTACATCTACCATAAGCGTTTCATTTCGTCTTTTTTTTTTCTTTAGGTTTTCCAAAACATGTAAATTTATCATTGTTTCCAAGGAGACAATACTTTAAAAACCAAGATTGCTACTATGAATTCCTAGGTTGTTATTATCTAGCAACTTACCTATTACCCAAAAAGTGGTTTTTAAACACAAAGATAACTACCAAACGACTCAAATTTAAATAATCCTAGTCCTCCTGGAGCTTCAAGACTAGATATAAAAATGAAGACTTTATGACTGGGTCTCTCAGTTGTTCACTTTCAATCTAGGTAGATTCTGAACTAAACAGAAAATCTTGCCCAGGCATTTCACTGTGCTGTATTTTTGGTGATGGTTCTTATATTTCTGTCATAAACATTTACAACTCTCTTTGTCAGTATGGCCTGAAATTTTGTTGAAACTACTGTGTTTTTTAAGAAAACTAAATATCCTTGTGTGTCCCACTTTTTAGTGTAACCTCCAAGTATGAGAGCCTTTTATATTTATAAACATTCCATTTAGGTAACATATCCCTGCAAAGAGACAACTGAGAGCATTTTATTCATTTCAAAAGGCTGCAGGTAATGGTTAAAATGCACACTTTATATCTATTTACCTTCTTGGGTTTATTTGTGATGTTAAGAAAGGGAATGGTTTTGAAGGAAATGCAAGAGACTGTTCAAAACAACCAAACTTTAAATGAACCTCTACATTTGAAGGAAT
The DNA here is from genome assembly GCF_014754425.2 of Oryx dammah. Taxonomy (NCBI): domain Eukaryota; kingdom Metazoa; phylum Chordata; class Mammalia; order Artiodactyla; family Bovidae; genus Oryx; species Oryx dammah. The sequence continues at coordinate 26,464,637 of NW_024070189.1, forward strand.
TAGAGGCATTTGGGCAGAGGAGTGAATCTATTTTAAGAATCACACTTTCATATATGGGTTTTGGGTTTCCTTTATGAAGCAATCAGTGGTACAGATTTAGTACCATTAATTACCCCCATAGGGACGTTTTCCCTATTTTGGTAATTCGAGCAGGCTTACTGACTCCCCGTAACTCTCAGCAGAATTATTGCTGCACGGTGTTTATTTTGCGAGTCACTTCATCACCACAGGCCAGTATCATCCTCAACTCATTCATCATAAAGCAATCAAGAGGAAGCCCTCGTGCGATGAAGTCTGCTGCAAGTTCTATGCTTTTTAGTTGGTGAACATCACCCTCCCCAATTTTTCAGTCTTTTAATTCATGAAGGCCAGTCTCAGACATGGCACCGTTTACACCCTTAAGATATGAATATGTTTTACTTTCCAGTTTGACAAGAGATTATACCTGACCCTTTATGGATTTTTACATTTTCAGAAAGAAATCATACCCCATCTCCTGACCCCACAAATTTATTTTAAAAGTGTATACAGGGAATGATATCTCTTAAGGAATGTTTATAAAAGCTAGGGCACCTCAACTGTAAAAATAATCAGTTGTGTTGTTAATACTTTATTCTGTTCAGCTATTGTCCATCACATGGATACACATTGTGCATGCTGGTGAAAGAGTTAATGCTGCTGCTGAGTCGCTTCAGTCGTGTCCAACTCTGTGCGACTCCATAGACAGCAGCCCACCAGGCTCCCCCGTCCCTGGGATTCTCCAGGCAAGAACACTGGAGTGGGTTGCCATTTCCTTCTCCAACACATGAAGATGAAAAGAAAAAGTGAAGTCGCTCAGTCGTGTCTGACTCCCTGCGACCCCATGGACTGCAGCCCACCGGGCTCCTCTGTCCATGGGATTTTCCAGGCAAGAGTACTGGAGTGGGGTGCCGTTGCCTTCTCCAGAAAGAGTTAATATGTATGTATAAAATATTATGGATGAGAAGGTAAATTCATGGTATGAGGCAAATTGGCAGGAGAGACTAGCTATAACACTCGGCAATAAACAGTAACATAATGTATAAACTATTTCCCACAGTCCAGTGCAACAGTGTAAAGCCCAAGGCTGCCTTATAGGAGTCAATAAACTGTTATAAGATCTCTCAGTGTATGAGATAGCAGTTAATCATTTCCCAGACACTTAAAAAAAGGAAATTCCCCAATATTCTCTGAAAGAGATGTGACTTAAGATGCTTAGAATGAAATGTATCATGATCATAATTAGTAGAGGAATAATCATTCATTCATTCTTTGAGCAAATTATTCAGCACCTCCTCTGGGCAATAAAGTGGGCAATGAAATGAATTCTGTGGCTAAGTAGAAGTGGTCAAAGTAAAGGTGCTCCTTTTCTATCCAATACATCAAGTACTGTGTTATCTCACAAAAGGAGAAAAACAAATATGTTTCCTTTCACTTGTGTCTCTTCCAAAAGCTAAGGAAGCAGTTGTACAAAGTTCCAGTGGCAAGGTAGGAGGACAGAGAGTTGGTGGTGATGATAGATGAACGAGTCAGAAATCTGACTGATTATTATTATTATCAGTCATAATACAGAGAACACATGTTGATTTATAATTGCTTGAAGACAAGCAGGGTGCTACTAAAACTTTAGAACTTTCTGGAATCTTTTAGATTTGTCATGAATTTTTGAGGATATTAGCAGTTGGTCATGAATTTTTTTTCTTTTCTAGAATTTATACTTAGGATCTAGAACTATTTATGAGACCTGCGATATAGGTTTCCTATGGCAGCAAGACTTGAGCTAGACATCCAGTTGGCTGAACTTCTGTGTCAGTTTTTGTCATTTTGCATAGATAGGAGTTTTCTAGAAGGTACAGGTGAAGACAAACATGAAAGAGACTCAAGAAGGAAGAACTGATTTAGATTGACCAGAACAGAAAGCAAGTAATTGTAGTTAAAATTAGTTTTATCAAAGAAGAGTTTAAGCCACCTCTCTTACAGTTAAAATACTTAGTTTTAGAAACCACAGTCAGTCATAATATATTCTTTAATACCCACTGATATGCTGACTTGTGGATGTAACATTGTCACCTGTTGCAATGAATTTTATGGAAATAATAAATTAGCTAACATTTGCTGAATGCTAGCTACATGCCAGCACTGTTTCTAAATAGTTGATTAACTACTTTTTTTTTTAATTTTACTTTACAATTCTGTATTGGTTTTGCCATACATTGACATGAATCCACCACGGGTGTACATGTGTTCCCAAACATGAACCCCCCTCCCATCCCCCTCCCCACAACATCTCTCTGGGTCATCCCCGTGTACCAGCCCCAAGTGTGCCATATCCTGCATCGGACATAGACTGGCGATTCGATTCTTACATGATATTATACATGTTTCAATGCCATTCTCCCAAATCATCTCACCCTCTCCCTCTCCCTCTGAGTCCAAAAGTCCACTATACACATCTGTGTCTTTTTTGCTGTCCTGCACTAACTACTTTTTTAAAATACTTCTTTGAGGTCATTTTTAGTATTACCCATCCAATCAAGAAACATCCACAAGCCTATTATCCTCACCCAACAGAGACAGACAGAATGAAAACCACAATCACAAAAAACTAACCACACTGATCATATGGATCACAGCCTTGTCTAACTCCATGAAACTATGAGCCATGCTGTGTCGAGCCACCCAAGACAGATGGGTCATTGTGGACAGTTCTCACAAAATCTGGCCCACTGGAGAAGGGAATGGCAAACCCCTTCATTATTTTTGCCTGGAGAATTCCATGAACAGTATGAACAGGCAAAAAGATATGACACTGAAAGATGAACTCCCCAGATGGGTAGGTGCCCAATATGCTACTGGTGAAGAGTGGAGGAATAACTCCAGAAAGAATGAAGGGGCTGAGCCAAAGCAGAAACAACACCCAGCTGTGGATGTGACTGGTGATGGAAGTAAAGTCCAATGCTATAAAGAGCAATACTGCATAGGAACCTGGAAGGTTAGATCAATGAATCAAGGTAAATTGGAAGTGGTCAAACAGGAGATGTCAAGAGTGAACATCGACATTTTAGAATTCAGTGAACTAAAATGGACTAAAATGGGCAAGTTTAATTCAGATGACCATTACATCTACAACTGTGGGCAAGAATCCCTTAGAAGAAATGGAGTAGCCCTCTTAGCCAACAAAAAGTCCAAATGCAGTACTTGGGCGCAATCTCAAAAATGAAAGAATGATTTCTCTTCTCTTACAAGGCAAGCCATTCAATATCACGGTAATCCAAGTCTATGCCCCAAATCTTCCCTGATAACTTAGTTGGTAAAGAATCAGCCTGCAATGCAGGAGACCCCAGTTTGATTCCTGGAGAAGGGATAGGCTACCCACTCCAGTATTCTTGGGCTTCCTTTGTGGCTCATCTGGTAAAGAATCTGCCTGCAATGCGGGAGACCTGGGTTCAGTCCTGGGTTGGGAAGATCCCCTGGAGAAGGGAAAGGCTACAAACTCCAGCATTCCAGCCTGAGAATTCCATGGACTGTATAGTACATAGGGTTGCAAAGAGTTGGACCCAACTGAGTGGCTTTCTGGGAAAGATTGAAGGCAGGAGGAGAAGGGGATGACAGAGGATGAGATGGTTGGGTGGCATCACCTACTCAATGGACATGAGTTTGGGGAAACTCTGGAAGTTGGTGATGGACAGAGAGGCCTGGCATGCTGCATTCATGGGGTCACAAAGAGTTGGACACAACTGAGTGATTGAACTGAACTGAACTGAGATGAGTGGCTTTCACTTTTCATGCCCCAAATACTAATGCCAAAGAAGCTGAACAGTTCAGTGGCAATCTAAAAGACCTTCTAAACTTCCAAAAAAAAAAAAAAAAAAAGATGTCCTTTTCATCATAGGGGACTGGGATGTAAAAGTAAGAAGTCAAGAGATCCCTGGAGTAACAGGCAAGTTTAGCCTTGGAGTACAAAATGAACAAGGCAAAGGTAACAGTTTTGCCAAGAGAACACACTGGTTAGAGCAAACACCCTCTTCCAAGAACACAAGAGATGACTCTACACTTGGATATCACCAGATGGTCAATAACAAAATCAGATTGATAATATTCTTTGCAGCCAAAGATGGAGAAGCTCTATACTGTCAGCAAAAACAAGACTGTGAGCTGACTGTAGCTCATATCATGAACTTCTTGTTGCAGAATTCAGATTTAAATTGAAGGAAGTAGGGAAAACCACTAGTCCATTCAGGAATGACCTAAATCAAATCCCTTATAATTACACAGTTGAAGTGACAAATAGATTCAAGCAATTTCATCTGATAGATAGTATCCCTGAAGAACTATGGACAGAGGTTCATAAGATTGTACAGGGCCCATTGATTGAAACCACCCCCCCCCAAAAAAAAAGAAATGCAAAATGGCAAAATGGTTGTCTAAGGAGGCCTTATAAATTGCTGAGAAAATAGAGAAACCAAAGGTAAAAGAAAAAAGGAAAGATATATCCATCTGAGTGCAGAGTTCCAGAGAATAACAAGGAGAGATAAGAAAGCCTTCTTAAGTGATCAAAGCAAAGAAATAGAGGAAAGCAATAGAACAGGAAAGACTAAAGATCTCCTCAAGAAAATTAGAGATACAAAGGGAACATTTCATGCAAAATGGGAACAGAAAAGGACAAAAATGGTATGGACCTAACTGAAGTGGAAGATATTAAGAAGAGGTGGCAATACATAGAAGACTATACAAAAATATCTTAATGACCCAGATAACCACACTGGTGTGATCACTCACCTAGAACCAGACATCCTGGAGTACAAAGTCAAGTGAGCCATAGAAAGCATCACTACAAACAAAGCTAGTGGAGGTGATGAAATTCGAGCTGAGCTATTTCAAATCCTAAAAGATGATGTGGTGAAAGTGCTGCACTCAATATGCGAGCATATATGGAAAACTCAGCAGTGGCCAGAGGACTGGAAAAGGTCTACTTCCATTCCAATCCAAAAGAAAGGCAATGCCAAAGAATGCTCAAACTGCTGTGCAGTTTCACTCATCTCACACGCTGGCAAAATAATGCTCAAAATTTTCCAAACTAGGCTTCAGTAGTATGTGAACTGAGAACTTCCAGATGTTCAAGCTGGATTTAGAAAAGGCAGAGAAACCAGAGACCAAATTGCCAATATCCATTGGATCATTGAAAAACCAAGAGAATTCCAGAAAAACGTCCACTTCTGCTTCATTGACTACGCTAATTCTTGGACTCTGTTGATCACAACAAACTGTGGAAAATTCTTAAAGAGATAAGAATACTAGATCACCTTACCTGCCTCCTGAGAAATCTGTATGCAGGTCAAGAAACAACAGTTAGAACCAGACATGAAGCAAAGGACTGGTTCCAAATGGGGAAAGGAGTACATCAAGGCTGTATATTGTCACCCTGCTTATTTAACTTATATGCAGAGTACACCATGCAAAATGCCAGGCTGGATGAAACACAAACTAGAATCAAGATTGCTGGAAGAAATATCAATCACCCCAGATATGCAGATGATACAACCCTTATGGCAGGAACTAAAGAGCCTCTTGATGAGAGTGCAAGAGGAGAGTGAAAAAGTTGGCTTAAAACTCAACATTCAGAAAACCAAAATCATGGAATCTGGTACCATCACTTCACGGCAAATAGATGGGGAAACAGTGGAAACAGTGGCTGACTTTATTTTTCTGGGTTCCAAAATTACTGCAGATGGTGACTGCAGCCATGAAATTAAAAGACACTTGCTCCTTGGAAGAAAAGCTATGACCAACCTAGATAGCATATTAAAAAGCAGAGACATTACTTTGCTGACAAAGGTTGTCTAGTCAAAGCTATGATTTTTCTAGTAGTCATCAATGGATGTGAGAGTTGGACCATAAACAAAGCTGAGCACCAAAGAATTGATGCTTTTGACCTGTGTTGTTGGAGAAGATTCTTGAGATTCCCTTGGACTGCAAGGAGATCCAACCAGTGAATCCTAAAGGAAATCAATCCTGAATGTTCATGGAAGGACTGATACTGAAGCTGAAGTGCCAATACTTTGGCTACCTGATGCGAAGGGCTGACTCATTGGAAAAGACCCTGATGCTAGGAAAGATTGAAGGCAGGAGGAAAAGGGGTAACAGAGGTTGAGATTGTTGGATGACATCACCAACTCAATGTATGTGAGTTTGAGCAAGCTCTGGGAGTTGGTAATGGACAGGGAGATCTGGTGTCCTACAGTCCATGGGGTCACAAAGAGTTGGACATGTCTGAGCGACTGAACTGAACTTATTATCACCATTTAACAGGTGATAAGACTGAGGCACAAACAGGTTTAGTAATAGGTATATGGCGACACATCTAATAAGCACCAGTTGAGTGTGAAGAGATGGCATTGATCAGAGAAGTCTCATATTTTATCTTCTTTTTCTTGATGATCACACTACCTTGTGTGTTCTTTGGCCAAAATGTAAAAGTTTACAAACGAAGACTCAACTGCTGGCTAATGTAATCATATAATCACACTGCATTTTACAAGGTTTATGAATGTAAGTTTGTCACAGTTGCAACTCAAGATTATGAAATTCTGTGTATATGTACACATATGGACTAGATTTTTCAAAAACAAACAAACCCAAATTTCATACCATGTCATACCTGAAAATATATGTGGCAGACTTGAGAATCTTCAAAAAATATCCACTACTAAAAGTTTTTGAGTATAATTGAAACACAAAAATTTATGAAAAGGCTGTCCAGTCATGGATTTTGCTAGAATTAGCTCATTTCTTCTGTTACCTATTAAATTTTATACTAGCACAAAGCAGGGCACATGGTAAACACCAAATAAATAATAGCTTCTTACCTTCCAGAAGAAGCCATATTGGTACTATAAGAGTCACTGATAATGATTAACAGGTTTTTTGGAACATAAAATACTGTCCAGTTTAGAATATAACATCGGAGCAGTTTGTGAAAATGACATTGTCCTGGGAGAATTTTCATTTGCAGTGTTATAGAAACAGATAAAAGAAAACCAAATATATTTTCTGAGAAAATGTTCCAATTTTAAGGACAAAATGAAACTGTTGAGAACCAGGGACCCGTTATGAGGCTATCAGTAATGAGATAGGAGAGAGCATTTCAACATTGTTTTCATTTTGCAAAATCATATATCAGAGAAAAGTAGTTTGAATTGTCTGTCTTGTTTTCAATTTTTCCAAAATATATTCAGACAGAATAGTTTGAATTGGCTATCTTGTTTTTCGATTTTGTTTCAGATTTATTTCTGATTATAGCCTTTTTTTGACTTTAGATGCTCTCTCTTTGGGGGAATGAATAGCATTATGCTTAATCTTCTCTTGCCTATCTAAAATGAATGCTGCAGACTTTCAGGGTGATAAATTATCTTTCTCATGGCACCCTTCTCATTTTCTTCCAGGCTGTTCTGAGCCTCTGGGGATGAAATCAGGACATATACAAGACTATCAGATCACTGCCTCCAGCATCTTCAGAACTCTCAATATGGACATGTTCACTTGGGAACCAAGGAAAGCCCGACTGGACAAGCAGGGCAAAGTGAATGCCTGGACCTCCGGCCACAATGACCAATCACAGTGGCTACAGGTAATATTTTCTAAAAATGTCTCACAACCCACTGTCAGTCTTCCTTATAAGATTTCCTGTTAGTTAGGTGTCTGTAGGAGTCATTACCTTCATGCTAATTTAAATGTATCTTCCTGTTTGGCTGAACTAAATGAGTAAAACAAAAATTCCTTATGAATTCATTTTCATGTGTTGTTTTTATGCTGATGTTGATTTATCGAAGCTACTGTCAGATTGAGGCAGCAGAGTGAACCAAATCACACTATGTATAGGTCAATTCAATTGATTATGTGATCATTTGCATTTTAACTCTCATCTATTCTAATGCTCTGTGTCAATATTGGTTTGAAAGCATCACAGCAGAAATCCAAACCACTTTGAAATCATGCCACTGACCTGCAGATTGTTCCCATAGAATCATGACTCATGGCTTATTAGCCCTTTACCTGTGGTTGCTAAGCAATGGAGTGATTTGATTACATTCTCATAAGAGTGCTTGCTTATAGAAGGAAAGCATAGACATTGCAGAGTGTGTTTATCATTTGCAAATGAGGTAAAGTTACAGTCAGTGCTTTTTAAAACAACCTTCTTGAAATGCATTTATTTGTGGAGTACTTTTAAGTAGGCACAAATTTGTTAATGTCTTCTGTGGCAAAGTAAGACAGCTTAATTCCATCATGAGCTCATTTTATTTGAGAAAGATGAGTTCTCCTCTTACTGATTTTTATGCTGCATTTATGAGTTTCAAAGTTGTGGTAATTCACTGTATTTCTGGAAATAGCGAAAACAATTACAATAGCAAATCTCACCCCTCATCGAACCAAATCTGCACATATGACATTGTTCTTACCACATCACTTGAAATTTTTCAGTCTCTTCTTTCTTGACCTTACTTTTCCCTACTCTTACTTTTTCACTATTCTTATTTTTTTCTTTACTGTCTGTGACATTATGTCTGGATCTTTATTGATCTGAAGCTTTATTAAGATCTTGCATTACCATATACTATGCATAATTATGTATGTCTTTCTCCTTTTACCATTCTTTGAGCTTTTTGAAGGTAGGTTTTATATACACATAAAAAACAGTAAGTATTTATCATCCCACAACCTAGTCTTATGTCCTTGTGTATAAGTAGCAATACTACTTAATGAAATAAGTCATTGGATAAACGTCTGTGATGCACCTGTGAGGCATCCCAGAGCATGATAAATAGTGACGGTACAGAAGCGAGCAACACGGTTTGTATTCCTAAGACATCACCTGTTTCATCAACCATTGTTCTTATTTGGTTTGGATGACACCACAGTTTGTTTATCTTCATCCTTTTAGCTGGTTCTTCACACTATCCTTCCCCAGGCCACCCTTCCAGGTTGTTATTTTCCTAACAACCTCACTCTCACCAGCTCCATACACTCACCTTAACTAATTTAGCAAGAACTGGTTATTTCAACTACTGGAATGGATTCAACTGCTTTAACATTCTATTACTTCTCATCATCCCCACTGCCACTTCCAAGATCTAGGCCACTGCCCTCTTTCACCCGGGTTTTTGCAGAAGCCTCCTAACCAGCCTTCTGACTTCTGGCCTTACTCTCTAAACACCTATTTCCAAGACTGCCATCCATGTGAATTTTTTCTGAAGTGTAAATGTGATTCTTTTACTCCTTTTTTAAACCCTTCAGTTGTTCCCTATCAGCCACAGAATAAAGGGCAGCTTCCTTAAGATAGCCTAAAAATCTGTTTGTGATTTGGCCTTAATTCATCTCTTACCACCCTTCTAATTTTGCTTCAGTTTCTCAAACTAAACAACACTATCTCTCTCTTCCCCATCCTTTATAAATATCGTCTTCCTGGAGAAAAAGAATGGAAAGAGCACCTCTGCCCACAATATCTCAGCCTTCTGTTGGTTAAATACTTCAACTGCAGTTTTGCTTTTCTGTAGCTGTGCTTTTCTCTGGGAAGGCTTTGCTGCCAGCTCCATCCCATACCACATCTGGCTTAAATTTTCTCCTGGATATACTGTGTCCTCTATAATTTTCTCACAGTCCATTATCACAATCCACTGGAAATTGTGTTTTTGTGCTGCATTACTTGCTCAGGGCAGATGGAACCACATTTGTCTTTTTTCTACTTTCTCAACCTGTTGTCCAGTACCTAACTACGTAACCTGTCACAACATCTGACATGTGGTAGGCACTCAGTAAATACTGTTTTTGTCTATTTAAAGTATAATTGATTTATGATATTGTGATGGTTTCATGTGTACAGCACAGTGATTCAATCTTACACATATATATGTAAGATATATATATATATATATTCATTTTTAAATTCTTTTCCCTGATAGGTTATTACAAAATATTGAGTATAGTTCCCTGTGCCATACAGTAGGTCCTTGTGGGTCATCTTTTTTATATATAACAGTGTGTATATATTAATTTCAACCTCCTAATTTATCCTTTCCCTATCCCCTTTCCCTTTTGGTAACCATAGGTTTGTTTTCTATGTCTGTGGGTCTGTGTAAGTGATAGCATATGATCTTGGTCCTTCTCTGCCTGGCTTATTTCACTTAGTACGATAATCTCGAGGTCCATCCATGTTGCTGCAAATGGCATCACTTCATTATTTTTCATTGGCTGAATATTTTCCATTGTATCTATATGCAGCATCCTCTTTATCCCTTCATCTGTAGCTGGATATTTAGGTGTTTCAATGTCTTGGCAGTTGTAAATGTTAGTAGTGCTGCAGTGAACACTGGTCGCAAGTGTCTTTTTGAAGTGTAGTTTTCCCCAGCTAGATGCCCAGGAGTGGGATCACAGGATCATATTATAAGCCTGTGTTTAGTTTCTTAAGGAACCTCTGTATTGTTTTCCACTGTGGCTGTATCACTTTACATTCTCACGATAAGTACTGCTGAATGAAAGAATGAATTCATCCATCAAAGTATTATTTAAGTTATTGATTTATACTTAAAATGCATATAATTTGATCCCTAGTGTGAGACCAACTACTAACATCCTCAAAATTTTGAGTAATATTTGAAAAGTAAATCTAAAAGGTCATATTAAAAGTCTAACCTTTTTACTAAAAGAACTGGATAGCTTTTGTGAACTTTTCAAGTTCTTATTTAGAAGAGACCATGGAGAATTTCCTTTCCATTTGTTAGACTTGAATGGTGAAGTTAAACTTGTTCTTTGTCATTATACAATACTTTTAAAATTGAAAACATACCAGTCATATCTCAGATTCACTGGGTATGGCTAATGTTTGTGAATCATAATGCCACGTGAAATAAAATATTTTACACCCCATAAGTAATTCAAAAAGGCTGATAGACTCTAGAAATACCCACATAATAGTATTGCCAATGGAAAATTTCTCTAGAAAGATAAAACAAGTATTTTTACGTACATGAATCAGGATGTAATGTTCAGTGCACACCTTCATCCATCACTTTTTTTAAGATGACCTTTCATCTGTCTTCTTAAAGTCACTTGCATGCTGAAATTGATTCATTCTGTTGGTGACAGATTTTCTGTCAATGCAAGGACCAATTCTTTGAGTATGTCTATTCTTTTGTTGTGTCAAAACATATTCAGAATCTCCAAGGCAAGGGAAATTGACATCTTTACTTATTTTTTTTTCTTTTTTGACATCATGCAAGAAAAAGCTCCAGCACTGTGACTATTTTTAGTGCTTTCTCCTCAAGAGAGTAGAATCTGTTCAACTGTACATTGTTATACTTGTATCTTTGTTGGAAATAAGATTAATATTTTCATAGATAATGTTTAGGGTGATTTTTTTTAATTTTTGGTATACAGTCAATTTTTATCCTTATTTGGGGCTTCTGAATTTATAAATTTTAGCTGTAATCTTAACTAAGATGCATTGCTTTAGAGAAATAGCTCTTCAGAAGAGAAACTATGATGGTAATTTAAATTCTCTTCTTTCATTATTGATCTCCTGTTAATTTTTTAAAAATTATTTGATATGCCAACTATACATGTAACCCTCTAGTAATGAGAGCTTTATATAAGTTTTGTAGTTTTTTCCAAAACTTAATCATATATTATCTGGAAATACAATTGAAAATGAATCCTCAAAAACCCTTTATGCCTAATTGTGATATATTTTAAGGAATACCTATGCATTCTTTTAAGAAATTCTTATGTATTCAAATATCACTTTAATATTTATTCCTATTGTTACTCTAATGTTGCTTCTAGTCTCTTCTCTAAAGTCAGAATCTCAGAAATTCCTCAACCAAATGTTTTTGTGGGATTTATTTGGAGTGATCTTACCTAATTGATTTGCTTCCTTGAGCTACTGTTAATCTTATAATCATCATAATATTTCTGTATGAACGTGGTAAAAATGTGTTAAGTCCACAAGCAGTCCTAAATGAGAGGCATTTTTCAGACCTCTGAAAAACCATTATCCCATCTCTTGATATGTTTGATGGTCTCTTAAGCTTTAAGCAGGAAATTCTATCAGTGTGTTTTCCAGAAGCCTACAGAGGTTAAATTGTAAGTTCTGCTTTTAAGCAGTCTTACTATACCTAAGTTGAAAGGTCATAATGCAATCATTCCTGACTTGGAGTTGAACATTCTTAACACATGGTTACACTAGATTTTAAACCCTGTTTTCAGATAAAGTGACATTTTAAACAAATTGAATTTACAGAGATCTTTTAGAATCAAACCAGGCCCCTCTGTCCATGGAATTCTCCAGGCAAGAATGCTAGAGTGGGTAGCCATTCCCTTCTCCAGGGGATCTTCCCAACCCAAAGTCTCCTGCATTATAGGCAGATTCTTTACCATCTGAGCCACCAGAGAAGCCCATAAAATAAAGTAAGCAAATTGAATTTACAGAGGTCTTTTAGAATCAAGCTATTACCTCCTGTGTTATTTTCTAAGCAAAAACCCAGAAATTTTGTTGGGCTTTAACATGGAATAAATAAGACAAATAACAGAAAAGACGAAGCACATAGTAAATACCCAGCAACTAGTTCCCTTCTTTCTCTTTCTGGTGGCTTTTGATAAAACAGGAGAACATCATCTGACATCAATATTAACCAAGCAGAAAGATATGCATATGTATTTTTGCTTCTTCCAAAGGAAATTTCCAATAAAACTATGAAATGGAAATATCATTAGTTCAGTTACAGACTAAGCAATGTTGATATACACATTTGCATTGGCAGACAAAAACTGTAAATATTTTTGTTTAGGCAGCATCAGCTGTTTTTCAGATTCTTTACCTGAGAGTAGTAATAATATTATTACTAACTTAAAAAGAACATTATGTCATTTAGCAGTGTTCTGTACTGAAATCATGCCCTTTTTAGAATGGCTGCATGCTTTTAAAGTTCATTTTCAGGCTGTTTTCAAAAGATTGAGTAAATTCCCTTTTGTTTATGCTCAGATTATACAAGTGATTAAAATTCAGCATGAGGTTCAGATGTTTCGTGACATTCTATCAGGAGTAGATGTATTATTGTTGATAATCTTCAAAATTGTGAAGAAATATTTTGCTGTAGTAGATGCATGTAAACAAAGAACACTATGAATTAACTTGCTTTGATTAAAAACTTTTGAATAAGACATCATAAATTTTCTGTGTATATACCCATTGCCCTATTTATTGGTGGTGACTAAAGAAAATGGATAGCTCACCATCTGTAATTGAATCTATTAAAAAAATTTCAGATTTCATAAAGAGTAGCATAAGATAAATGACTAATAGGAAGAAAAATGTCACAGTGTCACTTAAGAAATGACCTTTTGTTCTGTTTTATGAGACATTTGCTAATTTAAGGTAGTTTGCATATTATTTCAACCAAATTAGTAGAATTAATAGAGTTGTTAGACTGCATACTTTAATGCTGACCTTTGTCAAAATTGCAGCTAACCCTACACAGTTTCATTTCAATACTAATTTTGGGGAAATGTGTAAGAAAGCAATTGAATTTAGGTTTTCAAATTAAATAAGCCTTATTTAATTTAGTCCATTTCATATTTTTAAAAGGGAGTATTGTAGCCATAAAATTTATTAACTTTTTTCAAGCCATTAACTTCCCTTGCCTTCTGGACAATTCATATAGAGAAAAGCTAAAGGAAAGATTTTTGAAGATCAAGGGGCCTCTAGGCCACTGGAAAACATTTGGCAAGAAGAAGGAATATTCTGATTTCTGATTCACTCTTTCAATATTTCATATATAGGCAACAGTAAGCCTACATGAAGGGTTCAGTTATAAAGCAAATCTAAAAGGGATCGAATAATGAAACAATTTATGCAGGATTATAAAACATCTTCTATTTTTCATAAATAGTAATGTATTTTGGAGTGCATTAAATGAGTCAAAGGAGGGCTATACTTTGCTTGGACTATAAATTCACCTTTAAATTTGTTTATAATTTTATAATATCAAAGGAAATCTCCACAATCCAATTAGGAAATTTAAGAAATCCTTTTTCTTAAAGAGTTATTCATTTATTTTTGGCTGCTCTAGGTCCTTGTTGCTGCACATAGACTTTCTCTAGTTGTGGTGGGTGGGGGCTGCTCTCCACTTGCAGGGCGTGGTCTTCTGATTGCAGTGGCTTCTCTTGCTGCAGAGCGCAGGCTCTAGGCTGTGTGGACTTCAGTAGCAGCGATGCGAGGGCTCAGTAGTTGTGGCCTCTGGGCTCTCGAGCACAGGGTCAGTAGGTGTGGTACATGGGCTTAGTTGTCCCTTAGTTAGGATGTGGGATCTTCCCGGACCAGGGATCAAACCCATGTCCCCTGCACTGGCAGGCAGATTCTTAACCACTGGGCCACCAGGGAAGTCCAGGGGAGGCGGGAGCGGGGGACCACTTTTGATGAGCAAAGCACAATTGAGTAGGGTATTTATACAGAAAATACTTCTATGGCAAAAGAAAGTGCTATCAACATCAGTGTATTTGTACTGAGTGCATAATTTGAATGCCAAAAACCTGATTTCAAAGGCTGACAAATCACATCAATACTATGGGATCAGCTTTTGCTCTTTTCCTAAACTGTAGATATTATAAAAAAGATAATCTCTCAGGCAGCCTTTCCTTTAAAAAAACAAAAAAACCCCAAAAAACTCTTACTAAGATTCTGGTGTCTAACTGATGATTGGCCAAATCCAAAGTAGTCAGAAAATTACCAAGCCTCCCAGATAATCTCTGGTGAAGTTAATAAAGATACATCATATAATTAGTGTTACAGTATAGCCATAAATTAATCTTTTTAAAAGTTAACTTTGTATTATTCATATTGTGTCCTGCATGCTAGATCACTTCCGTTGTGTGACTCTGTGATGCTATGGACCATAGCCTGCCAGGCTCCTCTGTCCGTGGGATTCTCCAGGCAAGAGTACTGGAATGGGTTGCCATACCCTCTTCCAGGGGATCTTTGTGACCCAAGGATTGAACCTGAATCTTTCAGTCTCCTGCACTGGCAGGCAGGTTCTTTACCGCCAGCATCACCTGGGCAGCCCTGTTATGCATATTATATCTACTTAATACTCCAAATATTGCCCCTATATTTCCATCCATTCTCATGTGGAGTAATTTCTTTGTGTTATATCTCTCTTTAAACAGCTTGAAAGAAAAGAATTCCCTAAGACAAGGCAATGAGACATATCAAGCCATCATGAAGTACTAATGTATTAGCATTTACATATAGCACATCATGAAAAACACACAAAGCAATAGTTCAGGTGATGGAAGGAGTAGATGAGATTGAGGGCAGGGTGCAGTTTTGGAAAGCAAGCCTTGATTGTACCTAAAAATTATATGTTGGCTTTGAGGTTCAGAGGTTATTCTAAATGGCTTCATAATTTTTTTTAATTCAAATAAATATTTTTGAGATACCTATTATACCAGGTACAAAGAACTGAAAGAAATATTCGGCACTGCGTCTGCCTGCAGGTATGATTACTGAGGCTCTATTGTCATGGATTCAACATTCCAAAAGTGATAAACAGAAATGTAGGAAGTTGGATGCCTCTGCTTAGGAGCCATATTTGAAACCACTGCAAACCTGAACAGCAGGAATTAAAAGAACTGTATGTGCACAGCAGGCCCATTCATGTTTTTATGATAATGAGAACTGAATGACTTCTGATTCCTTTGTGTGCAAATGAATTTTAATTTGTGGCTATTAGCTATCTTTATAGTAGCAAAATATAGTTACAGGAATAGTAATCATTTTCCTCTAAAAATATGAGTTAAAAATATGCCAATGAGTAAAACTGAGAACTTGGGAATACTGTTTCAAGTAAGATGAACATTTGTAAAGGCTTTCGGATAAAATAGGAATCAACTTTAATCAGCGATCTCATTTTGTCTTTAGAGCAACCTTCTCAGTGACTAAGCTATTTTTGCTTTATGGGGCTACAGAGAGTCTGAGAGACTTGCTAAAGACTAAGCAGCCAGTCAGCAGTAGAAGGGGAACTCAATACAGCAGGAAGCTCATGCAGTGATTTGTACCACACTCTGTAGACTATTTGAGTCTTCCCTGGTGGCTCAGATGGTAAAGCATCTGCCTGCAATGCGGGAGACCTGGGTTCAATCCTTGGGTTGGGAAGATCTCCTGGAGAAGGAAACGACAACCCACTCCATTACTCTTGCCTGGAAAATCCCACGGACGGAGGAGCCTGGTAGGCTACAGTCCATGGCGTTGCAAAGAATTGGACACGACTTGAGCGATTAAGTGAGTGTGGGGACTCCTGTTTTCAGGGAATGTTTGTTCGTGTAGGAAGCTCTTCCAGGGTACAGTGCCGACCAGCGAAGCTCTGCCTATGGCTCGCTTGAAGGAGAGCTTCTGGCACCTCTGTGGATCCAGCTTGCTCTCTACATTTGTGGTTTGGCACTATAGAAATAGTATACCCCTTATGGTGTTACTAAACATTGAGCCCACACATTAAATATCTACAACTTTTCTTTTTCTTTTTTTCTTCTAAGATGAAACAGATAGGAAATATGCAAATTCTAGCTTTTTCTTCCTACAACTCGCTGGTGTATTATTTGTGCACACGCCACATCTTAGACAAAGCTTCTCTACCCAACACTCTTGATTGTAGTTAAGGCCACCTGGTCTGATTACTTTGGTTTATCCTAGAGATCTTTGTCATTTTTCTTCAAAGTCAGTGGTGCTGTGATGAATAGGTTATTGAGTTTTCATTTACATTCATGAGTAAGGTGTCTTTCATTTGTGAAGTATTTATTTGCTACCTATTGTCAACATAAATGTATTTATAGAAAATATTACATTCATTCTCTCTTTCACTATTAGCATTTCAATGAGGAAAACATGCCCTAGTGAAGTGACTTTTAAGTTTCTAGTGTCTCTGTTTAATGCTGTTATTTTAGTTCTTTGGCACAGTATGTCTCCTGGAAAGTGTAGGTACACATACCCATGCTCCTTTTCGTGTTAGCCTTTGGTTAGAATATTCCCTCCTATCCTTTAGGATGTGCCTGACATGTCTGCCAACCAATTAATTAGCTTCCAGTTAATCACTTGCTGGAGCTACTGTGTATTTCAGAGGAAAATAGACATCAATCTTCTTGGCCATTATCAAGCCAACCAGACTTTTGACTTCGTAACGCATCACTTGGGCTCTTCGCCCAGGTCTGTCAAGTTATCCAGTGCTGCTCCCTCTGTTTGGCCTGCCTGCTCCCCTCTGTGAAACCTTCTTGTGCCCTCCTCTCATCTGAGCTTTCCTGGGTTCTTGTGATTTGGTTTATCTCCTCTTAGGTCTTGCATTCCAGCTCCAGCCTGCTCTCTAAAGGCTAATTGCCTATTTATCATCAGCTCCTTCTCATCTTTGTGGTTTCAGCCCTGCCCTGGCTCTCACTGGGCCATCTTGCTGTCCTAGCTGACTTCAGTCTTAGCTCTCTTAGCTTCTAGTCATGGCACGCAAAATTTCTATTTCTCCAGATGCTTCTTTTCTTCAAATAGTTCCCCTACCAGAGTCCAGTCTTCTCAGCTACAGACCTGGAGTTTCTAAAAGGTCCCCTCTCAGTCTGATTATGAACTGATGAAATTAGGATAATGTATATCACTCTTTCATTCTAAAAATGTGTATACTTTAAAACAAATCAGATTCCTTTTCTTAGTTTTTAGAATGTTTATTTTTAAGCTATCATTTTCAATCTCTTCTTTCACCCTCATCAAAATGCTCCTTAGTTCCTCTTCACTTTCAGCCATAGAGTGGTATCATCTGCGTATATGAATTTATTGATATTTCTCCTGGAAATCTTGATTCCAGGTTGTGATTCATCCAGCCTGACATTTCCCATGATGTACTCTGCATGTAAGTTAAATAAGCAGGGTGACAATATACAGCCTTGACATACTCCTTTCCCAATTTGGAACCAGTCCATTGTTCCATGCCTGGTTCTGACTTTTGCTTCTTTACCTACATACAGGTTTCTCAAGAAGCATGTAAGGTGTTTTGGTATTCCCACCTCATTAAGAATTTTTCACAGTTTGTTGTGATCCACACAGTCAAAGACTTTCTCATAATCAGTGAAGCATACATTTTTCTGGAACTCCCTTGCTTTCTCTATGATCCAACTAATGTTGACAATTTGATCTCTGGTTTCTCTGCCTTTTCTAAACCCAGCTTACATCTAGAAGTTCTCAGTTCACATACTGCTGAAGCCTAGCTTGAAGAATTTTGAGCATAACCTTACTAGCAGGTTAAATAAGCGCAATTGTATGGTCAAACCAAGCCTGTAAAATTGCCTATATGGATTCAGAGCATTTTCATTTTCTCATCAGAAGGAATGTTGCATATAAGCTAAAGTCGACCCTGGTGTATCTGAAGTGTAGTCACCCCACGTCATGAATAAAATGGTCTCTGTACATTGACCACTCCAAGAGCAGCAAGTAGCTTAAGAACAGTTTTGCCTCTTAAGAAACAGTTCCTGTGAGTTAGTGGGCTTACTGGCAAGAGGAGTTTACAACCGCACACAGATATATATTTGTTAACTCAAGTGGTAAAAATAAAAATTTCTCATTTGTTGAAAAGTGCATTTGGTAATTATCTTTAAATCTCTGCCTCTCACTTAAGATGACAGAAGATTTTCATTGGAACCTACCTTTAAGTCAATAAACTATAAAGTTGGTCCTCCTGCAGATGTTCATACCCTTTGGTTTTGCCTTCTCTGTGTTCATAGTATGAAGTTTTCTCTCTTTATTCCAATGGGAGAGACTTTTGTAACTGACCTACATTAAATTTTAACATAGTATTCTTATTAGAATAGTCACTGTTTTACAGTAAAATCAGGCACAAAACACACGTAATAGACATGTTTAGCATTCACCTCTGTTGAGCAACATGAACTCAGAACTATGAAAGCATTGTTATTTTATAAATAAGTTCCTTGGAGATTTTCCTCACTTAAGAATTCAGACCACAGTCTGTTTGAATATGATTTCTACTGTCCCATATATTTTCTCTTCTACATGCTCAGTGGCATTTGATAGAGAAAGCTAACAGCAGATAAAAAGCATTTCATCCAAAATTATCCAATATAAGAAGAAACCAAGAGAATTTACTTATAGTCATTAATTAGTACTTGTTTATATGATATCTATAGTCTTAAAATTAAAAATAAAAATCTGTAAATTGCATTCAAAATGCTATTAATTATCATTGTGAAATTGTGTGATTATCATTACCATTTTATGTGTAACTTAGTTAACAAACCAAATATGATTAAAAGGGCTTAAGGTAAATGAATAAAAGCAAGGATAATTGAGTAACTGTTTTTCCAGTTAAACTCTGAGTTACCTTTCTCCCTTCTCCCAATGTCCTGCCACCTATTTGAGGCCCAGCCTTTGTTTCTTTCATGAGAAGCACTGTGGATTTTTTACCCACAAAATTAGCTCTGGGATTTGATGGCCCTTCATGAGCAACACAGCACCCATCTGTTCTGTTAGGCATATGCCTGATGATGTGGGAGGAGTCATATTTACAAGAGAATGGATCTAAGAGTACTTCGAACATAACACTCTCTCTATATATACATATATATGTATGTATGTATGTATGTATGTATGTATGTCTACAGCTGCCTCAAAGCACCATAATGGAAAATAGGAGAAATTCTAAAAATAAAGCAGCTTTAAAGTCCTCAGTGGGAAAAAGCATACCACCAGCTGCTTATATCTTCTTGCACGTTAGTGTCAAAGTCATTTTCTCAAAATGTGGTTTAGAGACCTCCTGCATCAGAATCAACTGGCATGAGTTAGCTGAAAATGTGGATTCCCAAATGCCATCCCCAAAGACTCTGATGTTTTTCAGTCTAGAATGAGCATAGAAATGTATATTTTGGGATATATATCAAGGGATTCTTGCACTTAGTGTAACAGGAGAGAAATGGAATTAGTAATTTATGGCCTGACTGTATAAACATATTTGTTTAGAGTCTACCATTTGAATGAGCCTTGCTTAGATATATTATTATTTTAGTATATATCTAATTGCAATTTAGGAACAGAGTATCAGATACTTCTAATTAAGAAAATGTCATGATACCAGAATTCAGAGTTCAAAAATTCAGACTTGTATTCCCTGACTTTTATTAAATGAATGAGTCCAACAACAAATCTTTAAAGTCCTGAGAGGGAAAAAGCATACCACCAGCTGCTTGCACATTCTTGCATGTTGGTGTCAAAGTCATTTCTTCTAACTCTATAGGAAATAAAAAGCAGAGACATTACTTTGCCAAAAAAGGTCCATCTAGTCAAGTTATGTACGGATGTGAGAGTTGGACTATAAGAAAGCTGAGTGCTGAAGAATTGATGCTTTTGAACTGTGGTGTTGGAGAAGACTCTTGAGAGTCCCTTGGACTGCAAGGAGATCCAACCAGTCCATCCTAAAGGAGATCAGTCCTGGGTGTTCATTGGAAGGACAGATGCTGAAGCTGAAACTTCAATATTTTGCCCACCTAATGTGAAGAACTGATTCATTGGAAAAGATCCTGATGCTGGGAAAGATTGAAGGCAGGAGGAGGAGATGACAGAGGATGAGATGGTTGGATGGCATCACCTACTCAATGGACATGAGTCTGAGCAATTTCTGGGAGTTGGTGACATACAAGGAAGCCTGGCGTGCTATAGTCCTTGGGGTTGCAAAGAGTTGGACATGACTGAGTGACTGAACTGAACTGATAAGAAATAAGTTGTATCAAACATACTCACATAGAACCAGATCTAAAATCTGGGAAGAAGATTTGTATTGGTTTCTGTATCTCTAGTATCTTCTGGCTATGAAAGTTAGGTAGGTCATTAGATCTGAATGTGATCATTAGATCTGAAGGTAGGTAAGTAGGTGGTAGGTAGGTAGGTTGATGGATAGAAAGCCAGAAAGAAAGCAAGAAAGACAGACAGAAAAGAAGAAAAAATAAAGGTCTAGTTTGTGGAATTATGGATTTATGGAGTGACTATGGTATTATCACAGATTTTTCTTAATTGATCCTTTGGGATGTGTAGTGCAATAACAGATATTCCTAACAGTGACCGTGAAACATTATCAATTTCTGAAGCAACATTTGAAGAGAGTAAAATATATTCAGTGAAGATAGAGTGTTAAGTTTACTGTTTTTGTCTTATAAAGAGGCCTTATTTAGAGAAGATGCTTATTGAAAATCTGTTGAATAATATTTTCAAAACCTGTCAATGTATATGTCATTTATAGAGTTAATTTTAAATTAATTGATATATTCTATAAGAAAAGGTACTTTGTAATGTTCAGATGGTAACCTCTATAGGAGAACTATCTAGGTTCATACTGTGCCACTAATTAGTTGTGTAACTATGGACAAGTGAGTCTACCTGTTATTGTCTCACTAGTTCATTTTCTAAACTAGTAACAATAGTATCTCATAGGGCTGTTAAGGAATAAGTTAATTAACAAATTGAAAATAAGCACTTAAAAATATTAGTTACTTTATTAATCAGAATGAATCAGTTACCAGTGAAACTATTATATAGGACTTTCTTTAAGGTTGCCCAATAAAGAAAAAAAATCTAGAATGCTTAGTTAAAGATATGTAATGAATAATCGTTTAATATAAGGATGTCCCAATATTGCAAGGGCCATATTTATACACATACACTGAGAGAGACCCAGTGTTGTTAATCTGAACTTAAAATTTAACTGGACATCCTGTATTCATTCATTCAACAGCCATATTTTCAATCTGGCTTTGCCTTCTTTCCCCTGGAATCTCTGCTCTGACTGAACTAAGTTATTATATTGATATAGTGAGGATTTAGTCAATAGATAATGTTTTAAATTAATTGCTCATCTATAATTGTTTTTCATTGTGCCTATATACCAGATGAATAGATATTAGAAATCCAATACTTTATTAAACCCAAGAAAAGTATGCTTAAATTGACTTCTACTTCAAAATTATTAATCCATATTTTGTTATAGACAAAAAGAAGCTATTCTTCTTTCTGACTCTTCTACATTTAGTGGATTTGGGGGGATAAGATGAACCCTTAGAGATCCACACATAGAACAAAGCAGTAAATGCTGGAAGTCAGTCTCTTTCAAATATATAAGGACTCAGTATAATAGTTTTCATCTTGGAAATGGGTGTAAGTTGCTAGAAATGCCCCTGAGTGACTAACTCTTGATGACATTTAGGATATTGTGTCTACAGTTTGTAGAAATTATCACTAGATGGTGTCTAAAATACTCAAAGATTTTTTGTTCAGTGAGTTCATATTATAAAAAGACACTGTCCTTAGAACCTGACTCTTGATCCCCTGAATGAGGAGATGATACCCTACCCACCTCCAGCATCAAGTTGTTCGTTTGAGAAATTTAGTAAATGCCCATTCCACAGGCTTGTTGGAAGACTGAGTTAGCTGAGTATGAAATATATATGTATAGGTCTAATGTGACGGACACGACTGAAGCAACTTAGCAGCAGCAGCAGCAATGGGATTACAGAATTAATGTTCTCATGGATTTTTGGTAATTCTTTTATTTGGATAGCACAATAACAGATATTCTAACAATGACCATGAGATACTAGCAATATAAAACACAATTCAAGGTCCTTGGAACAGACTAAGTGCCCTCTGTGTGTTCTCTTCCCTGCCTCTGCTTCAGCATTAAGGCAGAAACCCTAGAGGTTAGCAGTAGTGGAACCAACTTTGATCCCATATCCTGTGGCTCTGTTATATTTAATCACAAGACAAATTAAGGAAGAAATGCAGGGTACTTTGTGTCTCTAGCTTTCATTCAGATTATTTCATGTTTTTCAAAATTTGCCTAGACTCCTGAGTTTTCCCACAATAGTTCTACTTAACTATCTGGAAAAATGCCGTAAATCTCCTCTCCCTCACCCACTTTGTGAGATTATCCATTGTTTTATCAACCTATCTTTCCTTCCAGGAAGTCTCTTCCTTTGAGGGGTAATCCCAGGCTAGCCTAGCATGTGTAATAGGAGCTACCAATATAGTCCTGCATTCACTCATCACAGCTGAGTTCTTTAGGGGAGCGGCCAGAACTTTTTGATAAAAAGGGAAGCACCTTGTTGGAATTGTGGCAGAGAAGGTAGAGATAGAGTAGGAGATATTTCTTTAATCTGCATTTGTAGAGCAAGCAAACCGTAACGTGTGACAAAATGATTATTAAGAGAGTCTTTCAGGAGAAACTGAAAACTCCCAGCCACCTTGGAGTCACCATTCCACCCTCAGGTGTGAAACTGAGAGACAGGCTAGACTGTCCCTAACCAATCGAAGAGCGGTTCTCTGAGTGGAGAAGAAAATCCCAACATGCTTTGCTCTTTCTTGAGCTCACTGTTCATTTAAAGGGACACTTTTTCTATCTGCCATGCCACACTAACAAATGAGAGGATGGCCAATATTTAAGAAAAATTCATGTTGAAAGGCCTTAAGTAGAAAAGTCTGTCTACTAGATTGTCTTGGGATCATTTTTGTTGTTGGCTTTGGAGGTCTATAGGATAACAGTAGAAAGAGTTGTTCTGCCTATTATTCAGGTCTTGATGAAAAAAATACAACTGGAAACTACAGCACTTGAAAATTTTAATGTATAAATAATAGCATGAATTAAAATGCTAATTAGCTTTAAATATAGAAAGTATAGAATCTCTTTAGGAAGTTTTTTTCTTTGAGTTTTTTTTAATATACTAAAATTTGTTTATATAGAACACAAATTTATTTATTTCCAAGGTTGGTTTTTTAATGGATCAAATAAATGTAAAACATATTAAAGAAATCTATCATATTTCTTAGCATTTCCTTTATAGTTTTGAAAAGTTTACCTACTTTTCAATGGCTCCAAGATAAATTAGAAGCAGCAGTTATTTCCTAGTGAAAGTCAAATAAATGAGGCTTATTACTTTTCTACCACTGAACCAAAATACACATACACTAATATACCAAATATACATAGAATCACAAAGAAAATGGAGACATGAACAGTACCTCTCGAGCAGCTCCAAATGGGATAAGTCTTCACAGAACTAAGATTTTATCATTTTGCATCACATTTTACTGTAGTCCCTTGAGTCTTTAGTTGATTTTAGAACCTTCCCCTTATTAATGCTGAATGTGTATCTCCTTAAAATCCCCACCTGTCTAAGATTCACTGGCCTTGGCAATAAGGTATGACTCCAAAGTAATGTCTTAAAATGAGGTGTTTAGAAAAGTTAGCCTTAAAATGAATGAAGAAGTAGAGAAATCCCTTGGGAGGTGACCTGCCTCTTCTGAAGTCCTTATTTTTAAAGTAGAGGTATATCATCACAGAAATGGGGGAAAAAAGTCTACCTTTCTTATTGATACGTGTCTGGTACCCGGGGAGGAAAAGTACCACAATTGTGCGTTAAGATACTATCTGATCCAGACCAAACCCAGAATGATCCTCCACAGAAACAAAGATTTGATCACATTGTACACAAACCTCTCCCAGGAGCCATACGTTGTGCTCCAAGTTGCCAGTCCAGGAGAGAGAAGTCTCCTGGGTATTTAACATCATTATCCAGAAGCTTCAATTCAGGCTACTCAGGAGGGAATGACCCAAAGAATGATGATCATTGGTTCTCATTTCAATAATTTTCATCATGCTATCTTATGAGATTTTTAAACAAAAACATGTACTTTTTCACAGTATTACTCAGTATCACCCACTCATTCAGCAGATATCTATTGAGTGACTTTTAGCCCCAAACTCTGGGGATACAGAGGTGCAGAAGAAAGACAAGGTTTGTGCTCTTATGAAGTTTATAGCTCATAAAGACGGAGCTATATACAAGAAAGAAAAGAAAAGAAAAAGGACTATTCTGAGAAAATAGAAGACCATGAGAACATACAGTGGAAATCTGCTCTGGCGTGGGGATCAGGGAAGACATCCTGTGAACATGTTTGAGCTGAGACCTAGAATAGAAGCAAGAGTTAATTGTACCTGCAAGTAGGAGTAGGGAGGTGGAATAAAAAAAAATGTTCCAGAAAGAACAATATGTGTAATACTTGAGGTGAAAGAAGGCATGAGAAACTGAAAGAAGTTTAGCTCCTAACAGTTTAAATGAAACTTTATGTATGTTACCCTATGTAATCTCTGCATATAATTTTCCATAAGGTTATAGCATAAATGAATTCAAGATGCTTAATGGAATAGTTGTACTAATAAATGACCCTATTTCAAGAAATACATAAATATTTATTATGCATTAAATTAATTTAAAGGATTATCATCATTTTTTAAATGTAGCTGGTTTATTTCTTAATCCTCTAGCTAAGAAAAATTAAAAACATGCCATTTAATATTAAAACTGAAAAGTTTCTATAATAGTTGGAGAATTCACATCATGATTCTAGCATAAGAAAGCTGAATTAATCAGCATAGCTTTGTTGAGACTTACAAATTATATCAGCATGAGGGTGAACTTTGCTCCCTGTTCCCTCTTAAGTTGCATGAAGTCTAGAATAAAGCACTTTATTTATATTTATGCTCAACTGAATTAAATATTGATGAGAATTCTGATGTGGGATTCAGTTTAGACATTCCTAAGGTCATATTGGTTTGAGAAATTCATTCTAATTTCATAAGCCCAATTTAGAAACATCAGTATAGTCTTACAGTCTCTGATAAAAAGCAATATCATAGAAAAATAAATCACCATGACTTTTGTCCTGTGAAAGATCTGGTACTGGGAGGGGTCACTCACTCAGCCAGCAGGACTTAACATGCTGGGACTTCAAAATATCAGTGGTGTGGCCAATGTTATCAAGGCTGGAGAAGGCTTTGTCTTCTGAGGATTTATTGACTGGTGAGGAGGTGAAATACCAAAACAGTTTCCAAGTACTGTAGTTCAAATTCTAGCTCTGCTTCTTACTATCTTTATTAACAGAGCAAATGAATTCACTACCCCAGAGCTCCTCATCCTCAAAATGAGGCCATCCTTATTTTAAGGGAATTTTGTGGAGGTAAAATGAGAGGACATATGGGAAAGTCATTCCCAAGCCACCTGGTACATAAGTAATGCCTTTTCCCCACATGAATATCCAATGGACAAAATTATAGCAAGGGCCATTCTAGATTGCTTGAAGGCACATTTGCTTTTTGTGGTGTCTAACTTGTAGAGTTGATTTTGACAGGGTAATGATTATCATGAATGTAGTGAAGGAGGCCTGGCCTACAATTTGGTAAAGTTTCTTTCCATTACTTTTAGAATGACATGATCATTAATTCCCACTAAAGTGTTCGGGGGGAATTAAAATACTGGGTACAATATGCCCATTGGTCTTCAAGAAAAAGCAAAGTTTATTTTCATTTTGTGAATAAAAAATGAAAAATGGGAAACAAGCACCATTCTTTTCTCAATGAAATGATTGCATCTAATTTTCTTGTGTGCATCTGTGTTTGTGTTTAATGGCAAGTGTAATTATGCACCTGCAATGCGTGGCTCTTCTAATTTTAGTAAAATTGATTAAACTATTTAGAAAATACATAACAAATTACTCTTTTAGAATGAGTAAATTTAAATGCTGAAACCTTTATAACTATCAAATTTCTGGTCTTCTAATTCCATGCAGTAGCTGCACACAGCTTTTATGTTCAACAGTGCAGCCTAGACTCTTTTCAGTGGATTCAGAAACTTGCCCTGTGTTCTGCTGGGTGGAGAGTGGCATGGAGTGAGCCAGCGAGCCTCTTCCCTCCCAAAAGAGCTTCCCCTCCAGAAATGACTGTTCAGGGAGAGAGGAAAATTTTGTTCTTGTGTCAGAAAGATAGACATACAGGTTAAGGGAACAAACCCATTTTGGTCTGACTACCCTGTTAAAATGTAGTCCCAGTACAACTCAGCGTTCAGATCACTATTTTAGTATATCCTACAGAGAGTGCAACTGTCCAGAGGTAACTGGTAGGTCACAGGAAATTGTATCAAAGATCTAGACACACTTTCCCCCCCTCCCTTCAAATCTTATCTAGGTGTCACATGCCAACTGATTAATATGTTAATAATTTTGAATTACTCTTGTACATTGCTTTAGATCAATTTGGAAATAAGACAAAAAAAATTTTTTAAGAAGGTATCAGCATGTTCTGGGGCTGATGCCCTAAAAGACCTGAAAATATGACTTACGGAACTAGGAGCTGTTCAAACTTGAGCGTTCTAGAACTCTACTTTGAAACAAAAAAAATAATAAAAATAAATAAATAAATAAAACTCTACCTTGTTTGGTATCTTGGCTTTCCCCAGTGAGCGTGCTCAAGGCCAGACCCCTCTGAAGGGTCGTTTAGTCCCCTTGAGTATTGTTGAATGTTATGCTCAAACACACTCTTAACTACTTACCTAGTTGTCTTAGAGCATGTTTCAAACTATCTCTAAGGCAAAAACTGCATATATTTGGAACAAACAGTGTCATACTGTTTTGTATGACGGTATCAACACTGTTGTTGACAACAGTGTCAACAGTATAGGGCATCCTTAAAAATTTTTCATTAATAATCACTATACTACAAAGCAACAGGCCTCAGAGGCCACTTCAGTATAGCTTTTCTCTGTTTCTTGAAGTATCCCTGACTATTTCATACAAATACTTAGAAATAAAAGATTTCTTTTCAAATTATTATTGGCATTAATAAAATCTTGCTCTGTCTATTTAATCTGTGTGACTCAGAAATTTAAAGCAAATATTTCAAAAATCCTGACTGAAAACTCTTCAGTTTTAAAAAGGGAATGTGTAAATTCAAATTCTGGTTGTATTTGCTCAATATTGCAGTTTCTTTGTCTAAGGTTTAACTCTTCCCCTCGCCCCGCCCCTGCCCTGCCCACATATGGGAATGTATTTTTCATGGAGAATTCTCAATTAATCAAAAGTACCAATTGTCAAATAAGATTTCTTAGTTCTATTTTGAATTCTATTCAAATGATTATTAGAATGATTTTAATATTATAATGAAAACTAACATTAAACTTAATAGAATTTTTTCTGTTTAACTCTGTGGATTTTAAAGAAATACCATATAGATATGTTGTAAAGGCCAAGCATATTTTAAAGGTTATGCCAATGGATTACAAGAATTGTCTTTCTAATTATGTTCTATATGGAACAGACTGCTAATTGATCCTATGAACTGATCCTCTTAAAGGTTTTCGTTTAATTAAATAGTGGTTTTGTTTAATCCGCTTCAGATAAAACTTTTTATTTTTTAATTAAATAGGAAAGTCATTTAGCAATCTTACATGAATTCTTTTCTGAGAAGTTCTTTCAGAAGAAAAAGAAATCACTGATTTCTCCATATGTAAAGAAATACAATTTTCAAATACTACTTTACAATTCTTCCTCTTATGGTTTATGGGGCACATCAACAAACTTTAATAAAATTTGGGGCTAATAAGTCCTGCAAATCTGAAATTACAACTGAAAGTTCTTTCTTATATTTTAAGTTATTGAAAATGGTTTGTGTCATCTCTAGTTGGAACTTCTCTGGTAATAAGTGGTCAACAGATAGATACCAACTAATTCACAATTTCAAATAGTAACCAGACATTTGCCTGAAAGTACAGTCATCTTTAATTTAGCAAAATTCCATAATGCAAAGACATCTAATCAAATCTTGAAAACAAGTATGTAAGGCAAGTATTTTATACAAAAAGATTGGCTTAGTACATGCATTATTATTTTTTTAAGTGATTGTTATATACTGAATTGTGTCTCCTCCAACCACACATTCATATGTTGTTGCTTAGTCACTAAGTTGTGTCTGACTCTTTGTGACCCCTTGGACTGCAGCATGCCAGACTTTCCTGTCCTTCACTATCTCCTGGAGTTTGTGCAAACTCATGTCCATTGAGTCAGTGGTACCATCCAACCATCTCATCTTCTGTTGCCCCTGTCTCTTGCCCTCAATCTTCCCCAGTATCAGAGTCTTTTCCAGTGAGTTAGCTCTTCGCATCAGGTGGCCAAAGTATTGGAGCTTCAACTTCAGCATCAGTCCTTCCAATGAAAATTCAGGGTTGATTTCCTTTAGGATAAACTGGTTTGATCTCCTTGCAGTCCAAAGGACTCTCAAGAGTCTTCTCTAGCCCCACAGTTCGGAAGTATAAATTCTTTGTTACTCAGCCTTCTTTATGGTCCAATCAATTATCACATCTGTGCATAACATTGGAAAAAGAATAGCTTGACTATGTGGACCTTTGTTGGCAAAGTTTCTGCCTTTTAATACTGTGTCTAGGTCCTCAGTCCATGGAATTCTCCAAACAAGAATACTGGTGTGGATATCCATTCTCTTTTCCAGAGGATCTCCCCAACTCAGGCATCAAATCTGTGTCTCCTGCATCGCAGTCAGATTCTTTGCTCTCTGAGCCACCAGGGAAGCTTCACAGATTTATATTAGAAGTCCTAACTTCTAGTACATTAGAATGTGACCGCATTAGGAGATAGGGACTCTTAAAGAAGTAATTAAAGTGAAATGAGGTCATATGTAAAAATCCTAATCAAATATGACTGGTGTCTTTATGAGAAGAGGAAATTAGGACACAGGCATACACAGAGGAAAGACCACGTGAAGACACAGGGAAAAGTCGGCCATCTGCTGACATCTTCGTCTCAAACTTCTAGCCTCTAGGATTATAAGAAAATTAATTTCTCTTGTTTATGGCATCTAATCATAGGTGTTTCTTTGTTACAGCAGCCCTAGCAAATGAAGACAGTTATTGAAACTGGTCCATCTGTGGCAGGATTTTTTGAAGTGACAAGATTTGGGAAAAGTAGAACAATGGTTGGGATTGTGTGAGAAGCTCGAGAAGGCAGGGTCCACAGGGGCAGACTGTCACATCTTGGGGGCCCTGGCTGCTCCCCAGTTGTTTAGGCCACCTATGACTCTGCTACTCCAGAAATCAGAATTAGTAATGTAGTGTCCCTGAGTGGACAGAGCCTAGAGAAGGGAGAAGATGCTGCCTTGTTCATGATAAAACCAAACCCCAGAAGCTGGAAATCCATAGCATCATAACATAGACTGGCAGGTGCTTTAAGATAAATGTTTAATTGAATATCCTATAAACTCTTGTATATTATAAATATATAAATACAGACCTAAGAATAATCAAAAATCCAATGCACATGTTCTTGTGCTATTTATCATATCTCAGCTATGTCTTAGAAAACTGCTTGGCTTAGTACATAAGATATTTTTAGAACAACTCTTGATGCCTCTGTTCCTTAGGGAAAGCTATTTAACCGCATGTTTAATGCTTATGAAGTAGAAGTTACAAGGTTGGAAGTACAAAAAAAAAAATTGCAGATAAATGGTTTGAGCTTCCTGAGAAATGTAATTTTTCAATGTAATTTTTAAAAGAATATTACTTACATTTAGATATGCAAATATGTGTGTAAACATAGAGGATTTCACATATAAGACATTTAAAATACTTAAACAAAAAAGAAAAACCCAAACACCTTTGTACTTTAAACTGGATTCATGTCAATGGATGGCAAAACCAATACAGTATTGTAAAGTAAAGTAAAAATAAAATTTAAAATAAATAAATAAATAAACTGGTTATCTACTACTGCATGTGTCTCTTTTCCTAATAATTACATTATAGACTTAGAAAGAGACAAGGTCATCCAGGTGAAAAATCAGATGTGATGAATCAGACTTGATGTTTAGAATGTTTTTAACATAGCCTTTATAGACATACAAACATTGAACCTGTGCCTAGGTAATTCCAGTTACAGGGAATTCCCTCCAGTGATGAATTTTTATAATAAATAAGTTTCCCTTCCTTTAATAAAAACTTTGGTGACTTTCTAGCCACTTTCTAACCTTTACATTGTAAATAAAGTATGGTCATCCTAGCCAACTCACTTGTCTTTCTCTCCATACAGTTGTTTTAAATTTAATAACTCATTTTTTTTAATATTTTTTAGGTTTTTATTGAAATATAGTTGATATATGTTGTCTTTGTTTCAGGGGTACAGTAAAGTGATTTGGTTTTATATATATATATATATATATGCACACACACACACACATATATTCTTTTATTAACATTCTCTTCTGTTTTCGGTTATTACAAGGTTTGAGATAATATCCCCTTTAAAATGTGGTCCTCAGAACTGATCACATTTCTCCATAAATGTTCTAGCCAGTATGGAGTGAGAAGGACAGAGTGCCCTGTGATGGTGTCCCTGCCTCTGAGTTTGTAACAGATACAGACTTGAATTAATGCAACACAGTACTAGAGAAGGTTTTCTTATCGTTCTTTCAGTATTATCACACTGTTGGAGTATTGCATTCTTACAGGAAAGAGATGAGAGAAGTTATTGCGTGTTGTTTGTATGTGAAAGTGAAAGTCGCTCAGTCGTGTCCAACTCTTTGCGACCCCATGGACTATACAGTCCATGGAATTCACCAGGCCAGAATACTGGAGTAGGTACCTTTCCGTTCTCCAGGGGATCTTCCCAACCCAGGGATCGAACCCAGGTCTCCCACATTGCGGGCAGATTCCTTACCAGCTGAGCCACAAAGGAAGCCTGTGTTGTCAGTATGAAAGTGAAAAGTGAAAGTGAAGTCACTCAGTCATGTCCGACTCTTTGCGACCCCATGGACAGTAGCCTACCAGGCTCCTCTATCCATGGGATTTTCCAGGCAAGAATACTGGAGTGGGCTGCCATTTCCTTCTCCAGGGGATCTTCCCAACCCAGGGATCGAACCCAGGTCTCCTGCATTGCAGACAGACTCTTTACTGCCTGAGCCACTAGGGAAGCACACCCCAACATAAAACTGTAAGATTTTGTTTCCTATTCCAACTAACTGCAGGCTGCCAAAGCAATTCTCAAAGATATACCTGTGATAAATATCAACTTGGTCTTAGGAAAACTGAATACTCTGTTTTGGTGAAAACATTAAAGTAGCTTATTTCTGTGCTTTTATTTCTGTTATTTCTCATGAGATATAAGTATGTGTCTTTGTTTGGAACTTCAAAACAGATGGACATAATTTACTCAAATTTAAAACTATACATAAGCTATGTTGTGTGTGTGTGTATATATATATATATTTAAAGACTCTGAATGAGTCTATATATATGTGGAACTATATATGTGCATGTATGTATATACATACATACATACATACATATGTATATATAGGACTATTGGAAACCTCTGGAAACATTTTTTGAAGTTTAAAATTTTCCAGTAAATTGTCCATTGCTTTTTTGTGTGTATTTTTATGTATCAGGTTTGCCTAATTGAGCTCTCCTATATTAGATGTTTTATGTGTCAGAATTATAAGTTGTTAATTGAAAGTATAAATTCATAATATGTACTGCAACTATCATCTACACACATATATATTCTTTATAGTGACCTTGTTTTATTTGGGGATTTTTTTAAATGTAATCTTTTTCTTCTTGGGTTTTCCATTAATGTGGGTGAAAAAATATGCCACCTTGTGCCATCTCTTCTTCTAAAGCAGCCACCCCCACTTTTACTGAGCATCACCTTGGAAATTTAATAGCAGATGGATGGTTCCATGAAGCTCCTCTTCATTCTAGGGTGTGTTCTTGATGTCTTTAAGTAACCACAGACAGATGTAGACAGAAGGAGTAATATGGTAAGAAATGGGAGCTTTTATACAGCCTTCAATAGTTTCCCTGTTCTCATCCAGTAAACACTTCCCTCATCCTGCAAAAAACTGCACTTTCTTCATAGCTACTGAGATAAAATAAATATCTCCTGATATCATTTCCCTTTCATTTTATCTCCTCTACATCATGGCAACTGTAGACCTCAGCCTTGGTTGCACATTAAAGTCACATGGGAGCTTAAAAAAAATACCCATACCCAATACCTGTCCTGATGTATTAGGTCAGAGTCCCAGAGAAGTACCCTGCTGTCATTTTATTGAAGCTCCCTCATGTTAATGTGCAAACAAGATTGGAAATCACTCATGACCACAGATTTATCTCAATAATATGAATCTTTGACCCTCTTCTTTCCATTTCAATAGAAGAGGACTCTTCCTTCTTATCAAGGCTTACTTTATCAGGTATTCTTTTTATAGTCAGGGATCCTTTATCAAATATTACCATGTAAATCCTCTGATTACACCCCCCTCTTAACTCATCTGATACTTTAGTTATATGCTTCTGTACTACACGTTGACTCTCTCACTTTTTCCTACCCATTATCTAGAAAAAAACTTAAGTATCTCTTAGTTCTTGAAATATATAAGTCAAAGCATAATCCTCTATTTCTTTTCCTTCCTCTATCAGAAGATAACTTTAGTCCCATGCCTTCCTCAACCTCTCCATCCCTGCTAACTCTCTTTGCTTCTAAAGGTGGCCATATCTTGTCATTTCCCCTCCACCATCAGTTACCAAATGGCATGCCCAGATAGAAATGGTGTCAATACATAAGTGCGTTAGTTGCTCAGTCATGTCTAACTCTTTGCGATCCCGTGAACTGTAGCCCACCAGGCTTCTCTGCCCATGGGATTCTGCAGGCAAGAATACTGGAGTGGGTAGCCATTCTTTTCTTCAGGGGATCTTCCTGACCTAGGGATTGAACCTGGGTCTCTTGCATTGCAGGTGGATTCTTTGCCATCTAAGTCACCAGAGAAGTCTAATACTTAACCTGGAAACAAATCCAAAAGCAGTAAAGCCAACCCAATATGCTTATATAGGACACCAGGATTTTTTCAGGACATATTTACTTGGTTGAGAGGCCAATAACTAACATATCAAAGAGGGTTTCTTTATGTATGACTTTATTATAACATGAGTCAAGATTCAGTGAAAATAGGTAATTCTATAGTTTAATTGTGTTTTCCTAAACAATTAATATTGATCTTAACACCAACTTCATTGCTTCTTCATTAGGTAATTGATATTTTGCCATATTAGGCGAAGAAAATATTCATTCTTGGTTTTTCCCAGAATAGTTTATAATTTATTATTATTTTCAATGGTAATTTTCTTATATATGTGTGTCTGTCTGTGTGTATCCAATGCCTATTATGTACTATGCTAGGCTTTTTATTTGTACTTTTTTTTTATTTTCAGAATATTCTTATAAGGACAGTTTTTGAAACTGAGGACCAGATACATAACTCGCTCAAGGCCACATGACTAATATGTAGTAGAATCAAGATTTAGGTTTACATGTTTGATTCTAAATCATATTTCCCTTTCCAATATAACTCACTACATTTCCCAAAGACAAGACTTACAAACCATTGACAGATTTTAAGTCAAAGAGTGACATGGTTATATTTCAGGGAGACATATAAATGTCTTTTCTATAAGATATTTGTCTTAAATATAAAAATATTTTATAATTAAAATATTATAAAGGTAAGTGGAAAATAATAAGCCCTTGGCTGTTGGCGGTAGGAGTGGGAAAAGGCAGGGAGAAAACTGGAATAGCAAATTAAGGGGTAAAATTGGGAGTCCTTCAAGAAATTATTTTTATATGTTATAAGGTAGTTACCAAGAAAGCAGATCTTAGTTTGGGAAAGAACATGGAGGATTATTCTTTGGGACATCAGGTCTATAGAAAATATGATAGTAGAAATGCTCAGGAATTAGACTAAAGTAATTAAAATGGTGTCCACAGTTCAGGAGAGAACCAACTAGAATTTGAAAGCTCCTAGCAAATAACTTCACCGAGGGTTAAATTCCTCAAGAAGAATATGTCATGCAAAGGGAAGAGTCAAAGGCAATGGACATCAATGCTACGAAGTGTCTTCAGGATCTATCCTTTCTTCCATTCCAGCCCTGTCTTCTAGGTTCATACTCTTATTACCTCCACTGCCACAGTCTCTACACTAATTTCTCCAGTTTTTCTTTAATACTTTCTTCTCATCAGACTCCCAACTTTCTATATCCATCTAGTATGCACTTGACTATCAGATTATCTCACTGATCAGAATGTTCAGCCTCTCAAAGTCTTTCCCTCTGTCCAAATTCACATTAGTGAATTCTAACACTAGTTCATGAATGTTTTACACTTAATCAAAATGGACAGTGTCCCAGAAAGAGCTCTGGACATTTTCCACCTCCATTTTTGGATTATGCTTTACCTTGTAGAAAGAATACCAATAATCCATGAAAGTTTCCTACAACCAAGATAAGAGGAAGTTTTCCCTCTCTGAATTCTAATAGTATGTGTTTGAATATTGACATATTTATTATTCCTAATTCAACAATTATTTTGAACACTTGTACCACAGATTCTTCTAGGGGAATACATATGAATGTGACATAGACCTTATTCTTTAGGAGATTATATTCCAGTAGGATCTTTATTGTGGATACTTATATAGTAACCAACACATGCTATTATATATGATAATGTCTTTATATTGTACAAAAATAAATGAATATAATCTATTTTCAGTTCAAATTATGTCAGAGCTAACAATTTTGAACCTGAATGTTGAGACCTCTTTTATTCATTTAAGTCCTTAATAGACAACATATCAGGATAGCTGCAGCTGTTTAACTGGTTTGAAGATAAGCATTCAGAGATGATTTTTTTCTCTTCCTAAAGAAAATTACAGTTATAAATAAGCAAATAAAAATAAAATTAGCTGTGGCTGAAACCAAATATAGTAAAATTTGTGCTAACTAAATTTTGTATTAACTAAATATTAATAGACTAATCAAATATTTCTGAAAAAAAAGTTGGAGTTGATCAATTTAAAGAAGTAAAATTGGATTTAGTAGAAATATGCCCCCCATACACACAAAAAAAGACATAGTAGCAGTAGGTTAAATACTATAATTTTATATGAAAAATAAAAGATAAGTGATTGAATTTGTTATAAATTTTATTTAGAGAAGAATTAATCCAATAAAATAATTTGAAAAAAATACAGAAGAGAAACATTTTCTCTGAAAAGAAAATTGATTAAAGAATTAAATTGGCTCAAAGCAATTTCATTGCTTAAGCCAAAGCTTAATTGGCTCAAAGCCAAATAAGAAAATGCTTTCTTATGAAAACATCAGTGTTAGCATAATGCTGATAAAATACTTGTATTCAAAACATCTTTGGGGTCCAGAAGTCTTATATTCTACAAGACTGATGCCATGCATCAGTGTGTGCAAATGAATCACCTGAGCATCCTGTGGAAAGGCAGGTTCTGAATCAGTACATCTTGGAGTTATAACCAGCTCTCAGATGATGCCATGCTATACTGGTTCAGGGATCTCACTTTGAGTAGAAAGGTACTGTACTAGAATTTCTGGTGGAATCAAATTTATATCTTCATCAGGCAAACTAATGAGCCAGTGCTCAGCCCTAATTTTTTGAGAACATATGATTAACACAGGTTGAGTGAAGGAGCAAAGGGTGCAAGGGACACAAGAGTAAACTCATGGTGGCAAAAGCCCAGTCTTTTGCATACAGTTACAAAGAAAGGGACAGCTCCTCTTCTTTAATAAACATGATTTTTGCTCAATAATGAATGTTGATATGGTATGTAGTTGTGGCAGCCATCCTGGGATATTGAAGGAAGCTAGTTGGAGGGATAACATCAATATTCTCAATTGAAAATTAAGAATAGAAAAATTAGGAAGAACTTGTGTCTTTGGGGATACTAATGAGCCCCTCAATTAACCAGCCCTGGAGCACCCCTATTTTAACATCTCATGTGAAATAATTTCACGATCTATTTAAATCACTATGGATTGAGTTTTTCAGTTACTTAGAGCTCAAAGCATCACTGAGCTAGAAAGTAGCAGTTTTCACGATCAAAAACCACAGATTCTGATTCCCTGTTCAGTCTCTTTCTTCCTACTGCAGATTTTTCCATGCTGCCATGTATTATATCTCATTGCAATAAACCATATGGGACCGGGTTCTGAACTTCAACATCTATGCCCTGAAAAGTGCCTGTCTCAGGGTGTTATATGTGGTGGGTGCTTAGCACATAGACATTAAGAGAATGAATAAGTGATTAAATTTTTAGGTATTACAGGACAGAAGGAAAATCAAATGAAATGCTGATGTTAAGGAAAGTTTATTAAAACATTTTTCTTGGCAATCTTAAATAATGTTTGATTTAAAGTAAGCTAAAAAGAGTAATGTTAAAGGACTATATTGTACTTAAAACTGATTGAAAATTAACTGAGAGAGGATATTTCCCAGAAAATGGCTATAATATCTTTGAGAACTATATACCATGAAGAATCTTAGTTATAGCATGCCTGACTCAGGCCAATTAAGAGTGAAGTATAGTTACAAATTTTGCATTGCTCTTAGGAGGTTTGCCTGGTACAAACACTGAGGCTAATCTGTGTGGAAATAATCTCTAAATCCTGGAAATTGGGTTACAGGCCATCATTAACAGCTCAAAGCAAGTAAAATTTTAATGCACGCCATATAAATGAAAACATTAAAATTAATTATTCAAGTTTAATCTGCTTTTCAGCTTTACAGAAAGATGTAAGTTTAAATTGAGCAATGCTGTTGTGTCATTTGAACTGTAATCTTGCAAGTGATTTAAATATTGAAATAAGTTTTCAAGTTTTTCTCATTTGGGTGATAATGGGATGATTTGTCATTTTCCCCTATGTTAGCTAGTAATTGGTTCCACAGTATACCATGAAGAAGAAAGTCCTCATGAGACAGGTTAATAGGAACCTTGACACCCAACTGTTTCTTCCAAGAACACATCTCTTCAGCTTCAAATTTGAATATAATCTAAATAGTCAAATACATAATTTGCATTTACATTAAACATGTTATTACAGGCTTTGTGAGACAAAATGCAGGCATATAGCTTAAACGTTTTGTGCAATCTCGAAATTGTTAAATCAGTAGGAATATTTACATCAAAATATTACTTAATAGCTATTCATATCTTATTCCAAAGGACAAGATTTTATGATACATTAATATTTGGACTCAATTTGTACTATCCAATATCTATTTGTTCTTAAATTCATAAATGACTAAAATAAACATATATTTGCAAAAGGTGCTTAATGTTCCACCCTATATATTACTGCATAACAGCATAAATAGTTTCTACAATTTATGAAGTCTTAGGACATAAAGAATGAATATGTCAGATGTTTCTTTAGCTCATTTTAAAAATCTGCTTATCTTCTCTTTCAATTTTATTACCTTTAAATAGTTACTTTGTATTAGACTGTTCCTTAAATTTTTAAAAATATTTTAATGTATATTTTTATTGAATGA
This sequence comes from Oryx dammah, assembly GCF_014754425.2. Taxonomy (NCBI): domain Eukaryota; kingdom Metazoa; phylum Chordata; class Mammalia; order Artiodactyla; family Bovidae; genus Oryx; species Oryx dammah. The sequence goes on from NW_024070189.1 coordinate 26,502,981, forward strand.
TTCTTTAAATTCTACAGTGCTCCATAGTTTTCAAAAGTTTCACACAAATGGTTTCATGTTGTTGTTGTTTGTTCAGTTGCTAAGTTGTGTCTGTGGACTGCAACATGCCAGGCTTCCCTGTCGTTCACTATCTCTGGAAGTTTGCTCAAATTCATGTCCATTGAATCAGTGATGCTATCTAACCATCTCATCCTCTACTGCCCTCTTCTTTTGCCTTCAGTATTTCCCAGCATCAGGGTCTTTTCAAATGAGTCAGTTCTTCACATCAGGTGGCCAAAGTATTGGAGCTTCAGCTTCACCATCAGTCCTTCCAAAGATTATTCAGGGTTTATTTCCCTTAGGATTGACTGATTTGATCATCCTTACAGTCCAAGGGACTCTCAAGAGTCTTCTCCAGCACCACAGTTCAAAAGCACCAGTTTTTCAGGGTTCAGCCTTCTTTATGATCCGACTCTCACATCCATACGTGACTCCTGGAAAAACCATAGAATTGACTAAACAGACCTTTGTCAGCAAAGTGATGTGTCTGCTTTTTAATATGTTGTCTAGGTTTCTCATAGTTTTTCTTGCAAGGAACAAGCAATTTTTAATTTAATGGCTGCGGTCACTGTCCATAGTGATTTTTTGAACCCAACAAGATAACATTTGTCACTGCTTCCACTTTTTCCTCTTGTATTTACCATGAAGTGATAGGACTGGATACTGTGATCTTAGTTCCTTGAGTGTTGAGTTTTATGCCAGATTTTTCATTCTTCTCTTTTACCCTCATCAACAGGCTCTTTTGTTCCTCTCCACTTTCTGCCATTAAAGTGATATCATCTGCATTTCTGAAGTTGTTGATATTTCCCTCGGCTCTCTTGATTTTAGTTTGTGATTCATCCAGCCCGGTATTTTGTATGATGTACTCTGCATAGAAGTTAAATAGACAGGGTGACAACATTCAGCCCTGTCATACTCCTTTCCCAATTTTGAACCAGTCCGTTGTTTCATGTCTAGTTCGAACTATTGCTTTTGTAATACAGACATGCATACAGTCTTCTCCAGAGACAGGTAAGGTGGTCTGGTATTCCCATTTCTTTCAGAACTTTTCAGTTTGTTGTGATCCACATAATCAAAGGATTTAGCATAGTCAATGAAGCAGAAGTGGATCCTTCCTTCCTTTCTTTTTCTGGAACTCTTGCTTTTTCTGTGATCCAGCAAATGTTGGCAATTTGATCCCTGGTTCCTCTGCCTTTTCTAAATCCAGCTTGTGCATCTGGAAGTTCTCAGGTCATGTACTGCTGAAGCCTAGCTTGAAGGATTTTGACATAACCTTCCTAGCATGTGAAATGAACACAATTGTAGGGTAGTTTGAACATTTTTTGCATTGCCCTTCTTTGTGATTAGAATGAAAACTGACCTTTTCCAGTCCTGTGGCCATTCCTGAGTTTTCCAAATTTTCTGGCATCTTGAGTGCAGCACTTTAACAGCATCATCTTTTAGAATTTGAAATAGCTCTGCTGGAATTCCATCTCCTCCACTGGCTTTGTTCATAGTAATGCTCCCTAAGGCCCACTTGAATTCAGACTCCAGAATCTCAAGCTCTAGGTGAGTGACCATGCCCTCACGGTTATCCAGGTCACTGAGATCTTTTTTTGTATAGTTCTTTGGTGTACTCTTGCTGCCACTTCTTAATCTCTTTGGCTTCTGTTAGTTCCCAACCATTTCTGTCCTTTATTGTGCCTGTCCTTCCATGAAATATTCCCTTAATATCTTTAATTTTCTTGAAGCCATCTCCAGTTTTTCCCATTCTATTGTTTGTCTCTACTTCTCTACATGGTTCATTTGAGGTCTTTTTAAATGATTCCATATAATCCTATAAGAACACTTTTTTCTCCTTGACTTACTTTTTAACTGTTTTTAAAAATACAAGTAATTTTTTCCCCTTATTCCACCTAAAATTAGAAATTGTTGGCATTTATACCATGTCTGTTTACTGATATCCTTAGATAGTATTTTGGTAAAGAAATGTAAAAGAATTAGAATGGTATTTCTCTAATATAACTGTTTTGGTAGGGAATATGATTTATGTGTTTATTTAGACCTTTCCTATACTGATTTTGCTGACAGAAGTAGTTAGTTTTATAGCTAGGTCAATCACTGGGACAGCTATCATTTTATATGTGCTCTGTGTGTGGGTGTGTAACTGACTTACTGTATCTCATTGCAAAGTTAACCATATTGAAGGTCAAGATTTCTTTAAAAGAGAATGATCACTTTAACCCTGTGAAAAGTATCCCTCTAAAAGTTGAAGAGATGCAAAGAAGAATTGATTTAAAGTAGTCAATAAACCTCTTCCCTTATAAATGTAACCCCCTCTGGACTTATCTCAATGGCTGCCATTTAGAGTGCTAGATTGTAATAAGAAATGAGTTTGACCTGACATTTTATTCCTTAATTCAGCAAACTATCTCTGGAGAAATGGCCCATAAGAAAGCAATCTTCTTAATCCATATTTCCTTTGGGTGCATATAAATTTGAGTCATTCCCTATCCATTCAAGTCTCCTAAATTATTAAAGCAATTGATATCTGAGTATAAGGCTCAAATGAGGTTAAAACCTGTTGGAAGCACCTAAATGCCCCTCTCTATATGTAAACGGTATATTGTATATTGTACTGAAACAGCATTTTACAAAGCATTATCCTTAGAAAGCTAATGCTGAAGGAAATACATGAGATTATAAAAGGAAAGCATCTTTTTTGCTCAAAGTTAAATCTACAGTTTGATACACTAATACTAATTATGAATATTGGAGAAGGGCTATTAATTGCTGTGTTTCCCACACTGATTTGGCCAAGAAGCCCTTGGTTACAAAGCACTTTTGCCAGCCACTTGCTCTGCACAGCAGCCCCAGGACCTCCCAGGAAGGTCTTACCGGAAAGCTTGACTAACAAAGTTCCAAGGAGTCAGGAACAGAATCAGAGTTTCAGCTAGAACCAGCATGATTAGCCTACTTCAGGTTTCTCATTCAAATTTATGTTGCCAGGAAATCAGATGAAAATAGGTCTTGCATATCCAACCCTTCACTCGTAATTACTTAAAAACCCAAGGAAAGTGTGTTAGACTCCCTGTGTTATATCCGTCTTCTACATTTTAAGAGCGAAATGAGAATCTTTGCAATGTACATTCTGACCAGCCCCAGGGACAGAGTTTCCCTTTGACTTTTGAAGATCCAAAGTTTTGTAATTCCAAAGTTAGGAAGTTTCTAACACTACTGGAGAAAGGCTAGCCTCAGAAGACCTTGACAGTTCTTCGAATGGGGAGTTTTATGAGCATTCCCAACTAACTCCAGCTGAAGACAAAGGCCATCATAAGGAGTGAGTGAGAAGAATCAGGTGCTGATGGTACTTTATGATTCTTGGGAATAGAACAAGGTTGAGCACAAGGACAAATGTGAGAGTTAGGACAGCGGTGAAGAGATGGAACATTTTATTCATGCCTCTCTAGCCTACCAGTGTGTTAAACCCAGAGAGATGAGAGGAACCAAACATTGCTTTTGTCTTTAAGGGAATTAGTCTGCTTGGGGAAATAGCGGTTAAAATACCAGGAGATTTTCTAAGCCGTCATTGCTTCATGAATCTCAACAAGGATTTGTACGGTTGTCTAATAAAGCAGATGCTGTATTAGACAACGGTTATCAGAAGTATTAGATGTAAGAGTCTCATATCTAAATGTAGAGCGAGAATTTATACTCAGTGAGATGCAAAACAGTGCAGGTTACTTATGCTGATTGCTAATTGCATACTTTAGATCACCATGCCATAAAAATCCCCAAAGAAAGTGATAACTATGGACTTCAGAGAAAAGGAGGGATTTTGTTGGACGTAAAAGAGTAGGGGCTTCCATGATGGGTTCAGATGGTAAAGAACCTGCCTGCAATGCAGGAGACCCAGGTTTGATCCCTGGATTGGGAAGATCCCCTGGAGAAGATCCCCACTCCAGTATTCTTGCCTGAAGAATTCCATGGACAGAGGAGCCTGGCAGGCGACAAAGCGTGGGGTCACACAGAGTCAGACATGACTGAGCGACTAACACTTTCACTTTTTGAAAGAGTAAGGCTAATATATGCACAGTTAAGCCACTGATTTTTTCTCCCATGGACAGCTTTTCATATGAGGATCAGAGAAAGATGACGTCTATGATGACTCAGAATGGAGTAAAACAAATCTTCTTTGAGAATGTGTTATTTGTTCCTCTGGATTTATATGGAAACTTTTTTGGAAGTGACACAATTTATGATCAATACTAAGAAATGACAAAATAAGTAACCATTGAAAAGAAAATAACAGAATGAATTCACTTTGTACTGTTTTTTATTTGACGTCCTATTACCCAGTATGACATTTTTCCCATCATTTTTTTCCAAAAGCATGGTTCATTATATATGTCCTGTCCAATGAATGCAATTCCCACATGTGTTACACATTTCTTTTAAAAACAAAATTTTAAAAAGAAGCTTGAAATTTGCACTGGTATGTCACGTGTTTCTATTCCTAAACTGTTGAGTGAAACCCTACATTTAAGTATGATTTTGACCCTCACAGATTTCTACAAGAATAAACATAGCTGCTTATAAAAGATGCTTCGAACTTTATGAAATAAAAAAAATAATTCAGAGGTTGTGATCCTTATGAAATCAGAGTGTTTTTTATAGGTTTATAAAGTGAAAGCTTCTGAAAAGTTAATAAATATCATAATTACTCTCACTGCACCTTTCTATGGACCATACTGAATAACAAATGGAAGAACAGGTTCATCAGTAGCAAAGTTCTACACAGCAGTGTGAAACATCATGTCATACTTTCTATTGTACAGCAGTTTAGATTTACAAAAAGAATACCGTGAACCTTGACGATAGAACTTAATTGCACGTAATGGCATTCATGAGAGGAAGAACATCAGTAGATTTTTTGAGCACTTTCTGCATTGATCCTCGTAAAAACTCTGTGAAAGATGTTGAGCAGATACTGTCATCCTCACTGCCCTCATCATTTTGTACACGAGGAAAGTGAGACTCACAATGATTAAGGATGAAGTCTAATGTTATAGAGCTACTAAGTAATAAAGGAAAGAATCAAGCCTGGGTCTTCCAGTGGCCACATCCAGTACTACCTGAGGACAACCAGCCTGTGTGGAAGCTGAATTTCTGCAGGGTTCCCACACAGCTTGTTTCCATAAAAGTAACATTTTAGATAACTTTAGGCTTGAATGACAAGGTGACAGGCCTGGACTTCCTACTCCCCAACACCACCCAGTTTTCCTGAGAAAGAACAGATTTGAACAGAATGGTCTAGTTATGGATCCACCTTCTCCCACAAAAGCTTTGAATCTAGACAGCCAAATTCATCTATTTAGGTACTGTTTCCTCATCTGTTTATTTATGATTTGTTAAAGAAGATATCTGCTAGCTCCTTCAGAGGACTGTTGAGAGGATTCAATTTGGCTTTTTATATAGAAATGTTTAGGGTAGTTTTAAGACTCCTGCTGTTGGCTCTCTCTATGACCACTACCCATTTTGATGTACTCTTTGTTTATATAACTGCAGTTGGGTAGCCTTCAGCAAGAAGTAGAGCAGTCCAAGTAGAACAGATAACTTTCCCACAAATGGATTACAGGTATCGCATGCCACTCCTTTACTGTAATAACTTCCACAATGCCCTTTTTGTTTACTTGAAGTTTCCTTTGTTCCTGATATAATATTTTGAGCCCCAGTAGGATCTCGTATTTCTACTTTTCCTTCAGTCAACTGTAAAAAGGTTTATTATCTTTACAAAATAGTAAGCTTCAGAAGTTCAAGGATTCTGGCCTGCTAACGTGTAGTATAAAGCAAGATAGATCAGAATTCAAGGGGCCTCCATTTTAGTATTAGCCCTACCAACCAGTACGGAAATCTTCAGCAGGTTCTTTTTTAAATAAGAAGATTGGACAAATAATCTGAAACCTTTTCAGCTCTAATAATCTTAGGATTTTTAAATCATCTGTTATCTCATCTATTCTTAATACAAAGTCTTTACACTCAATATCTGTTGAACTAGACGAATTGCAGCACCTGTCAAATGTGAAACACAGTAGGGAATATAAATTCAGAACATTCATTTCCACACATTTCATAACAATGGGATCAGAAAAGACTTAAGATAAAGGGAAATAAATGAGATGAGCTTCATTAGAGCTAACCAGGGTTTTGGTGTGCATGAAGATAAACTAGTCTTATGCTAAACTGTGGCTTAAACGTCCTCCTTTGGCTACAAATCTCATCACATGCCATTTAGAGCAAATTTGCTCTGCGAACTGTAACACACATGGTAATAAACAGATTTGTGAGATGACAAAAGTAGAGGAGAAATGCAGTTTCCAGAAAAGCTGTAATTCTAAATGAAAACTCTGAAGGCTGTTGCCACAATTTTAACATTTACTTCCGAAGAGAACTTCTGTTATTCATATGAATCTTTTCACTTCTTAGAAGCTTCTCAGCCTGGTTCATCTTTTTGATAGAAGTTCTGTGAGTTTTTAGTGCTGATGAAAACTTTATTTTCCTCACTCTGTTTCAACACCAGGCAACCGTGTTCCTATGTATGTACTCTTGTGATATTCTGCACTGTACATTGATAATATTCATTATTATTTGCTCATCTAAGCCAAATGATTTTCTTCGTACCATACTGAGAATTTTGTTAGGAAACTATGCATTTTGGGTATAAAAATAATGTTTTTTAAATTTTCATTTTAGGAATCAAATATTTTTATTTAGTTGATTCCAAGTCCTTATTTGCAATCTTTGGGGGGGGGGGGAAATGGCTGAGCTATACCTAGAAAAGAAACTTAGGAGTAAATTCTAAACTGAAATGCTAAAATATTGGCTTAAGAACCAGAGTCTAGCATATCAGTCTGAGTTATGCTACCTATTAAGTGGTAGTTTTACCCGTTCCCCATTTGGAGTAGATGACTTGTACCATTTATCTAGTTCTAACATGCCATTGTAGTATTGTGATATACCTGCTTTTCCCTTCAACTTAATTTCTCCCTTCAGAATCACTTCACTCAGAGTCTTTTTCACTTCTTAGAAAGCCATGCTTATGAAGCAGTCACTAGCTCTACCCTGTTGGGTCCTGAGTGTACCACATACTAAAATCCCTCCTCACCTCATCGAACTGACCCATGGCATTTATCTATAAAAGAACAGCAATTCATTTTAATCATCAGAAGTAGCAAGTCTGCAAAACTTCTCAGTGGTACAGAGGTCACTCTGCACTCTGTCCTGCCTTCTGTTTTTAACTGCAAATCTTACTGTGGCCGAGATGCAGGGCATGTCAATTTCTAGTATTATTTTGTTATCCAGAGCTCCTGATCTGATCTTCAGTTAGCCAAAACCCACAGCCAACTGACCCACAGATAGAGAAAAGGAATTTCCTTGGTTAGTTAGCTAGGTTGTTAACTAATATTTCTTTTTCTTTTTTTCTTTTGGATTCTTGTTAAAGCAGCATTTCATTTCACTTCATTAGAGAGTCTACTTTTTAGTTACAAATGTGATCAAAGACTTTTCTAAAGTGACTCAACGGTTCTAGACAACTGATACGTCAGCTATGTGATTTCAGAAGAATAGAGAAATTAGCACCTTGAAAAATCCTGTTACATATAATGAAGGCAAGATTCTTGTATACAAATGAAGTGTTATACAGAGTAGGTTTATACACCTGTCCAATTATCAAGGTCTAGATTTTGAAGCTTAGAAAAACAAAAACAGTATCTTGAGATATGACTGATCTTAAGGTGCATCATGTCTCAAAGATAGCCAAATAGAAACAACAAAGTAGCTTTTGATTTACTATAATTAAATCTGTATGATGCAATATTATCATATTGGCCAACTTTTCAACCAGATTGATTTGGGACTTCTGTATTTTGTTAATTCCACTTAAGAGTTATTCTCTGGAAAATAGGTTATATTTATAAAATATGTTCTTCTGGAAGATGTATTTGTACATACTACATCATTTGACTTGGGTTGAGGATGTACTATAAGCTTCAATATGAACATATTCTTTTACACAATACATTTTTCTTTCTTCATTACTGAATACCAACCTTCAGAACCAAACTTACCATGTGCTTAGCACTCTGTAAATATTTCTAGAAGGAATGAATAAGGGAATTACATGTTTATCTGATATACCTCAACATTTCTTCATTTAATATATTAATAATCACTGCCCACAAGGAAGAATCTCTGTTCTTGGCAACATAATATTTTGGAAGCCTTTGGTAAATATCAGATAGTTTCAGGCTTCATGATTAAAGAATTCTTTTTTAAAAAGATTACTAGAGTATAATTTCTTTGAAATGTTGTGTTAGTTTTTGCTGTACAGCAAAGTGAATCAGCTATATGTATACATATATCCACTTTTTTAGGATTTCCTTCTCAGTTAGGTCACCACAGAACATTGAATAGATCTCCCTTTGCTATACAGTAGGTTCTCATTAGTTATCTGTTTTATTCAGTTCAGTTCAGTCGCTCAGTCGTGTCCGACTCTCTGCGACCCCATGAATCGCAGCACGCCAGGCCTCCCTGTGCATCACCATCTCCCGGAGTTCACTCAGACTCACGTCCATCAAGTCCGTGATGCCATCCAGCCATTTCTACCTCGGTCGTCCCCTTCTCCTGCCCCCAATCCCTCCCAGCATCAGAGTCTTTTCCAGTGAATCAACTCTTCGCATGAGGTGGCCAAAGTACTGGAGTTTCAGCTTTAGCATCATTCCTTCCAAAGAAATCCCAGGGGTGATCTCCTTCAGAACAGACTGGTTGGATCTCCTTGCAGTCCAAGGGACTCTCAAGAGTCTTCTCCAACACCACAGTTCAAAAGCATCAATTCTTCGGCGCTCAGCCTTCTTCATAGTCCAACTCTCACATCCATACATAACCACAGGGAAAATCATAGCCTTGACTAGACGGACCTTAGTCGGCAAAGTAATGTCTCTGCTTTTGAGTATACTATCTAGGTTGGTCATAACTTTTCTTCCAAGGAGTAAGCGTGTTTTAATTTCATGGCTGCAATCACCATCTGCAGTGATTTTGGAGCCCCAAAAAATAAAGTCTGACACTGTTTCTACTATTTCCCCATCTATTCCCCATGAAGTGATGGGACCAGATGCCATGATCTTTGTTTTCTGAATGTTGAGATTCAGAAACTTTTCGCTCTCCTCTTTCACTTTCATCAAGAGGCTTTTTAGCTCCTCTTCACTTTCTGCCATAAGGGTGGTGTCATCTGCATATCTGAGGTTATTGATATTTCTCCCAGCAATCTTGATTCCAGCTTGTGTTTCTTCCAGCCCAGCGTTTCTCATGATGTACTCTGCATAGAAGTTAAATAAGCAGAGTGACAATATACAGCCTTGACATGCTCCTTTTCCTATTTGGAACCAGTCTGTTGTTCCATGTCCAGTTCTAACTGTTGCTTCCTGACCTGCATACAGATTTCTCAAGAGGCAGGTTAGGTGGTCTGGTATTCCCATCTCTTTCAGAATTTTCCACAGTTTATTGTGATCCACACAGTCAAAGGCTTTAGCATAGTCAATAAAGCAGAAATAGATGTTTTTCTGGAACTCTCTTGCTTTTTCCATGATCCAGCGGATGTTGGCATTTTGATCTCTGGTTCCTCTGCCTTTTCTAAATACTTTATTCACAGTAGTATATATGTCCCAATCTCCCAATTTATCCCACTTCCCTCCACTCCCATTGGTGTCCGTAGTTTGTTTTCTACATCTGTGACTATTTCTGCTTTGCAAATAGATGCATCTGTACCATTTTTCTAGATTCCACATATATGCATTAATATATAATATTTGCTTTTCTCTTTCTGATTTAGTTAGCTGTCTATGACAGTCTCTAGGTCCATCCACATCTCTGCAAATGGCACAATTTCATTCCTTTCTATGGCTGAGTAATATTCCATAGTGTATATGTACCACATCTTCTTTATCTATTCCCCCATCAGTGAACATTTAGGTTACTTCCATTGTCCTGTCTATGTAAATAGAGCTGCAGTGAACTTTGAGCTGCACATATCTTTTGGAATTATGGTTTTCTCCATAATCCCATGAGTGGGATTGCTGAGTCATATGGTTGTTCTTTTTAGATTTAAAGAAACCTTCATACTATTCTCCATAGTGGCTGTATCAAGTTACATTCCCACCAACAGTATAAGAGAGTTCCATTTTCTCCATACCCTCTCCAGAATTTATTGTTTGTCGACTTTTTTTTTTTTTTGATGATGGCTATTCTGACTGGTATGAGGTGATCCCTCACTGTAGTTTTGCTTTTTATCTAATAATTAGTGATGGCTGAACATCTTTTCATGTGCCTCTTGGCCATCTGTAGTCTTCTTTGGAGAAATGTCTATTTAGGTCTTTTGCCCATTTATTGATTGGGTTGTTTGTTTTTTTGATATTGAGCTGCATGAACTGTTTGTATGTTTTGGAGAATAATCTCTTGTTAGTTTCTTCATTTGCAGATATTTTCTCACATTCTGAAGGCTGTCTTTTCATCTTGTTTAAAAGCTAAACTATCGGCCATTCCAGCTCTTAATATCCCTTCTGTACATCATAAACCATGTTTAGTACTTCATCTGTGATTTCATAAGAAAATGGTACTTTTTGTAATGAACAGTGTCTCTTATTGTTTTTAGATTAAAGGTCTGAAACTTAATTTTGAAGTTCCCTTAATGTATATTATACTTGTGTATGAGATTATGTTAAAACAGAAGATGTACTTTTTAAGTTTCTGTTCCTAGAAATAAAATAAGCATAATAGGTTAAAAATCATTTCCTGAAAGCATAGACAGGTTTTCTTATTATTTAAAAATTATATTTGTAAAGCAATTTACAGCATTTTTAAATTGTTTAAATCTGAAAACCACCATATGTTCTTTAATTAGGAAACTCTAGTAAGATTGGAAGTGCACATTTTATCTGAACACAGTAAAATCTTCATATAAATGGAAATGCACCTAATAGATTTTATATATTCAGTTAGAGTCATAGAAAATGAAAGCTATTTGTGGAGTAATAAGCTTGGCTTCTTCAGTCGGGGGAAAAAAAAGATTAAATCATATCTGGAAGGATTTGAAATTTCTTTGATTACTTTATCATCTCTTTCAATAGGTTAGGATAAAGTAATTATAATTTTAAAATGTATTTTAAACCATGGAGAATAGCAAATTGAGAAACTGTGTTTATAATTACAAATGGAATATTTTTGATTCAGTGGGAAGTTGGTCCACTGTGCTCAAAATCTGTGTAATTTTTTTAAATGCAAGGTTTAAAAAAGCCTTGTTACAGTCAATATTAAACAAGCATTATTCCCAATGCCTTTGGACTGCATTTCTAATGTGAGCATGAACATTTGTTTAAATCAAACAGTTTGTTGATTGAATTGGAATGTGTCACTTAAACTCAGAATGAGGTCATTGTTGTGACACTTGCTCTGTGTATCCTGACTGGTGACAGTCCTGTAGGAATTAACAACTGCAGTGGTAGGTAGAAAGCTAGGATTTCCATAGAAGTTATCTTTGATCTTTACAAAAACTATGAAAAGTCTCATCATCGCTATTTACAAGTCAAAAATGAAAGAAACACACACACACAGGTTTAAGAGAGGTAAGTAACTTGCCTAAAATCACACAGTTAGCTAGTTAAGGGCAGACTTGCTCTTCTAGTAGTCCAAGTCTGTCTAACTCCAGATTACAACCTCTTCTACCATCTATCCTGCTGACTCTTAAGTGAACCCTCCCTATCAGGCCTACCATTTTCATCTCTCTTGTAAAGATAGATATAAATAATTACAGTTTGTTTGACTGACACTTACTGAGTGTATTTCATGGGCTGGACATCCTGCTAAGCACTGGGAATCAAGGGAAAACTAAAATGAACAAAATCCCTGCTCTCATGGTACATATACTATAGTGGAGAGGATGCCAGTCAACAAAGAATGTAAATTAGTGATAATGCCAGGTAGTGAAAAAGTCCATAAAGTAAACCCCAAACAAGGCAAAATTGGTAGAATTGAGTGAGGACGTATATGTGTGTGCTTGCATGGAAGTAAGGTAATATCTTAGACAGGGAGAGTCAGAAGGGCCACCTCTCTAAAGACCTAAAGTTAGAATAGATACTTAAATGAAGTGAGGAAGCAAGTCTTGCAAAGGAAATTCATGGGAAGAATAGCTAAGGCCACTAGCAATGGCTAAGGCTCTAAGGCAGGAATAAACTGGATGTATTAGAGCAGATGGAAGAATACTGGCCAGAGCAGTATGACCAAATCAGGAACATGTGTGGTTGTGGTTAGAGAGGTGGACAGGGCCAAACAAGGCTACCCACTTTATGTGTGATAAGAAGTCACTGGGGACTTTAAACTAGGCGGAAGGAATCTGAGCCATGTGTGGTTTCCAAAGATGATATTGGCAGCTATGAAGAGGACCGACAAGAGAAAGACAAGATTAAAAGCAGTGAGACTAGTTAGGACCATCTAAGAAAACAGTGCGATATTCAGGTGAGAAAGGGTTTTGAGCTGACAGTGGTGGAGATAAGGAGAAGTGGACAGACTCAGATTAAAGTTTGAAGGTGGACTTACGAGATTTGATAGAATGATTGTGGGATTTGAGGGCAAAGAGAAATTAAGTATGATTTTTAGGTTTGGGGTTGATTACCAAGATAGGGAAGATTAGAAGAAGAGCAAGTTTAGGATTTTGTAGGTCTGTAGTGGACAGTGATGTAAGCTGACTAAAGAAGTGTGAAGATACAGATGACATGAAGTGCCGTTAATGGCAAAGGCAGTATTAAATGAAAGAGTGGATACCACAGCAAGCTATAGTCAAGAGACTTGGCTCTCCCAGGGCCCCACCGTTTTCCCTGGGGCTTAGAGGAAACCTCCCACCCTGAGGTGTGACGTGAAGTCATTTTTGTGCACGTATGCTGCCTTCCATACCACATATGCCCCCCGACACTGTTTTAGGCACTCTTGTTATGTTCCACCTGCTCGCTGGGGTGGATTTCCTTTTGACTGAAGTCTAGGTCTGTTTCCTCAGAAGCACTCCTGGCTGTGTTATGCTTCAAGCCTATCTGAAATTCTCTCCTGCAGGAGAGAATGTGACTGAATGTAAGTGTGAACTGCCTCTTAGACATCCCTTTATATACCGATGTGCGCAGATCCCAGATATAGTTGATGCGAGAAGAACAAGAGAATTGGCACTACATGCAAATGAAAAAGAATACTTACTTGAGATAACGCTTATGCTTTGTAAACTGAGAAACACAAGACTGTATACAGCATTACCAACATTAAATAATACCTGTGAAACTAGATGAGAATTTGAAAGATAATGTATCTTACACTTGTGAAACCAGCTACAACCACACATTCAAATTTTGAAGGAAATGGGACCTGTCCTCGAAAGGTAATCAGGAAGAATTAATAATACCTTTGAAGGAGAGTAGAATATAGTCCAGTAATGACGACAAAGCTAGAGAAAATGAGCAGCCTGCCATAGTATGAGTGAAAAAGGGTGCAAGCAAAATGTTACAAAGAATGAGAAAGAATGATTGTTACAAAGTCCCCAGATGGCTGATTAAGAATTGCATTTGAGTACTGAGTGAAGTGGGCTTTCCTAGTGGCTTCATGGTAAAGAATTCTCCTGCAAAGCAAGAGATGCCGTTCGATCTCCAGGGAAGATCCCCTAGAGAAGGAAATGGCAACCCCCTCCAGTATTCATGCCTGGGGAATCCCATGGACAGAGGAACCTGATGGGCTCCAGTCCAAGGGGTCACAATAGAGTTGGATCTGACTTAGTGACTAAACAACTGAGTGAGGTAAGACAGGCACAGAAAAACAAATATCATATGATATCACTTATATGTGGAATCTAAAGGGTACAGATGAACTTATTTATGAAACAGAAGTAGAGTCACGGATGTAGAAAACAAACTTATGGTTACCAGGGGATACGAGAACGGATAAATCGGGAGATTGGGACTTAAGTATACACACTGCCTGAGTGCTTAGTCACTCAGGTGTGCCCGACTCTTTGCGACCCCATGGACTGTAGCCCACCAGGCTTTTCTGTCCATGGAATTCTCTAGGCAAGTAGCTGTTTCCTTCTCCAGGGAATCTTCCCTACCCAGGGATTGAACCCAGGTCTCCTGTATTGCTGTCAGATTCTATACTATCTGAGCCACCAGGGAAGCCCCTATATCACACTATTATATATAAAAGAGATAACTAATAAGAGCCTACTGTATAGCATAGGGAACTCTACTCAGTACTCTGCAATGGCTGCCCTATAATGAAAAAGAATCAAAAAAGGACAAAAAAAGTGGACATATGTATATGTATAACTGATTCACTTTGCTGGTATACTCGAAACCAATGCCACGTTGTAAATCAACTATACTCCAACAGAAATCTTAGAAAGAACTGCATGTGAATTAATTGTATAAAAAGGCTACTTTGATACAGAAATTACTCAGAAAAACATAGTGAGAAAGAGGGAGATATGAAAAGTTTGGACATTAAGCTTAGATTTCAAACCAACCAACCATGCACCTGAAAAATAAGTACTTGGTGGGCTCCTGAGCAGCAGGAACCTAGCTGTTACAAGCAGGAGTCTCGGCATCCTCCAGACTCCCTGAGTCCTAGGTGGGCCATCTGCTTGCTGTGTGACTTGCAGGAGCTGCCTAACCTCATTATGCTTTGTTGTTGTTCAGTCGCTATGTCACTATGCTTGTGTGTGTGTGTGTGTTAGTCACACACTTGTGTCCTACTCTTTGCAACCCATGGACTGTAGCCCACTAGGCTCCCCTGTCTGTGGAATTCTCCAGCCAAGAATCCTGGAGTCGCTAGCTATTTCCTTCTCCAGGGTATTTTCCCTACCCAGGATTGAACCCTGGCCTCCTGCGTTGCAGGCAGATTTTCTAACACCTGAGCCACCAGGGGAGCCCCTGACTATACTTAGTTCTTGCCTTTTCAGAATAGCAGTAATTATGCAGACTCATGAATTGTCCATGAAATAAAGAACTTAGCAAAGAACTTGACCCTGTGCCTGAACTGGTGGTTGTCAGCTGCCATCTGGGCTGGGGCCAATACTATGTAAAAAGATTGCATGTGGCATTAACCCCCATCCTTCCTGGTCAGGAGAAAGTTCTCCCTTCTCATCAATTCAAGTGTCTGATTCTAGTCATAGTTTTCAGCAGTTCCTATAAACCTCCCAGTCTCCAGCCAGCTCTTTGATGTTTGTGCAACAGCCTATGCATGACAGTATTTTTTACTCTTGACATTTCTCAATGTCATTAATCTCACAAGTTCCTAACTCAAATGTTAGCCTCATTAAATGAAACATTAATCTACCTGGAATTTTGTTTAATAACCTGACAATAATGTTAGCATGCTCAGATTATGTCCACAGATGATCATATCACAGATTGATAGTGACTTCAATGTGTTAAAGATACTTATTATTCAAAACAAAAGCTTAATAAGGCCCAGGGAGTGAAAATGCCATCTCTTTGCATTGCAGTCGGAATCTTCCAAATTCAGAAAGCATATCAGGAGATCCCATTGGCTCCATCTGTTCTTGGCTGTAAATCAAATGATCATCAGGTTAATGATGATCACTGCCATAATTTCCCAGTTATGATATTTGTATAACATGAACAAATGCAAATGGAAAGAAGCCTCATTAAGCAGATTTTTATCAGGAAAGTGGCTGTGTTTATTTTTTCTGCTTAGGGAAGAAGTTGAAAATGAAACAAAAAGATAGGCAACCTGAGTGTGCCCACTGAGTTCAGATATGTCTATTTAACAACCCTGGCCTTTTAACATGTGACTCTGGAATATCCCGTCTCTCCGTTTCCACTGATAGTCAATTAACTATTCATTATCTTCATTTTTTTTAAACAGTCATCTCACCCCCTACTCACTCTTCTGTCCCATCACTTCCTTGAGACTGCTTTTCAGCAAGACCATATCAGCAATCAAGATTTTACATTTGACATAGTTAGGAAGTTCCTTCTTGTTGTGGAAATAATACTATGTTCTTTTTCTCTTAACCTTCTGGATAATCCTTTCTGGTATGTTTTTAGCGATATTCTTTCTATTGCTCAATACTCTTTCTGTTTTCTCTGCTATTCAAACTACATGCTTCCTCTGTGTGGATATAATCCTTTGGTAACAACTGTATTTTGATGACTCCCAAATTTATAGCTCTAGACCCACAGAGCAGCTATTACTAGATAGTATCCTTGTATGTCCTACAGATATTTCAAATTCAACATGCTTGACAAGTTGCTTACCTTTTCTATCCAAATTCAGTCCTTATTTTCAGGGATTGGGCTGCCAACGATACTCAAACCGGAAATCTAGCAGTTTCTGTGGTTTCTCCTTTGCTCACACCCACCGCCCCCGCTCAGTTCTCTGTATTCACTTAGACACCAAGTCTAATCAGATTGTTCATATTACTATCCCGTATAATGCCAACCCACTCCGGTGTTCTTGCCTGGAGAATCCCAGGGACGGCAGAGCCTGGTGGGCTGCCGTCTGTGGAGTCGCACAGAGTCAGACGTGACTGAAGCAACCTAGCAGCAGCAGCAACAGTACCCCATATATGTATCCCGTATATGTGGGCACTTTTTTCTACCCTCATGGCCACTGTCTGGTTAAAGTAATTATCCTTTTTCCCTTTAACTGCTACAGCAGGCTCCTAAGTGGTCTCCCTGCTTCAGTACTTGCTCTCTGTCAAAAAGTTCTCCATATTAACAGCGGAAGGGATTCTACTAAAACACATAGCCAATACATAGCCAATCCTCTTGACCATTATCTTGTAGAAATCCCAGCTTATATGTATGCAATGTTATTTCTCTATCATTATCCAACCTCTGCAGATTTCTCCTGCCTCATATCCAGTGACCCTCCCATTAAACTCTGCCTTCCGCCCATACAAACCAGTTGTTGTCCCATCACTCAGCCATGTCCGACTCTTTGGAGCCCTATGGACTGCAACATGCCAGCCTTCCCTGTCCTTCCCTATCTCCCAGAGTTAGTTCAAACTCATGACTATTGAGTTGATGATGCCATCCAGCCATCTCATCCTATCGCCCCCTTGACCTCTTGCCATTAATCTTTCCCAGCATCACAGTCATGCCTACATTCCCTGGCACAGGACAGGTTCTTCCTCCCTCCAGCCCTTTGCCCATGTTGTTTTCTCTGCCTAGAAGCCTGTCTTCCTGCCTGTTCACTTGACTGCTCACAAGTTGTCTTCCGGGAAAGTGCTTCTCAAACTTTCGTATGCATATACGTCACCTGGAGATCTGGTTAAAATATGGATTTGTTCAGTGCATCCACGCTGGGCACAAGATTCTGTATTTCTGATGATTACTTCTGGATGACGGCAACAGTCTGGTAGATGACACTCTGACTAGGAAAGTTCTGGAACTCACTTCAGATATCACTCATTCTGGGAAGACTTGCCTGACCTTTCAAGATTGGAAAGCTTCTTTTGTTATGACATGTTGAGTATTCCCATGTATCACAGTGCTCATGGCCCTTTGTTGCTGAAGTGGAGTGAAGAGAATTCACTCAGTCGTGTCCGACTCTTTGCGACCCTGTGGACTGTAGCCCACCAGGTTCCTCCATCCATGGGATTCTTCAGGCAAGAATACTGTAGTAGGTTGCCATTTCCTTCTCCAGGGGATCTTCCCGACCCAGGGACCGAACCCAGGTCTCCCGCATTGTAGGCAGACGCTTTAACCTCTGAGCCACCAGGGAAGCCCTTTGTTGTTAGTGCCTGTTTATTATAATGTCACCACAATCGAATGGACCAACAATGTCATCATACATCACAGTGTATCCCAGACATTCTGGATCTGCTCTGGCATGCCCCATGCTGATATTGCTCCTTGCCACTGCTGCTGCTCTGTCTGCTCTTCTCCTTCGTCATCTGCAGGGCTGGCTCTCGGCTGGAGAATACTCTCGTTCTCCATGGTGCATGCATTTTCTGGCACCATCGGTGTTTTGTGCTGCTCTGACAGACATGTTCTCTCTCCTATTCTATATTCTTACACATATTGGGATGAGAGGAGAGGTACTTGAGATCCTTTCTGTCAGAGTAGATTGAGTAGAAAACACAGCTATAATTATCCAGAAATATAGACATCATGAAAATTCTTATTCATTACTGTAGTATGGGATTTTACTACTTAAACACTCTGTGTCCAATATTATTAGAAAGTTTTACACTTGTCTGATGTCACTTACATGATATGTTGGCTGACATGCTTGTAGAAACAACTCAAGTTAATCAGAAATACCTTGCCCTCTTTTCATCTAGATTATTCATCTCAAAATATCTTTAGGTTTACCAGGGATCATTAAATTTGACTACTGAAATGAGAGAAGCTTAAGATTACTCATAAACAGGTCAGGGGAAAATATGAACATAGGGGCTATACTTTATGCTTACTAATTGATCAATTACAGAAGCCAAGGTAAATTTAGGGTACCGATTGTCTTAGCTCATTATGGATAAAAATACTTTTGTTAAGAACATAATCAGACTTATAGCATTGCTTACTGGGTAGGAGGGAGAATGAGCCTTCATGAAAGTTAAAGCATTTTCTGTTCTCACTTGGATATTTTGATCTGGAGAGGAATATGCAAATGAATAAAACATGGTAATGGAATGTAATAAAGCAGAAATTGAGACATATCCACTAAGTAAGATCTCAGATAGCATACAGATTTCACTGACCATTAAAATGACTCATCAGCCAAGATTATGATATTTTTTAATCCTTAAAGTGATTATGTGATAAGTGTTACAGAGTTTGGGTTTTATTAAAAATTTTAGGAGTATATGAAAATGGATTAAAGTTTCAACTTCCTAGATTTGACATTTATTTTTAGCACGGAACAGCTCAGCAGTTTTAATGATTATTGCCAGATAATTCTGCTTTTTAGACTGATGTAGAAATAACTTTGCAAATGGTTCATTAGTTGTTTGCCAGATACTGGTGCAGGGACACTATGGAAAATGACATCTGTGGAATAAAAGACTTCCCTTAGCTCCTCACCCTTCTGCCCTGAAACATGTATTATATAAAAATATAGTAACTCTTAGTCAGAGTCCTATAAGCCTATTATTAGGCAACAAGAGAGGAGAGAGGAGGGCCGGAGGGTTTGCTAGAGTACTTGGAATTTATAACATATTAAGTATTGTCATCAGGATTAAGAAAATATGTATAGATATTGCAGTTAGGAATTAAAATGCATTTAAAAGTGTCACTGGATTCTGAAATGCTTCTTTTCACATTATGTCTTTTATCAGTAAGCAGGTATTAAAAGTAAAACTACTTCTATTAAAAAAAGGGAAAAGACATCTCAAATGCTGTGTGTGTGTATGTATGTGTATTTAATCCCAATTGCTCCTGCAATAGAAGAGACCATATTTCTCACCTACCAACAGTCCAGATAAATAGGATATAAAGGAAAGAATAAGTAAAGAGTTAGAAATTTTGGAATAAAGAGTTTTACAAACAATTATATTTCCTAATTAGGCCAAATTCTAAGTCCAATGAAAAACAAATTTCCTTGAAAAACAAAATGAGATGTTTTTCTCTGCACATAATTTAGGTGGAAATACATCCAGAGATCCAGGTTTTCTCTCCAGGCAAAAAGTAATTTGGAAAGAACTAAGCAATATGGTGTTGGTAAACAGTGGGATTTTTTTCTCATAATATGCCAGCCAAAAAAGAGTCTATAACAATTACCAAACTCCAAATTTAAGACTTTATTCAGAATTTTCTTTCTGTCCGCCAGTATAGGGAAAAAAATGTTATTAAATGGGTGCTTTTAATGCAATTTTCATTTGTTGTTAACTTTTAAAATGAACTATATTTTGCTAAACAAAACTTTTGCAGGATAACCTAAAATGGTAGAATAATTGAAATGGGAAAAAAAAATGTCTTGTGAAATTGTCCTCAGTGGCTTTCTAGAAGGTCAGTTTCAAATGCCTTTCCAAAAAGTCAGTTGATAAAGTAATCAAAATCTCTTCCATTTGATGTAGTCTACTGATAATTTAAGTATGGCAGGCATATAGTTATTGAAAAAGAATGTGGATATCTGAAAGTATCATATACATTAGGTTTAAAACTCCTAGCTCTATGGGATGATCTAAGACTATGTGCTCCATAAAGGAGGCACAAAGTACTTAAATACAAAATGATGGAGAGATATAATTTGCAAGGTTTCCAATTGTGTCCTAATTTAAAGTAACCATGTTATAAAACACTGTTGCTATGGTCCCCTTAAGGTAACTGCACATAGTCCCAGAAAGCTTTAGGAAGTAAAGTGAAAGTGAAGTTGCTCAGTCGTATCCAACTCTTTGCAGCCCCATGGACTGTAGTCTACCACGCTCCCCTGTCCTAGGGATTTTCCAGGCCAGAGTACTGGAGTGGGTTGTCGTTTCCTTCTCCAGAGGATCTTCCCAACCCAGGGATCAAACCCCAGTCTCTTGCATTGTAGGCAGATGCTTTACCATTTGGAAGGAAGTTCTTTAGGAAGTAAAGTGGTCAATAATTGAATCAGAGGAGGAAGGGCACAATATGAGCAATAACAGAATATATCAGAAATAAATCCCTGGGTTGGGAAAATCCCCTGGAGGAGAGTATGCAACCCCCTCCAGTATTCTTGCCTGGAGAATCCCTATGGCAGATGAGCCTGGCAGGCTACAGTCCATGGGGTCACAAAGACTTGGACACAACTCAGTGACCAAGCATAGTACCTATGCCTCAGAACTCTGGACTGCTGTGGAGTTCTTGGGTTCAGAGTGGGTACTAGAGGGCAGCAGGAAGACTCAACAAGTGAGTTTAGGGAAGCCTTGCTCCCGTCCTCAGTCCTTCTGAATAGGCCAACACTCCCCATTTTGCAGACCCAGGTTCCATGAAGATTATGTTTGCAAAAACAAGGTGTGAAAGCGAAAGTGAGCATCGCTCAGTTGTGTCTGACTCTTTTGACCCCATGGAATAATTCATGGAATTCTCCAGGTCAGAATACTGGAGTGAATAGCCATTCCCTTCTCCAAGGGATCTTCCCAACCCAGGGATCCGAACCCAGGTCTGCTGCATTTTGCCAGGTGGACTTTTACCAACTGAGCCAGCAGGGAAGCCCAAAAAACAAGGTGTAACCTAAATTATAGGCAAAGAAATCATTCCTCATATTGGTTTTCAAAGAAATTTATTCCCTACTGGGATTAATTAAAAATTCAACATACTTGGATACCATTGATTTAGAATTTAAGAAGGTTTTATGGCAGGTAGACAAGGTGATTCAACAAGCTGTGAAGATTCTCTCCATTTTTCCCTTAATAAGATTAAAGGATGTCATTTACAGAATGGAAGGGAAAGGATGCAGATTGGAGAAAGTAGTGCAGCCCTGGGGTTTCTTAATTTAAAAGGAATATAGGAGAATAGGTGTGGTTTATAATAAAACATCATTTTGTCACATTACTTTGATTTGGTTTTACTCATAAAATTTTTTTAAAAATTTTCAGATAATATTATGGGTGTGAAACCTTTTTGTCCAACAAAGGAAACCATGCCTTTTATAAAGGCAAGAAATATTGCTTTATTATAATTAAAGTTTTGCTTAAAGGGCAGTTTTTCACCACTTGGTCTCTTATATTCCTTCCTCACTGGAATTATTCATTCTAATGTTTCAAATTAGTGACTCTTTATGATATTCTCTTCTTTAGTTGAATCTTCCAAAACAACAACAGGGGCTTCCACAGATACTTCAGCAGTAGTTGATTTGGGTAAGCACTTAATCTGCACCAAAATTTTAAACCTTTATACTTGCACATTACTAATCCAAAAGAGAAGATGGCTTCCCTCATAGCTCAGTTGGTAAAGAACGCATCTGCAATGCAGGAGACCCTGGTTTGATTCCTGGGTTGGGAAGACCTGCTGGAGAAGGGATAGGCTCCCACTCCAGTATTCTTGGGCTTCCCTTGTGGCTCATCTGGTAAAGAATCTGCCTGCAAGGTGGGAGACCTGGGTTCAATCCCTGGATTGGGAAGGTCCCCTGGAGTAAGGGAACAGCTACCCAGTCCAGTGTTCTGGCCTGGAGAATCCCATGGACATGGGAGCCTCGTAGGTACAGTCCATGGGGTCGCAAAGAGTCGAACACCACTGAGAGACTAACACCAAACATACTAACAGTAATAGTTGGTATAGAGCAATAACTGTTCTATTCCATTAAAAATAAATCGATTTATGTAAAACACCTTTCATTTTTCCAGGCTGTACTTTGTTTAAAATAACTGAATAGTGAAAAAACCCTGAAATATGTATATATATCACAGTGTCTTCATTGATAAAGTACCTTAAAACTGAAATTGGCTATGAACTTACATTAATAACTTGAATATAAGCATATTTTAAGTATTGAATGCTTGTAAAAATTTCTGTTATTTTATTTGCCTCTATCTCTTCCTTGCTAATTTGTTAACCAGTGCCTAGATGGCAATGTTTTGAATCTGATTGAAATGATCATTGTAAGATCATGTATTATGAAGATACTTTTAAGAATTAGGAGTGTGTTCAGTCTTAATTATGAAGGCTCATGGAGCATATAGGACTTCCCTGGTGGCTCAGACTGTAAAGCGTCTGTCTACAATGTGGGAGACCCGGGTTCGATCCCTGGGTCAGGAAGATCTGCTGGAAAAGGAAATGGCAATCCACTCCAGGACTATTGGCTGGAAAATCCCATGGACAGAGGAGCCTGGTAGGCTACAGTCCATGGGGTCGCAAAGAGTCGGACACGACTGAGCAACTTCACTTACTTACTTACTTATGGAGCATATTATCTAAATTGACTTGATAATGCTCAAATTCAAATGAGTATTTTTTGTTTGGTTCTTTTTAGTGAGTATCTTTGCAACAACAGACATAGCTCAAGGCAGCCTGGAAACCCACACTAATGGCAACAGGGCTGTCTTGCTTTCACATGCCCTTTGAGGCTGCATTCTTTCCAGCTCTCTCTCAACGACTGATCATCATGATTTTATGTCTATGGAATAACTATAGATATTTTTTAAAAAAATTATAAAGTGGACTTCTGAACATAGTTTTCATATTCTTTCCATCCTTTGTTGCTATGACCTGGCTTGGAGTTACACAAAGTCTACCTTTAGATACTTTTATGGGTCCATGCTGTGAATTGCCATCTAGAAATACAGCACTGTAACAATAGCACTTACCATCTACCATCATTCTTACATCATTGAATCCCTGTGTGTTGCACCTGCTAAGCTTTGTGAAACCTCCAAAGTCCAACTAATAGATTGCAGTGCATATAATGGAAATTATGTGAATTCACAAGTTTGCCAAATGTGGATGACAAATAGATTCACTGCAGCAGGGAATATGATTATACTCAGTTTGACATGGGGAAGTCTGGAGAGATAAGCTCCTTTGGCCAAGACAGCAGGAGAAAACATGGCAGTAAGGAAACCCCACCTTCTGCCTGTAATAAGCATGTAAGATAGTCAAAGTATATGTCAGCATCCTGCCAAAACATGAGAGATGCTATCTATAACTGTGACCCTGTTTCCCCTCACCCCACACCACCCCCTGTGGTTTCATCACCAAGTTGTCCAGATACTGTGTTCCATGTGCTGCTTAACTCACGTTTAACTCAAGATTAATTGGCAATGAGTGGCCAAGAGACTCTGATTATATGTGCAGTGTTGAGAGCATGAACGTGTTAACTTTCATAAGGTTCATGTGAATTTAAATAAAAGTGAGAAAATAAGAGGTGTGATCAAAGAAGAAAAACATGTTGTTGGATGAAATTTGGAAGCAGATGGTGAATTGATGAGGCAAATACAGTAAGACAGAGTGATTGGTTACCAGAAAGTGCATCTAGCTTTTCCTAATTAAAAAGAAGAGATTTAACTACTTCATTGTACTCTTACCCCTAATAAAAGAGACTTTTACAATGTCAAATCTCACTATTTATGTTATTAGGAAAAGTAGAGTTTTAGCAGTTCAACTAGGTAAAGAAAGGAAGTGGGAGTAGACCAGTTGCTATAGAGATTCTAAACAAAGCCATGAAATGAAAAATGAAATACAGAGATAGCACTAAAGAAGCAAGCAATATAAATGTTTAATAGGAAGAAAAGATTCAGAATCTGAAAAATACAGGATAAGTTGAAATGGCTTTGCATTCTAAAGGTAGGCTGTGCAGCAATGCTTCACATTACGTTCACAAATGCAGGTCTTTACTCTTTGTAAATAATACAGAACAGTCATGGTATCCATTCCCCCATGCTGCCCTGTGACCTTCAGTTAAAGTATTGCTTTCATCTTTTTCTTTATTACTTGACATCTAATCATTTTGCCAAGTCATCTTTCTTTCTTCTCCGTTATTTGGTGTATTCATTTTCTGTTGCTGTGTAACCAATTATTGCAAACTAAAACAATGCATATTTATTTGGTCATATTTCTGTGGTCAGGAGTCTAGTAGCTGGGTCCTCTTCTCAAGGACTCAAGAATGCAATCGAGGTGTCAGTTGGGCTGTATTCACGTCTGGAAGCTTGACTAGGGAAAAATCTGCTCCCAAGCCAATTCGAATTGTTGTCAGAATTCATTTCCCTGTTGCCATATGAGGGCTCAAGTGTTTTTCTGGCTGGCAGCTGGAGGCTGCCCTCATGTCCTAGAGGACACCTTTAGTTGCTGGAGGTCACATTCTCCTAGAGGTAATCCACAGTTTCCTGCCAAGTAAATTTCTCAGCATGGTCTCTCAATTTATGAAGCTACTAGAAAGAAACTCTAGCTGAAGTCTGCTGAGTCTTAAATAATGTAATGTGAACAGAAACTGAAATCTCATTGTATTATTCTGTTGGTTAGAAGCAAGTCACAGGTCTTGCCTGCACTCTGTGGAGGGAAGTGTGCAACAGTGTGGACAGCAGGGAGGGTGAAAATCATGGGGCCACCCCGACTACCCATCTGCCACACCTAAAGTCCATACTTTCATCACACACCTCTTACAAGATCCATTTGTCTCTTTAGACATCCTGTACCCCCTCCATCCTCTGTCTCCTTTCACTCAAAGGACTGATTCCAAAGCACACTCTGTAAAGGCTCAAAATAATCATCAAAGACATTCCAACTCCCCTTCCTGAAAGATAAGGAGTAATAACAAATTTTAAGACAGCATCAGCAAGGGAAGTAATCAGAACATTCTTCCAGGCAATATATCTCCTCCGTGTAGGAGCCATCTCTATTTCACAGACCTTTAGTGAAGCCTCACATTTGGACAATGGGAACAAAGGCAACCCTCACACAGGGTGTGGGGCTGCTGCTGCTGCTAAGTCGCTTCGGTTGTGTCCGACTCTTCACGACCCCGTGGACTGCAGCCTACCAGGCTCCTCTGTCCATGGGATTTTCCAGGCAAGAGTACTGGAGTGGAGTGCCATCACCTTCTCCGGGGTGTGGAGCAGAGGAGCACAAAGGAAGGTGGTGAGATCCTAGATCTTTATCTAATGGGATTAATGTTTTCTTATAGCTGGAAGAGGAAAAGCAAATGGTAAGGAGCTGCTGCTTCTCTCTGCTCAGCATTTGTTAGAATAAGAGAGTTTCTGTTTCCCCACACTCTCAGGTCCTAGTGTTTCGGGACCTACGGGAGAACTGCTACTGCACTGCTAGGTTTCAACTATCCTGAGCCACATGGAAGTGAAAGGAAGCAATCTGAAGTTTACTTTGTGACCCTAAATCAACTTGGGAATCAAAGCCTTAATATTCAATTTCATTTTCTCTTAAAAATCTTCTTCCAATGACTTAAAAATACCCCTTCTCAGAAATTCTCAGTGTGAAAAGCTGACCACTCCTACAAGTAGTGATGTTGGCTTTTAACCTCGAGTTAAGAAATGTCATCCTTGGTGGTCATAATATAGCTGCTCTTGCTACTTATTACATCTTTATGTTGGATTTTATATTGATGTCATTTTATTTCTAGGAACCTCAGCTTGTATTGCTCTTTAGGAAGAAACATATTTTTGACTAAATGTATTGATAAAAGGAAGTCATTAAAAAATGCATCTTGGTACAGAATTTTACTTTTACAGAAATATTTTCGTATCTCACTTGACCCTAAGAGCAATTAGATGAAGAGATCAGAGGCAGCTGATATGAACCCTGCTGCTGCTGCTGCTGCTGCTGCTGCTGCTGCTGCTGCTGCTGCTTAGTCACTTCAGTCGTGTCCGACTCTGTGCAACCCCATAGGTGGCAGCCCACAAGGCTCCGCCGTCCCTGGGATTCTCCAGAAAAGAACACTGGAGTGGGTTGCCATTTCATTCTCCAATGCATGGAAGTGAAAAGTGAAAGTGAAGTCGCTCAGTCATGTCTGACTCTTCGCGACCCCATGGACTACAGCCTACCAGGCTCCTCCGTCCATGGGATTTTCCAGGCAAGAGTACTTAGAGTGGGTTGCCATTGCCTTCTCCAGATATGAACCCTACTTTATAGGAAATAGTCTCAGAAAGGATATGCAATTGCCCAGGGAGTGGGTGAGTGTTAGTTGCTCAGTCGTGTCTGACTCTTTGTGACCCCATGGTCTGTTGCCTGTCAGGCTCCTCTGTTCATGAGATTTTCCAGGAAGGAATACTGGAGTGGGTTGCCAATTTCTTCTCCAGGGGATATTCCTAACTCAAGGATTGAACCCTGGTCTCCTGCATTGCAGGTGGATTCTTTACCATCTGGGCCACCAGAGAAGCCCTATCTAGGGGTACCCAGGCCAAAAATGACTAAGGTGCCAGTAAATGCAGGCTGCAGCTTTACAGAGAAAGCTCTTCCATGTATTTCCTGACTAGAACAGATGAGCTCTTTGCAAAATGGAACAGGCACCGAATCCAGAGGAAAATGGAAAGAAGGGCTGTTTTCCTTTGGCTCTTATGGGAACGTGATTTTAATTAGTCATTAATGTAGACATATACTTAACTTTAATAAACATAAACTGACTGAATTGCATTTACCTTTTAAAAAGAAGGCGCCTGTGTCAAGAAAATATCATTAGTTCTTTCATATGTCAGTAGAGTTGGTAATTATGCATTGTTTTATTGAGCAGTCTGATAAGCACATAAATCACTCGAAATGTCAACACACATATGTGTTGATTTTGGCTGCCGTACATAACGCTGCCATTACTTTTGTCCTCAAATATGAGAAAGAACTTACAAAGATAGCTTCATGATCAATTTTAGTGTGGATTTGAAATGGTAATATCTAAACAAGGAGGGTCATTTTCAGTGGGAAAAGACAAGTTGCAGACAGGTGTATCCTGTATAGTCAAATGACAACACTGTACCTAAGAGAGGTCCTGAGAGATTCAGAGTAATCCAGTTTGGGACCCCAGCCAGGGATCTATTTTGCTTTATAGTAGACATTGGTTACATTATAATAAATGTCATTTGAGATTTTTCATAATAAACTATATGATATATAGTTAATTGTTATATATATATAAGCTATGTGCGACATATATAATGATATTTAGGTATGTATTCCCTGGTAGGAGCTGTAAAACAAAAAAATTTTAACCCAAAGAAATATGAAAAAGAATGTGTTACATGTGTTACATTACTCTTTCCAGATTCTTTGTTAAATATGTAATTGTTTCCTCCTCAGAGACTATAACAAAAATGTGGCAGTTTGGATACAAGTGATGAGTCTGCTTATACTGGACATATATATGGTTAATGAGGCATAGTTGCAGTGACCACTGAAAAGATTAAGCTGTAAGAAGCAAATACTTTGAAATATAAGCCACATATACACAAAGGATCTGCACTTTTCAGAAATGGAAAATTGATTTTTAGCAGCTGCTTTCTTTTCTGGCATACCTAAAATGTGTTATAGGAAATTTCTCCCTAGATGAAAAATTGGCTATATATTTTGACAAATAATAAACATGAAAAAGTCAGCATACTAAAGTC
Source organism: Oryx dammah (assembly GCF_014754425.2). Classification (NCBI taxonomy): domain Eukaryota; kingdom Metazoa; phylum Chordata; class Mammalia; order Artiodactyla; family Bovidae; genus Oryx; species Oryx dammah. Next base: position 26,531,050 of record NW_024070189.1, read on the forward strand.
ACCAGAAATTAAAGATAGAATTCCATTTGGTAACCTGGCTAAGTGAAAAGATTTCAATTTGCATCATACTATATAAATATATGGTATTTTTTTCTCAAAGGTATACAGTGCTACTGAATTGCTCACAAGCTAGGTATTGGCAATAGATTTTATGCTACTGAACACTAAACAAGAAGAAAAAATGCCATTTGAAAATGGAGTGATTTATATAAAAATTGATAGCTGGGACTGCCCAAATTTAGAGATAGACCTAAGAAGATTGAAAAGCAGAAATGTAGTATTAAGCAGTGGGATTAGGCATTTTACCAAGAACCTAAAATCCAGAGATGTTAAAGGTTTTGTTCAAGTAGAGTACATGATAAAATCTTAAGTGCCTTTCCTTTTTAAAAGAGCACATTAAAGTTAAAATCTAAATTCCTTATAGGCTATATATTTCTTCATTTACTAACTATGGCAGGTGACTAAGAAAAGCCCTTCACAAATTGTTCAAACCTTCCATTCCAGCCTCCTCTCCTAAGGTTCTTCTGCCATATATTCTAGCCACAAGAAAATCATCCTCCTGTAAACACAGAAAACTCTTTGAAGATATTACACATTTGCAAGTACACTTTTCCTTGTCTAGAATGTTCCTCCCTCCTTTTCTCGCTGTCTAACTCATAAGCATCCTTCAATATTCGGGCCCACCTCTGCTCCGCTGGCTCCCCACAGCTCCTGGCACCGTTCCCCTGCCTCCAGGGGTCCATGCTGCTGCTGCTGCTGCTGCAAAGTCGCTTCAGTCGTGTCTGACTCTATGTGACCCCATAGACAGCAGCCCACCAGGCTCCCCCATCCCTGGGATTCTCCAGGCAAGAACACTGGAGTGGGTTGCCATTTCCTTCTCCAATGCATGAAAGTCACTCAGTCGTGTCCAACTCTGTGCGACCCCATGGACTGCATCCCACCAGGCTCCTCCATCTGTGGATTTTCCAGGCAAGAGCACTGGCATGGGGTGCTATCGCCTTCCCCACAAGGGGGTGGGGGTCCATACCCCTGCTGTAATCTATGTGGTCCAAGTCTGCTTCTCCCTTGACACCAGAGTTCCACGAGGGAATTTTAGTCACCGGAGTGCTTAGCACATAGTAGGCATTCAATAAATGTTGGATTAATGTTGGATAAATGGAGTAGAAGACGAAATTTAATAGAAGTGGTTATTTTCGATTAACATGTAGCATAGGGAGTCAGAGATTTTCTAATAAAAGGAAACTTGAAAATCCTCTAAAACTATATGTCTCATTTTACAAGTGTATTCAAGGAGGTTAATTACATAAGGTTACCAAGCTAGTATACAGCAGATTAAAAATTCAAATCCGTATCATCAAACTTTAATTCTATATTATAAACCATCTGATGAGATAACTTTGTTATATAAGCTATATCTTGGTTACTTGGAATTTTTCCAGTTCATAAACATATAAAAATGTTGCAAGTATTAGTGAGTACTTGATGACTGATCTGTTATACAAATTATTGTGTTTTGTTTTGCTTTTTTTAAATCATTGGAGTAGTTTGCTGGTTTCCTTGGTGGCTCAGATAGTAAAAAATCTGCTATAATGCAGGAGACCTGGGTTCAATCCCTAGTTCAAGAAGATCCCCTAGAGAAGGGAATGGCTACCCATTCCAGTATTCTTGCCTGGAAAACCTCATGGACAGAGAAACCTGGTGGGCTACAGTCCATAGGATCACAGAGAGGTGGAGATGACTGAGGAATAACACTTATTTTTTAGAATATATTGTGTCTATAATACATATTATATATAATAATATAGTATATAATATATGAGATACATACATTTTACACATGTATTATGTATAAAATAATAATACAAGACTGTACAAACAACTGTTAAGAGCAGATGTAAAAGTGCATGAATTAATGTACTGAATTTTAAAGTAAAGAATTAAACTTTTTTTTTAACTAGCACTAGTGAAGCAACTTAGCAGCAGCAGCAGTAGCAGTGAACTGAAAGTGAAGTCACTCAGTCGTGTCCGACTCTTTGCAACCCCATGGACTATATAGCCTACCAGGCTCCTCCCTCCATGGGATTCTCCAGGCAAGAGTACTGGGATGGGTTGCCATTTCCTTCTCCAGGGGATCTTCCTGACCCAGGGATCGAACCCAGGTCTCCTGCATTCCAGGCAGACGCTTTAACCTCTGAGCCACCAGGGAAGCCCAGACACGAGACAAGTGAAATACAAAAAATAATCAAGACACTTCAAGCTAACATAAAATCAGGGTCAGTTTATTTATTTCAAAAAGTTTATTTATTTCAAAAATAAAATTTTTTATTTTAACCCAAACTTGATTTCAGGAACAAGAATAAGCAAGACATTTTAGAGCAGAGAGTGTATGGCCTTTATTTATTTCTTTGGTATACAAAAATTATTCATTTCCCCAAAATTTCTGGGCACAGCACCAACATACAGGCATTACAATTAAATTCAATTAAATCCTATCACTGAAAGCCCATACTACATATTTACAACAAAGAGTAAAGAAAAACAATGGGAATTATTCTTAAGGAATATTTTGTCCAATCAAAATATACCTTCTATTTTTCCTAGTAGGTATGCCTCACTGAGACTTGCTAAATTGTAGAAAAAATTATGCCAGAACAGAAAACTAGTGCAGTGCCTTATATTGATTATGAGAGATTTTTATTATATGTATTTCTGATTATTTTTTTCCAGAGTAATCAGCATAAGAGGGAATATAACCTACCTTAGCATGAAAAAGAATCTGCAGACAGCAAGCAGAAAGATCCTTCCCAGTCTCCTGCATTCTTCCTTTTACTTAGTCTGGAATGGAAGAAGATGGAGCAAGGAAGTGTTTGAGGAGTAAATCAATGAAATTTTTAAATTGTAGAAAGTATAGTCTTTCCATGTACGTTTGTGTGTGCATACATCTTTGCTTAGTACTGTGATGTGTGACACATGTGGGTTCATCATAATATGCAGTCTGTCATGGGCAGCTTAGAAGCTGCCTGGTTGTGAATGGGTTGCCACTGATGCCAAGGAACAGGTGGAAGCACAGATGACATCTGGTAGAGCACTTTTCAGGGCCCTCTGCTCCTCACTGATCTGGATGGAGTTCATCAGTGTGGTGGCTTCTCTGGCATTTTACTTCTGTGTACTTTGAGCCCCCACAATCGCGGGAAGTCGATGCATAATCACAGCAGTATCCCTGAGAGTCCCACTCTTTGGACTTTATCTTATTCCAAGACAAGGGACATATAAAACCCTGTCAAATGAACTTTGGGTCATATCCAGCTATTCCTCTCTCATGCCGTATGCAGCGTTGGACAAGAATTCTCTTCAGCCTTTGAGCTGATTCCCTGCGTGATATTCCAGCCCTTACCAAAGTCAGCCTCACCAATAGTCCCTAAGAAGAGAATCCAGTCACTGAGGGGACATAGTCTTATGCCCCGTCCCTGTTCCATGATATACAGTGTTTGGAACTTTACCTGTTGTTTTCTAGAAGACCTCTGCAAAGCCGCTAGCAGTCCCCATTTGATACCCCTTCATTCACTCTACTTGTATAGTACTGCTTCAGTTCAGTTCAGTCGCTCAGTCATGTCCAGTTCTCTGTGACCCCATGAATCGCAGCACGCCAGGCCTCCCTGTCCATCACCAACTCCCGGAGTTCACTCAAACTCACGTCCATCGAGTCAGTGATGCCATCCAGCCATCTCATCCTCTGTCATCCACTTCTCCTCCTGCCTGCTTACACAGTACTTATTGTTGGACATCTCTGATATCTGCAGCTTTCTGCCACAGGTCTCTTGTCTTCTCTTACCCTTAGTTCAGTTCAGTTCAGTTGCTCAGTTGTGTCCGACTCTTTGCGACCCCATGAATAGCAGCACGCCAGGCCTCCCTGTCCATCACCAACCCCCGGAGTTCACTCAGACTCACGTCCATCGAGTCCGTGATGCCATCCAGCCATCTCATCCTCTGTCGTCCCCTTCTCCTCCTGCCCCCAATGCCTCCCAGCATCAGAGTCTTTTCCAATGAGTCAACTCTTTGCAGCAGGTGGCCAAAGTACTGGAGTTTCAGCTTTAGTATCATTCCTTCCAAAGAAATCCCAGGGTTGATCTCCTTCAGAATGGACTGGTTGGATCTTCTTGCAGTCCAAGGGACTCTCAAGAGTCTTCTCCAACACCACAGTTCAAAAGCATCAATTCTTTGGCACTCAGCCTTCTTCACAGTCCGACTCCCACACCCATACATGACTACTGGAAAAACCATAGCCTTGACTAGACGGACCTTACCCTTGGGTCCCCAAAATTCCATCAGCCACACTTAACATGCTATCTCCCAAGACACTTAAGACCAACTGGCCTGACTTCATCTCTTTTCATTGTCCCTATGTTTATCATCTCTCTGATCCAGCCTCTTTAGTCAATGTGGAGTTCACATTTGCAGAGTCCATCTTTCTAGCCCTTGCAAGAGAATCCAACCCATACTGCTTCACTTAGTCTTCTGATTCTGAAACTTACTTGGCAAAATGACATTGGGCTTGATATTCTACTAGTTTCTCCTACGTGTCCCCACATCTTTACCTACCTGCTTCTGAGCTAGATGTGTTAACTCACTCTTATTCCTGAGGGCTGTCATTGGCTGTCATTTTGGTGCTCATTACCTTGATGAAAGCTCTGATTAAATTGAATGAACAGTGCAAAAAAGCAAGAGAGACCCTGCCCTTTCACCTATCAGATTGTCCCTGGGTTTTCCATTCTCACTACCACTCTTTGATTCTAGGGACCTTTCCTTCATTCTGTATTACTGACAAAGCATTAAAATCATTCTCATTAATTTTTTTCCTGCCAAAGTTTGGCAGTGCTGCCGAATTCACGGTGCCAAGGACTATCATCATGAAATTCTTAATACTGTGTCTTAAAACTTCTCTTTCAGGAAAGTCTTTTTCTTCCCTCAACACTTCTTTACATATCTACACATCATTTTTCCTTGCTGCTAATCTCTGAAGAAAAAATGATTCTGCTGTATTTAAAAATGAACCCAGTCTGTGTTCCTGACCCAATTTCTTTCCATTTGATCTGTTTACCATCTAATAAACATGTTCTCAGATACCTAACATATGCAGACCATGCAATAAACTTGGAAGATGCAAGGATGACTAAACCATGATTGGAGGACCCTAAGGAGTGCAAAATCTAGTAGATGACAAACCTCCATAAACAGATTATTGTGAACACAGTATGGTATCTACTATGATGGAGGGATCAGCTGAACAATATAGACTGGATTGAAAAAAAGGCTTAGAGCCCCTTTTATTCAAGTTTCACATGAATGTCAAATGTCAGTGTATTAATTTTGGTGTGTAGATGTACTAATTTTGTGGCTCATTCAGTACTGAGAAAATAAAAACAAAATTTGTTGAGCATCTAGTTTTGTACTAGGCATCACGCAGTATTAGAAAAGCTGGGTTGGGAGAGGCATGGCAGTACATGTCAGGAAGGCAATAAATATTTTTTAATTACTTTCATTAAAGTTTGTTATTGTTATACATGGTTTTAAAAAATCTTTAAGGTCTGTATGTTAAATTTTGTTTTCCATAAAACTTATAATAAGAAAATGATAAAATTTATGAAAGACAATTATATTGACTTTCCTTATCTATCATTATGAAACACAAACATTTTTAATATAATTTATGAAATATTTCAGATTTCATTGTTATTTCATATGTACCTGATTTTGCTATAGCTGTCATATGCCAAAGGCAGCAAAAATCTAGAAACATGAAAACTAATTATACAAAATGAATTCAACTAAAAAGAAAATCTTTCTTTAAAACGAATGGCTCAATGTTAGTGGTATGGTTGCAGTAATGAAAAGAAGTTATGTGAAATGCCAAAAAGTAAAATGAAAGAGCTTTGATTTTTAAACACAAGTATACTAGCTTTTATTAGGCTTAGACTCATGTTGGTCAAGCAGAATTTCTTTAAAAACATTAGAAGTTGCTTAAATATGATATTTTTTCATTTGAAGATTGAATGTGTTTTGAAGGTATATTGCAAAATGGAACACATCATGTCATTATTACTGAAAACGAGATAGCTTAGCAGAGTCTATCGGAGAGGACAATGGTACCCTACTCCAGTACTCCTGCCTGGAAAATCCCATGGGCACAGGAGCCTGGAAGGCTGCAGTCCATGGGGTCGCTGAGGGTCAGACACAACTAAGCAACTTCACTTTCACTTTTCACTTTCATGCATTGGAGAAGGAAATGGCAACCCACTCCAGTGTTCTTGCCTAGAGAATCCCAGGGACAGGGGAGCCTGGTGGGCTGCCATCTATGGGGTCGCACAGAGTCAGACATGACTGAAGTATCTTAGCAGCAGCAGCAGTAGAGTCTATGCTAGCCCTCATCTCCATTCTTCTTAAGATGTAAAAACAAGGATGACTTAAGGCCTTCCCCAGGGACTACTGTGTTTTTTAAATATTTCAGTCATGTACAGAGAATAATATAATGCCTAAATCTAACAAAAGTTAGCATCATACCATAGTTACTTCATATATAGAGATATTATATGTGTCTATATATATATATACACACACATATTTATAGCAAAAGGTACATTATCAAAATATATTTACTCAAAGAAAACTGGAAACCTGTATGGCACAGAAAAGAGAGAGGGAGAGCAAAGAATCCTTCAATAGACTTACCATTATTATAGATGTCAAGCCAGACTTGACAGTTTTCAAAAACATATACCTTCTGTGTTACATGAACTATTCTAAAGTAAAAGAAAAAGGCTTCCCAAATTCTTTTATAAAATCATGATTTCCTCATACTAAAACTGGGGAAAAGTACAAGAAAGGAAATGATTTAGAATCTCACTTGTAAAATGCAAGAATGTAAAAAGCAACAGAACATTACTAAATTGAATCCATCAAGGTTTAAATATGTTTACTAATAAAAAAGAATTTATCAAAGGAATGCATAAAATGATCTTCCTAAAATAATCTACTAATGTTACTCACCAAGACAGGAAATTGAAAGTGGAAAATGTATATATCTTTCTGGTAGGAATATAAACTGATAAAATCATTTTGGAAATTGCTAAGTAAATTTATAAAATTACACATTCGTGCACTCCACAACCAAAAAATCTATTTGTTGTTTGCTATTGTTGTCATTCAGTAGCTTTGTCTGTCTGACTCTTTGTGATCCCATGGACTGCAGCATGCCAGGCTCTCCAATCCTTCAACATCTCCTGGAGTTGCTCAGTTTCATGAATTGGTGATGCTATCTAACCATCTTATCATCAGCCATCCTTTTGCCTTCAGACTTTCCATGCATCAGGGCCTTTCCAATGAGTTGGCTCTTCACATCCAATGGCCAAACTATTGGAGCTTTAGCTTCAGCATCAGTCCTTCTAATGAATATTCAGGGTTGTTTTCCTTTAGGAATGACTGGTTTAATCTTGCCGTCAAAGGGACTCTCAAGAGTCTTCTCCACCAACACAATTCAGAGGCATCAGTTCTTTAGCACTCAGGCTTTTTTATGGTCCATCTCTCACATCTGTATATAACTACTGGAAAAACCATAGCTTTGACTGTACAGACCATTGTCAGCAAAGTGACATCTCTGCTTTGTAATACTCTAAGTTTGTCATAGCTTTTCTTCCAAGAAGCAAGCATCTTTTAATTTCATGGCTGCTGTCACCATGTACAGGGATTTTGCAGCCCAAGAAAATAGTCTGTCACTGCTTCCACTTTTACCCTTATTTTCCATGAAGTGATGGGACCAGATGCCATGGTCTTAGTTATTTGGATGTTGAATTTTAAGCCAGCTTTTTCACTCTCCTCTTTCACCATCATCAAGAGGTTCTTTAGTTACCTTTCACTTTCTGCTATTAGAGTTAGATCATCTGCATATCGGAGGTTGTTGATATTTCTCCTGGCAATCTTGATTTCAGCTGGTGATTCATCCAGCCCAGCATTTCATGTGATGTACTCTGCATATAAGTTAAATAAGTATCATCGCTAAAAAAATTCTGAGTACTATATACACCAGGAAACAAGTACAAGAAGGTTAATACCATTGATTTTTTTCTATTTTTAATATTTTTAATAGTTACTCCATTTCCAGTTATTACAAAATATAGACTATATTCCCTGTGTTGTAAAATGCATCCTTGTAGCCTCTATGACACCCAAGAGCTGTACCTCCCACTCCTCCATCCCTGTATTTCCCCTCCGATCCCTCTTTCACTGGTAACCACTGGTAGTTTGTTTTCTATGAGTCTCATAGCACTGATTTTAAAAAACAAAACTGAAAATAGTTAAATATTCATATCATTAGACTAGTCATTAGACTAGGTAGATGTATTGACTTATATGTGCATGTGGAATACTACAGTCACTAAAGTAAATATGCCTTATAAACAAACATATTGATAAATCTTAGTAATATAATATTGAATGAAAAAGACAATCCCAAAATATCACTGTATGTCTCTCCTTTAAGAATTTTTAAAACGCTTAGAACTAAATATTATTTAGAGGTCCATTCATATCTAGTAGAACTGTGCTTGAAAAAGTAAGGAAACAACAGAAAATGTATGATTAGTAAACATGTTCCAGAGAAGCAGGAAAACAGTGGAAAATGCACATATAGGTATTGTCAGCATCTGATTCTTAGGTTGATTGGGTTCATGACTGCTCATTAAAGGAGACATATGTATAATCATCTCAATATGAATAGACAATAATTTGATACAATTCAGCACCTATTCATGACTTTCAAATTCTGAAACAAATCACAGGAGGTAAAGTCCTTAATATAATCAAATATATCTTTAAAAAAGCAACATCGAAAAGCATTCTCACTGCAGAAGCATTAGATACATTGTTTCAATGTCTGTGTTTTTCTTGTTGGACTACTTTTTGTGGCTGGGTGGTGGGAGCCCGGTCAGGGCTCACCATGAGGCCTGTGAGATTTTAGTTCCCCTCACAAGGATCAAACTTGTGTTCCCTGAGAGGAAGCGCAGATTCTTAACCACTGGACTGCCAGGGAAATCCCTTTTGTTGGATTACTTTTATTTATAATTTCCAACTTGAAAATACAAGATGTTGTTTTGATCTGCAAGTTAAAATAATAGGTTATATCAGAATGATTCTTCATAATTTAACTTCCAATCTCTCTAACAACAGTGACATATCTTGCTTTTAAAGCATAATTTCTACCTGATCTTTTATGCCACTTGATGTTACTTGTTAAAGAAAATGTTACTCTACAAAAGAGTTGGAGGCAATGCATTACAAGGTCACGCTTTTTCAGAACAGATGGTATTAAAAAGCATATCCAGTATTTTCTCCATAGCTTTTTTGCTGTATCTTGCTATAAGCATTTTTTGCCACATTTTCACTGCATAACTAATTTTTCATCAGGCAGTTTGACCATGAAATAACTGGTTATAGTTTTGTTTTGACAATTTGCTTTCAACTGGTTGAAATGCGTTAGTATTTCTTCTGGATAGTGACATTGTTGATGGCTTTATTAAACAGACATATGAGGACATGCCCCAAGAGTTGGTTATTTTGAAATACTTTGCATAGGAGCAGGAAGTGGCCAGAGTCAAAGGCCTGGAAGGTACAGAGTTGACACTTCCCACAGAACTTTGGAATATCAATAGACATATAACAGGATGTCAAGAACCAACAACAATGCCTAATCATTCATAATATGATATGAAGCTCAGCTACAAATATGCATCCTAGTATGGAAACAAATACTCTCTTAATGAAGGAAGAAAGTCTAGCAAAAAAGAAACAAGTGTGATGCCCAACAAAGTAATCAGCAAGCAAAAAAAAAAAGGATATTTCAATGAATGCAAAACTTTGAATACAAGAATAGGTACAACCTGCAAAAAAAGAATATGTTATATGTGTAGTATTGCTATGGGAAAAGGCAATGGCGACCCACTCCAGCACTCTTGCCTGGAAAATCCCATGGACAGAGGAGCCTGGTAGGCTGCAGTCCATGCGGTCGCTAAGAGTCGGACACGACTGAGCGATTTCACTTTGACTTTTCACTTTTGTGCATTGGAGAAAGAAATGGCAACCCACTCCAGTGTTCTTGCCTGGAGAATTCCAGGGATGGGGGAGCCTGGTGGCCTGCCGTCTATGGGGTCGCATAGAATCGGACACAACTGAAGCGACTTAGCAGCAGCAGCAGCAGCAGTATTGCTATGAATCTAATGACTTCCCTGGTGGCTCAGATGGTAAAGCATTTGCCTACAATACCTAATCAAGGCTGTGGTTTTTCCTGTGGTCATGTATGGATGTGAGAGTTGGACTGTGAAGAAGGCTGAGCGCCAAAGAATTGATGCTTTTGAACTGTGGTATTGGAGAAGTCTCTTGAGAGTCCCTTGGACTGCAAGGAGATCCAACCAGTCCATTCTAAAGGAGATCAGTCCTGGGCGTTCTTTGGAAGGAATGATGCTAAAGCTGAAACCCCAGTACTTTGGCCACCTCATGCGAAGAGTTGACTCATTGGAAAAGACTCTGATGCTGGGAGGGATTAGGGGCAGGAGGAGAAGGGGACGACAGAGGATGAGATGGCTGGATGGCATCACTGACTCAATGAACGTGAGTTTGAGTGAACTCTGGGTGTTGGTGATGGATAGGGAGGCCTGGCGTGCTGCACAAAGAGTCACATGACTGAGCGACTGAACTGAACAGTAGCTACAATGAGGGAGACCCGGGTTCAATCCCTGGGTCAGGAAGATCTCCTGGAGAAGGAAATTGTAACCCACTCCAGTATTCTTGCCTGGAAAATCCCATGAATGGTGGAACCTGGTAGGCTACAGTCCGTGGGGTCGCAAAGAGTCGGATTAACACTTTCAACACTTTTAAAATGTGTCTAGCTATGAATCTACACACATCTTAAAAGTGTTGAAAGTGTTAGTCACTCAACCATGTCCGACTCTTTGCAAGCCCATGGACTGTAGCCCTGCAGGCACCTCTGTCCATGGGATTCTCCAGGCAAGAATACTGGAGTGGGTTGCCATTTCCTACCCCAGGGCATCTTCCTGACCCGGGGACTGAACCCATGTCTCCTGCATCTCCTGTGTTCTCTACCACTAGTGCCACCTGGGAATGGGCTGAGAAGCCCCATTTTAAATGTATTCAAATATTCTCTATTTCATAATAAAGTCATTTTAGTTTTGTTATTAATTTTTCATGCTTAGTGATTATGTGCTTTATAATGTCCCAGTTTTATTTTAGGTTATTTTTTATCTTTTATGGTAAAATTGCCTTATAACCAATTAGTTACATGCAAAAATATCTGTGGCAAAGATGTCTACATCAAAGATTCTTATGGCAAAAGTACCTAGAACCATTTAAAGTGTAGTAAATTTTATTTGTGAGCTCCATCCCAAGTGTCCCCTAAAGGGAAATTTGGAAAAGTCATTTGTGGTGGGCCTGTAGTGATACTGTTTCCCATAAAGATGGGTCAAAGCTTATATTCTGATTCATAAACAGGTATTTCAGCGTTTCTTGAAATATACCAAATTTCTCTGTTATGGGAAAAACATGTCAAAATAACCTGTTTAAGTTTGACAAGCCACAAGATAAGAGACTGATCTTGTGAGTTGTCTATGAGGATGAACAGCTTTTTAAAGTTTTTGTTTTTATACTTCCCTGCTGTTTCCACTGTGAATAACTTTCTAAAATTGTATTTTTAGTGTTATTCTAATAATTTCTACATGATACCTCTTTTCTTTAAATTGGTGGTTGAATTTCATTAAAATATCTTTAGATTTCAGGATCCTTAAGCACTTATACCCAATAAGAAGGAGTTATACCCCAACTTTCTGGGTTTTTTTTTTCATTTTTTTCATATTATGTTTAAATGTCAGAAATTTTGTGCCTGAAGTCTCAGATGGGATATTAATTAGTATTATTACCGAGATGTCCAACCACAGGGACTATCTCATGAAAGTCTTCTCTTAAATCTGTAAGTGGGCTTTCAGAGAAGTGAGGTATAACCTGGAGAGTTTTAAAAATCTTGAATACATATAGAAAAAAATTAAGTAAGTTTAATATAGTAAGTTTGTTCCAGGGGATTCATTAATTCCATACCTAATTTATGATTGTGGCTTATGAGTCATTTTATAATAATAGAAAATATAGTGCATGAATAGTCTTAAAGAATGTGATTTTACACATATGAGATTGTTTGGAGCTGACTGTACAAAGAAATGAACACTTGTTCTAGACGGGCATGTATACAGGAGTCCCTTAAATAATGTGTCAACTTCAGAAAGAAGGAAGTATGAGTATCTTATTGTTCACATGCAGTCAAGAAGAACATATTTTGGGAAAGTTATGTACCCTATTCTTGAGCCATATCATTATAACTTGTTAGGCATATACCTAACGAGTTTGGGACTTCATTAGAGATATTTCAGGTCATATTGCACTATGGGGCTTAATTAAAATATGTTCATCAGCTAGTATTCAGATTTTATCAGCATTCAGCACCCAGTTTTATATTTTTCCACTTAATAAGCTCAAATGACCTTGGATACTATGTTAAAGAGAATAAATAATAAATTCATTTTGAGACATAAAGAAAATCTTAATGAGATTGGAAATTCAAGTATATATGAGCTGTTCCTACTTCCACCTGGAAACAATAAATTGAAAATAATGTCAATAATGGCAGAAGAATACAGATAAAATACTTTATCATAAATGTATTAATATGAAGAAATAAAGCATGTTGATTTCATGCAAATTCAGAGAGGGACTCTATAACCATGGCTTCTAATGAGGCTCCCCAAGAAGACAACTATAATTTGTGGTGACTGGAGTTCTCAGGAGTTAGAAAGCCCTGCCTGCCATTTCCACCAGAGTTGAGCTTGTCCTTCTTACACAAATAAAATGTTGACAATGTTACTGACTATATATTTGAATGGGAATAATTTGTCTCCTTGTTACCCATGTGATATGTACAGTGTATACAAAAGATTTTTTTTTTTAATGTTGCACTTTAGAGCAGTCCACTTTCTGTGTCAGTGGCTCTTAATCTTGTAATCTGCAGGCAGTTCTCTTCCTGCATCACCTACCCATTCCCTTCCAATCACTTCAGGGCAACATGCTGACCCAGGCGGTTTTTCAGCTATTGATGTTGATGTTACATTTTCCCAAAGCAATTTCCAGCATTTACCTCATCCTGATTCCTAAGAGGCCATGCCCCTTTCTACTTTCTTTTGTAAGGACAGGAGAAAAAAATACATCTAGGTTTTCTTTGCATTGTTGCTGTTTTAGCCTAAAAAGCAATCATGATAAAACATGCACATACTCAGTTAAGACCAAAAAGTCTAGAATTAAGGCTTTACATGATCTCATAAAACAAAATGATGTACAGGACTCTATGGATGATTTAAAAATTGTGGGAATGGCAAAGTCTTATATCAACATAAAATGCACAGTGCCTTCAGCAAGCATGGTACATAAAAATATTCTGTTTTCTGTCAACCTTCCTACTTTTCATGGGCCTCTAAATATTGACGATATGAAATGTCATTTGCCATTGAGTCATACCGTATGCTGTGGATGTTTTTATTTTCAGAATTCTCATGATTTTCATTTATTTGTTACAGAACAAGGAGATTTCTATAAATATACATATTGACACACATATTTGTATATAGATGTTTTATGCTTATAAATGTCAGTGTCTAATATATGTAATGGTTATACAAAAACACAAATGCCTTTGATAAGATTATATTCAGTAAAGTAGTTGTCAAAAATATATATTCAACAGCTCTTTCAAGTCAACAACCAACCAAATTCTACTGAAGTACATGCCAGTTCATTAAATCTTTACCTTTATAAAAAGATGCAGGTTTCTACATAGGCTGACCTTTCATTGTGCTTTCAAAAAGCACTAGATAAAAAACTATTTCAATTCTTACTTAAAAGTTATGTTATTGTTTTCTAAATTACATGCATATAATTTACTGGTCATTTTCTTTGTTTTCTACTTTATTTGGGCTTTGGCACTGCTATAATTAAAGTATTTAAAAAACACTTATTGGATATCATCATGCTATTTGATCAAAGACTAGTTTAAGTCTCCATTAATCTATTAAAAATTACTCCATCAATTACAGGGTAATTCAATTAGTCACTACCCTGAGTGGTTCATGGAGTAAGTCAAAGTTCCCATCCTAACCAAAATCAGGCTTGAGAGGTAAATAAAGAAGATATGTTTATTGTACTTTTCAGTGTGGTCTTATTTTTTAGGAACTCAGCATAAAGTCACTTAAATAATCCAATGAGAAAAATACGATTATTTTCATTAATAATTTTCAAAGTTTTACATTTCTCTTCAGAAATGTTTTAATCTTTCTGACATAGGTTTTGGAGAAATTGGGACATAGATTACCTATTAATTTGATGTCAGTTTTAGTTACTTGTAACTATAATTGTTTGAGAATAATTTTTCAAAAGAATTCAAAACAAAATTTATATAGAATATTACAAAATTCTCATCAAAAATACAGAAAATTAAGTTATTTTTATTTATATATCATTAAGTAAATTAACATAAGGGTATTAGATTCAGCCCTTATAATATTATTTTATTACCTCTGAATATTTATAATGTTGGTTGTTTCATCTTTTTTATTGAAATATAATTGATTTACAATGTTTCAGGTGTACAGCAAGATGATTCAAATGTACATCTTTTTTCAGATTGTTTTCCATTATAGGTTATTACAAGAGATTGAATATAGTTCTCTATGCTATACAGTAGGTCCCTGTTGGTTATCTATTTATATATACTATAATAGTATATATATGTTAATCCCAAATGTATCCCTCCCCCACCATTTTACCTTTGGGAACATTGGTTTGTTTTCTGTCTAAGTCTGTTTCTGTTTTATAAATAAGTCATTTGTATCATTTTTTTAGATCCCACATATAAGTGATATCATATGATATTTGTCTTTGACTTACATAGTATGATAATCTCTAGATCCATCCATGTTGCTGCAAATGGCATTGTTTCATTCCTTGCTATGGCTAAGTAATATGTCGTAATATAATAATATGTACCACATCTTTATCCATTCTTCTACTGATGGACATTTAGGTTGCTTCCTTATATTGGCTATTGTAAATAGTGCTGCTATGAGCATGAAGTTGTTTCTGTCTTTTCAAATTAGAGTTTCCTCCAAATATATTCTCAAGAATGGGATTGGTGGATCATATGGTAGCTCTATTTTTTGTTTTTTGAGGAACCTCCATATTGTTCTCTATAGTGGTTGTACCAATTTACATTCCTACCAACAATGTAGGATGGTTCCTTTTTCTCTACACTCTTCCCAGCAATTATTATTTTTTAATTTAATTTAATTTTATTTTTTGTTTGTTTTTGTTTTTTTTAATATAAATTTATTTATTTTAATTGGAGGCTAATTACTTTAAAATATTGTATTGGTTTTGCCATACATCAACATGAATCTGCCACAGGTTTACACGTGTTCCCCATCCTGAAACCCTCTCCCACCTCCCTCCCTGTACCATCCCTCTGGATCATCCCAGTGCACCAGCCCCAGGCATCCTGTATCCTGCATCGAACCTGGACTGGCGATTAGTTTCTTATTCAATGCCATTCTCCCAAATCATCCCACCCTCTCCCTCTCTCAGACTCCAAAAGACTGTTCTATCCATCTGTGTCTCTTTTGCTGTCTCTTATACAGGGTTATCGTTACCATCTTTCTAAATTCCATATATACCAGCAATTATTATTTAAAGACTTTTTGATGATAGCCATGAGGGACACCTGGGTTCATGAGGGATGAACTGGGTTGGCATCCCCTGGAGGAGGGCATGATAACCCACTCTTGCCTGGAGAACCCCATGGATAGAGAAGCTTGGTGGGCTACAGTCCATGGGGTTGCAAAGAGTTGGACAGGACTGAGTGACTAAGCACAGCACATTTTAAAACAGAGTGAAGTGATACTTCATTGTAGTTTTGATTTGGCATTTCTCTAATAATTAGTGATGTTGAGCACCTTTAATGTGTTTTTTTGGCCATATGCATGTCTTCTTTGGAGAAATGTCTATTTAAATCTTCTGCCCATTTTTTGATTTAGTGGGTTATTTTATATTGAGCTGCATGAGTTGTTTATATATTTTGGAGATTGATTCCTCAATGGTTGCCTCATTTGCAAATATTTTTTCCAGTTCTGTGAGTTGTCTTTTTGTTTATGATTTCCTTTGCTGACAAAAGCTTTTAAGTTTAATTAGGTCGCATTTATTTTTGTTTTTATTTTCGTTAGTCTAGGAAATGGATCAAAGATTTTCTTGTGGTTTATATCAGAGTGTTCTGCCTAGCATCCAGGCTTACATTTAGGTTTTCAATCCATTTTGAGTTGATTTTGTGTGTGTTGTTAGGGAGTGTTCTAATTCCATTCTCTTACATGTAGACGCCCCGTTTTCCCAATTCCATTTATTGAAGAGTCCATGTCTTCTCCATGGTATGTTCTTGCCTCTTTTGTTTTAGATTGATTGACTATAGGTGTGAGAGTTAATTTGTGGACCTTCTGTCCTGTTCCATTGATCTATATTGCTGTTTTTGTTCTAGTACTGTACTATTTTGGTGAATATAGCTTTATAGTCTGAAGTCAGGGAACCTAACTCCTCCAGCTCCATTTTTCTTTCCTAGGATTGCTTTGACTATATGGGGTCTTCTGTTTTTCCATACAAATTTACAATTTTTTTTGTTCTAGTTCTGTGGGAAATGCCCTTGGTAATTTGATAGGAATTGCATTGAATATATAGATTGCCTTGGGTAGTGTAGTCATTTTGACTGTATTGATTCTTCCAGCCAAGAACATGGTATATCATTCCATCTGTTTGTGGAATTAATTTTTTTTATCAGTAGCTTATAGTTTTCATAGTATAGATCTTCTGCCTCTTGTAGGTACCTCTATTCCTAAGTATTCTATTCTTTTTGATGCAATGATAAATGGAATCTTTTCCTTAAATTTCTTTTTCTGATTTTTTATTATTATTGTATAGAATTGCAGCAGATTTCTATGTGTTAAGCTTGTATCCTGCAACTTCATTGAATTCACTGATGAGCTCTAATAGTTTTTTGATAACATCTTTAGGATTTTCTCTGTGTAGTAACATGTCATCTGCAAACAGTGAGACCATTTCCTTATTATAACATAATCTTAGTATTTAAAGAGAGATGTACAATATTTCATAAATTATCTTATTCTTAGTTAACCATTTCACCCATAAATGTGAATTGTAGTTACTTAATATTTTCTTTACTTTAAGAAAAATGAAATTATTATCTTTTTGTACATCCTGAGAAGGTGACCAAAATGTGCTATGATAAAAAGTTGCTGGGAACCTAGTTTCCCTGTTTCCATATTTATATTTCTAACAGGTACTCAGAGTGATATTAGATTCTTCCCCCAGATTTACTTATTGTTTTACTGTTAACCAAGTTTTATATACCATTATTTTGCACACATATTAACTCATCTAATCCTCATAATATCTGTAAAATACTAATAACAGGGCTGTTCTCATTTTTTCACATGAAGACACTGAACTGTATAGAGGTAAAGTAGCTTGCCAAAGACATATAACTAGTAAGGGTAGTGGCTGTTCGTGAACCCAGGCCATTCAGTTCTGCTAGAATAAACTGGTTCTCACAATCACATTCCTGAAGACTGGAGCAGATTTTCAGCTAGTTGCACCCCCAGTAAAAATTGTTACTTCAGCTATAACGATATTTCCTTGACCAGTAATGTTGTGTAGAGAACCATGAGAAAAGCAGCTAACATTTCCTGCTGTGATGCTCTGCAACATCCTTTGCCATGGATTGATTCTGTCCATTGAACATACTTAGGAAGCAGTTCCAGCTCAATCCAGCAAAACTTTATTAAGAGACCATTACATGTTAGGCACTTTTAATACAGATCTGGATATGAGGTGCAGTGCCAGCCTACCCATGTGCCAGCTTAGTCCCCTAAATAACCTGTTATATCTCAGCCAAGCCTTGGGAGGTGAGGATCTAAAATAGCAGAAGCATGTTTGGAGTACAACTTTAGCTCAAAAACTCTGTGAGAGGGCAGAGTGGTCCTGGGCCAGGGATAGGCATAGGTCCAAAATAGAGGGCTTTTCTGGAATCACCCTGCATACTGAACACAAGAGTGATATATCCTTGCAATGTCTTGGAGTGAAATATGTATATCCCTGTTGCAGCAACCTCATGTGAAGTGTGGGATGCTGATTATTTTTATGTGGAAAGAAGGTTTGCTTAGGCCTGGTATTCTAAGTTTATAATGTAACAAATTTTAGGACAAAATCCAGCTTGAAACAGATTGCTGACTATTTAAATCGAGGAGTTGGAACAAAAAAGAAAAACATTTCTTGATCAGAAAAAAAAAAAAAAAAAGCTGAGAAGGGGAGCAGTTAGACTGGGAGAAAAACAGATCTGTTAGAAAGAGCCAAGACACACAACTTAAGGAGAAAACATCTCCACCCAGCAGGAAACCGTGACTTTAAGAAATACCACTGCAAAAGATGCTACAAGATTCCTCACTACATCATCTTAGCTCAGTACTTACATTTAAGCACTGAAGAAGCCACTGGAGGTGTTTGTATTTTTGTGACGGTTTGAGTTCTTGTGTGTTTACAACCTTGATGACAACACAGTGACTCAGAGTACTGTAAGATCTTTCTTTCTTTTTTTTTTTTCCATTTATTGTCAGCAACATTAAGAGCACTTTGAAGACCAGCCACTATGCCTAGATGTTTCTGCACAATTAGATTTGGATTTAGGATTGCAATAGCAATCCATTCAGACAGCTAAAGAACAGAGAGGAAATGAAAGTTTAAAGACAGGGCTCTCCTAATATTGTAAAGCCTGAATTGTTGTTTGTTTGAAGCTTAGAGTGCCTTTATGCTTGATGAGTGTGGCAAGAAAGCTTTGAGACTCTTCAGAAATTTCTGAAAAAGAGAATGCAATGAGATTATTGCATGAGAGTCCATGCATGTGGTAGAACTTCAACTCAGAAAGACATGTTTGAATCTGGGGTCCTCCCTTTACTGACCACTGATCTTTGGGTCACATGTCATGTTAGCTCCATAGACATCTGTTCTCGCTAAAGTGGAGATGATACCCTGCCATACAAGAGTGTTCAGAGGAGTCACTGAAGACATACCACAAAGCATTTATCATAGCGGCAGCAACAGTTCTCCTTCCCAGGATACCATAATTTTGCCATCCTTCTTTGCTGCAGGACACACAAGATGTTTTAGGTGACATAATATATTATTTGGAAAACAGCAACAACAAATATTTTATATTTTTTATAAACTTTCTAGAATATTTTAAGGCAGCATTAGGTGGTTTTCTGTCTTAATCCATTGTGCAATTTGAGCCTGATGTCATTGATGAATGTTCCAAAAAGTGGGCAAAAAGCCCATGTGAATTTTTAGAAATATATTCCTATACCAGGAAACACTGGGAACTTTTTCATATCCTTCTTGGTAAGCATCTATATCACTAAATATGGTCTATTCAGTGCATTCTCCTTAGTCCCCTTTTCTTAGGCATGGCCTCTGTCTGACCCATGACTGTCTATTTGTGGCTCCGTACATCTCTCAGAATGGAGAAACTGAAATAGAAACAGGAGGTCAGAGTGGTTGAAAGCCACTGAGGTCACACGTGGAATGATGACAGTTGAAGAAGATAAGATCAAGGATGTACCAGGGTACTTAGTCATAGGAAGCAGGAAGAAGTAGTAGGCTATTGTAGGAATACAGGAAGCTGTAGATCAAAGAACATTAAGACAACAAATGGTAAAGGTCTTATAAGAATTGTCCACATGGAAAACAAAGTTTCCTATAATTTTTAGGTTAATTAGCATCATAAGACATAAGAAAAGATGCATGAAATAGAGAACAAAAAGGGGAAAACTACTTAATGTTATGTAGTCTTCTTTGATGAAAATCACCCCTGTCTTTTGCATTTCAGTGTTGCATTTGAAGAATTTAATGTTTACTAAGTCACAATGAGTCTTAAGCCCTTTAATAAATATCTTGCAACAGTGAGCACATTATGAGTACAGATCCCACATGCCATTGATGCATCTTAATTCTCCCTCATTTTAAAAGAACACTTGACTCCCTCAACAGTTTTAGGATTGTAACTGTCTAAAATATGGTTTTCAGTGGACAGTGATTACTATTTGTTGTCGTTCAGTTACTAAGTCGTGTCCAACTCTTTACAACCCCGTGAGCTGTAGCAATCCAGGCTCTTCTGTCCTCCCCTATCTCCTGGAGTTTGATCAGATTCACATCTATTGAGTCAGTGATGCCATCCAACCATCTCATACTCTGCCACCCTCTTCTCCTTTTGCCTTCAGTCTTCCCCAGCATCACAGTCTTTTCCAGTGAGTCAGCTCTTCCCGGCTCTTCCCATCAGGTGGCCAAAGTATTAGAGCTTCAGCGTTAGCAACAGTCCTTCCCATGAATATTCAGGATTGATTTCCCTTAGGATTTACTGGTTTGATCCCCTTACAAGTCCGAGGGACTCTCAAAGAGTCTTCTCTAGCACCACAATTCAAAAACACCGGTTCTCTAGCATTTAGCCTTCTTTATGGACCAGCTCTCACATTCATACATGACTACTGGAAAAACCATTAGCTTTGACAATATGGGCCTTTGTCTGTGACTTCTCTGCTTTTTAATATGCTGTCTAGGTTTGTCATAGACTTCCTTCCAAGGAGCAAATGTCTTTTAACTTCATGTCTGCAGTCACCATCTGTAGTGGTTTTGGCGTCCAAGAAAGTAAAATCTGTCACTGCTTCTATTTTTTCCCCTTCTATTTGCCATGAAGTGATAGGACTGGATGCCATGATCTTAAGTTTTTTTGAATATTGACTTTTAAGCCAGCTTTTTCACTCTCCTCTTTTCACCCTCACCAAGAGACGCTTTAGCTCCTCTTTGCTTTCTACCATTAGAGTGATATCATCTGCATTATGAGGATGCTGATATTTCTCCTGGTAATCTTGATTCCAGCTTGTGATTTATGCAGCCTGGCATTTCACATGATTGCTATTATTCAGGTATTTATTACTGAACCAATTAAAATTTATGGAAATTGATTTTTTTTAAGTTTAATTATAAAACATCAAATATTTTGTGATGTGATCACAACTACAATTTTATTTTTATTATTACTGAAGTGACCAACTAAAATTTTATCTTTATTATTACTGAAGTGTCCAGTAAAGTCAGAAAATTGAATTATAAGCACAAACTCCGGAAGAAAATGATCAGTCTCAAGAAGGTCAGCCTTGCCAGTTCTGTACTATCTCAGTTACACAAAAACCACATGCTAGATGAATCAACTTAATATAAAATTAAATGGTAGAATGAAATGACTGCTCAGAGTAGTTGTTCAAATTTTAAACTAGTTTTACCCACTGGCATAATCAAAATTACAAGCCAATAATAAACTCAGTCATCTATTTCAAAATACAAATAATCAAGTGGATTTTTGGCTTTAGCCTTTATATTTCTTAATCTCCTTAGTTCAAAAGAATTACAAATTTATGATAGACTCTATTGTGGCATTTAAATGATGTCTTTTCTTTTTTGTAGGTGGATCTTCTAGTCCCTACCAAAGTGACTGGCATTATCACACAAGGAGCTAAAGATTTTGGTCATGTGCAGTTTGTAGGCTCCTACAAACTAGCTTACAGCAATGATGGAGAACACTGGACCGTATACCAGGATGAAAAACAAAGAAAAGATAAGGTAAGTCATTCTGGTGATTTATGACATGCAGAAGTAGAGGAGCAAATTGTTTAACATTTTTAATTTCCTTATTTTGATAATTAGGGATTGTAGAATTATAATTAGAAGCAAACAGATTTGATTACTAATTCATTGTTTCTCATTCAGTTTCTTTGATTGTGTTTTAATTTGTAGATTTAATTTTTGAGCCATAAAATGTTTTAATATTAAAATAATCAACATATATTTGTATACCTAAACTGCACCATAAAATCTCTAATTATTTTTCCAAGAAAGTTCTTAGTGTGTTGAACATCTTTTCTTAGTTAGCTTTTGATGGCCTGAATGTCTTTGGGACCTTGGAGAATGAAAGTGCTCAAGGAAACTATCAATAGTTAATTGGATCGAATGTTAAAACATGGCCTTACATTAATGAAATTGAATTTGTTGCTTAGAGTTTTTGTGCAAGAAATATAGCTTTCTGAACACATCAGTAGAAATGAAATATCTTAGTTCAGTGATGTGGGAGGAAATATAATATACTTTCATTCAAATTCATCATTTCTGGGTTAATAATGATTTTTTCCATTTTCTGTAACACCTTTATTTCCTTACTGTTGTTTGTTATTAACCAATAGAAAGGTTGGGAATATCTTTCTCTCTTCAAATATCCAAGGTAGAAGATTTAATTTTCCCAGAAATACTAAGACCAGAGTGGCTATTTCAATAGGTCTACAAAGTCTGAATTTAATTAACAGGAAATTCATTTTAGGGGAGATGTGTTTTTAGTTTTAGATTACAAAAACCATAATTACTTACCTTTTAATATCTCAGAACATGCCCATTTAGCATCTCAGGATGGACACATTCACTTAACATCTCAGAAAACACACATATTTTGAGCTTTAACATCTCAGAAATTGGTGTATCTCAATATCACAATTTAATTGGAAGCTTACTATTTTCTAGAAGAATATAAAAAATGGCATGTTTTATAATCAGAGGCATCTTCAATTGAATGAATATTGAATATTTTGTAAAATGTCTTCAAATTTTTTATGTGTAGACAAATATCTGCTATAATTTATAGCAAATAACTCTTTCAATTCCTGTTTTCACCTTTTACAGTAGGCATTTTTATGTGTAGAGAGTGAAAATATATTCTGTAAGGTGTAATTTTTCATAAATTATACAGTTCTTAAAATTATTTTTAAGGTAAGTATTCTCATCTATAATTCATGCAGTATTCACTGAAAAGCATATATCTGTAATATTAAAATCCTTATGTAGTCCAATTTAGGGAAGAGGTGTAAACTATTGTGCTCATGAAGTACTTCATTATCTCCATTTATATTAAGCATATGATTTAACTATTTGTGAATAATTTTTAAATTTCATTAATTGATATATTGGACATATGTGTATTAATTCATTTTATTTCATTATCTCAGTCTAAAATGTACATAAAATTTTGATGTCAAGTTGGCCAAGTAATTTGATAGTGTTGTTCTGGTTTCCTATATTCTTACTGATTTTCTATCTACTTGTACTATTAGTAACAGAGACAGTAATGTGAAAATCTCCAACCCTAATTGTTGATTTCTCTATTTCTCCTGGCAGTTATATTGGTATTTACTTCATGTATTTTGAAAGTCTGTTAAGAAATATGTGAATCATTAGGGTTGTAATGTGTTTTTGATCAAATAACTTTTATCATTAGAACAGGACCTTCTTAATTCCCCATGGTATTTCTGCTTTGAAACGTACTTTGCTTCTATCCATAGAGGTACTCTAGCTTCCTTTTGATTAGTAGTGCATTGGTATATGTTTTTCTCCATCTTTTTGCTATTAACTATTTCTGCTTTGTATTTTAAATGTATTTTTTCTATCCAGCATAAGATTTTTTCCTTTTTTCCAATTCAACTATCTCTGCTTTTCAATGGAGCATTTAGACCATTTGTGTTTGATATGAGTATTGAAGTGATTGGGTTTAAATCTCATCTTGTTATTTATTTCCTATGTATCTCATCTTTTCTTTCATTTTTTTTTCCCTGTTTTCAGCCTTCTTTTGAATTAGTTGAATTTTTTTAGTGATTCCATTGTGTTTCATTTGTTGACTTATTTGCCATAACTTTTTTTATATTTTAGTGATTGTTTTAGTTTGTAATATAAATATGACAGCTGGCTAAACTCAGCCAATATAACTAGTAGTTTTAAAATTAGATTTAGCTGTTCTGTTTTTAATATTATAGATTGGTACATTGAAGAAAAACCTTAATAAGTTCACTATTTATTACCAAAGAAAGCAACTAGCACCAGTAAACCAATAACATAAGAATGCTGCAGTTACTCTCATAATAAAAAAATACCTTATGTATAAGAAGGACATATACGGCATAAACATCTCCATTCCTACAGAGAAGGGAATTGTATAAAATAAGTGAGAAAATGGATTGCATGTGTTCTTTTAGCACTTGGAAATACAAGCATCTTACACACACACACTAATCAAAGTATGTTTTTATATTTATATGTATGTGTGTGTGTGTATATATATATATATATATGTATATATATATATATCTCCAAGTAGTTGTGTTTTGTGTTGGTATTACTATTAATACTAGGAAATTAAGTGTGAAAGTGAAGTTGCTCAGTCGTGTTTGACTCTTTGCAACTCCATGGACTGTAGCCTATCAGGCTCCTCCATCCATGGCATTTTCCAAGCAAGAGTGCTGGAGTGGATTGCCACTTCAGTTTCATATATTTATAGAAGTGTTCTTTTTCTTCTTTCAAGAGGTCCTACACAACTCAGCAATTAACTTTTCTGAAGTTGAATAAACCATCTTCTCTTGATTCTTATTATTTATATCTTGTTTTCTGTGGTTACTTGCCATAAGAGGAAAAGGTCTTCAATAAATTCATTTCTTACAAGTATAAAGTCAACCACAAGCTTTCATTCAAATAAATATAATAAATGAATGTGTCACGGCAAAACGTATGCCTGTGAAATGTTTTATATATGCACATTTCAAAGGAAATATTCGCGAAAGTTACCTATCTTGTTTTCTGTTTTTACCCAACACTTCCTCTAATCAATTTTGGGGGCTATGGATGTGGAAGTCTAATGTAGATCTAGAAACAGGATTAATGTCATGAAAACAATGACAAGGAAAAATTATGTATATGTATAGAAAGAAAGTGAAGTCACTCAGTCGTATCCGACTCTTTGCAACCCCATGGACTGCAGCCTACCAGGCTCCTCCGTCCATGGGATTTTCCAGGCAGGAGTACTGGAGTGGGCTTCCCTGGTGGCCCAGCCAGTAAAGAATCCACCTACAATGCGAGTAGACCTGGGTTCAATCCCTGGGTTGGGGAGATACCCTGGAGAAGAGAAAGGCTACCCACTCCAGTATTCTTGCCTGGAGAATTCCATGGAGAGTCCATGGGGTCACAAAGATTTGGACATGACTGAGTGACTTTCAGTTCAATCAATTCGATGTATATGTATCAGTTCAGTTCAGTTCAGTCACTCGGTCGTGTCCAACTCTTTGCGACCCCGTGAATCGCAGCACACCAGGCTTCCCTGTCCATCACCAACTCCCGGAGTTCACTCAAACTCTTGTCTATCAGGTCGGTGATGCCATCCAGCCATCTAATCCTCTGTCATCCCCTTTTCCTTCTGCCCCCAATCCCTCCCAGCATCAGAGTCTTTTCCAATGTATAGGAGTATCTAAATATATGCATGAATGTGCGTGTGTCTATGTGTGTACATATACAACAAAAGTTACTTGCAAGAATAGACATGCCTTGTTCTCGTCATTAAAATGTCACTTTCTCATTTACCTTCTCTGAGCTTTCTTAAGAATTGACTTTAGTATTCTATTTTTGAACAAAATTCTACATGAAATCTTTTGCTATGGATCATGTGATAATATTTCTCTCAGTACAATCCCTACATTCTTATCAATATTTTTTCTTTCTAGTCTACAATATTTTCTAACATTTAATTTTGTATTTCTTTCCAACATGGATTCAGATTCTTTCATTTAAAAGTCAAATGTTCCTTTGCTCTCATGAAAGTGACATTTGTTTTTGTACTCTTGGAGCTGTTTTACTGCAAATTTTAGCAGGAAAATTGCAAAATTTGACAGACACTTTCTGTATTTAATTTTTAAGGTTAGAAGCCAAAATAATAATAAATTTCAGGAAGAGTACTTCTATGGAAAAAGTAGAAATGAAAATTGGTTTTCTCAACCAATATATTAGTCATAATATGGTTTTTAAGTAAACCTGAATTTACACCATGGGAGCTTTCTTCTTTGGGAGAAGAAAAAAATGCTCGTAATAGTCTATTTTGTCTCTCCCCTGAAAAATCCCCTTATTTTTAA
Organism: Oryx dammah; assembly: GCF_014754425.2. Classification (NCBI taxonomy): domain Eukaryota; kingdom Metazoa; phylum Chordata; class Mammalia; order Artiodactyla; family Bovidae; genus Oryx; species Oryx dammah. Next base: position 26,557,302 of record NW_024070189.1, read on the forward strand.
AAAAAAAAAAAAAACATAAGTTAAAAAACTGCAACTTCATTCTGGGTTTTCTGTAAAAGAAAATCCTAAACCCTGCTTTTTTTGGTTCTTAAAAAGATGAATTCCGCATAGTCATCAAGAACTATTCCGCAACTTGGCAAACTTTCTAATTCAGTAGTTACCAAAATTTTCTGATTATAACCCTCATGGGGGAGCTAGTTAAGAAACACAGTTTTCTGGGCTCTGCCTCATACTCTGCAGGGAGGCTCTGGGAATTTAAATGTTTACAAAAGCCTAAGCTAATTTAAATAATAAGCAAAGATGACTCTAATCAATACCAAAACTCAAATTAAGCTTTCTGAACTAAATGCAGTTTTGTATTTTTCTAATGAGAATGGAACTTATTCCTTAGGGCTTTGTTTGGCCTCTAATTTGTCAGTAGAAATCAATATGAATTGGTGCTTCCAAAAGCAGGTTTAGATTTTGATATGTTTACCCGTTCTCTTATGAACACCAGAAAGTAACAGGTACTAGTTTTAAACAAATTTTAAATTTAAATAGATTTAAGTAGTTAGGAATACAGATTTTCTGGGAAAGCATCTAGAAGAATGTGAAATACGTGTTCTGCAGTTATTGTCTCCTCCATGCCATATGTAAGGTGGCAGGGGCAGGGGGTGGGTGTCTGAATATGACATAGTGGCTCAAAGAACTCTCAGCCTAATAAGGAACTCAGGAAAGATGGAAAAACTTTGATTCATTCAGCTTATTTTAAAGAATCAAAATATCCTCTACCCAGTGTATTATTTGATAAAACAACTCTAGGAAAGAAGTAGCACAGATGTCCATTTCAAAAAGTTTGTGATTCTCCAATAGAAACAAAAATTCCTTGTCCTTCCCTCTTGCCTTTCTTTTCTCAACTCAGTGTGAAAAAAGAGAAGCAATAGCATAACAGTCCTTATTAATACAGCCTGCAAATCTGTATCGGAGAGTATATTCAAATCCAAGAGTAATTACAAATGCCGCAGGGCATGCTCTCTTTCCTGCTGATGCTAGCACTCCCAGGTAGCTGAAATTAAATTTGAATACTTAAAGCCTTGAAAGTCCAGCTCATCAGTGAAGCAAACTGAAGAAGACATCATTCCAGCAGTCAATACCCATGCTGTTCCTTTGAAATTTGATTTGGACCAGAAATTTAGAACCTGAAGAATGCCTAAGTGCAACCAAAAGTGGAGTCCAGCTGCTTGCCACTCAAAAAAAAAAAAAAAAAAAAAACAATAAAGAGGCAGAACTGATGGAAAGGAAAGTTTGCTTTATGCTGGTCCAAAGGCCAACTCCTGCCCTGACAATCAGAGGTCAATGGCACCCCACTCCAGTATTCTTGCCTGGAAAATCCCACGGACGGAGGAGCCTGGTAGGCTGCAGTCCCTGGGGTCACGAAGAGTCAGACACAACTGAGCGACTTCTCTTTTACTTTTCACTTTCATGCATTGGAGAAGGAGATGGCAACCCACTCCAGTGTTCTTGCCTGAAGAATTCCAGGGACAGGGGAGCCTGGTGGGCTGCTGTTATGGGGTCACACAGAGTCAGACACGACTGAAGTGACTTAGCAGCGGCAGCAGCTTAGCAGAGGAAGAAGGCTACATGTAGAAACAATAGTCAACTCTTGACAGTTGACTTGAAATTGGTCATTGGTGACCTGACCAGCATCATCTTGATTATTTCAGGTACAGTTAATTTTCAGTTCTGTGTTTGGTTTGTTCTCATTTCCTTAAGGCCAGTTCTTGGAATTGTGGCAGCTTATGTCATGGCTAGTGCGAGTTTCAGCATCTAAAAGACAACTCATAAGGTACAGCTCAATATTATCTATAGCCCTTGAGGAGGAACTGAAGGGCTATACTTAATGACAACGTTATTAGTATTTGGTCTCTTTTGACTGTTTTCCTTTGTTCCTGTATTGTCTCACTTCTGATTAAACTTAGTCTGGGCTAAAGTTTTTCCACAGAAAAAAAGCAGGCAGAGAACATGAAGAGTAAGGAAAAGAAGGTCCTGCTTCATTTCACTAGGAAGTAAATAAAAGGAATCCTCAGGAGCAGTCAATGAGGAGGATGCTAGCAGGATAAAATGAAAGGGGTGAATTAGTCTTTCAAGGAAGACCAGCTACATGTTTTGGAATAGCAAGATCAAGGGCAATCTCTCCATCTTGCATGGACTCCCTTCATCTCATTCATTCAGAGTCCTCTTGCTGTATTCAAATAAGGCAGGAAGGAAAAGAAAAGCTGATTTCCAAGGATTAATTGACTTCACACAAAACACTTGAATTTAAAACTAGCAAGTGACTTGTGCCCCTATTTGCTAGAGATTCGTGATATAGACACAGTAGTGTACTTACTCGGGGATCTGGTGAGTGACTTAATTGGAAGTTAAAGAGACAAGGATATAGTTTCAGCATTGTCTGAATTTAAGTACAGTGTTATTTAAATAAACACCATCTGGTATCAGCTGTTATTTACAATTTTATCTGCTTTCTTCCCTTGTTGTAATTCAATATTGTGGGACCCGACTACTATATAGTTGGTGTAAAGAATACAAAATTGCCTATGTTCACATAAATGGAAGTGTTATAGGATTTTGAAACTTAGGACACCACCTGAGAATATTCATATTCTGGCAGAATATAAAGTTCAATGATGAGCTGACACTTTTAAATTTTGAATAGTATTAAATATCTCTGCCCAGGAGTAGATGTAGATCAGTTCAGTTCAGTCACTCAGTCATATCCTACTCTTTGCGACTGCACAAATCACAGCACGCCAGGCCTCCCTGTCCATCACCAACTCCTGGAGTTTACCCAAATTCCATCGAGTCAGTGATGCCATCCAGCCATCTCATCCTCTGTCGTCCCCTTCTCCCTCTGCCCCCCAATCCCTCCCAGCATCAGGGTCTTTTCCAATGAGTCAACTCTTCGCATCAGGTGGCCAAAGTATTGGAGTTTCAGCCTCAGCATCAGTCCTTCCAATGAACACCCAGGACTGGTCTCCTTTAGGATGGACTAGTTAGATCTCCTTGCAGTCCAAGGGACTCTCAAGAGTCTTCTCCAACACCACAGTTCAAAAGCATCAATTCTTCAGCGCTCAGCTTTCTTCACAGTCCAATTCTCACATCCATACATGATCACTGGAAAAACCATAGCCTTGACTAGCCAGATTTTGTTGGCAAAGTAATGTCTCTGGTTTTTAATATGCTGTCTCGGTTGGTCATAACTTTCCTTCCAAGGAGTAAATGTCATTTTATTTCATGGCTGCAATCACCATCTGCAGTGATTTTGGAGCCCCCCAAAATAAAGTCTGACACTGTTTACACTGTTTCCCCATCTAATTCCCATGAGGTGATGGGACCAGATGCCATGATCTTCGTTTTCTGAATGTTGAGCTTTAAGCCAACTTTTTCACTCTCCACTTTCACTTTCACCAAGAGGCTTTTTAGTTCCTCTTCACTTTCTGCCATAAGGTTGGTATCATCTGCATATCTGAGGTTATTGATATTTCTCCCGGCAATCTGGATTACAGCTTGTGCTTCTTCCAGCCCAGCATTTCTCATGATGTACTCTGTATATAAATTAAATAAGCAGGGTGACAATATACAGCCTTGACGTACTCCTTTTCCTATTTGGAACCAGTCTGTTGTTCCATGTCCAGTTCTAACTGTTGCTTCCTGACCTGCATGTAGATAGAGGGAGGTAATAGTTAATGTTACAATTCCACTTTTCATGCAATAAAAACTGCATGGAATTAAGTGATTAAAAGATTAAAAGTTCAGTTATTTCAATATATACACTAACTGTAAAATTCAAGGAAGCCCTGTAATTCCTTGTTGTTGTTGTTCATTCACAAATTTGTGTCTGACTCTTTGTGACCCCATGAACTGCAGCACACCAGGCTTACCTGTCCATCACCATCTCCCAGAGTTTGCTCAAACTTTGTCCATTGAGTTGGTGATGTCATGCAACCACTTCATCCTCTGTTGCCCCCTTCTACACCTGCCCTCAATCTTTCCCAAAATCAGGATCTTTTACAGTGAGTCAGCTGTTCACATCAGATGGCCGAAGTATTGGAGTTTTGGCTTTAGCATCAGTTCCTCCAGTGAATATTCAGGGTTGATTTTCTTTAGCATGGACTAGTTTATTCTCCTTGATGTCCAAGGGACTCTCAAGAGTCTTCTTCAGCACCAAAATTCAAAAGCATCAATTCTTTTGCACTCAGCCTTCATTATGGTCCAACTCTCACATCCATACATGATTACTGGAAAAATCATAGCTTTGACTATATGGATATTTGTCTTGTCAGCAAAGTGATTTCTCTGCTTTTTAATATGCTGTCTAGATTTGTCATACCTTTTCTTCCAAAGAGCAAGCATCTTTTAATTTCGTGGCTGCAGTCACTATCCACAGTAATTTTGGAGCCCAAGAAAATAAAACCAGATACCATTCCCACTTTTTCCCCTTCTGTTTGCCATGAAGTGATGTAATCTGATGCCATGATCTTAGATTTTGAATGTTGAGTTTGAAGCCTGCTTTTTCACTCTCCCCTTTCACCCTAATCAAGAGACTCTTTATTTCCTCTTCACTTTCTGCCATTAGAGTGGCATCATCTACATATCTGAGGTCATTGATATTTTTCCCTGCAGTCTAGATTCCAGTATGTGATTCATCCATCCTGGCATTGTGCATAATGTACTCTGTATATAAGTTAAATAGACAGAGTGACAATGTACAGCCTTGATGTATTCCTTTCCCAGTTTTGAAGCAGTCTATTGTTCCATGTCTGGTATTGACTGTTTCTTCTTGACCTGCATACAGGTTTCTCAGGAGACAGGTCAGGTGGTGTGGTATTCCCATCTCTTTAAGAATTTTCCATAGTTTGTTGTGATCCACACAATAAAGGTTTTAGGATAGTCAATGAAGCAGAAATAAATGTTTTTCCAGGATTTCCCTGCTTTCTGTGTGATCCAGCAAATGTTGGCAATTTCATCTCTGGTTCCTCTACCTTTTCTAAATCAGCTTGCACATCTGAAGTTCTTGGTTCATGAACTGCTAAAGCCTAGGCTTCAAAATCCTTGAAGGATTTTGAGTATTACTTTGCTAGCATGTGAAACGAACACACTTATATAGTAATTTGAACATTCTTTGATGTTGCCCTTCTTTAGGATTGGAATGAAAACTGACTTTTTCCAGTCCTGTGGCCACTGCTGAGTTTTCCAAATTTGATAGCATATTGCTGGTAGCACTTTCACAGCATCATCTTTTAGGATTTGAGATAGCTCAGCTGGAATTCCTTCACTTCCACTAGCTTTATTCTTAGTAATGCTTCCTAAGGCCCACCTGACTTCCCACTACATGATGTCTGGCTCTAGGTAGTGTCCACACCATCATGTTTACTGGGTCATTAAGACCTTTTTTGTACAGTTCTTCTGTATATCCTTGCCACCTCTTCTTAATTCCTTATGTGTGTGTGCTGTGTGCTCAGTTGTGTCCGACTCTTTGTGACCCCATGGACTGTAGCCTTCCAGGCTCCTCTGACCATAGGATTTTCCAGGCAGGAATACTGAAGTGGGTTGCCATTTCCTAATCCAGTTGATCTTCCAGACCCAGGGATCAAACCTGAGTCTCTTGTGCTTCCTGCATTGAGAGACAGATTCTTACTATTAGCACCACCCGGGAAACCCAATTCCTTATATAGCTTTTAAAATCGTGCCATAAATATGGGATCCCTGTAAATTTTTCTTTGGTCACTGACCAAGAAGACCACATCTCAGAAAGTATTCCAGTGAAGAACTGATTCATCAAAGGGGATGTTGTTTGCAGAGCAAGGTCTGCCTGTTGGATTGGGAAAGGGCAGCCATAGTGAACAAATTTAAATTCAGAAAGTAGTATATTTTCACCAGTGAGCACTATGAAAGCAGTTGTTCATGGTACATAAAGAACATAATGGGGACTCACTTAAAGTCAGTTGTGATGTGGGGGATTGGGGTCAGAAACAAGGCCAAAGCCCAGATGCAAGTCCAGAGGCAAAAGGGCTGGATCATCTGTAAGAAGACCTCTGTTTCCATTTCCATGTTTAACACAAGCTCCAGATGGTCTGCCTACTCAACGATGTCTGTTCCTGAACCTAGGGTGATGAAGAGTTTAAGAGCAGAAGAGAAAGAAAGGAACAGGAAATGGGGCTTGTGGGATGGAGATGAACAGGGAGAGGGTTAGTTAGTAAGGAACTACAAGTGTACAGTCTAGTAACTACCTGTCTGTTAGAAGTAAAGGACAAGCTGGAGTGACAGAGTAGCCACAGGCGTAGTCACGGGCCAGTGTATCATAAGGCGCTCGATAATTTTAAAAAGACATTAGGCTTATTTGGAGACAGAATTAGAAACCTAATTGTCTTTCTCCCTGGATCAATTTTGAAGTTGCAAAGAAAACTCTTTTGTATGTCAGTTCACATTCTATAATATTAAAAACTAGCAATGTAAAATATGTGGTTAATTCTGGCCAGTGAAGTGTTTAAATATCTTAGAAGACATTTGGAGTTTTAGTGTTCATTTAAAACAAAAAGGGAAAGCAGAGTGCTTCCCTAAGGACGTATCATCAGATAATAGACGAAAAAAAAAGCAATCAAACATCAGGTACAAGATCCATAAAACTCACCAATTTGGGAGTGGGTTGGAGGAGGAAAAACATCCCCGCCACTATGACTCATATTTAGTGAGAGGTAACATCCCAGCACAGATGCTGGGGAACATTATTCTCAGTTTATAGGGAAAAGAGAAAACAATATGGAGAAATGCAGGAATGAGGAACGAATATGTTTGTTCTTTGTGTTAATTATATATGTCTCATTTATGTATAAAACTCAACTTCTTTATTTTAAAAAAATTTGATAAACTACCTTAAAGTCTGAAACAATATAGTCTTTCTAGTCAACAGATGTTTCTGCATGAATAAAAACAAAAATGTGTGAAAAGCACAGGGAATATGTTACATAGTTATTCAAGTAAAATGTTCATCAGTAAAAAATAATATTTTTTTATGATTACTGGCTTTATGGTCTTACTTATCCCAATACTCAAATACCAGACAACTTAAAATTTCATGATTTTTGTCTTTCTAATCCACCATCACTCACCAAAAATTAATAAAAATTTCCTCACTGAAAATTGTGAATGTCTCATGTTCATGTTTGACTTCTGTATTATGAGGCACAGTTGCATAAGGAAGATATTTTTTAATGGAAAAGAATTACTTTTTATTTAGTTCATTCTTGGATAACTACTGTGAGGACTATCAAATGTTAGACCAACTATGATCCTATGCATCAGTTAAAAATATTGACATAAAAAAATATATATATATTTTTTAATTTCACATTTACAACATAGTGATTTGATTTTTTGTAGATTATACTCCATTTTAAGTTATTAAAAATACTGGCTATATTCCCTGTGCTATAACAATATCCTTGTATCTTATTTTTAACCTAATTTTTAAATATTTACATATGCTATTTTTTATATTCTTTTCCATTATGGTCTGTGACAGGATATTGAAGAGAGTTCCCTGTGCTCTGTAGTAGGACCGTGCTATGTATCCATCCATTCTATATACAGTAATTTGCATCTGCTAACTCCAAACTCCCAATGCAAATCCCTACCATAGGGCCCTCCCCCTCAACAAATACAAGTTTGTTCTCTATGTCTATGAGACTGTTTCTATTTTGTAGACAGGTTCATTTGTGTCATATTTTAGATTCCACATAAAAGTGACATCAATGATGTCTTTCTTACTCTGACTTTCTTCACTTAGTATGATCATCTCTAGATTCATCTATGTTGCTGAAAATGGTATTATTTCATTCTTTTCCATTGCTCAGTAATATTCCATATATATGTGTGTGTGTAAAACATCTTCTTTATCCATTCTTCTGCCAGTGAACACTTAGGCTTTTTACCTGTCTTGGCTATTGTGAATAGTGTCACTATGAACACAATGGTTCATGTAACTTTTTGAATTAGAGTTTTGTCTGGATATATGCCCAGGTGTGGGGTTGATGGATTGTATGGCAACTGTATTTTTAGTTTTTTGAGTAATCTCCATATTGTCCTCCATAGTGGCTGCACCAACACACATTCCCACTAACAGCATGGGAGAGTTCCCTTTTCTCCACACTCTCTCCAACATTTTTATTTGTAGACATTTTAATGGTTTTGATTTGCTTTTTGCTATAAATAGCAGTGTTGAACATCTTCTCTTGTGAGTGCTGGCCATGTGTATGTCTTATTTGGAGATGTCTCTTTAGGTTTTCTGACCATTTTTCTATTGGGTTGTTTATATTTTTGTTATTCAATTATATATTTTGGAAATTAATCCTTTGTTGGTTGCGTCATTTGTGAATATTTTCTCCCCATCTGTAGATTGTCTTTTCATTTCGTTTATCCTTTCCTTTGCTGTGCAAAAGCTTTTAAATTTGATTAGGCTCCCATTTGTTTATTTCTGTCTTTATATTGCCTTGAGAAACTTACATAAGAAAAATATTAGTACGATTTGTCAGAGAATATATATTCTCTGCTAGGAATATTATGCTGTCGTGTCTCATATTTAAGTCTTTAAGCCATTTCAACTTTATTTTTATGTATGGTTGAAGGATATGTTCTAACTTCACTGATTTATCACTTGGCTAAGAGAACAGTCTTTTCACCATTGTATATTCTGGCCTCCCTTGTCAAAGATTAATTAACCATAGGTGTGTGGGTTTATTACTAGGCTCTCTATTCTGTTCCATTGACCCATATGTTAATTTTGTGACAAAATCATGCTGATTTGATTACTGTTTTTGAGTAGCTTTGTAGTATTGCCTGAAGTCTGGTTGGGGTTATGCCTCCTGCTTTGTTCTGTTTCCTCAAGATTGCTGTAGCAATTCTGTGTCTTTCATGGTTCCATATAAATTTTAGGATTATTTGTTCTAGCTCTGTGAAAAATGTCATGGATAATTTGATATGGAGCACATTAAATCCACAGATAGCTTTGGATAATATGGCCATTTTAACAAAATTAATTCTTCCAATTCAAGAGCATAGGATATTTTTCCATTTCTTTGAATCATCTCCAATTTTGTATAAATGTTTTATATTTCTTAGCATATAAGTCTTTCACCTTCTTGATCAGGTTTATTCAAATTATTTTATTTTTTTGCATATGACTTGAAAAGGGTTTTTTTTTAATATATATTTCCTTTCAGATCATTGTAAAGAATTGCAATAGACTACTGTATGTTAATCTTGTCTCTTTCTACCTGGCGGAATTCATTTATCAATTCTAGCAGTTTTTGTGTGGAGTCCTTATGGTTTTCTATATACGGTATCATATTTCATCTTTATAAAAAGACACTTTTACCTCTTCCTTTCCAATTTTGATCCCTTTTACTTTTTTCTTGACTGTTTTCTGTGGCTAGGACTTCCAGTACTATGTTGAATAGAAGTGGTGAGAGTGAGCATTCATGTCTTATTCAAGATTTTAGCAGGAAAGCTTTCAGTTTCATCAAAGTATTATATTGGCGGTGGGTTTGTCATAAAGAGCTTTTATTAGGTTGAGATAAGGTTCCCACTATATCCACTTTAGTAAGAGTTTCTATGATGAATAGGTGATGAATTTTATCAAATGCTTTTTCTGTACCTATTGAAATGATCATGTGGTTTTTGTTTTTATTTTTATTGATGTGGTGTATCACAGTAATTTGTATGTCTTAAACCATCCTTGTGAACTGGGGATGAATCCAACTTGGTCATGGCATATAATATTTTTATGTGTTACTGGATTCAGTTTGCTAATAGCTTTATTGAGAATGTTACATCTATATTCATCAAAGATATTGGCATGTCACTTTAGTTTTTGGTAATGTCTTTGTCTGGTTTCGGTATCAGGATGATGGTGGCTTCATAGATTGTCTTTGGGAATGCTTCCTCCACTTCCTCATCAGTCTTTCGGAAGACTTTTGAGAAGGATCAGCATAAATTATTTGTATATTTGGTAGAATTTGCCTCTGAAGTCATCTGGTCCTGGACTTTTCATTTGTAGGGAGTTTTTAATTACAGATTCTAGTTTACTTCTAGCTATCAGTCTGTTCACACTATCTGTTTCTTCTTGATTCAGTTTTGATGGGCTGTATGTTTCTAAAAACTTGTATATTTCTTCTGGATTGTCAAATTTGTTCTCATATAAATTGTCCATTGTATTCTCTTTTTTTGTTGTTTTTGTTTGTATTCCTGTGGTATCAGTCCTTATTTCTCCTTTTTAATTTCCTATTTTGTTTATTTGGATTATTTCTTTTCTTATTAGTGAGACTCACCAGAACTTTGCCAATTTTGTTTACCCTTTCAGAGAACCAGTTCTTGTTTTTATTGATTTTTTCTGTTGGTTTTTAAATCTCTATTTATTTCTCTCTGATCTTTATTCTTGCCTTCTTTCTGCTGACTTGAAGTTTCGTTTGTCCTTTTTCTAATTAGTTTAGGTGATATATTGGGTTGTTTACTAGAGTTTCTCTTGTTTTTTGAAGAAGTCCTCTAGCACTGTGAAATTCCCTCTAAGAAACTGCTTTTGCTACAGCCTATAGGTTGCGTATGGTTATGTTTTCATTGTTATTTGTAAGACATAAACATTAGTTTTTGGAGGAGAGGCAAAAGGCAAACTGTTTTTGAGTGCTGTGAATTTACTAAATTTCAACAAAAGGGAAAATATGTGTATTGAGTGGTGATAGGTTCCCAATAGAATGGGCAAGGCCATCAAAGTTTAATAAATTGTTAAAAATTCATGTATTATTATTCATAAAAAGGAGGTGATTAACCTGATTAAAACAAGAGAGCTTAACTGCAAAAAAAAATTTTATTATTTTTTACCAGAAAAATTACAAAATTCTATTTAATGTGAATCTGGTAGTTTTCATTCCTCCTACTATGAAAATGAGTACTTAGTCAGTATAAGACAGAAACCATGTCATTATTTTGGTTGTTAGAACTATGCATTGACCTTTGACTAAAATACAGCAAAAATATGAATCCATTTCATTTCTAAATAATTACCAAACAATGAATATTGAAGGTAATAATTCCTCAGGGACACTGTACACAGTGCACATGCCAGTTTTCCTAGCCTCCATCACACTGTCAACTACAATATATTGAGCAATTAAGTCTCTAATCCTTTTTAAATGAATTAACATTTATGTCTGTTTTGTCATAGTTTAAATCTGAAAGAGAATAAACAATACCTGCTACAGGTCTATGTTTATGGGAAACCATAAAAGAATTTCTGACTCTACCACCGCCCTATAAAAGGACCCATTTGGCAGTGACTCTCATGCATTTCCTTTTGTTAGAACTCAAAGAGAAAACATACTAATATGTATTGTGCACTCTTGAGATGCATGTCTGTGCAAAACCCCTTGGGGTCTTTATTAAAGAGGCAATGCATTTCTCATCATTAAAAGCTTCTGATATAATCTGAGGCACAAAACTGATTTAAATATATCTTTAAAAAATAAAAGATTAATCCAGGAATTATACCTGCATGAAAGGGCATCCCTCCCACATTTTCTATAACTATGAACAAATTGCTATACCCCGGAAGACCAAACATAGAAATAATTTCCTGCTTTACCATAAAACTAGAAGCAAAATTAATTTCATACAGATAAATGAAATGTTAATAATAAAAGGAGGCATTCCTCCTCAGTGAGTAAAAATGTTACTTTTACATACAATATTGTACATTTTTTTCTTCTTTTTGATAGTTCATCACTATAATAGCAAAGTTGACCTTCTTTCCTAATATCAAATATATTTTTAATAATCAGTAAACCCTTACATCATTGAGATAAAGACTCAGGAGTCAGTTCAGATCAAAACAGAGTTTGTACCTGCTCAACTCAGGGCCAGGATTCCCTGGGTTGCCAGATTTAGCAAATAAAATACAGGGGCTTCCCTGGTGGCTCAGACGGTAAAGAATCTGCCTGCAGTGCAGGAGACCCGGGTTGGAGGTTAGACAAATAGGACATCTGTTAATTAGCATTTCAGATAAACAGTGCAATTTTAGTATAAGTATATCCCATAACTCATAATCTTGCAGCCTTGTCTCCATTAAAGATCTTCCAATTTCCCAGCTAGACCAGATGGTCTCCTGAGAATACAAAAAGAGCAGAGAAAGGAAAAGGCCTTATTTCTGTGCCTAAATACACATGCACCCACATACAAACCACACCTCACCCACACCCACACTCTGCTTCAGCTCTGAGATTCCCCTCTGCCACCTCCTCATCCATATCCAGGATTATCTTCTGCTTCTCTCTAACACTCTTTTCTCCGCAGTACTATTTTAGCTTAGAAGACACATGGCCGAATGCCTAAATCACTGCTGTTCTCATGCATATAGCTCTGTACTAAGTCATTTCTGACCAAGATAGGTGAAACTTTTCAAAGAGACACACGGTGATTAAAAGGTTCCTAATGTGGGGTGGAAATTATCAGATACCAATTTCTCTCCTGTCATATCATTTCAATATTTACTATGAAGGGATTGAAATCATAGCATAGGTTGTTCTGATAAAATGCATAATGACTGGTGTCATTTAGGAAATTCTGAGAGATGAGCATTGAGCTTCAAAAGAGAGGCAGGATGTTCTGTATTTTTATAGAGAATTGGAAAGAGAGATCTTTGAAAAGCAGAGATTTTTTTGCCAGTTCTTTTTTATTCCCCCCTATCCGAATATTTCTTATGACAATCAAGATCCCAGTCGCTAGAAAGCAGATAGTTTAAATATATAGCAACAATTTAGATGTCATATTTTATGTTTCATAAATCTTTATAGACAATCATCCTATGTGATGTATTTCCTAGGATATTCTTACTTAAGGAAATTTTCATCATAAAAAGAAGTTAATAAGGTGGTGTGTCCTACCTACTGACTTTTAGAGAGAACATTCAAAATGCCAGTCAGTTGAGGGGAAGGAAAGTAACAGTCAACAGAGTTAGAACTTTTACTTTGGTTTTTCTCTAGATCTTTTTCCAAGGTCAACACCTAGTAATAAAAGTCATGTGATTTCTCAGAGGAGTTCTTCTGGTTCTTTTCAAGCTGCCAGGTCTCCAGCTGCTTGGTGCAAAGGTTATGCTAGAAAACCACAGAAGGAAGGGAGGTGGAATTTGGTCCCCAGGCCCATTCCCCCTTTCCTCAGGTTGGGTTGAATCTTTGTTGTTCAGCCGCTAAGTCATGTCCGACCTTTTTGCGACCCCATGGACTGTAGCCTGCCAAGTTCTGATGTTCATGGGATTTCCCAGACAAAAATACTGGAGTGGGTTGCTTCTCCAGGGTATCTTCCTGACCCAGGGACTGAATCCGCATCTCCTGCACTGGTAGACGGATTCTTTCCCACTGAGCCACCAGGGAAGCCTGGGCTGAATCTTAGCAGTTCCTTTTCTTCTCCATTATGGTTAATTACAAAATATTGAAGTCAATATCTCCTACCGTGATATACAGTAAGATCTTGTTGGTTATCATTTTTATACATAGTGGTATGTACCTGCTAATCCCAAACTCCTAATTTATCCCTCCCTCACCTTTCTTCTTTGGTAACTATGTTTGTTCTCTATGTCTATGGGTCTGTTTCTGTTTTGTAAATAAGATCATTTGTATCACTTTTTTAAGATTCCACATATAGGTGGTATAATATTTATCTTTCTGACTTACTCCTCTTAGTATGATAATCTCTAGGTCCACCCATGTTGCTGCAGATGGCATTATTTCATTCTTATTTATGGTTGAGTTATAGTCCATTGTATCTATACACCTTATCTTGTTTATCCATTCATCTGTCAATGAGCAATTAGATTGGTTCCATGTCTTGGCTATGGTAAATAGTGCTGCTATGAGCATTTAGGTGCATGTTTCTTTTCCTTTTTTAGCTTTTATTTTATATTATAGTTGACTTAAAAATGTGGATTTAGTTTCAGGTGTACAAAGGGATTCAGATATACATATACATACATCCATTCTTTTTTCAGATTCTTTTCACATATAAGTTATTACAGAATATTGAGAGTTTCCTGTGCTATACAGTAGGTCCTTGTTATTTTATTATTTTATATATAGTGGTGTATATATATATTAATCCCAAACTGCTAATTTATTGCTCCTCTTTTGGTAATCATGTCTGTTTTCAAAGTCTATGAGTCTGTATCTATTTTGTAAATAAGTTCATATGTAACATTTTTTTTTAGATTCCACATATAAGTGATATTATATTACATTTGGCTTTCTCTGCCTAACTTGGGTCTTACCAGATATTACTAATTGTAAAGAACCTGCCTGCCAGTGCAGGAAATGTAAGAGACACAGGTTCAACCCCTGGGTCAGGAAGATATCCTGCAGTAGGAAATGGCAACCCACTCCAGTATTCTTGCTTAGAGAATCCCATGGACAGAGGAGCCTGGTGGGCTATAGTCCATAGGGTTGCAAAGAGTCGAACATGACTGAAGCAACTTTGGATGCTAGCTAACTTCACTTAGTATGATAATCTCTAGATCCATCAGTGTTGCTGCAAATGACATTATTTCATTCTTTCTTATGGCTGAGTATATCCCTGTGTGTGCATATGTGCGTATCCATTCATCTGTTAATGGACAGTTAGGTTGCTTCCGTGATTTGGCTATTATAAATAGCACTGCTATAAATATTACGATACATGTATATTTTTGAATCAGTGTTTTGCGCAGATGTATGTCTAGGAGTAGGACTTTTGGATATGGTGGCTCTATTTTTAGTTTTTTAAGGAAACTTATACTGTTCTCCATAGTGGTTACACTAATTTATATTCCCACCAACAATGTAGAAGGATTCCCTTTTCTCCACACACTCTCCAGCATTTATTGTTTCTGGACTTTTTGACGATGGCCCTTCTGACCGGTGTGAGCTGCTGCGTCATTGTAGTTTTGATTTGTTTTCTCTAATAATTAGTGATGTTGAACATCTTTTCATGTGTTTTTTGGCCATCTGTATGTCGTCTTTGGAGACATATCTATGTCTGTTTAGGTCTTCTGCCCATTTTTTTATTGGGTTGTTTGTTTTTTTTTATTGAGTTGTATGAGCTGTTTGTATATTTTGGAAATTAATCCCTTGTCGGTAGCATTATTTGCAAGTATTTTCTCCCATTCTATAGGTTGTCTTTTTGATTTGCTTATGGTTTCCTTTGCTATGCAAGTTTTTTAGCTTGATGAAGTCCCATTTGTTTATTTTCTTTAGCAGTTCTTTAGCTCAATTTGTCATTCTCATAGTAGACTAGGGAATCACAGGATAACCTATTCTTGCTTGCCAGTAATACAGAAGTTACAGTGGAACAATATATCCCTTATTCTCATGCCAATTTGGGTCATTTGAGCCCTTCTATGAGAGGCAGTTGAAAGTTCTCAAAAATACTCCCAAAGATGTTCCATTTCCTCATTTCCCAATACTTGAAACTCCCAGAGTAGTCAGGATAGAAGGAATTCTAGAAACATATCACAACTCTTTCTCAATCAAGAATTAACTATCAGTCAACAGTATTCACATGAATTACAGAAAATGAAGAAGATTGTGTGATGATTTTAAAAGCAATAAAAGGCTCTTTATTGTAAAGGAAGGAGAGAAAAAAGACAACATATTTGCATTTTAAGGCCAATTATTATTTGAATCTTACATTGGTGCATTAAGAGATCTAAGTGGACATCAAGTTTGTGGTTGAGTAAAAAATTTCTTGGGATAAAATCAGCGATCTAAATATGACCAGGAGGATGAAGCAAAACAGTATTGGTTCAGTGCAATGTAGCATTCCCTCTAGCCAAAGACTTACTAGGACATAATTACAAAAGAGAGGAAACTTCAGAGTCACAGGAAATCTCCTGCGAGCAACCATGGGGTGGAAATAATTTTCTCAGAGAATGCATATATTCATTTTAATGGTTTAAAATGAGTCATGTACTAGTGGAAGAAAGACATTGAACTTATCCCCGTATTTTTCTTTTCACTTTCCCTATCAAACAAAAATGTTCTATAATTGGACCTTTGAAGTTAAATCTTTTGATAGGCAGTTTGAAAACCTCACATAATTTCATTGAGAGTTTTGAAAAGCAAGGAAATCTCAAGCCAGATTTTTAAAAGTGTTTATGGATCAAAACAACATTTGAAAGTTATAAAAATTGTTATCAAATATGAAATATGACACAGATTTATTTATATATGTCACCATGCTCTGTAGCTTTCAGAAAACCTGACTATAGTTTCACAGGGACATTTAAATTAATCCCCATATAAGGCCAAAGTAGTACTCTCCAAAGAACATATAAACCTTTGCAAAAATGATATTAAAGAAATAGTTGTTTGTTTTATTAAGTTTTTGTCCATAAGAATTAATATCATCTAGAAATAGTAGAGGATTTAGAAAATGTACTCAGGACCACAGTAAGTATATTTTAATAGCTTGTCATGTCAGGGTTTATTCAAAGAATCTGGAAAAAAAAGTTCACAATTTTGAAGGCTGAGTATATATCACAGGCTTGGCATATGATGTTGAGGAAGCGTTGAATACAATTCTTTTAGACAAGTGAATGTTGCAAATATCAAAAAGCCTTGTGGAACCTATAACATTTGAACACCAATTGCTCAGTGCAACGTTGTGAGTTCTCAAATTCACCCTCACTCCTGGTATCAGTTGAGAGTTCTGAGATCTTCAAGACCATCTTCCATTTGATGATTCACTAGAAAGACATAGAATTCATCTGAAGCTCTTATATTCATAGTTACAGTATATGATAGTTAAAGGATATAGATAAAAATAGGTAAAAATAAATAAATAAATAAAATGGGCAAGTGAAGAAGCATCTGAAGCAGAATCCGGGAAGGTTCTGAACACGAGCTCTCATTTGCTCACCCGGTGGAACCTCAGACAGTGGTAACTCCTCTCGACAATCATGTGTTGCCAACCAGGGAAGAGAACCTCAGCCTTGATGGTTAGAGTTTTTACTGAAGTGTAATCATGTAGATATGACCACTTGCATGGCTGACTTTAGTCTCCAGCGTCTGGTGGTCAAGGTGACACAAAGCCCCCACCATCCATCACATTGTTATCATGGGGTGTCTTGTGTCGCTCAAGACCCCCATGTACACACAAGAACACTTTTATCATGTAGGATTTTCCAGGGGTTTATGGAGATTATCATTCCAGGAGCTGAGGGCAAAATGTAGTCCCCCCACTCTGCCTTGGATAAACTTAATTTTTCACTGCACACTCATATCACACAAAGTTGTATGAACTGTACACCCCTCACTGCAATGACATATATCTGCAAGAACTATGATGACATTAGATTCAACACATCCTGAACTCTACAGAAATGTTCTACTGCTGACGTTTCTGTCGTTCGGATCTGACATTACTGCTGTTGTTTCTGTTGGCAATGGCAATTACTTCATCTGCACTTTTTGGAGGGCAATAATTTTATTCAAGATTATTTGGATTAAAGGACAATATAACAGCTTCCTATTCCTTTCTGCAAATGAGGATTTTTGCTGCAACATTGTTGGGATGTACCATAGTGAGGACTCATCTCCTAGCTTATTCTTTGGTGACAGTGTATGTAGACTTTTGTTAACGCAATCTACTGTTTCCAGCAAAAGCCTTCCCCTTCTTCTTCCCTCTCCCTCCTTCGGTGTACTTCTTAGAACGCGATTATCAATATGAACTATTTTCCAAGGAACATGTCCTAGATTATTGAAATTTACCTGGAAACTTGTTTCTTGTTTCCTTATTACATCTGAAAGAATGTACTTATATTTAGACTAATTTTGTTACAGAGTTTCATTGGTTTAGTGGAATTGATTGCAAAGAAAACCATCAAGAATGATATACCAGCCATTCAATCATGAAATGGTTTCAGGGTGCTGGTAAATTTTCCTAGAAAATTGAATTCATTGAATAATAGCTACAGTCTATGTTAGATAAAAGAACCAAACATTAGTTTCAAACTTTTTATTTTGAATCACTAACAGAAGTTTAACAAAATATAAAACTTCCAATAAGACTTCTTTAAACGTAATTTAGATTTATGCCACTCAATGAAAATTTAAAAAAAATTCTATACATTGTAACACAGCTTTTAGTTTACTTTTTTAATAAAAAATTTTGATTTTTGGAATGCTCCAATATAACACAAAGCAGGATATAACTTACAATGCAGCTTAGCCTAAAGAATATTAACAATCTAGTCACAGAATCAGAAAGAAATGAAGCCTCTTATAAACACTATACATATGGATAAATATTAGGTTGAATGTCATTTGCACATACTAATTCACTGAAATTTTTTCTTAAGACTTTAAATCACTTAAAGCATTGATTCAAGTTGTAACTCTGAAATTTTTAAGTAAAAAAAATTCAAGTATGTTGATGCTAAGTATATAAAAATAAGTTTTATGATGCCAAACTATAAACTAGTAAATATAAGTCCTTTATGCTCGTCACAAAAGTCAAATTTTATTCACATTATATATAAATTGTTACTTTATAAAAAGATATTTTTATAAAACAGATTATCTAATATCCACTAAGTTTCCACACTTTTTAAGTAGATCATAATTTTAACTAGGAATTGCTAATTTTAAAAGGCCATGAGTTCAATGAAATGAAATCGGGATGAATGTAAATTTCTAAAAGTACGATAAATCCATTTTACAAACAAGAAATTGGAGAAGCCCTGGCTTTAGAAAAATTTTATGAAAAAGTTCAGAGTTTATTTGACCATAAACAATCAATCATGACCCAAAATGTAATATAGTAATTTTAAATCTTAGACTATTTTGATAGAACCATTGTATCTACAACGAAGGTATGCTATATTTTTTGAGCCATTGGCATAATAACTATGTACTATGTCCAAGCAAATACCACACTTGAACAGAATCACAATTAAGCTAGGGTTTATCCAATGGAACATAATGAATGTAAGTCTAAAAATCATCTAACTTATGGAATATTTTAAGGAACCATGAATGTTTAGCCAGAAGCATTGACTCTGATTTTGAAAGGCTTGTATGTAGATATTGTTAAATATGTCAACAGTGTTTTCTTTTGCTAGCTAGACTTCTATGCCCACTGAGAATAAAACTCTATAATGAGAGATGGATGTTGGAAAGAGGTATATTTCAGCCTAATAGGAAGAGAGATTTTCAAAGTGTCTAAATACATGTTGCCGTTGTTCACTCCTTCAGCCATGTCCAACTCTTTGTGACCCATGGCCTGCAGCATGCCACGCTTCCCTGTCCTTCACAATCTCCCAGTGTTTGCTTAAAATCATGTCCATAGAATCAATGATATCATCCAACCATCTAATCTTCTGTCACTCCCTTCTCTTCTTGCCCTCAATCTTTCCCAGAACTAGGTCCTTTTCCAGTGAGCTGGCTCTTTGCATCAGGTGGTCAAAGTATTTGAACTTCAGCATCAGTTCAGTTCAGTTCAGTCACTCAGTCGTGTCCGACTCTTTACAACCCCATGAATCGCAGCACGCCAGGCCTCCCTGTCCATCACCAACTCCTGGGGTTCACCCAAACTCATGTGCATCAAGTCGGTGATGCCATCAAGCCATCTCATCCTCTGTCGTCCCCTTCTCCTCCCGCCCCCAATCCCTCCCAGCATCAGGGTCTTTTCCAATGAGTCAACTCTTTGCATCAGATAGCCAACGTATTGGAGTTTCAGTCTCAGCATCAGTCCTTCCAAACACCCAGGACTGATCTCCTTTAGGATGGACTGGGGAGAGCTCCTTGTAGTCCAAGGGACTCTCAAGAGTCTTCTCCAACACCACAGTTCAAAAGCATCAATTCTTCGGTGCTCAGCTTTTTTCACAGTCCAACTCTCACATCCATACATGACCACTGGAAAAACCATAGCCTTGACTAGATGGACCTTTGTTGGCAAAGTAATGTCTCTGCTTTTGAATATGCTATCTAGGTTGGTCATAACTTTCCTTCCAAGGAGTAAGCATCTTTTAATTTCATGGCTGCAGTCACCATCTGCAGTGATTTTGGAGGCCAGCAAAATAAAGTCTGACACTGTTTCCACTGTTTCCTCATCTACTTCCCATGAAGTGATGGGACCAGATGCCATGATCTTCATTTTCTGAATGTTGAGCTTTAAGCCAACTTTTTCACTCTCTTTCACTTTCTTCAAGAGGGTTTTTAGTTCCTCTTCACTTTCTGTCATAAGGTTGGTATCATCTGCATATCTGAGGTTATTGATATTTCTCCCGGCAATCTTGATTCCAGCTTGTGTTTCTTTCAGTCCAGCGTTTCTCATGATGTACTCTGCATGTAAGTGAAATAAGCAGGGTGACAATATACAGCCTTGACGTACTCCTTTTCCTATTTGGAACCAGTCTGTTGTTCCATGTCCAGTTCTAACTGTTGCTTCCTGACCTGCATACAGGTTTCTCAAGAGGCAGGTCAGGTGGTCAGTCCTTTCAAAAAATATTCAGGGTTGATTTTCTTTAGGATTGACTTCTTTGATCCTGTTGCTCTCCAACGTTTTATCAGGAGTCTACTCCAGCACCACAGTTCGAAAGCATCAATTCTTCAGTGCTCAGTCTTCTTTATGGTCCAACTCTCACATCCATACATGACTACTGAAAAACCATAGCTTTGACTACATAGACCTTTGTCAGCAAAATGATGTCTCTGCTTTTAATATGCTGTCTAGGTTTGTCATGGCTTTTCTTCCAAGGAGCAAGCGTCTTTTAACTTCATGGCTGCAACACCACCCACAGCACTTTTGGAATCCAAGAAAATAAAGTCTGTCACTGTTTCTATTTTTTCCCAGTCTATTTGCCAAGTAAGTGATGGGACTAGATGCCATGATCTTAGTTTTTTGAATGTTGAGTTTTAAGCCAACCTTTTTACTCAGCTCTTCCACCTTCATCAAGAGGCTGCTTAGTTCCTCTTTGTTTTCTGCCATTAGAGTGGTTTCATCTGCATATCAGAGGTTATTGATATTTCTCTGGCAATCTTGATTCCCTCTTGAGCTTCATCAAGCCTGGCATTTCACATGATGTACTCTCCATATAGTTCAATAAGCAGGGTATAATATACAGCTTTGATGTACTCCTTTCCCAATTTGGAATCAGTCTGTTGTTCCATGTCCAGTTCTAACTGCTGCTGCTTTATCTGCATACAGGTTTCTCAGAAAGCAGGAAAGGTGTTGTGGTATTCCTATACCACATCCCATACCATATCATCTTTAAGAATTTTCCACAGTTTGTTGTGATCCACACAGTCCAAGGCTTTAACATAGTCAATGAAGCAGAAGTTTATCTGGAATTCCTTTGCTTTTTCTGTGGTCCAGCTAATGTTGGCAATTTCAGCTCTGATTTCTGCCTTTTGTAAATCCAATGTGAACATCTGGAAGTTCACAGTTCACATACTGGTGAAGCCTAGCTTGAAGGATTTTGAGCATTACCTTGCTGGCATGTGAAATGAGTGCAATTGTATAGTAGTTTGAACATTCTTTGGCACTGCCCTTCTTTGAAGTTGGAATAAAAACTGACCTTTTCCAGTCCTGTGGCCACTGCTGAGTTTTGCAAATTTGCTGGCATATTGAGTGCAGCACTTTCACAGCACCATCTTTTAGGATTTGAAATAGTTCAGCGGGAATTCCATCACCTCCACTAGCTGTGTTCTTAGTAATGTTTTCTAAGACCCAATTGACTTCACACTCCAGGATTTGGCTCTAGGTGAGTGATCACACTCTCATGGTTATCTGGGACATTAAGACCTTTTTTGTATAGTTCTTCTGAATATTCTTGCCACCTCTTCTTAATATCTTTTGCTCAGTTAGGTCTGTAACATTTCTGTCCTTTATTGTGCCCATCTTTGCATGAAATGTTCCCTTTTTATCTCTAAGTTTCTTTAAGAGATCTCTAGTCTTTCCCATTCTATTGTTTTTCCTCTATTTTTGGCGTGGATCACTTAAGACAGCTTTTTCTTATCTCTCCTTGCTATTCTTTGGAAATCTGCATTCAGATGCATATATTTTTCCTTTTCTCTCTTGTCTTTCACATCTCTTCTTTCTTCAGCTATTTGTAAGGCTTCCTCAGACAACCATTTTGCCTTTTTGCATTTCTTTTCTTGGGGATGGTGTTGATCCCTGTCTCCTGTACAATGTTATAAACTTCCATCCATAGTTTTTCTGGCTCTATCACATAATCCTTTGAATCTATTTGTCACTTCCACTGTATAATTGGAAGGGATTTTATTTAGGTCATACCTGAATGGTCTAGTGGTTTTCCCTACTTTCTTCAAGTCTGAATTTTGCAATAAAGTGTTCATGAGCTGAGCCACAGTCAGCTCCAGGTCTTGTTTTTCCTGACTGTAGAGAGCTTCTCCATCTTCAGCTGCAGAAAATATAATCAATCTGATTTCAGTATTGACCATCTGGTGATGTCCATGTATAAAGTTGTCTCTTGTGTTGTTGGAACAGGTGTTTGCTATGACCAGTGTGTTTTGTTAGCAAAACTCTGTTAGTCTTTGCCCTGCTTCATTTTGTACTCCAAGGGCAAATTTGCCTGTTACTTCAGGTATCTCTTGACTTCCTACTTTTGCATTCCAGTCCTCTATGATGAAAAGGACATCTTTTTTTTTGGTATTAGTTCTAGAAGGTCCTGCAGGTCTTCATAGAACCATTCAGCTTCAGCTTCTTTGGCTTCAGTGGTTGGGGCATAGATTTGGATTACTGTGATATTGAATGGCTTGCTTTGGAAATGAACCAAGATCATTCTGTCATTTTTGAGATTGCACCCAAGTACTGCATTTTGGACTCTTTTATTGACTGTGAGGGCTACTCCATTTCTTCTAAGGGATTCCTGCCCACAGTAGTAGATATAATGGTCATCTGAATTAAATTTGCCCATTCCCATCCATTTTAGTTCACTGGTTCCTAAAATGTCAGTGTTCACTCTTGCTGTCTCCTGTTTAACCACTTCCAATTTATCTTGATTCATGACCTAACATTCCAGGTTCCTATGCAGTGCTATTCTTTACAGCATCAGAGTTTACCTTCACCTCCAGACACATCCACAACTGGGCGTACTTTGTGCTTTGGCTCAGTTTCTTCATTCCTTCTGGAGCTATTTCTCCACTCTTCTCCAGTAGCATATTGGATACCTACTGACCTGGGGGTTCGTCTTTCAGTGTTATATCTTTTGCCTTTTCATACTGTTTATTGGGTTCTCAAGGCAAGACTGCTAAAGTGGTTTGCCATTCCCTTATCCAGTGGACCACATTTTGTCAAAACTCTCCACCATGACCCATCTGTCTTGGGTGGCCCTACACAGTATGGCTCATAGTTTCAGTAAATTATGCAAAGCTGTGATGAATGTGATCATTTTTGTTAGTTTTCTGTGATCGTGGTTTTCATTCTGTCTGCCTTCTGATGGATGAGGACAATAGGCTTTTCAAGCTTCCTGCTGGGAGGGGCTGGCTGCTCTATTATACTGAGGGTTTCACGGATAAGCTGAAAGTTCCACGTTAGAAATGTTAGAGAAGGAAGTTGGCACTAGCATGCCCTCTCTTCCAAGTCTCAGAATCTCTCATTGGATGGATAGAATTCCATAAAAACAGTCTGTCTCAGGGATCAGAGCTGGAAAAGATGTTTTTTTTTCCAACTTCTTTTTATGCACTTTGGATGAAAGGACAAATAATTGAAATATGTATGCTAAGTAAGGATTTCCCAGGTGGCACTAGTAGCAGAGAACCTGCCTGCTGTTCAAGAGAGGTAGGTTCAGTCCCTGGGTCTGGAAGATCCCTTGGAGAAGGACATGGCAACCCACTCCATTATCCTTGCCTGGAGGATCCCATGGACAGAGCCTGGTGAGCTATGGTCCATAGGGTTGCAAAGAGTCAGACATGACTGATGTGAGTTAGCACACAAACACGCTAGGAAAAGAATTATTAGTTTTTGTCCCCCCTGCTCTCAGTATGCACATACACACACATGCTGCCATAGGGAAGTGGGTTTTTATCTTTGCCCTTTCTCCTTTAAGACATCAGATCACTATACAGGTCAATGCTTTGTTTGACACTATTACCAAGGCAAATGCAAACAATAGAGGAAACTTGAGAAAGCTTGATTCAACCCTTTTATTTCCAAAATATCTGGAATCCCAAATATGGTTCTAGCCTCTGCATATCAGAAGACAAATAAAGACACCTAGAGGAGGATAACCAGAAGGCCAACAGGGATAAAACAATGGTCACTGGAGACCTTGCTGAAATACTGACCTGTTAGCCTTGAAGAGCTCAGGGACACTATAGAAAAGTGCTTAAAACCACTTGCTATTTGGATGATAATGTAAATTCCAAAAGGTTAGGACAATGAGAATCTCTTTAAAAACTTTTAATGAGTTAGGTTTAAGACAAATAAAAAGTACATCTTTACAAACCCAATGACTTAGTAAATAAGTAGTATGTGAAAGAAATCCTCAGAGGAATCCATGGTATTTATGAGAAGCAGAGTCATAGCACTTGACTGCTAAGAGAAGCTGATATGTGCCTCAGCTCTCTGGCTAGTAGGAGGATAACCTTGCCTTACTCTGTGCTGCTTGGCAGCCTCCTATCCATGACAACTGCTCTGCCCTAAAGGGACTTCCCTGGTTGCTTGGTGGTAAAGAATTCATCTGCCAATGCAGGAGACATGGGTTCAATCCCTGGGTCAAAAAGTCCCCCAGAGGAGTAGATTGCAACACCCTATAGTATTCTTGCCTGGAAAATCTCATGGACAGAGGAACCTGGTGGGCTATAGTCCATGTGGTCACAAAAGAATCCTGACACAACTTAGTGACTAACCAACAACAACCCTGGCCTAAACACACCATTTTCCCTACCAAAGAATGACAAGTCTTATCTTACAAAAAAATGTAGCTTCTAGCAACATTTGTTTTATTTTATCTGATAGTCTCTCTGTGTTAAGATTTCAATCCTCACTAGAATCCGATTTGAATTTTATCTAGTATCACAGGAGAGTTGACATAAGAAAACCAAATCCAAGATTTCAGTCACACTGAAACAGTTTCATTATTTTCTTTCTTATCTTCTCTTGGTTTGTAATTGTGGAAGCCTCTCCGAAGTACCTTGAGTGCCTTTATCTCCAGGCGCCATGTGTTGGGAAAACCTAATAGACTCCTAAGCACATCATGTTTGAATATCTCAGCAAACTTATTACCAGCTAATTAGTTAAGCCTTCTCCTAAACCTGAAACTTGTGCATACACATATTCAATTTTTAAAAACTGAAGTATAATTGATTTATACTGTGTTAGTTTCAGGTGTTGGAGAAGGCAATGGCACCCCACTCCAGTACTCTTGCCTGGAAACTCCCATGGACAGAGGAGCCTGGAAGGCTGCAGTCCATGGGGTCGCTGAGGGTCAGACACGACTGAGCGACTTCACTTTCAGTTTTCACTTGCATGCATTGGAGAAGGAAATGGCAACCCACTCCAGTGTTCTTGCCTGGAGCATCCCAGGGACGGGGGAGCCTGGTGGGCTGCCATCTATGGGGTCGCAGAGTCGGACACGACTGAAGTGACTTAGCAGCAGTTTCAAGTGTACAGCAAAGTGATTCAGTCCTGTGTGCACTAAGCAAGTCTTTTCAGTTGTGTCCAACTCTTTGTAATCCTATGCACTGTAGCCCGCCAGGCTCCTCTGTCCAGGGTGAGTCTCCAGGCAAGAAAACTGGAGTGGGTTGCCATCTACTTTCTTTATACATACACATAATTTTTTGCATATTCTTTTCCCTTATAAATTATTATAAGAGAGTGAATGTAGTACTCTGTGATGGACAGTAGGTCCTTGTTGGTTATTTTATATACAGTAGTGTGTATCCGTTAATCCCAAACTCCTGATTTTATCCCTCCCCCCTCATTCCCCTTTGGTAACTTAAAGCTTGTTTTCAAAGTCTGTGAGTCTATTTATGTTTTGAAAATAAGTTTATTTGTATCACTTGTTAGATTCCACATGTAAGTGATGTCATATGTGGCTTTTGTGCCTAGTTTACGTAGTAGTATAATCTCTCAGTTCAGTCACTCAGTCAGGTCCAACTCTTTGCAACCCCATGGATTGCTGCATGCCAAGCTTCCCTGTCTGTCACCAACTCCTGTAGCTTACTCAAACTCATGTCCATCGAGTTGGTGATGCCATCCAACCATCTCATCCTCTGTCATCCCCGTCTCCTGCATTCAATCTTGCCCAGCCTCAGAGTCTTTTCTAATAGTCAGTTCATCACATCAGGTGGCCAAAGTATTGGAGTTTCCATTTCAGCATCAGTCCTTCCAATGAATATTCAGGACTGATCTCCTTTAGAATGGACTGGTTGGATTTCCTTGCAGTCCAAGGGACTCTCTAGAGTCTTCTCCAGCACCACAGTTCAAAAGCATCAATTCTTCAGTGCTCAGCCTTCTTTATAGTCCTACTCTCACATCTATACATGACTACTGGAAAAACCATAGCTTTGACTAGATGGACCTGTGTTGGCAAAGTAATGTTTCTGCTTTTTAATATGCTGTCTAGGTTGGTCATAGCTTTTCTTCCAAGGAGCAAGCATCTTTTAATTCCATGGCTGCAGTCACCATCTGCAGTGATTTTGGAGCCCCCCCCCAAAATAAAGTCTGTCACCATTTCCATTGTTTCCCCATTTATTTGCCATGAAGTGATGGGACTGGATGCCATGATCTTCGTTTTCTGAATGTTGAATTTTAAGCCAACTTTTTCACTCTCCTCTTTCACTTTCATCAAGAGGCTCTTTAGTTCTTCTTCACTTTCTGCCATAAGTGTGGGGTCATCTCCATATCTGAGGTTATTGATATTTCTCCCAGAAATCTTGATTCCCACTTGTGCTTCATCCACCCCTGCATTTTGCATGATGTATTCTGCATATAAGTACTCTGCATAAAAGTTAAATCAGCAGGGTAACAACACACATCCTTCACGTACTCCTTGACACGCTTCCCTTGTGGCTTAGCTGGTAAAGAATCCACCTGCAATGTGGGAGACCTGGGTTCGATCCCTGGGTTGGGAAGATCCCCTGGAGAAGGGAAAGGCTACCCACTCCAGTATTCTGACCTGGATAAGAATATTAGAGTGGGTATCCATTATGTGTGTGTGTGTATACACACAGACACATCTTTAGCCATTCCTCTGTCAATGGACATTCAGATTGATTGCTTCCATGTCATGGCTATTGTAAATAGGTGCAACCTCTTTCTAAAAACTTCTAGTTAACTGAAAATACTGAGTTTGCATTCCTTTGCCAGGTAACGCACTGAAATAGCCTTATTTAGCAGGATCTTCCTCGTGCTTGAGACAAGAAAACCGCACATGTGGCACGTGTTTGCACAGCAAGCACAAGATGTCGTGCTAGAATTTGCAAATGTGTGCCTTGTGATATGTGCTGTATCATCACTGAGAGAACTCTGAAAGCAAAAGAATACTGTTGGTACTTTTAGATCGTGGTTTTTCCTGGTGGCTCAGATGGTAAAGAATCTGCCTGCACTGTGGGAGTCCAAGGGTTCAATCCCTGGGTGGGAAAGATCCCTTGGAGAAGGGAATGGCTACCCACTCCAGTATTCTTGCCTGGAGAATTCCATGGACAGAGGAGCCTGGTAGTCTATAGTCCACAGGGTCACAAAGAGTCAGACACCACTGAGGGACTAACAATACAGACATAGGCTGGTTTTTGGTGGGCATTTTTATTTTTTTAATTATTTTTTAATGGGCATTCAAGTGTCCATAACTTTCACACATTAAATTAGAAATGTCATAGCTGTATGCAATTTCAGAGTTGCTGCAGTTTCCCTCTAGGTGTTCTCTATTATGTGTAAAGAGGTAAGTAAAACTAATAATTCAGTTACTGCTTTGTGGATTGCTAGTTCCTTATTGGAGCTTGTGCTGAAAACCAGCAATTTAAAAGAAAATTATTTCTTCCTGTATTTCCTTCCCAAGAAGTGGTATAACATTATATTTTGGACTATTGCAGATCTTGCAATGAAAGTTAATGAATTTAAACTCTATTATTCCAAAGATATGCATTAAGTTTACTAGCAGGGCTATGAAATTGGATTTTAGAATTTCTATTAAATTGTAACACCACAGTCTCAGTGAAGCATTGATCCCAACACCATATGTCAGAGAGAAAGTCAGGAAACCACAGAATGGACTCTAATTTTCTGCCGCTACAATGATATTTCTCAAGATTTTTTGGTGAGTGTTTATGCGGTATATCCTATACGTGTGAACTTTCACTGACAGAGACATTGCTATTTAGTAACACATTTCAGTCCAAAACTAGTTCCTTTTTGGTCAGTGTAAGCCAGAACATTGCTGAGGATAAAATTTGTACTAAAAGAACATGGGTTCAGATATGTCAGAATGCTGAATTCTAGACTTGGCACAGTTCAGTATTCCTTTCTTCAGCAAATATTTATTCAAAAACAGCCTTTGAGATATAGTTTGTGTTGCATTGAAAAGTTATTCCCCTGCAAGATGGGGATGGCACTTTGTATGCACTGTCAATGGCACATAATCTTTTCATGGAACGAGCAAAAAAGATTATGCCACCTTGTCTCTTGTGTCTATTAGTGTCACACTCTCCAGTGCTATCGAGAAGAATATCTTTATTTTCCTCTTTCCAGGGGACTTTTTGTGACCATGTGAGACTGAACCAACTGGAGAAGGCCATTTTTAAAACTTTCCCTTTAATTTCATAATTGTTAAAAAGATATGGGTTAAATACTCTGGCAAGAGATAATGGAATTTCTTTTCTTTTTTCTTTTTTTCCTTTGGGGACTTTTATTTTCAAGTCTTTCATTGGATATGTAGTCATCTTTTGATCTCTAGCAAGCTAAAAATTATCTTCTAATTGTAAGAAGCCTCATGAAACTAAAAGAGAAAAATTTGAAGCGATTTTCACTACCCTAGTTGAATTAGGACAAAAATATAAATATACAATGGTTAGAAATTACTTTAATAATAAATATTCATAATCTATAGGTTAAATGTGTTAAAATCTTCAAGTGAAATTAAATATTATAAATAGATTAATGTCTCTAAAAGTAATTTATAATTTAATGCCATTCCTATCAGGATCTCAGTGTTTTGGTTTTGTTCTTTCTTTTTTATTTCCCATGCTTTACTTGCTGTTACTGTTCAGTTGCTAAGTCATGTCCAACTCTTTGCAACCCCATAGACTACACCAGCAACTTTGTGGGCAAAGTGATATCTCTGATTTTTAATTCTCTGTCATGGTTGGTCATAACTTTCCTTCCAAAAAGCAAGCGTTTTTTAATTTCATGACTGCAGTCACTGTCCACAGTTTATTTTGGAGAACAAAAAAATAAAATCTGTCACTACTTTCACTTATCCCCAATATTCACCATGAAGTAATGAGACTGGATGCCATGATCTTAGCTTTTTCAATGTTGAGTTTCTAGCCAGCTTTTCACTCTCCTTTTTCACCTTCATCAAGAGACTCCTTAGTTCCTCTTCACTTTATGCCATTAGGGTGGTGTCCTCCACATATCTGAGGTTGTTGATTTTTCCCAGCAATCGTGATTCCAGCTTGTGATTCTTCCAACTTGCATTTCACATGATGTAATTTCCATAGAAATTAAATTAGCAAGGTAACAATATACAGCTTTGATGTACTCCTTTCCCAGTTTTGAACCATTCACTGTCCAGGTCTAACTGTTGCTTCCTGACCCACATATAGGTTTCTCGGGAGACAGGTAAGGGGGTCTGGTATTCCCATCTCTTTAGGAATTTTCCACAGTTTGTTGTGATCCACACAGTCCAAGGCTTTCGCATAGTCAGTGAAGCAGATGTTCTTCCGCAACTCCCTTGCTTTCTCCATGATCCAACAAATGTCGGCAATTTGATTTCTGATTGCTCTGCCTTCTCTAAAGCCAGCTTGTATATCTGGAAGTTATCAGTTCACATATTACTGAAGGCTAGCTTGAAGGATTTTGAACATAACCTTACTAGCATATCAAATGAGCACACTTTTATGGTAGTTTGAACATTCTTTGGCATTGCCCTTCTTTGGGATTGAAATTAAAACTGAACTTTTCCTGTCCTGTGGTCACTGCTGTGTTTTCCATATTTGCTGGCATATTCAGTTCAGCACTTTCACAGCATCATCTTTTAGAATTTTAAAAAGCTCAGCTGGAATTCCATCACTTCACTAGCTTTGTTCATAGCAATGCTTCCTGAGGCCCACCTGACTTCATGCTCCAGGATATCTGGCTTTAGGTGTGTGACCATACCATGGTGATTATCGGGATCATTAAGAGCTTTCTTGTATAGTTCCTCTGTGTATTCTTGCCACCTATTCTTATTCTCTTCTGTTGGGTCCTTACCATTTCTGTCCTTTATCATCCCCATCTTGGCATGAAATACTCCCTTGATAGCTCTAATTTTTTTGAACAGCTCTCTGGACTTACCCATTCCATTGTTTTCCTCTATCTATCTCTTTGCATTGTTCATTTAAGAGGGCCTTCTTATCTCTCCTTACTATTCTCTGGAACTTTATTTTTTTCCCCAATGTTTTATATGCTTACTTTTATTAACTGCAGTTTTAAATTTCATTTTATATTGGAGTGTTGTTGTTGTTGTTCACTCACATAGTTGGGTCTGACTCTTTGTGACCCCATGGACTGCAGCATTCCAGACTTTCCTGCCCAGCACAATCCCCCAAAGTAAGTCGGTGATGTCATCCAATCATCTCATTTTATGTTGCCTCCTCCTCCTCCTGCTCTGTCTGTCCCAGAAATACGATCTTCTCCAATGAGTCAGCTGTTCACATCACGTGGCCAAAGTATTGTAGCTTCAGCATCAGTCCTTCCAGTGGATATTCAGGGTTGATTTCCTTTAGGATTTATTGGTTTGATCTCTTTGCTGTCCAAGGAATACTTAAGAGTCTTCTTGAGCAACACAATTCAAAAGTGTCAGATCTTTGGTGCTCAGCCTTCTTTATGGTCCATTCTTATATCCATTTCATGACTACTGGAAAAACCATAGCTTTGACTATACAGACCTTTGTGGGCAAAGTGATAACTCATGCTGTCTAGGTTGGTCATAGTTTCTCTTCCAAGGAGCAAGCATGTTTTAATTTCATTACTGCAGTCAACTATGCACAGTGATTTTGGAGCCCCAGAAAATAAAATCTGTCACTGTTTCCATTTTTTTTTCCCCTGTTAGTTGCCATGAAGTGATGGGACTGGATGCTTGGATCCTAGTTTTTTGAATGTTGAATTTTAAGCCAATTTTTCCACTCTCCTCTTTCACTTTTATCAAGAGGCTCTTTAGTTTCTCTTCACTTTCTGTATTAGAGCAGTGCTATCTGCATATCTGAGATTTTTGATATTTCTCCCAGCTATCTTGACTCCAACTGGTGCTTCACCCAGCCTGGCATTGGCATGATGTCCTCTGCATATGAGTTCAATAAGCAGGATGATAATATACAGCCTTGACGTACTCCTTTCCCAATTTGGAACCAGTCTGTTGTTCCATGTCCAGTTCTAACTGTTGCCTCTTGACCTGCATACAGGCTACTCAGAAGGCATGAAAGATGGTCTGGAACTCTAGTCTCTTTAAGAGTTTTCCACAGTTTATGATTCACACAGTTAAAGGCTTTAGTGTAGTCAGTGAAACAGGTAGATGTTTTTCCAGAATTCCTTTGCTTTTTCTATAATCCAACAGATGTTGGCAATTTGATCTCTGGTTCCTCTGCCTTCTCTAAATCCATCTTGAATATATGGAAATTTTCAGATCACGTACTGTTGAAGCCTCGCTTGGAGAACTTTGAGCATTACTTTGCTAGCATGGGAGATGAGTGCAATTGTGTGGTAGTTTAAACTTTCTTTGGCATTGGAGTGAAAACTGACCATTTCGAGTGCTGTGGACCACTGCTGAGCTTTCCAAATTTGCTGACATACTGAGTGCAGCACTTTCACAGCATCATCTTTTAGGATTTGGAATAGCTCAGCTGGAATTCCATAACCTCCACTAGCTTTGTTCGTAGTGATGCTTCCTAAGGCCCACTTGACTTCACACTCCAGGATGTCTGGCTCTAGGTGAGTGATAACACCATCATGATTATCTGGGTCATAAAGATCTTTTTTGTACAGTTCTTCTGTGTATTCTTGCAACCTCTTAATATTTTCTGATTCTATTAGGTCCATACCATTTCTGTCCTTTATTGTACCCATCTTTGCATGAAGAAACTGAGTTACAGGGAATTAAGGAATCTCTCTGGTGACACAAAGAGCTTTTTCACTCTCCTCTTTCACTTTCATCCAGAAGCTCTTTTGTTCCTCTTCGATTTCTGCCATAAGGGTGGTGTCATCTGCATATCTGAGGTTATTATTATATCTCCCATTAATCTCGATTTCAGCTTGTGCTTCATCCAACCCAGCATTTCGCATGATGTACTCTGCACATAAGTCAAATAAGCAGGGTGACATTATACAGCCTTGATGTATTCCTTTCCCAATTTGGAACCAGTCAGTTGAGTGCAGCCCTTTAACAGCATCATCTTTTAGGAGTTGAAATAGCTCAGCTGGAATTCTGTCACCTCCACTGGCTTTGTTGGTACTGGAGTATAGTTTATTATCAACTCCAACTGTACAGTTGATTAACACTGCTGTGTTAGTTTTGGGTGTACAGAAAAGTGATTCTGTTATACATATAAATGTATCTATCCTTCTTTAAGTTATTTTCCATTTAGTTTATTATAGTATATTGAGCAGAATTCCTTTTGCTATACAGTATATCCTTATTGGTTTTCTGTTTTAAATATAACAGCATATATATGTCAATCCAAATCTCCCAATTTGTCCCTCCCAACTACCCTACCCCCTAGTAACCATAGGTTCATTCTTTAATTCTTTGAATTTGTTTTCTAAATAAGTTCATTGGTAGCATTTTTTTAGAATCCATATATAAGTGATATATGATATTTGTCTGACTTACTTCACTTAGTTTGGTAATCCCCAAATCCAACCATGTTGCTTCAAATGACAAGATTTCATTCTTTAGTGGCTGAGTAATATTCTGTTGTATATATGTACCACATCTCCTTTATCCATCTGTCTGTCAGTGAATATTTAGATTGCTTCCTTGTCTTGGCAATTGTAAACCATGCTGCAATTAACATTGGGGTACATGTATCCTTTCAAATCATGGTTTTCTCTGGACATGCCCAGGAGTGGGATTGCTGGATTATATGGCACCTCAATGTTGGTTTTTTTAAAGGAACCTCCATAATGTTCTCCATAGTACCTATACCAATTTATGTTCCCACCGACAGTGTAAGAGGATTCCCTTTTCTTGCCACCCTTTCCAGCTTTAGAGTTTGCAGACATTTTGATGAAGGCCATACTGAGTGCTGACAGGTGATATCTCAATGTTGACTTGATTTGCATTTCTCCAATAATTAGCAATGTTGAGCATCTTTTCATGTGCCTCCTCGCCATCTGTGTATCTTTTTTAGAGAAATGTCTGTCACGTCTTCTTCCCATTTTTTGTTTGGGTTGTTTTTTTGACATAGTTGCATGGGCTCTTTATTATTTTTTGAGATTAATATCTCTTTTCTGTTCCCTGAGTTGCAAATATTTTTTCCTATTATGTGGGTTGTATTTTCATTTTTGTTTATGGTTTGATGTGCAAAAGGTTTGGAGTTAATGAGGGTCTATTTAATTTTATTTCTATTACTCTAGAAAAATATATATATTGCCTATGTTTTCTTAGGGTTTTATAGTATCTATCCAGTTTTACATTTAGGGCTTCAATCCATTTTGAGTTCATCTTTGTGTATGGTGTTAAAGAATGTTCTAATTTTGTTTTTTAACATGTAGCTATTTAGTTCTCCCAGCACCATTTATAAAGAGACTGGTTATTTTTTCTCCATTGCAAATGCTTCTCTCCTTTTTTATAGTTTAACTGACCACAGATGTGGGGCGTTATTTCTCAGCTTTCTATCCTATTCCATTGATCTATATTCCTGTTTTTATGCCAATATCATACTGTTTTGATTATAGTACTTGTGTAGCATAGTCTGAAGTCAGGGAGCTGATTCCTCCAGCTTCATTTTTCTTCATCAGGATTGCTTTGGCTATTCAGGGTCTTTTGTGTCTCCATACAAATTTAAAATTTTTTTACCTAGTTTTGCCAAAAATGACATTGGTAATTTGATAGGGATTGCATGGAATCTATAGATTAACGGCCATAGTGTAGTCATTTTGACACTACTGATTCTTCCAAACCAAGAACATGGTTTATCTTTCCATCTGTTTCTGTCATCTTCTATTTCTTTCATCAGTGTCTTATGGTTTTGAAAGTACAGGTAGGTCTTTTGCCTCTTTAGGCAGATTTCTTCATAGGTATTTTATTCTTTTGTTGCAATGGTAAATATTTCCTTATCTTTCTTTTGATTGGTCACTAACTTTTGATTGTTAGTGTATAGAAATGCATCAGATTTTTGTGTATTAATTTTTGTGTGTCCTATAACTTTACTGTATTTGTAGATCTAGTAGTTTTCTAGTAGCATCTTTAGAATTCTCTGTGTACAGTATCATGTCATCTCGAAACAGTGACTTCAAAAACAAACAGTTTTACTTCTTTTTCAATTTGGATTCCTTCATTTTTTTTTTCATCTGTACCATGGCTAGGGCTTCCAGTTCAGTTTAGTTCAGTCGCTCAGTCATGTCCGACTCAGCGACCCCATGAATCGCAGCATGCCAGGCCTGCCTGTCCATCACCAACTCCCAGAGTTCACTCAAACTCATGTCCATCGAGTTGGTGATGCCATCCATCCATCTCATCCTCTGTCGTCCCCTTCTCTTCCTGCCCCCAATCCCTCCCAGCATCAGGGTCTTTTCCAATGAGTCAACTCTTTATATGAGGTGGCCAAAGTACTGGAGTTTCAGCTTTAGCATCATTCCTTCCAAAGAACACCCAGGACTGATCTCCTTTAGGTTGGACTGGTTGGATCTCCTTGCAGTCCAAGGGACTCTCAAGAGTTTTCTCCAACACCACAGTTATATATAATAAAAGTGGTGAGAGTGGACATCCTATTCTTCTTGACCTTCTTGAAAACAGGAAATGTTTTCACCTTTACCCTAATAAGTTTGAAATTTTTCATGCCCTTTTTATGCCCTTTATTATGTTTAGATATGTTTTATTATGTTTAGATATGTTTGCTCTATACCTACTTTGTAGAGTTTTTATCATAAATGGGTGTTGAAGTTTGTCAAAAGCTTTTTTTGCATCTATTTAGATGATCACATGGTTTTTATTCTTCAATTTGTCAGTGTGGTGTATCACACTGATTAATTTGTGCAGTTTGAATTGTTGCATCCCTGGGATAAATCCCAATTGATCATGGTGTATGTTCTTTTAATGTGTTGTTGGATTTGGTTTGCTAGTATTTATTGAGGATTTTTGTGTCTATATTTATCAGTGATATTGACCTGTAATGTCCTTTTTTTGTGATATCTTTGGTTTTGGTATCAGGGTGATAGTAGCATCATAGAATGCATTTGGGGAGTGTTATTTCCTCTTCAGTTTTTTGGAATAGTTTCAGAAAGCTAGCTCTTGGCTCTTCTCTAAATGTTTGATAGAATTTGCCTGTGAAACCGTCTGGTTTTGGAACTTTTGGGGGGGACGTTTTTAATCCCAGTTTCAATTTTGGTATTTGTGTATATTTTCTATTTCTTCCTGGTTCAGTTTTGGGAGATTATACCTCTCTAAGAATTTATCCATTTATTCCAGAACGTCCATTTTGTTGGCATATAGTTGCTTGTAGTAGTATCTTACAATCCTTTTGTTGACTAAAGTAGATGTACAACTTGAGAGATGCAAGTTAAGTCTTCTTTGGAGCAAAAGGAAGACTGAAGCCTGGGAGGCAGCACCTCAGATAGTTCTGATAAACTGTTCCAAAGATGCAGTGGGGGACCTTCAATATACGAGGTTTTGGTGAAGGAGGAGTGGATACCATTAAGCTCTCATTTTACAAAAGGTTTTCTGCTAGTCAGTCATGAGGATCTGATGTCATTATGAAGGGATTTAGTGCTTTTCTAGATATGGGGAGATGCAAGGATTCAGTTCAGTTCAGTCACTCAGTTGTGTCCAACTCTGCAACCCCATGGACTGTAGCACACCAGGCTTTCCTGTCCATCATCAGCTCCCGGAGCTTGCTCAAACTCATGTCCATTGAGTCGGTGATACCATCCAACCATCTCATCCTCTATCGTCCCCTTCTCCTCTCTCCTTCAATCTTTCCCAGCATCAGGGTCTTTTCCAATGAGTCGGTTCTTTGCATCAGGTGGCTAAAGTATTGGAGTTTCCATTTCAGCATCAGTCCTGCCAATGAATATTCAGGACTGATTTCCTTTAGGATGGACTGGTTGGATCTTCTTGTAGTCCAGGAGATTCTCAAGAGTCTTCTCCAATACCACAGTTCAAAAATAACAATGCAAGGATTGGGGTCATAAAATCTGTTCCTGAAAATATCCAACTATCCAAAGACCCGTCCCACCAGATTCCCTGGAGCACA
The DNA here is from genome assembly GCF_014754425.2 of Oryx dammah. Classification (NCBI taxonomy): domain Eukaryota; kingdom Metazoa; phylum Chordata; class Mammalia; order Artiodactyla; family Bovidae; genus Oryx; species Oryx dammah. The sequence goes on from NW_024070189.1 coordinate 26,593,982, forward strand.
GAGTGCCTCACTCCACCCTGAACTCCCTCAGCAGGTGTTGAAGGTCAACAGCTGCACAGCACAGGGTTCAGTCTCCACAGAGGCCGATGGCAAATGCCCTTGTTTTTCAGTCATTGGCAGTGCTCTTGGCAAGTGCCAATTTGTAGTTGACAGGGCCCCCTTGTGGTCATAAATTCAACCATATTTGGGGAGACATTTCATGACCATGTTGTCCCATGTTGCCAGAACAGCTCATTCCCAGTCTGAAGAAGGTTTTTGCCAATAGTCCAGTAATAGCACATTGAGTGGCCTAAGTCTTAATAGTTAAAGCTCTCTGGACACCTGTCTTCTAGTTATGGTCCAGAAAAATATTCCCTCTCATTGCATCTTCCCATATCTAGAGTTACACTATTACAATCATTGATCACATATCAAAGTATACATTTGATCAACTGCTTTAAGTCTAGTCATCATTATTTTTGTTGGAGACTCAGCCATACACTCGGTAATACAAGACAATAATCTTATAAAACAGGCAAAATACAAATTAATAACATTAATGGAACTGTAAATATTTCAGCCACGAGCCTCCCACACCAAACCAGTTTATTTTCTTTCAAGATCATCAAGACCAGGGAAATGGTCACTTAAGGCAGAAATCTGATTTTTCATATGGTTCATCAAATGTGTTACGTTAAAGGATTCATCAGGTATGAAAACACAATGTTCAGCTTGAATTGTGCCACAGGTGCCCCCCTGAGGTGCCAAAAGGATGTCAAGGGCCATGCAGTTTCGTAGCACTGCCTTTCTCATTATGGAGACCTCCAAGTTCAATAGGCTAATAGCCTGGTTACCATCATTTAAAGCTTGTTGAGTGAAAGTTGTTAAGGCTCACCTCGATATGGCCAATTACATCCTCCAATCTCATTGAAGGCACACACACACACATTAAAAAAAAAAAAGCTGCTAAATGGTCATATCAGTAGAATACAAATCTTTTGATCCATTAGACTCATATGAATGGTAGATTGGTTGGGGTTACCTCTAATTTGTTAATGTGTATAACCTTAAGTTCATGGCTACACCTTCTTATCCATCTCTGTAGATACCAGCGCCATAAATTAGTACCACAGATCCACTGAGTTCCATACCAATCACTGTCTCTAAGGGTAATAATAGGCATAGTTCATAAAGTACCCAGCCTATGTGTGTTAGTCACTCAGTCGTGCCAACTCCTTGTGACCCCATGGATTGTAGCCCACCAGGCTCCTCTGTCCATGGAGTGGGTTGCCGTTCCTTCTCCAGGGGATCTTCTCGACCCAGGGATTGAACTCAGGTCTCCTGCCTTGCAGGCAGACTCTTTACCATCTGAACCACCCCACAAATCCACTGAGTTCCATATCACTGTCTCTCTTTCTAAGAATAATAATAGGCCTAGTTCATAAAATATCCAGCCTAGTTTCATAATATTACTAGGTTGATCATTCTTTGTATGATTTAATTGTTCCCAACATAGAGGAGCTTTTAAACTTAAATGATGATAGCCTGGTGTCAACCATATAGATCCATCCCATAATTATGGTATTTTCCTTTTACTAGATAAGAAGTTACAGTGTTTTGATTGAGACTTAGCTCATCACTCTGATTGAGTTTGAATGACTCTGAGAGAAAACTTAAATAAATGGCCAGGGTCAGAGCAGGTATTATTAATTAGCCCGGTGAGAGTGTTTCATTAGTAATATCATGAATAGACAGAAAAGGACTGAACTCTCTTCTGAAATAAGTTTCCTAGTGGGTATCCAATCAGAACCCTGGAGGGGAGAAGTCTACCAAGGCAACCCAGAAATAGTAGACACAAGTAACTGGCCACAACCCAACAACTGGATTTAGTTGTAAACTAGCATAGAATCGTGTCCATGATAGAAAACATTTGATGGATATGCAAAGGTCCAAGAAATTAAAAAAAAAAAAATTATCAATGATCATACAAATCAGATCCAGCATCTTGGGCAAGCTCCTGATGTCATTTTCTTCTCATCCCAGTATAGTGCAGTTTCCTCTGAGCATTGTTTTAAGGTGAGTTTGAGGTCAGCAGGCCTCTCTATAGACCAGTCCAGTGTAGGGGCCTTTGGAAGTAGGAGTTAATCCAATAGTCAGTTTCCCTTCAGTTTCACTGTGCATGAGATAGTTAAAAGAGTACCTGGTAAAAAGGTCTTTCCATCCACGTTAGAGATAGTTTCTTAAATTATGTCTTTTTCCAGTCTTGGTTGCAGTTCGTGAGGCATCTGATCTTCATCCAATGATAGATTACTGGGCTAAGCTTCAGAAATAAACTTAGAATGTTCTTTAATAATTCAATTAAATTTTACATTAAAATACCCTAACAGAAAAGAACCATTCAAGAAATGAGTCTTAGTAGATACAGACCTCCATTAACAAACTGGGATTTAACATTCATGGAAATACCTTTTTCTCCCTAAAATCACTTTCATTTTTACCAAATATAACCAAATAGATCTGTTCGTGAAATTGGTTTGGTCTCAATAAATTTAGCCTGATTATTTATATAATCATAACTGATCATAGACTTTTTGCTGAAACTTTCATAGAGTCTCACACTGAACTTTTTAAAATAAAACCTTTCAGGGCTAGGAAAGTCACACTGAAGGCTTATCACAGATTTTGCCTAACAGTGAAGTCCTCCCTTTCTCAACTTCTCCAAAATTCTTTGAGATTTCTGTACCTGTTTGTGACATAACCTTCCTAACTGATCTGATAAAGTTATTGGAAACTCTTGGTTTACAATTTCTGGACAGGCCAGATAGAAAAAAATAAATGTTTCAATTTGTTTATAAAGTATAGTTTTTTGAAAGTACTGCCATAATAATATGAGGGGAAGGTTTTTCTTACACCTGGAAAACATAGACTCAAACCAATAACTTTTCCGATAGAAATCATAAAAGTTATAAACATATTTGCCAGTTCATTCAGTCCTTTTGTTAACCTCTGTGAAGTCATCAAGTTTTCCATTAGAATCCTTTCATTTCTTACCCAGTTCTGAAACTTGTATTTATCCAAAAGTCCTTTCTAGAAGCTTCTTGAAGTGGAAGCATTTTTGTGAAACTTGGTTTGTGCTGTGATACTAACTAGAATTATGACTGATAACATTTTACCTGGACATAGCGGAATTTTAAGAACTCTATATAGTTTCTAGGATATCTATATTAGTAACATTGACCATACAATATAACCCAAGATTTATTACTCACTTGACAATGTGTTGTGTGCTTAGTCACTCAGTCATGTCCAAATCTTTGCAACCCCATGAACTGTATGTAGCCTGCCAAGCTGTCCATGGGGATTCTCCAGGCAAGAATACAGGAGTGGGTAACCTTTCCCTTCTCCAGGGGATCTTCCCAACCCAGGGATCGAACCCAGGTCAACTGCATTGCAGGCAGATTCTTTAACGGACTGACTTGACAATACTTCCCATGTAATTCTGCATACAAAATGAACCTAATTAGTGTAATATCTCTTTCAGGGATGTTTCAGGGGCCCTCTGAAGCATCCCAAAGTTAGCTAGAAGTCAAAAGTGCTACATTAGAATGATTCAGGAAGTTTTGTCAACAAATGTCAAAAAGGTTTAGAACACTCAGTCAGATAGGATTAAATGTCATTGTGAAACAATAGCTATTCACTTAGTCAAAGTAACAATAAAGTATTTCAGAGGCAATATAGAACCGATCATTTAAGAGGTAAATAAACTTAAATCTATTATCAGAGGCAGTTCAACATTTGAAGAAAGCATGTGCCCTTAACAGAGAGAAAAACCAAATTCAAGTTTTTGTACCAGCTTGCATTTAAATTCATTTAAAAGTGAACTTAATTAGTCCTAGTAATAGTAGTGAAAGTCACTCAGTCATGTCCGACTCTTGTGACCGCATGGACTGTAAGCTGCCAGGCTCCTCCGTCAATGGGATTCTCCTCCAGACAAGAATACTGGAGTGGGTTGCTATTTCCTTCTCCAGGGGATCTTTCCGTCCCAGGAATCGAACCCAAGTCTCCTGCATTGCAGGCAGGTTCTTTACTAAGGTATGAGGAAAGCCTAAACATAGTCCTAACCATGCACAAAACTCTTTTCTCAGGGTCCATTTTCCACAAACCTTCCTGTATCAGTTACTCTGTTCTCCCATTCAGAAATAGCCACCTGTAAATCAGATCTACTTCCTTTTCCCTCATAAAATGCAATTCCATTCCTCATACCTTCTTTACTGAAAACTACACATCCTACCTTCCTTAAGCAAACAAGAACTGACCTTTATGTTAGCATTCTATAGATTGGTAACCATAAATACCAGTGATAATTTCTAAAAATATTTGATTTCTTATAGAGAACATCTTAGGATGACACCAAACGTTATTCATCAATAGTCTCAAATCTCCTTAGTTTCTCTGTAAGCGGAACATAGTGTTCAGTAATAAATATTTCAAATTCTTATTCTATTTGGAAATGATCTAGCTATTCAATAGACTTCCAACACTTAGTTTAGCACAACCCTTACAAATTCAAGTTACCTCAATCTGGAGAAACTATTTTAGACAGACATTCCTAAAGTGTAATTATTCTGAATAGAGTTTGTCTAAAAGCTCATATATCATTTACATTATTTTTAGAAGTTTCCTCACTCAAGGTACTTTCCTTGCTGACAAACTTGTAACAGATATAATAGTATTTTACATATTAAACCTAGGCACAATGAAAATATTTTGCTTCATGTTAATGACTCTTAGAAATGTCTATATTAGGTCAACAAACAAACAATAATACCAGGTATTTAATACTGAATATTTCCCAATTCACATGAACCTGAAATTCATTTAGGTTTAATTTATCTTGTATTTAGAACTGTTTGATTTGTAAGTGCTTACTTTTCTTTAGGCCAGTTAGAGCTCATTTACAAACCAATCTCAGCAATCTTATCCAAAAACAAAGACACACACTGAGACCATAGGCAGATATATGTCCCAATAGACACAAAAGAGATCTCATAGCTTTGCTTTCCAAACTTGGTTATAAATCAGATATCACAATACAAAACTCATTAGTTGTTAACAACAGTTGGAATAAGAAGATTTTTTAAAGGCTTTGATCCCTTTTTTCTTTTGGTTTCAAGAATGAGAGATTGTTTAGATAAGATAAGGGCTTCCCTGGCGGTTCTGGTAAAGAATCTGCCTGCAATGTGGGATCCCTGGTCCAGAAGATCCTCTGGAGGAGGAAATGACAACCCACTCCAGTATTCTTGCCTGGAGAATTCCATGGACAGAGGAGCCTGGCAGGCAAAGAGTCGGACATGACTAAACAACTAACATGTCTGCGCTACTAGATAAATGATCCAGAGAGCTCTGGTCTCAAGGCATAAGAAGAGTTAATTCCTCAGGGCAAGAATTCTTAAAGAAATTTTTTTTTTCTTCAAACTTTCTCTGAAGTCTTCAGTATACTGTCAAAAATCATATTTTTCCATGGTCATAGTTTTATAGCCAAGATTCAGATAGATAGTGCTCAAATTGGCCCTGATAACAAGAGCAGATTAGCCCCAGCAGGGAGTATCCCTATGGGGAAGTGGGGGTCTTAATTTGATCAGACCCAGGCTGTTGATTATAGGAGAAAGTCCTGGACATAAGGGAACTTCAATCCTGTGTCAATAAAGATCTAATATTTTTAGGCCATTTTCCTTGTCCTTGGATTGTAGCTATAGGTTGACAAGTCATTTAAAACATTTTTTCCAAGGGGTACCCAGGTGGAGTGTAGAACCTTAGAAGAAGGTCTTCCCATATTAGCTTGAGCAGTTTTGTACCAGATGTCTGTGTGTTCAAACCAAACCAACAAAACCAAACCAGAACCTTACCAGCTGGGAGTCACACTCTAAATAAAGCAGAAGTCAAATGGCATAAATGTCAAATGTGACTTCCCAGTCCCACTAGGCCTGCAACTTGGCAGAGTCAGTGCTAGCAGCCATTTTTTAGCTCTGATATAGTTGCAAGCAATTTCTTGTTTGTTTCCTACAAAGAAGTTACTCTATTGTTTCCTCTTTTAGAAACTTCTAGATAACCAATAAAAGCAAGCATGGCTGGCCTTTTCTAATCGTGCATGAAAAATATCAATTTTGGAATATCAAAAGAGCCCCAATTTGGCCATTTTAGGTTGAGATCTCTTTTAGTATAATTTCTCCAATTAAGTATGTACTTGCAAGTATGAGTTCTGCACGTATTGTACATGAATCTGCCTGGAATGTTAGTCAGAGGTGGGCTTTCTGATGCCCCTGTTTTCTGTTTTCGAGAGATTCTGTTTCCTATATTAAGTTGAGTTTGTCAGGGATAAAAATCACTAGTGAAATTGTATAGTGGGCCTGTGTGCTGCTTGTGAGCTTAATTCCTTCAGGAGTCACCCCCGAGTCATTTCAGCCCGTCTTACGTGGTGGCTCAGATTCTGCCTCTGGCAATCTAAGACCACCACGGCTTCTCAGGTCGCTGAATGGCCAGTTCTTATCTGCGACCCTGGGGTGAGCAAGTGTTTTCATTAATGAGTGGGTTTCCCTGTGGGACCACTGCATGGGATGAGGACTAGGCAGCCAGCACTCCAGTAAATTTCTCAGTCACCTGACAACACCGAAATCTGCCGGGAGGAGTATTGTCACTTTTCTTCAGAGCAAAGCTCTCGTATATTCTCCTCACTTTTATCCTGACAAATTCTATAAAGGCAGTTGATTTGAGGAAAAGCGTCCGATCAGCCTCTTACCTAACCGCTCAACAAAACCACTCAGTCCCCTACAACAGAGCGACTTTGGCATCTTTCAGCCAAGACCCAGGTATTCCTCCATTTTTTTCAATCCAGCCCCCACCCCCAGTACCTTTCCACTGGGTGGAAATTTCTCGTCTTCCAACTGAGCCCAACTCAGTGTCTAGCTCTTGGGTGGCTATGCCCTGAATGTTTCACCCACCCCCAGTATCTTTCCAACTGGGAGGGAGCAGGTAACCTGCTCCACCAACCAAATAAAACTCAGACTCTCAACCAATACAGGAGATTCGAGAATCAGAAGAGACTTACCCAAATTCATCTGCATTCCCTGAGGAGGTAGATGGGCTCAGGGTGCCGCTGCTGGTACCCAAGGTCCAGTTCTTCATGGGGCTCAGACGAAGGAAGGAATTCTACTCTGGGTCACTTCAGCGGTTGTCATAACTGTCAACTAAAAAAGATGCACAACTTGAGAGTTGCAAGTTAAGTTTTCTTTCGGGCAAAATGAGGACTGCAGCCTGGGAAGCAGCACCTCAGAGATTTCTGAGAGACTGCTCCAAAGACACAGTAAGGGACGGTCATCGTGTAAGGTTTTGGTGAAGGGGGGGTTCAGTACCATTAAGCACTCATTTTACAAAACGTTTCCTGCTAGTCAGGAGGATCTGATGTCATCATGAGGGATTCCGTGCTTTTCTAGATATGAGGAGGTGCTAGGATTGGGGTCATAAAATCTGTTCCTGAAAATATCCAACTATCCAAAGACCCGTCCCACCAGATTCCCTGGAGCACAGAGGGCCTCACTCCACCCTGAACTCGCTCAGCGGGTGTTGAAGGTCAACAGCTGCACAGCACAGGGTTCAGTCTCAGCAGAGGCCGATGGCAAATGCCCTTGTTGTTCAGTCATTGACAATGCTCTTGGCTAGTGCCAATTTGTAGTTGACATTTTGTATTACTGTAGTGTCCATGGTAACTTTTCCTTTCCAATTTCCAAGTGTTCACAGCACAAGGAAGCACATGGGAAAACCTCAGTTACTCATGCCACGTACCACTACTCCATGCTCTACCAACCAGCTGCTAATTTTGTTTTGTTTCCTTCTGAAGCAAGCACATCTCAAAGTTTACTATTCTAAAAGCCTTCTGGGAGAAAAATAGACATACAAAGTTCAAAAATCTTTGAAACAAAAGAATGAAGAACAAAGTCATGCAATGCCGTGTGTCAGGACACTATAGGTCACAATGATCTCAAGAGTATTGTATGGATCTAGGAATTAATACAGAAGGAAAAAAAAAGTATTTTAAAAATAGCATTGATTGGAGTTATCTCTCTTGATACTGGGTTGATTTTGTTCTCTAGGTGAGAAATGAACAAATGACACTGTGATAGAGACCGTTATGCGCACCAGATATCCACATGCTCCTCTCCATTTCCCAACATCCTTTGCAACTTGGCTGAGGTCATATAGTTAGTTAAGGTCAATGCAATGTATCCAGAAATGATTTAAGCTGCTTCCATACCTTGGTTTTTTAAAACACCCTGCATAATCTCACAGCTCTTTCCTGTTGGCCGTTGTGAATGTGAATGCTGCATTTTTCAGATGCTAGCTAAAATTTGCAACAGCCTGGATCTCTGAATCACTCTTTAGAAGAGACCACCTTCAGCAAACTGCCTGACCAACAGCCTGTGCCAGAAGCAAAAAATAAATATCTGCTGCATTTAAAAAAAAGATCTTTTTAAAACACATACAATGATAAATCTATGTATTCCTGCTTCAGAAAACCAATTTCCAACTTATTTAACTCTTTAAATATTCATTGCCTGTGTTGCATGTAAGTTGCTTCAGTCATGTCTGACTCTTTGCAACCCTATGGACTGTAACCTTCTAGGTTCCTCTGCCCATGCAATTCTGCAGGCAACAATACTGGAGTGGGTGGCTGTGCCCTCCTCCAGGGGCTCTTCCCCACCCAGGGATCAAACCTGCATCTCTGACTTCTCCTGCATTGGCAGGCAGGTTCTTTACCCCTAGCACCACCTGGGAAGCTCATTCATCCCCCATTCAGTTTTAAATTATCGTTAAGAAAGCAGCAGCAGTGTGTTTTTAAGCATGGTTATCAGACCTCACATGTGGTGGAGGGAAATCCAAACAAGAAAATAATAAAAATTACTCCCAAGAAAAGGCAGGCCAAATGATTAATAGTCTGTTCTTCTTTACTAGGTTTTCCAGGGCAATTTTGACAATGATACTCACAGGAAAAATGTCATTGATCCTCCCATCTATGCACGGCACATAAGGATCCTTCCTTGGTCCTGGTACGGGAGGATCACACTGAGGTCGGAGCTGCTGGGCTGCACAGAGGAAGAGTGAAGAGACATCACAGGCCTCCTCTCTATTTTCCTTAAGTATCTCCATGGAATGAACTCTGCAAAATCTATAGGAAACTGAACAGGATTTTTCATGAAAAGTGCTCAAATTACGGTAGGCCACTAACTGTCTTCTTAAGGAGGTCTAAGCCTGCCTTTTCAATGGTTTAATTTGATTTTTATCGTTTAAATTCCTTAAGCAACATCACATTAACTGTGAATTAGTTTTTTCATTGTTTTCTTATTCATACTGGTCAAAATGTATTAGGCAAAGAAAGTAGCACTCTTGATAGCAAGGGTAAAACAATCTTATAGTTATTAAATAAAAGCAAGAGTTGTCAGAGTTTTCGTGATCAATACTGAACTTATAAAAAGAATACTGCAATGTTAGCAATAAGTCCTTCTGTAATGAGTCTATATTATCCTAATTATTTCCCGGTGCCTACCAAACACTGTCAGTGTTTGTAATCGAATTTTGAAGATGAATCTGTAACATGCAGTACTAATTGATATTATAATTTTCATTTGACTTTTATTTCTAATCAGATTATATGATCTTACTTTCTGTGCTATTCTATATTCTATATATTACATACTGCCTGAATAAGTTCATATTTTTCCCAGTTGACTTTTGTCCTATTATTTGCCTAAAAAAGTATATGTGCATATATACACACACACACATATACATGTGAAACAGGATTGAGTATCAGTAGATTGAGCATATTTAATATCAGTAGATTAAATCCGCAATTCTTTGGTTTTTGAAGGAAGCTATAACTATGTAATCTTGAAATACTTCCTTAATTAAAGGCCCCAGTACTACCATCTTGCAAAATAAACAAAATCCCATTATGTTTCTTTAAATAGCAGAATTGAAATCTTTGTTTTGATGGTATCTACAAATAGTCTTATCTTCACTTTAAAAAAATAGAATAATTATTTGTCTATTTAAAAAAAATTTTAGCAAACAAATATTGACATAGTACTGCATAACTTGGCCAAGCATACTCATCATTTCTTTGTTCATCTCTGCATTTCCTGTGAAACTAGAATTTTATTGAGGTTTGAAACTGGTGATGGTTTCTCAGGAAAGCACAATGTGTAGATATTTGTGAGGAGAAAAGTATTTACTAATGGCAAAGTAGTCAACCATTTTCAAGGTAAAAATTGATTTCTATTTATTTTGCTTCAAAGGTCCTGAAAAAAATAAGCAATTATCATAACAATTTGTTATTGATAATGGAGGTTTCATTGACATTCTCACAAGTTAAAGTTCTCACTGCCTCCATGAAAGTCCTCAACATCTAATTTATAAGCTTTACCAGTGTTTGTTTCATTAAGGCTTAGACACAGAATTATTGGAGTTTTAAATTAAGGGTTCTGGAAAAGAAAGTATGGTATGTGTACAAAGCTTTGAGGTCCTGTGCAACACTAAGTTGTTTTCTTTTTCGTTATTATTTGTGCTGCATAACAAAACCCCCTAGACTGTTACTGTCTTGTCTGTCCATGTGTTAACAGCATTTCTTGATGATGTATATATGGAGTGGTCTTCAATCATAGTGATGATTTATAAAGAGAAAGTCAATCATAATGGCATTTTTAATAAAAGCAAAATTAGGACTGGCTGGCCACGTATTTGGCCTATGCCTACATGCTTTCTACTTCAGACTCTATTATAAAATTGTTATTTTGACGCATCTGAAATGGTGATCAGTTTTTAGCATATTAAAAAAAAAGCACTGCCATGTCATAAATAACATCTTAAGATAGCTTTAAATTGGGAATGTAACTATATTTAATTTACTAAATTGTAAGATCATATCACAAGTAAATACTTTGGGTCAAAGGTATATACACAATTACTCTGCAGCCAATGGCCCTTATTTCTTTAAAGATTTACTGTCCCACCGAACTCTCCCTTGATTCTCTACAGAGTGTATTTTTAAAGTTATGAGTAATTTTTTGCAATGATTTACTTTCTCAGAATTATTCATTGCTTATGATGTTTTATTTTATTGGTAGTTTAAAAAGATATATTTTCAAAGAGTTTGCTAAAATGTTGTTACCTTTTATTAGAAATGCATAGAAATGGCTTTTGTTTCTTTGTGCATTTTCTCTCTTCTGTATATGCTTTTCACCAACATGGAATATCTCTTTAACCCACAATGCCCCAGATTAATGACAATAAAGGGATTCCCTGTAAAAATGTATTGTGAGGTAGTATATAGCTTTTGTATAATTTCTATCAATGCCATTAAAGTGAAGCAGATTTATTCTGTTTAAATTCACAGTAAAGCAAGTAAAACCTCATAAGCACAAGGCACAGAAGAATCACCTAGCCTTCACCATGAGTAACTATAACATGCTAATTTTATAATCTATGAAATTATAATTTTAAACATTTCCAGTATATCTGTCTTATTAAAAGCATTTATCATAATCACTAGTTCTAGTTTTAGGGTTGACTTTCTCTTTCCGAATGGCTTCATAAAGGTTTATGTGAATTTTGAAGACTTAAGGTACTAATGATTGTATCTTTGCTAATCAACAAAATATGAAATATAATATTCATTGCTGGCGTCTGATGTGTCAGTAAGTACAGAAATAAGTAAGATACAAATAACCTTTGCAAACTTTCAAGCTGTGTAATATTCCAATGTTGGGTTTTTTCTTTGTAATATATACTTAAATCATGTAGGATGTTGTAAAATCAGTATGACCTTGTCTAGTCTTCAAAGTTAAAATAAACTTTTGAAAATCTGGGATACTATTGAAGCAGTTGTAATCAAACACATTTGTAAGAACACACAAACTGTCTGAATATGAATATGCACTACTCTTAACTACATGCTGGTTTACTTTTTCTTTGTACAGGAAAATTAAAGAAGTACAGAAAAAGGAAATCATAATAGCCTTCAAATGTACATTGATATCCGCCAAATTGACCTTTGCAAAATTATTAAAATTTGTGCATTTCTCCTGCTTTTAGCTGTGGAAATTTTATTGGAATACTAATAACCCAAAGTCATTTTTTTTTGCCTCATGCATAATTAAAATCTTGTGCTCCAGGATTGATCTGTCCACTGGTAAGCAGATGCTATTGCTGGTATTTCTATTGTTTTTAAGTACATGACTCTCAGGAATATAATGAAGAGATCTAGTCAATAGTAAGCTATCATACAAATGCTACTAATATATCTATCTGTGTAACTCTGCTGCTGCTGCTAAGTCGCTCCAGTCATGTCTGACTCTGTGCGACCCCATAGACGGCAGCCCACCAGGCTCCCCCGTCCCTGGGATTCTCCTAGCTTCCACTTAAAGAAAATCATAACACTTAGATTCTTCATAAACCCTGTGTCACCTTCTCTGAAAGTCACTGGTAAATACTGAGTCTGAGAACTTCCTACTTTTTAGATATTTTAAGATTCAAAAAATTTAGGGGAAAAAAATTTGAGATATTAAACATTGACTCCTTAGTTTCAACTTCAATGAATGAACTATCAGCTTCAGTGAATCTGACAGTTACATACTAGCTTATTATATATGTTTGTGTACCCATACATGTTCCTATTTAACTGTATTTTAATATGAATTGTTCAGTGGGTTTCCATTGCTTGCCTGATTTTCACAAACCCAATGTGTTCAAATATAAGTGATTATACATAGTTTTCAATAAGGCCAATAAAACTTATGACAACATCTATAGAGGGTAAAATTCAACATCTATACCTTATAAAATTCTGTGATAACAGAATAATTATTCAACAGAAAATTTTCTACTATGAGACTTTTGAAATTACTGGTTCAAGAACATTTTCAGGGCAGAAAGTCTGATCATACTGAAGTTTGACTTGAAAACTAAGAATATGACCCAGAGAGATGTTGTGGGGAGGGGGGTGGGAGGGGGGTTCATGTTTGGGAACGCATATACACCCATGGTGGATTCATATCAATGTATGGCAAAACCAATACAGAATTGTAAAGTAAAATAAAAAATAAATAAATAATAGATACACAACAACAACAACAAAAGAATAGCTTCATGAATGGAAAATATTCTCTCTATATAACATAAAATTTTAAAGCAACCAACACTTCAGCTTTGAGTACATGATTTTAATATTTTGGTAAAAAAAACATTAATTTTTATCATTAGAAATGCCATGCTCTCTTCCCAAACACTAGTTTGAAATAATATTGACAGTAGAGGTAGTACGTTGTTTATGAAAAATACTGTCACAAAGATTTCTTTGAGATGCAAAAGAATCCTTTTACCTGAGCAGTTAAAGTGGAGGATTAAACCACTTTGCTAGCTGAGAAATATCTGACCTTGAAAGAGAATGCATTGTCATTTGTCTTTAGAAAGAAAGAATACCAAGTGTAGGTAGCAATTTTTCCATTGGTTTTGAAAAGGAACTCGGATTCCTTGACTCTACCACCACCGTAAGAGGCTATAATTCACATTGGATGTTTCAACACTGCCACCAAATAAAGTATTTTCCACAGTAGGCAAGGAGCAGTTACTCAGAGTTATTTCTATTAGGTGAATTTGGTAGCAGAAATGGGAAAACATTTTTGGAAAACACCCCTCGTTTAGTTGTTTTTGCGTATCATGGCAGGAGTTGATTCAGCCATTAGAAAACACTAATGCTGTGGAAATATGGCCTAGAGTGTCAGCAAATGGTCACCACATGACATGATTAAACATTGCATATGGTGATTGACTCTAATTTAATTTTATTTTACCGTCCTCAAGGGTATGAACCACACTCTTCCATATTTTCCATATTTATGTAAAATCCCCATAGAACCATACATATGCTCACATATAAATGTGTTAATAATGATGATGAATGGCGACATAAGCCCAACCTGCTGCCACCTGGGAAAGAAGTAGAGGCAGTGAGACTGGTGGTGCATTCAAACAATATATCCCCCACAGCCTCTGTGGGAGCAGCTTTGGGAAACTTCCCTAGGCATCAGGCCAAAACGCTGTAGAGGATTAACAGGAAGACAACTGGGAGTAGTCTCCATGCCTGAGAGAGAAGGAATGCTTTTGGTGATAAATTACTTAAGTGACCAATTAAGCAGAGCTTTACCCATATTTTATAACTTTCCCACTTTTTAGAATTTTAAAGGTAAAATTAAAAAAAAAAAAAAAAAAAAAGACTTGCCTTTCAGGCAGACAACCATAGCGGGCCAACAGCTGTGGCAGAGAATCCATACAGCACTTCTCAAGGCCAATGGCAGTTTCCACCTCAGCCTGGGAAAGAATTGAACAGAGGTTAAAGACAGTATATTACAAAGTAAGTGCTAAATAATCAACTGCAAGAGTTTAATTTCCTCAGTTCTCAAGTTTCTTAGATAATGACAGAAATTTTTTTAAAAAAACAGTAGAAGCATCCTGCTGTGATCAGAAGTTCATATGTTGGACTCCTCACCCCCAAATGTGATGGTATAGCAGGTGAAGACTTTGGTGTATGGCATTAGGTCATGAAAGTGGAACCCTCATGAATGGGACTAGTACTCTTATAAAAGAGCCCGATTAGAGTTCCCCAGCCCTTTCTACCAAGTGAAACACTAGCTGTGAACTTGGAAGCTGACCCTCACCAGAAAGTGACCACACGTGCTGGTATCTTGAACTTGGACTTACCAGCCTCCAGAACTATGAGCAATGAACTTCTGTTGTTTATAAGTTATCTAGCCTATGTTTTGTTATAGCAGCCTTAATAGACTAAGACACATCCCAAAAAGGATTCTGGCTTTAGTGGTATAAATACCTGGATAATCTGCTGGGGATGTGGACTTCTAAACAATAGTAAAATGTTTCTCAGATTTCCAGTGAAGCGAAATTGGTGGGTTAGGACTAGTATTTGATTTTTTAAGTAAATACATTGTGGGGCGGGGACGGAGAGGCAGAATGACTGCATTGTTAAAGTTCTTTCACAAAGCATTATTATTTCAGTTATAATCCTATGTATATACCTGTTCCTGATCACCATACTCATTATTTTTCTTCCTCTTATATAGCAGTTGAAGTTTGAAAACCACTGCCATATGGTCCCGGAATAGCTTTCTAAATGGGTGGCATCTCCTGGCTGCCAGGTATGCTGGGGGCCCAGTGTGAGTTTAGAGTCAGGTTTAGATGGATCCTGTCAACAGGAGGCTTTTAGGCCCTGATTGGAGACTGAGAAGGCATGTGGTGCTGGAGGTCTAAGAGACGCTAAGAAAACAAAGATATTACACAGAAAATTGTGTCAAGTTTTCCTATGTGGTAGGCAAAACCCTTTGTCCTTTTCCCCTTAAAATACTTTAAGTTTGTCTCTCTTCTATTTCATTGTTTATTCTGCTAGGAAAGATGTACCCAGGTGTTGAGTATAGCTCAAAGGTGAGTTTGTAGCATGAGCAGAAGCTGCAAATGGAGACTTGGCACTTGAGAGGCTAAATATACTGCAGATTTATATATCAAAATCTGTTTCTGCGAAAAGACAATGATGCTTGGTTTTCTTTTTTTTTTTTTTTAAGGATTTTTCTACATTTAAAATGGACTTTAAAACTTCTCTGGCTTAAAAGTCCCTAGTCTGATCCCCTACCCCCCAATACCCTTAATCTAACCTTTTAAGCCTGTCTTTCAGAAACTCATAATTCTGTGCTTGAGAGTTTTCCTACCTAAACCTAGTATCACAAATACTTATACCTCCAAATTGTGGCATTAGGCTGTATTTCATAACCCATAAGATATTGAAATCTTTCACTGGAGATATAAAAAATTTTTTTTCTTTCATAAATAATGCTATGGAAACTACTAAATCAATATTAAGAAAAGATTAACCAACCTTTTTAAAAAATCCTTCTTTAAGATAAATTTAAGAATGATGTAAGTTTCTAAAAATACAAAGATGGAAAGACTGACTTTCAGGAGCTCATAGTCTGGAGGATGGCAGTACAGGGGAGACAAGGAAGCCAACAGTCACAGTGGGTACTGTGACAGAAATATACTCAAAGTGCAAAGAGAACACGGAACATGAGCACTCACACAAGTAAAGGAAGCATGTCAGGCAAAGCACCCTGGGCACAGGGGAGGAACATCCGAAAGGACATCAGAACTGTCCACTTTAATATTCATGGCCCCTGAAAACTGTAACGGACTATTCGTGACAATTCTAGGAAGAACTGATTAACATTTCCTCTTTAGAAGAGAAGAGAAGCTAAAAGAGTTTAAGAGATTTGCCCCAGGAACACCGCTCTGATCTGCACCTAGGTCTGATGACATCTCCTTCGCACTGCAATGCCCAAGTCTGAGGCTGTTGAAAATGCGTTTCATTACATACTAGTACTTAACAACAGGAATGATTTGCCTCCAGGCAGCTGTCATTACTTTGCAACTTCTCATAGTGTCCTGAATAATTGAAGATACTAGTATTAACTAGTAATGTTTTTAAAATAATTCATTAGTGGATGAGGTGTTGATCATCACATGAATATATGAGGAAAGATCGTCGAATGATGAACAGCTAATGGCTACTGTAAGATATTTGATAGCATTTTTTAAAAGGAGAATAATAAGTCCCAAATGTCAAAGTGTCCACTATCCCAAGGCACAATTAATGGCCTGTCTTCATGTGTAAAGCATGAGACTGTTAACGTAATAATCAAAACATTTATATTTAAGAAAATTTTGAGAATAGCTTTCAATATATAAAAAGAATCCACATATATTTTAAGTTTTTAAAAAGAATTCCAAATAACATTCAAAAAAAAAATAAAACATAAAACCACCTCTTCTTGAGTTCTGGTACCCAATATCTGGGAGTTGCTTGATCAGAAGAGAAGCTAAGTAGTGAACAATATCTTAGAAAATAAAGTATGTTTACTACTACTACTACTACTAAGTCACTTCAGTCGTGTCCAACTCTGTGTGACCCCATGGACTGCAGCCTACCAGGCTCCTTCGTCCATGGGATTTTCCAGGCAAGAGTACTGGAGTGGGTTGCCATTGCCTTCTCCAGAAGTATGTCTACTAACGCAATTTAAGGAACCAACATCTTAACAATAAATAGATAGCATTGTCTTTTTCATTCCCTGATGATTTTTCAATTAGTAGAATTAGGGACTTAGCCAGTGACTAATAACCCTGTGCAACTTCATGTAATTAGTAATGAAATTTCTACAACTTGATTTAAATAGTCAATTCTCTGTCAATGTTTCATCAGTGAAGCAGGATAAGCTGAAAGAATCTCAGACAACTGGAACTAAGGGACCATCAACTCTGGGATGCATTTGTTTAAATGTTTAATTCCCTAGGTTGTATTCATCCAATATCTAAATGTGTTCAAGAAAAAAATAGTATAACCTAAGTGAGTTCTTAATAGTTGTAATGACTAATGAATCTTAACCCCAATATTTGAATTATATCCTTGCTAAAGCTGAAATCATATATTTCTCTAACATCAGAAAACTGGTAGTTATGGTCTTTTATGACTACCCTGTTTTTTCCCTTTCACTTCTCTCTAACGTTTTCTTTAAACCTACTCAATATTTTAAATAATCTTCTGAAAATGTTAGGTCTCAAACTGGATAAGGTACACTGACTATAATGAAAAGGCTATTTATGATCCTTATCTTGTTTATGCTTTTAGTAGGCTTATTTAACAGTAGCACCTATAAGCCTGAAAGATATTCAGTCTGCAGTCTAATATGAGTACCTGATTATCTCTATGCATTTCTGCACGTTAAGTTATTCTGAGTTTTGGTTTTGGGCCAATATTCTTTTCCTTATTATACACATTGTCATATATGTATTCCTATTTTCTTTTTAAAAAACCATTTTCATGGTAAATAATGATTTGAAACCTGTGCTGCAGGCACTCTCTCATCTAAGAAATTTATTTAGAGTCTACTAAAGGCAAAAGGACTCATAAAAATATCAAGTGTGAAATTTATGCCCACAACATTTGTGTATGGCCAAATAGATTGTGCCATGCACAGAGGAGACAGGCCAAGAGATATGAGTGAAGGCTGGTATCTAGCCTCTTTCCCATTTGGCAAGCTCAAACCCTGAGGAAGATCTGTCCACACAAAGTGCCTTTGTGTATATCATATTCCCACAAGAGGTGCCTTTGCCAATTTTAATAAGCATCTTATATTCTGAGGGTAGAGGCTTATTAGTTTCAGTGCCTGACTACCACTTCTATTAAACCAATCTTCCAGTATAGAAGACTGTTATTATCTTACATTTTTGTAATATGTTTAGCATATTCTAAATATTTCCTCTGGAGAAGGGAATGGCAACCCACTCCAGTATTCTTACCAGGAGAATTCCATGGACAGAGGAGCCTGGCAGGCTACAATCCATGGGATGATACCCCAGTATAATCTTAAGCATAAAAGTGAAAATTCCAGATTTGCTTCAATTTCCTCTCCTCTGTGTTTTAGATCACAAGTTGCACCTGAAATGAGTTTGGAGGTCCTGTTTTCCTACCACTTATTCCTGAATTTAAAAATGGCTAAAATAAGGGAGTAGGCACAATGGCTTCTTTGATAGCTCAGTTGGTAAAGAATCCTCCTGCAATGCAGGAGGCCCTGGTTTGATCCCTGGGTTGGGAAGATCCCCTGGAGAAGAGAAAAACTACCCACGCCAGTATTCTGGCCTGGAGAATTCCATGCACTGTATTGTCCGTGATGTGCAAAGTGTCGGACATGACTGAGCGACTTTGACTTACACAATGGCAGAGTAGAAAGACCCTGAGTTTACCTCCTCTCATGAGCAAATGAAAACCACAACTATCTGCAGAACAACTATTGATGAAAAAGACTACAAACTACCAGAAAAGATTTTCTGGAACTAAAGACATAAAGAAGGAAAGACATAAAGAAGGAGAAGGGGAGGAGGGACAGACCTGTGATATAATCAAATCCCACACCCACCAGGTGGGTGCCCCACAAACTGGAGAGAGATTATATTGCAGACGTTTTCCCACAGGAGTGGGAGTTCTGAGCCCGACATCAGGATCCCCAGCCCAGGGGTCCAGCATGGGGAAGACAAGCCCCCCAGAACATTTGGCTTTGAAGACCACTGGGGCTTAATTGCAGGAGCCTCATTGGACTCGGGGAGAGACTTCACTCAAAGGGCATCACAACATCCACGTGCACCAGATCCCAGAGAAAAAGCAACAATTTGCTAGGAGCCTGACCAGGGAGGTCAGACCTACCTGCTGGTCTTGGAGTTTCCCGGTAAGCTGGGGAGGTGGCTGTGGCTTACCCTAGGGACTTCCACAATGGCAGCAGGCATATTGGGGAGCATTCAAACACATAAACAGTACTGTTGGTGGCTGCCATCTTGGCTTATCAGCACCAAGACCTGGCCCCACCCAACAGATTGTAGGTGCCAGTGCTGGGATGCCTCAGGCCAAAAAACTAACTGGATGGGTAGATAGCCCACCCATCAGCAGACAGCCTTCCTAAAGACTTGAGTTCACAGCTGCCTCTAGACATGCCCTGAGACCCAGTCCTGCCCACCAGAAGGCTAAGGCCCAGCTTTACTCACCAATGAGCAGGGACCATCCCTCCCCAAGAGGAAGCTGCAGCCACTAGACCAATATCACCACTAGGGCACACAAGAAGCACAGAAACTATGATCCCAACAACCTGTGGACTGAGCCTGCCAACAGCAAGCTAGACCCTATCCTGGGACTAGCTGGGCCCCAGCCTTGCCCACTAGCAGGCCAACACATCTTTCATGATACCCAGGACTCCAAAGCCAATTGGGTTAGGAACACTGCACCCCCAAAACCAACAGTCTGAAATGAGCCCAGAGACCTGTGGGCCCTGCACCCAGACTCCAGGAAGCAGCTCTGCCTGCCAGTAGGCACAAACCCCAGAATCTTAGGAACTCTGATTCTATCCTCCAGTGAGCCAGCACTAGTCCCAGAGCCACTAGGTTTCTACAACCAGATATCTCATGACCAGGACCCACTAAACAGCAACCAGCAGCATCCACAGAAGGCAGGGCCTGGCAACTAACTGGACTATGGGCCAACCAAGCCTACCAGACCACCCACATAGTCAGTTCACCACAACAGAAGGACCCACACAACTCCATAGAGCATACTGCTTGGGTGATGAGAGGGAAGTGAACTGTTAGGATGCATAGGATGTCACCTATGGAAGGCCACTTCTCCAAAGTTGAGAAATGTAACTAACCTGCCTCATACATAAAAATATGAATAGGAACTTTGATAAAATAAAGCAGCAGAGGCAAATGTTTTAGAAAAAGGAACAAAATATAACCCCAGAAGAACTAAGGGAAGATAGGCAATCCACCCAAGAAAAATTTCAGATTAATGATTGTAAAGATTATCAAAGAACTTGGGAGAAGAATGGATGTACAGAGCAATAAGTTAGATTTTTTAAACAGAGTTAGAAAATGTAACAAACAATCAGAGATGAAGAATACAATAAATGAAATGAAAAATATACGAGAAGGAATCAATAGTGGACTAAATGATTCAGAAGAAAATGTCATAGTCTAATGTGTTATTTAAGGCTGGTGTTTCCTTATTGATTTTCTGGAATAATCTGGATGATGTGGGGTTTTAAAGTTCCCTAGGTTTATTGTATTACAGTTGATTCCTCCTTTATGCCTATTAATATTTGCCTTCTATATTGAGTTCCTCCTATGTTGGAACACATTAAAATGATCATGCACCATAATCAAGTGGGAATTATCCCAGGGAGGCAAGGATTTTTCAATATCCACAAAAATCAGTGTGACACACAACATTAAAAAATTGAATAATAAATCATACAATTATCTCAATAGGTACAGAAAAAGCTTTTGATAAAATTCAACGGATGTTAAAATCTCTCCAGAAAGTGGAAACAGAGAACATACCTCAACACAATGACAGCCATATACAGCAGGCCTACAGCTAGCATCATACTCAATGGTGATGAAAAGCTGAAAGCATAGCTTCTAAATCTCAAACAAGACAAGGATGCCTGCTTTTGACACTTTTATTTAACATAATTTTCCAAGTCCTTGCTACAGCAATCAGAGAAGAAAAAAAAGGAATCCAAATTGGAAAGGAAGAAGTAAACTGTCAAATGTTTGCAGATGAAATGACAACTACACAGAGAAAATCCTAAAGACACCACCAGAATACTACTAGAGCTCATTAATTAATTCAGTAAAGTTCCAGGATATAAATTTAATATACATAAATCTGTTGCATTTCTGTACACTAATAAAGAAATGTCAGAGAAATTAAGGAAACAATCACAAAAGAATAAAATACCTAGAAATAAACCTAACTACATAGACAAAAAACCTATACTCTGAAAGCTATAAGATACAAATAAAAGAAATTGAAGATCACACAAATAGATGGAAAGGTATACTGTGTTCTTGAATTGGAAGAATCACTATTGTTAAAATGGCCATAGTACCCAAAGCAATCTACAGATTCAATGTAGTCCCTATTTATTTATTTTAATTGAAGGATAATTACAACATTGTGGTGGTTTTTGCCATATATCAACATGTCAAAAAATAGTTTTAAAATTTTTATGGAAAAACAAAAGACCCCAAATAGCCAAAACAATATTAAGAGAGAAGAACAGATCTGGAGTAATCACCCTTTCTGACTTCAGACTTCACTACAAGACTACAAGGATCACAAGATACAAAAAAAGACACACACGTGTCAGTGGAATAGGACAGAAAGCCCAGAAATAAGCCCACACGCTTATGGTCAATTAAACTGGAACAAAGAAGGCAAGAAAATAGAATGGAGAAAAGATAGTCTCTTTAGCAGTGCTGCTGGGAAAACTGGACAACTGCATGTAAAAGAATGAAATTAGAACATTGTCTAACACCATACACAAAAGATAAAATGTATTAAATACCTAAATGTAAGACCAAATAGTATAAAACTCATAGAACAAAACATAGGTATACCTTGCAACAAGAGTTTTTGGATTCATCTCCTACAGTGAAATTCAGATCAATCACAATTATGTCTACTACTGTGGGCAAAAATTCCTTAGAAAAAATGGAGTAGCCTTCATAATATGAAATGCAGTAATGGGTGCAGTCTCAAAAATGACAGAAAGATCTCTGTTCAATATCACAGTGATCCAATTCTATGCCCCAAATATTAATGCCAAAGAAGCTGAAGTTGAACAATTCTATGAAGATCTACAAGATGGTCTAGAACACACATACACACACAAAAGTCCCTTTCATCCTTTTTATCATAAGGGACTGGAATGCAAAAG
The DNA here is from genome assembly GCF_014754425.2 of Oryx dammah. Classification (NCBI taxonomy): domain Eukaryota; kingdom Metazoa; phylum Chordata; class Mammalia; order Artiodactyla; family Bovidae; genus Oryx; species Oryx dammah. The sequence continues at coordinate 26,616,394 of NW_024070189.1, forward strand.
TAGGAAGTCAAGAGATACCTGGAATAACAGGCAAGTTTGGCCTTGGAGTAGAAGATGAAGCAGGGCAAAGGATAACAGAGTTTTGTCAAGAGAATGCACTGGTCATAGAAAACACCCTCTTTCAACAACACAAAGAGACAGCTCTACACATGGACATCACAAGATGGTCAGTACCAAAATCAGACTGTTTATATTCTTTGCAGGAGAGGATGAAGAAGCTCTGTACAGTCAGCAAAAACAAGACCTGGAGCTAACTGTGGCTCAGATCATGAGCTCCTTACTGCAAAATTCAGACTTAAATTGAAGAACATAGGAAAACCTCTAGGCCATTCAGGTATGACCTAAATTAAATCCCTTATGATTATATGGTGGAAGTGACAAATAGATTCAAGGGATTATATCTGACAGACAGAGTGCCTGAAGAACTATGGATGGAGGTTGGTAACATTGTACAGGAGGCAGTGATCAAAAGTATCCCCATGAAAAAGAAATGCAAAAAGGCAAAACAGTTGTCTGAGAGTGCTTACAAAGAGCTAAGAAAATAGAAGTGAAAGGCAAAGGAGAAAATCAAAGATATACCCATCTGAATGCAGAGTTCCAAAGGATAGTAAGGAAAGATAAGAAAACTTTCCTAAGTGAACTAAGTAAAGAAATAGAGGAAAACAGTAGAATGGGAAAGACTACAGATCTCTCATAGAAAATCGGGAGATACTAAGGGAACATTTCATGCAAAGATAGGCACAATAAAGGACAGAAATGGTATAGACCTAACAGAAGCAAAAGATATTAAGAAGTGGTGGCAAAAATACACAATAGAGCTATTTTAAAAAGATCTTAATGACCTGAATAACCATGAAGGGGTGATCACTCACCTAGAGACAGACATCCTGGAATGTGAAGTCAAGTGGGTCTTAGGAAGCATCACTACGAACAAAGCTAATGGAAGTGTTGGAATTCCAATTGAGCTATTTCAAACCCCAGAAGATGATGCTGTGAAAGTGCTGCATTCAATATGCCAGCAAATTTGGAAAACTCAGCAGAGGCAACAGGACTGGAAAAGGTCAGTTTTCATTCCAATCCCAAAGAAACGCAATGCCAAAGAATGTTTACCGAACAATTGCACTCATCTCACACGCCTAGCAAAGTAATATGCCTAGGAAAGTAATGCTCAAAATTCTCCAAGCTAGTCTTCAACAGTACATGAACCAAGAACTTCCAGATCTTCAAGTTGTATCTACAAAAGACAGGAACCAAAGATCAAATTGTCAACATCCACTGGATCATAGAAAAATCAAGAGAGTTCCAGAAAAACATCTACTCCTGCTTCACCCACTATGCTAAAGTCTTGGACTATGTGATCACAACAAACTGAAGAATATTCTTCAAGAGAAGGGAACACCAGACCACCTTACCTGTCTCCTGAGAAAACTGTATGCAGGTCAAGGAGCAACAGAACTGGACTGGGAACAATGGACTGATTCCAAATTGGGAAAGGAGTACTTCACAGCTGTATATTGTCACCCTGATGATTTAACTTATATTCAGAGTACATTATGGGAACTGCAGGGCTGAATGAAGCAGAAGCTGGAATTAAGATTGCTGGGAGAAATATCAATAACCTCAGATATGCAGTTGACACCACCCTTATGACAGAAAATGAAGATGAAATAAAGAGCCTCTTGATGAAAGTAAAAGAGAATGAAACAAGCTTAAAACTCAACATTCAAAAAATGAAGATCATGGCATCCAGTCCCATCACTTCACGGCAAATAGATGGGGAAACAATGGAAACAGTGACAGTCTTTATTTTCTTGGGCTCCAAAATCACTGCGGATGGTGACTGCAGTCATGAAATTAAAAGACACTTGCTCCTTGGAAGAAGAGTTATAACAAACCTAGACAGCATATTAAAAAGTAGAGTCATTACTTTGCCAACTAAGCTCCATATAGTCAAAGCTATGGTTTCTTCAGTAGTCATGCATGGATGTGAGAGTTGGATTATATAAAAGGTTTAGCACTGAAGAATTGATGCTTTTGAACCGTGGTATTGGAGAAGACTCTTGAGAGTCCCTTGGATAGCAAGGAGATCTCTTAAGGAGATCTTAAAGGAAATCAGTCCTGAATATTCATTGGAAGGACTGATGCTGAAGCTGAAACTCCAATACTTTGGCCACCTGATGTGAAGATCTGACTCACTGGAAAAGACCCTGATGCTGGGAAAGACTGAGGACAGGAAGAGAAGGGGGTGAGAGGATGATATGGTTGGATGGCATCATCAATCCAATGGATATGAATTTGTTCAAACTGCAGGAGATACTGAAGGACAGGGAAGCCTGGGGTACTGCATTCCGAGGGTCACAAAGAGTCGGATACATCTGAGTGACTGAACAGCAACAGCAGCCTAGACTAAAGGAAATAAAAGCAAAATTGGGCCTAATTAAACTTAAATGTTTTTTCACAACAAAGGAAACCATAAACAAAATGAAAAGACCAGCTATGGAATGAGAGAAATTATTTGAAAGCAATGCAACTGATAAGTGTTTAATTTCCAAAACATACAAACAGTTCATTCAGCTCAATACTGAAAAACAACCCAATCTAAAAAATGAGCATAAGACCTAAATAGACATTTTTTCAAAGGGGTGGCCATCCAGATGGCCAACAAAGACATGAAAAGATTCTCCACGCTGCTAGTATTACAGAGATACAAATGAAAACTCTAATGAGGTACCAGCTCACACCTGATGGTCATTCTGACCATCAACAAAAAGCCTACAAATAATAAATGCTGTAGAAGGCATGGAGAAAAGATAACTCCTCGACCTTGTTGGTGGGAATGACGTACACTGGTGCACGACTGTGGAGAACAGTATGGAAGTTCGTAAAGAACTAAAAATAGAGCTACCATGCAATCCCTGGGCATGTATCAAAAAGATTCATTCACCTCAGTATGCATAACAGCTATTTACAGTAGCTAAGACATTGAAGCGACCTATATGTCCCTCAGCTAATGAACGGATAAAGAAGATGTGGTATATACCTGGGTCTCCTGCATTGCAGGCAGATTCTTTACCATCTGAGTCACAAGTAAAACTTATACACACACACACCCACAAACACACATAAAATGAAATAATGCTTGTGTGCATACTAAGTTACTTCATTTGTGTCTGACTCTTTGTGACCCTGTGGATGGCAGCCCACCAGGCTCCTCTGTCTATCAGATTCTCCAGGTAAGAATACTGGAGTGCGTTGCCAAGCCGTCCTCCAAGGGATCTTCCTGACCCAGAAACCAAATTTGTATCTCCTATGTCTCCTGAGTTGGCAGATAGGTTCTTTACCACTACCACCACCTGGGAATACTCAGCCATAAAAAGGAATAAAATAATGCCATTTGCATGAATGAACACAGAGATTATCATCCTAAAGTAAATCAGAGAAAGACAAATGTATGGTATCATTTATATGTGGATGAAAGTGAAAGTGGAGAATAAAAAAGTTGGCTTAAAGCTCAACATTCAGAAAACGAAGATCATGGCATCCAGTCCTATCACTTCATGGGAAATAGATGGGGAAACAGTGGAAATAGTGTCAGACTTCATTTTTTTTGGGCTCCAAAATCACTGCAGATGGTGACTGCAGCCATGAAATTAAAAGACGCTTACTCCTTGGAAGAAAAGTTATGACCAACCTAGATAGCATATTCAAAAGCAGAGACATTATTTTGCCAACCAAGGTCCGTCTAGTCAAGGCTATGGTTTTTCCTGTGGTCATGTATGGATGTGAGAGTTGGACTGTGAAGAAGGCTGAGCACCGAAGAATTGATGCTTCTGAACTGTGGTGTTGGAGAAGACTCTTGAGAGTCCCTTGGACTGCAAAGTTCCAACCAGTCCATTCTGAAGGAGATCAGCCCTGGGATTTCTTTGGAAGGAATGATGCTAAAGCTGAAACTCCAGTACTTTGGCCACCTCATGTGAAGAGTTGACTCATTGGAAAAGACTCTGATGCTGGGAGGGATTGGAGGCAGGAGGAGAAGGGGACGACAGAGGATGAGATGGCTGGATGGCATCACGGACTCGATGGACGTGAGTCTGAGTCAACTCCGGGAGTTGGTGATGGACAGGGAGGCCTGGCGTGCTTTGATTCATGGGGTCGCAAAGAGTCAGACATGACTGAGCAACTGAACTAAACTGAACAAATGATACAAATGAACTTATTTACAAAACAGAAAGAGACTCACAGACAGAAAACAAACTTATGATTACCAAAGGGGAAAAGTGAGGGGATATTAGGATTAAAGCAGAAGATATTTTTTAAAAAGGCAGCAAGAATACACAAAGAACTATACAAAAAGATCTCAGTGACCCAGATGACCATGATTGTGTGATCACTCAACTAGAGTCAGACATCTTGGGTTCCAAAGTCAAGTGGGCCTTAGGAAGCATCATTACAAACAAAGCTAGTGGAAGTGATGGAATTCTAAAAGATGTTGCTGTCAAAGTGCTACACTCAATATGCCAGCTAATTGGGAAAGTGGCCACAGATTGGAAATGGTCAGTTTTCATTCCAAACCCAAAGAAAGGCAGAGCCAAAGAATGTTCAAACTACTGCACAATTGTACTCATCTCACATGCTAGCAAAGTAGTGCTCAAAATTCTCCAAGCCAGGCTTCAATAGTACATGAACCATGAGCTTCCAGATGTTCAAGCTGGACTTAGAGAAAGCAGAGGAACCAGAGATCAAATTGCCAACATCTGTTGGATCATCGAAAAAGCAAGAGAGTTCCAGAAAAACATCTATTTCTGCTTTGTTGACTATGCCAAAGTCTTTGTGTGGATCACAACAAACTGGAAAATTCTTAAAGAGATGGGAATACCAGACCACCTGACCTGCCTCTTGAGAGATCTGTGTGCAGGTGTAGAAGCAACAGTTAAAACTGGACATGGAACAACAGACTGGTTCCAAATTGAGAAAGGAGTATGTCAAGGCTATATATTGTTGCCCTGCTTATTTAACTTATATGCAGAGTACATCATGCAAAATGCCAGGCTGGATGAAACACAAGCTGGAATCAAGATATCAGGGAGAAATATCAATAACCTCAGATATACAGATGACACCACCCTTATGGCAGAAAGTGAAGAAAAACTAAAGAGCCTCTTGATGAAAGTGAAAGAGGAAAAAAAAAAAAAAAGAAAGTGAAAGAGGAGAGTGAAAATGCTGGCTTAAAACTCAGCATTCAAAAAAACTAAGATCATGGCATCCAGTCCCATCACTTCATGGCAAACAGATGAGGAAATAATGGAAACAGTGACAGACTTTATTTTTCTTGGGCTCCGAAATCACTGCAGATGGTGACTGCAGCCATGAAATTAAAACTCTTGCTCCTTAGAAGAAAAGCTATGACCAACCTAGATAGCATATTAAAAGCAGAGACATTACTTTGCTAACAAATGTCTGTGTGGTCAAAGCTGTGATTTTTCCAGTAGTCATGTATGGATATGAGAATTGGAACATAAAGAAAGCTGAGCACCAAAGAATTGATGCTTTTGAACTGTGGTGCTGTAGAAGACTCTTGAGAGTCCCTTGGACTGCAAGGAGATCCATCAGTCAATCCTAAAGGAAATCAGTCCCGAATATTCATTGGAAGAACTGATGCTGAAGCTGAAACTCCAATACTTTGGCCACCTGATGTGAAGAGCTGACTCATTGGAAAATACTCTGATGCTAGGAAAGATTGAGGGCAGGAGGAGAAGGGGTGACAGAGGATGAGATGGTTGGAGGGCATTACCAACTCAATGGACATGAGCTTGAGCAAGCTCTGGGAGTTGATGATGTACAGGGAAGCCTGTTGTGCTTCAGTCCATGGGGTTGCAAAGAGTCAGACACAACTGCACCACTGAACTGAACTGAAAAGTGAACGTAAAAGTTGCTCAGTTGTGTCTGACTCTTTGCAAACTGAACTGAACATATAAAATGGATAACAAACAAGACATACTGAAGAGTACAGGGAATTAGATTCAATATCTTGCCACATTGTAAAATATTCTGAACTATATATATTTTCATAACTGAATCATTTTCCTGTATACCTAAAACACTGTAAATCAACTACACTTCAATATAATATATAATAGTAAAAAAAAATGTTTACTGTATATACACCATTTAAAAAAGATAGAATAGTTATAGTAAGAATATCAGATAAGTCATATATTGGACAGAAAAATTAAAAAAAGATTCTAGAAACCTCTTTATTCATAAAATAAGTTACTATTAAGTGTCTGGGGCTTCCCTGGTGGCTAAAACTTGCTAAATAATGTGTCTGCAATGCAGGAGACCCAGGTTTGATCCCTAGGTTGGGAAGATGCCTTGCAGAGGGAATTGCTACCCACTCCAGTATTCTTTCTAGACAAACCTAAATAGCTTATTAATAAGCAGAGACATCACCTTGCTGTCAAAGATCCATATAGTCAAAGCTATGGTTTTTTCCAGTACTCATGTACAGACGTGAGAGCTGGACCATAAAGAAGGCTGAACACCAAAGAATTGATGGGTTTGAATTGTGGTGCTGGAGAAGACTCTTGAGAGTCACTTGGACTGCAAGGAAACCAAACCAGTCAATTCTAAAGCAAATCAACCCTGAATATTCACTGGAAGGACTGATGCTGAAGTTAAAGCTCCAATACTGTGGCCACCTAATGCAAAGAGTCAGCTGATTGGAAAAGACCCTGATGTTGGGAAAGAGTGAAGGCAAAAGGAGAAGAGGGCAGCAGATGAGATGGTTAGATAGCATCTCTGACTCAATGGACATGAGTTTGAGCAAACTCCAGGAGATAGTGGTGGACAGGGAAGCCCGGTATGCTACAGTCCATGGGGTCACAGAGTCAGACTTGACTTAGCTACTAAACAACAATTAAGTGTCTACTCAGTGTGGCTTGGACTTGAAGAACCACATAAACTAGCTGACATTCTATTGAACTCAGAGAGCTTGCTAATAATAATGGTAGAATTTGGAGAGGAACTGATGCAAATTGCACCCCTTCATATGCAAAAGCTTTTTTTATTGCATTGATTTAAATTGCACCTTTGATTAAGTGCCTGAGACCTTTATTACTGACCCTTCCTGAAGAATATGCTTATCGCGGGTAAAATATGGAATCTCCCAATATTTACCTTTCATCCTATCTATAAAATATTTCAGTTACTTTTTTCCTTCACAGTACGTTTATTGGAATATTTTAATCAAAAATTTATTTAAGAATGCAAATAAAACCAAATATCCACACATTTATATTATAGTTTATGGTTTATATTGCATATTACCAAGAAACATGGAATGAAAGGCAGAGTGCTTTTGCAAATTTGAATTGCTAGGTGATTCCACAAAAAACTTTTATTAGAACACTTCCATAATTAACAGGGCATGAGGCTCACTGATTTATATTCTAAAAGGATTCTTGAAATATTAAAAACACATGTCTCCTAAGTTAGCTTCTGGTTTAAGCAAATTTATTCCTCACAATCACAGGAAAAGAAAAGCAATGGTTTCCCTATAAATCATATTTCTTTCTGTTGGCATATCCTTTGGTTTTTTCAGAATTTATGTAATGCTGCCTAAATAAAAGTGTAATTGGCCCCTACCACAATATCAAGCCCTGAAATAATAACTCTGGTTCAGCTGAAATTTACATTAGCTTAGAGAATATTTATTAGAATAGATTCATTCCACTGGAATGGTTCAGTTCTATGTGTTAACTTTCAATAACATTACTTATCCATTTGAGAGTTATAGGGCTTCCCTGGTTGCTCAGACAGTAAAGAATCTGCCTGCGATGCAGGATACTCAGGTTCGATCCCTGGGTCAGTAAGATCCTCTGGAGAAAGGAATGGTTACCCACTCCAGCATTCTTGCCTGGAGAATCCCTTGGACAGAGGAGCCTGGCAGGCTACAGTACATGGGATTTCAAAGAGTGAGGCACCACTGAGCGACTAACACTTTCACTTTCTCTTTAAGAATTACATTCTTACCTCTGCTAACTATTTTATCTTCCCCAAAAGTTATTCAGGCTCAAGCATTGACAGTATTCAAGGAATGAAGTGAAGTCGTTCAGTCGTGTCCGACCCTTTGCGACCCCATGGACTGTAGCCTATCAGGCTCCTCCATCCATGGGATTTTCCAGGCAAGAGTGTTGGAGTGGATTGCCATTTCCTTCTCCAGGGGATCTTCCCAACCCAGGGATCAAACCCAGGTCTCTTGCATTGCAGGCAGACACTTTACTGTCTGACCCTTCCCCTGGTGAAATAGAAATATAAAAACTTTAATATAATTAGCGCATTGTAAGTTTGGTGTTTTAAATTGTAAAATTCTATTTTCAAACCTTTTTGTGTTTCCTTTTCTTGGGGATGGTTTGATCACTGCCTCCTGTACAGTGTTACAAACCTCTGTCCATAGTTTTTCAGGCATATAGTCCCTTGAATCTATTAGTCACTTCCACTATATAATCATAAGGGATTTGATTTAGGTCATACCTGAATGACCTAGAGGTTTTCCCTACATTCTTCAATTTAAGTCAGAATTAAAAAAAAAAAAAAAAAAGAAGAAGAAGAAATACAGAAAGGCAAAATGGTTGTCTGAGGAGGCCTTACAAATAGGCAAGAAAAGAAAAGTGAAAGGTGAAGGAGAAAAGGAAAAGATATACCCATCTGACTGCAAAGTTCCAAAGAATAGCAAGGAGACATAAGAAAGCCTTCCTAAGTGAACAATGCAAAGAAATAGAGGAAAACAACAGAATGAGAAAGACTAGAAATGTCTTCAAGAAAATTAGAGATACCAAGGAAACATTTCATGCAGAAATGGGCTCGATAAAGGACAGAAACAATATGGACCTAACAGAAGATATTAAATGAGGTTGCAAGAATACACAGAACTGTACAAAAAAAGATCTTAATGACCTGGATAACCAGGAAGGTATGATCACTCACCTAGAGCCAGACATCTGGAGTGTGACATCAAGGGGACTGTACAAAGTGTCACTACGAACAAAGCTAGTGGAGGTGATGGAATTCCAGTTGAGCAACTTCAGACCCTAAAAGATGATGCTGTTGAAATGCTGTATTCAGTATGCCAGCAAATTTGGAAAACTCAGCAGTGGCCACAGGATTGGAAAAGGTCAGTTTTCCTCCCAATCCCAAAGAAAGGCAATGCCAAAGAATGTTCAAACTACCACACAATTGCTCTCATTTCACACGCTAGAAAAGTAATGCTCCAAGTGAGGCTGCACAGTATGTGAACTCACATATGTTCAAGTTGGATTAAGGAAAGGCAGAGGAACCAGAGATCAAACTGCCGATATCCATTGGATCATAGAGAAAGCAAAAGAATTCTAGAAAAACATCTACTTCTGCTTCATTGACTTTACCAAAGCCCTGGACTGTGTGGATCACAACAAACTGTGGAAAATTCTTCAAGAGATGGGAATACCAGACCACCTGACCTGCCTCCTGAGGAACTTGTACACAGGTCAAGAAGCAATGGTTAGACCTGGATATGAAACAATGGACTAGTTCCAAACTGGGAAAAGAGTACGCCAAGTCTGTATGTTGTCACCCTGCTCATTTAACTTATATTAAGAGTACATCATGTGAAATGCAGGGCTGAATGAAGCACAAACTGGAATAAAGATTGCTGGGAGAAATATCAATAACCTCAGATATGCAGATGACACCGCCCTTATGGCAGAAAATGAAGAAGAACTAAAGAGCCTCTTGATGAAAGTGAAAGAGTAGCATGAAACAGGCTTAAAACTCAACATCCAAAAAACAAAGATCATGGCATCTGGTCCTATTACTTCATGGCAAATAGATGGGGAGACAATGGAAACAGTGACAGTATATTTTCTTGGGCTCCAAAATCACTGTGGATGGTAACTGAGGCCATGAAATTAAAAGACGCTTACTCTTCGGAAGAAAAGTTATGACAAACTTAGACAGCATATTAAAAAGCAGAGACATTACTTTGCTGACAAATGTCTGTAGCCAAAGCTATGATTTTTCCAGTGGTCATGTATGGATGTGAGAGTTGAACTATAAAGAAGGCTGAGTGCTAAATAAATGATGCTTCTGAACTATGGTGTTGGAGAAGACTCTTGAGACTCCCTTGGACTGCAAGGAGATCCAACCAGTCCATCCTAAAGGAAATCAGTCCTGAATATTCATTGGAAGGAAAGATGCTGAAGCTGAAACTCCAATACTTTGGCTACCTGACGCGAAGTGCTGACCCACTGGAAAAGACCCTGATGCTGGGAAAGACTGAAGGCAGGCGGTGAAGGGGACAAGAGGATGAGATGGCTGGATGGCATCACCGATCCAATAGACATGAGTTTGACCAAGCTGCGTTAGATGGTGTAAGACGAGGAAGCCTGGCGCGCTACAGTCCATGAGGTCACAAAGAGTCGGACACGACTGAGCGGCTGACCAACAAATTTACAAATCTAAATGTTAGTTGCTCAGACTTGTCCAACTCTTTTCAATCTCATAGACTATAGCTGAAAATCTCCTCTGTCCATGGAATTTTCTAGGCAAGAACACTGGAGTGGGTAGCTATTCCCTTCTCTAAGTGAATCTTCCCAACCCAGGGATCAAACCCGGGTCTCCTGCATTGAAGGTGGATTCTTAACTGTCAGATCCACCAGGGAAGTTGAAGAATACTGGAGCGGGTTGCCATTCCCTTCTCCAGGGGAACTTCTCAATCTAGGAAGTGAACTTGAGTCTCCTGCACTGAAGGTGAATTCTTTACCATCTGAGCTACAAACCTAAATCTATCTGGGGGCTTCCCTGGTGACTCAAACAGTATAGAATCTGCCTGCAGTGCAAGAGACCTGGGTTCGATCCCTGAGTAGGAAAGACCCCCTTGGGGAGGAAATCTATCCCTTGGGAGTGCACCAGACTTCCTACAGGAGCAGCATCTGTTGACAAGTGCCAATTTCTTTTTTGGCGACTATTCCTTCTTTAGATTAGTAAATCCAAGGCATTGATGTGTGCAAATAATTAATAAACCTATATTTTCCCCAACCAAGAAAAAAGAAATCTCAGGTTTGGAAATCAGACAGCCCTGAGTTTAGATATCAGATCTTTTGGGGGCAGCTTTCTAGGAGTTTTTCCCCTGGAAAGATATATATATATATATATATATATATATATGTAGGTATATGTATGTATGTATGTATATGTATGTATGTATGTATATGCATACACACATAAACACACACTCAGTAAACTTGTCTTTTGGATGTGATTTTTGCTTTTGTCACTGTAGCAGGCTTACTTTTCAGAGACCACAAACTTAGGTGTACAAAATGCTGTTCTTTGTATTTCATCTAAGGCCTGCCTCCAAAAAAAAAAAAAGAAAGAAAGTAGTTTAGTCATTTCCAAGAAAACTAAGTTACTTCAGTAATTTTAAGTTATTTTATGAATTTACTGATTTCTCTGCAAATGCACTAATTTTCTCCTGCCTTAAGCTTCAGGGTATTTAGGAGTTTTCAGGAGTGAGTGGGACAGGGAATACCAAGGTCTCCTCCTTGTCTGGCATCTGGTTGAATATAGAGAATCATCCTATCTCGTTGATGGCATCTCTGTTGTCATCCATGGGGGTGGCTTTTTCCACTGGGCCTCTTGCTTCTCCATCATGCTATCAGAAGTTACTGCTCTTTACTTCTCAAACCACTATCCTCTGCCTAAGCTGACACGGCCCTTCTTTGGGTGACTAAGATGATTCACTAGGATACAGGGCTCCATGAAGGCTTTTATGTGCTGCTGAAGCTCAGCCCTGTACAGATGTCTATTCTCTGGAAATTTGTTGAATGAATGAAAGAATGAATACAGCTTCTCCTGAGACTGTCTTTAGAGGGGAAGACATGGAACTTTCCTCAGAGCAGCTCTGCATGCTCATTCAGCCGCCTCTAATCTAGGTGCCCAGGACAATGTGGTATAAGCACTCTGTGAGGCCGCCAACTCCCAGCCTTCTGGACTGACGGGAGTCATGGGTCCTTTCTGCTCTTGAGCATCCTATTACCGAAGGGGAGACAGACCTGCTCCAAAAGGGCCATTCTTCCCTCTGCCCTTTCCCTCTAAGCTCCAAGGGGCCTGGGGAGTCTCAGATGTTGCGAGTGACCCCTAGACTCTGACTTTTCTGCTTTTACTTGAAATTAAAGAATTAGAAGAAGACAATGATTAAAAATATGAAGCCTTGTGAAGAAGAAACCTATCAGCTAATACTTCTTATATCACTGAGCCACATGCATAAACAAAAATATACTAAACCTGTCTGACTTCAGCCTCCCTATCAGTAAAATGAAAGAGCTGTGTAACCTGCAAACAGATAAAGGCCTCGCACTCTGAAGCTTTATTGAATTAAAGCACAATGAATTATGACCATGTATTTTTCTTCCTTTATTTGAAGATTTTAAACACAATTGGCAGGAATCCTATATTTAGTAACTATATGTAAGCTTAAGTAGTTTAAAATACATATGAAAATTCTTAGTAGTTATTTTCTGCACGTAAAAGCTGTGAGAAGTTATTCGTATTTACTAAAACAAATAATTATCACTGTTGTAGTTATGGTTTAAGGCTGTGGGAATCGATAAATAAATGAAGATAAACTAAAAGAAGCAAAAACCGCTCTGACCTTTGAAGTATTTCCACAAGTAATTTCTTTTCACTATACTCTCTTTCCCTGTTTGTTATCTATTTCTCTCTTTCCCCTTTCTGTCCATTTGTGAACCTCTCTTTCTTCCTGGACTTACTTCTTATTCTGAACTTCTTCCACTTATAAATTCAGAAATAGCTGGTTGGGCTGAAATACCACTTGGAACTGTTTCACTCATCTGAAGCCGTAAGTCTCCAAATTCAGTTTAGAAAACATGTTTTTTTGAAAAGAGTCATTAATGTGCCCCAACTGTCCCATTGTTTCCAACAAGGAGGTCAAAATACAACCATCAAGCTGAACATACCAAAGGGGGAAAAAAAAACAGTCGCATGCAGCCCACAGTCTGGAAAAGTCTGCTGCATACAGAACTCCTTCAATCTAGCTGGTTCCAGGAGCAACAACCACAACTGCAAGGAGCTATTCATAGAGCAGGAGTGTGAGCATCTCGGTGGCGTCTCCCTAATGTCTGGGCATCTGGGCTGTGCCAGCCAGAACTTCAGGTCAGAGCCGCCACTGACGAGCCTGTCATTCACTCTGCCGGGCAGAAGGCCAGCGCTTAGCCTCATGGAAAGTTCTCGAGAAATCATTTTCGTAGGAGACTCTAGGAGACAGTGTTACTACAGAGCGGTGACAGGTAAATGTGGCATCGCTGGTGGAATTCTCTCTGGGGAATCTGAGAGAGAAAAAAGCTATGCCTTGTATTTGCTTTCTCTTGGTTTTTTGCACTTTTGTTTTATCAATGAAAATACAGTTCAGGCGGTGGGTGGGGAAATCATAACTTGGACATATTGGAGATGGAAAGTGATATCTGGAGCTCTGAATGTCTTTGTGATGGGATGGAGAGATACTGTTAGATGGCTATATGTGCAAATAAAACACACTTTCCGAAGTCATCCTAGATGACAGGATTTTAATTGGGCATCAGCACAGTAAATCTGACTCACCCACTGGGAGCAACATCTCTGGAACTTCTAGTGTCTTCAGATCTCTGCTTTCTGGCTCACAGAGGTCTACGAAAGGGTTCGTATATACATCTCCCCCTTTTCTATATTGTGTCATCTGCCATTTCCTCCATCATTCTGAAAACCAATTAACCTGGTCTTTTGCATTAGTATCATCACAGCTGTACTTCCACTCTGCCCCCCAACAAGCCTGTAAATGAGGCAACAAAAATATCCTTTGTTTTTTAATCACCTCTGGTACTTATTCCATCAGTAGGCCACCACTAGATGCTGACTCCACCCTTCAAGCTAGAGTCTTTGCTGGGGCCTCTCTCCTCAATGTTTACAGGTCTAGATTCCTACAAACTATGCCTGGAGCTAACAGGAATGCCCGCTATTCTCTGTCCAAAAATCTCCTCCTCATCCAACCATCAAGCATTCCCCTACACTCATTTCCTTTTAAATGCTGACCAGGTCCTCATTTCTGCTGGGCTGCTTCTTTTGCTACCCAGCAAAGCTACTGGGTAGGAAGGGAAGAGTGGTCTTTGTTGTCCCTGAAAGTGAAATTTGCTCAGTCATGTCCGATTCTGCGGAGCGCATGGACTATATAATCCATGGAACTCTCCAGGCCAGAATACTGGAGTGGGTAGCCATTCCCTTCTGCAGGGGATCTTCCCAACCCAGGAATCGAACCCAGGTCTCCCATATTGCAGGTGCATTCTTCACCAGCTGAGCCACCAGGGAAGCCCTTTGTGGTCCCTGCATGCAGAAATTACTGGTCCTACAACTCTGTGACCTTGAACAAGTCTTGCCTTGTCTTTCTCCCAGACTTCACAGAAGCTCAGAGAGCTCCCCCTGATGGCCTTGCTCAGTAAGACAGATCTCACTTGGCAACGGGTCAACAAAATACAAGCTCTTGTTCAGGAATTCTTGCTCCACTAGGGACTGTTGATTGGAGGTATGGAAAAAACATAGGGGTTGAAATCTCACCTCAAGGAAGGAAACTAGCAAGAGAGAGAAGTTCTATTTGTTCTTTAAAACTGGAAAGTGATAGGAATTTCCCTTTAAGACCCCTGTATTGTAGCATATATTTTGCCAGGTCTCTTTTAGGCAAAGTTAGTCATTTCACTAGTTATTCCAGCATACATGAGGGTGAGGAAGGGTGGTAACCCCATCCGTGGGGTATGAGGGACTGTTTTACACTCAGTGTGAAAGGAGCCAGGTCAAGGTGATAATATCATTTCATATCATGCAGGTAAGGGGACTGAGTTAGTACTGTTGGCCACAGCTCTTACATTTAGGCGTTTTACTCCAAGCACTCCCCGACTTCGAACACCACCACCAGCACTACCACCACCAACGCCTGCAAAAAAAGTTCCTGCTTCAAGCAATAAAATCCTCTTTCCTATCTATTCTGGTCCTTTGCAATGATTTCTTAAAGTGTTCCTTCCACTGGGGAAGGAGTCAACCACCTCCAGCTAGTAAAGCCGGGGTGGGGTGGGTGGGTGGGTGGGTGTGTGTGTGATGTCTGTGTGGGAGTGTGTGTGTGTGGGGGGGTGTATGTGGTGTATGTGGGGTGTGTGTGTGTCCCCTACATTTCTTCCACTTAGTGACGTATACTTCTCACATCCCCTCAACAACAACAACAAAAATAACAGACCGTCATTTTGTTCAGAGACAGGCTTGGGGTGTAATGCTAAAAACTCCTGTTGGTAGTCTTTTGGTTTGTAATGCTTTTTGACCAAGCAGACTTTTTATCTCTAGCTCTGTAACCTTATCACTCAGCAGACCAGCTGCCTTCCTCCGGGTGCCATTCTGACAGACACAAAGACAGCTCTCTCGCTTCCTATCACACACTTATCTCAACTTCCTTGGAGTGAGGAAGCTCTCCTGGGCTATTTACTCTGAGAGGCAGAGGAAAAGTCTTTGCTTCAAAGATTGAGCTGCTATTTCCTGCAGCCAGACCTGCACGGGCTGGAAGAACACACTGCAGCCTGAGAATCAGACATTCCTTCAGGCTCCACATTAAATAGTGAGAGACAGGGAGTCGTTCCGAAGGTGTGCAACCCAGTATATTTCATTGCAATATCTACACATTACAGTAGTTGAAAGTGGATTTAGAAGTGAGGGATAGATTTAGAGCACAAGCCCGTGACTCTGCATGAGTTTGACTAGTTTAGACCAGTTTCGTCTAGTTGTGCGGAACCACAGCAATAAACAGGCCATTCATAAAGCATAGAGTGTGTGTTCATTGTGGCAGCACATTTTGCTTAAAATCTTTTAAATTATGCCTTGAAGAATTTGGGCATAAATCCACTTCAAACCCTCACACTGTCTCAGGGGTGGCCAACAGAAAGTTATGTGCCAAAAATGCTGTGTGGGTTAATTTTAAAAACCCTTCTCCTCCCCCACATTTATGATTTTTATCCACTACCACCTCCAAAAGTCTACCTACAAAATTCCATCATATGCAGTCTGATTCACACTTTCACAAGAACCAATATAATAGACACTCTTTTTTTCTAAATCCAATCTGGAGTCATTACTGAGACATCAACTTATATTCTACCAACTCATGTTTTAGTATGCTAGAAAAGAAGATATTGAATTCTTGACATTCTCTTTTTATAAGGTCACCAATGTGAGCAATATGATATGATGTTCGAAACAGTCCAGCGTCTCAGGCTGTTAAGAGATCAAGGAAAAGGAATATTAATTGACAAATGAATGCTACATAAAATAGTCATAGATAGCTCTAATATTTATTGTACTTGTTATGTGCCAGTACTAAAGGAAGATCTTATATATTTAGTTCATTTAATTCTTAAAGAAGACCTATGAGGTGACAGTAACATCATCTCCAGGTTAAACATAAGGAAGCTAAAGGTACAGCACATTTAAGTAGCCTTCTATTGTACAATGCTGCTGCTGCTGCTGCTGCTGCTGCTAAGTCGCTTCAGTCATGTCCGACTCTGTGCGACCCCAAAGACGGCAGCCCACCAGCCTCCTCTGTCCACAGGATTCTCTACGCAAGAACACTGGAGTGGGTTGCCATTTCCTTCTCTGTATTGTGCAATGAACCCAAGCCATCCACCCATACACTCTGACTTCAGAACCCAAGTTCTCAACCATTATATTTAAGTGACTACCTTCCTTTCTTTCTTCTCAACATTATGCTTTTTCTACTCTATAAAGCGTATTAAGATATTGCAATGGGTGGGGGAGGGGAAGACAAGAACAATATTATATCCCTGGTTTATTTTCAAAAATCATTTTGTAACTTTAAACATGTATTATCTTTCCAATGTCTGCTGGTTTCATATAACTAGAATTCATTAAAGTCTTGTCCTTAGATCCATCTCACAGAGCTTGGACACTTGGGGAACACCTGAGAGGCACAGTGTTTTTCCATGGAAATTAAAGATGCTAAGATGCATAGATTTTTTCATTTACAAATATTGAGGATGGAGGAGGTTAAACAATTCTTTGTTTAAGGCTGAGACTGGGGTAAAGCAGATTAAACCAAATGTACCAGCTGTGACTTTTTGCACTCCACACCAACTGGGACTGTCGTAGTCAGACATGTCAGAATCTCAGTGTCAAAGGGCAGCTGTTCATGTTGGATACTAAGGAAGACATCTCCACAATCAGTGAAACAAGAAAAGCCTGTCTTCGGGGACTACAATGGCCCAGTTCCCTTCCTATCCTTTAGGGGGCTACTCTGCAGATTTCCTCCTTATCTTTCAAAGTTCTAGAACTACACAGGAATGACTGTAGTTCGTCAGGGACTGTTTTCCCAGCTTGAATCCAGTAATCAAAGGCATCTGCCCCATGCTGTTCAATTTCCGTCTCCCTACCATTGTCAAAATCATACTTATTGAAAAAAAAAAAAGTACTTCCAAACCATGGCTCCATTCCTCCTTGCAAACAGCATGTCAATTTCACTCAGGGTTCCACTCCTCATGAAAGACACATTGCTCAGTTTTGCGTCCATTCTGATCATTCACTGTTTACTTTGCCTGTGACAAGACTAAAGGTGGAGGACTGGGGTGTAGTCTAGTTCTGGCTGATAGCACTATAATGGAATAATTCCTAGCGAAGAAGATAAACACAAATAATGCAAGAGAATATAGGAAATGAGTATATGACTGTCTTTTTTCTTAAACACACACACACAGTGCTCTAAAAGCCCTGAGGAAGAAGAAATTAAATCTGCCAGGAAAAATCATTGCAAGAAGCCCAAGAAAGCAGCACATACCTTCAGAACTTGAAAGGTGAATGAGAAGCTTTTTTGTAAGTGGGGAAAAGAGGGAACAACGTGTGTCAAACCATTAAATAAAGGTATGTGTGGTAGACAGAGAGGACTAATTTGGCTAGAGGAGTGTATCCATAGGCTTTCCAGGTGGCACAGTTGGTAAAGAACCTGCCTGCCAATGCAGCGGATGCAAGAGACATGGGTTTGAAATCCTGGGTTGGGAAGATCCCCTGGAGAAGGAAATGGCAGCCCCCTCCAGTATTCTTGTCTGGATAATCCCAGGGACAGAGGAGCCTGGCAGGCTACAGTCCACAGGGTCACAAAAAGTTGGACAGGACTGAAGAGACTGAGAACAGGACAAATGGCAGGGAATTAAATTGCAAAGATGGACTGAACCTAGATCTGAGAGAATACTCAATGTCCTCCCTAGAGAGAGGGACTTACCTTCAAACCCTGGAGAGCTTTTGAAACAAGGTGTCTTAGAATGTAGGTTTTACAGTCACAGTAAGGGCCAAATTAATAGTGTCTTAAACAATCTGAAAGTTTATTTCTCTCACACACAGCGATCCAAGCATAAGCAACCCAGTGCTGACAGGGTGGCATAGGGCTTTTGGAGTTTCAGGCCTCTTGGATCTTGTTGCTCTGGCATCTTGAACAGGTGTCCTAAAATGCTTGATCCAGCCCCCAAGATCATATATGCATCCTGGGAGGGAAAAGTGACAAGGGTGGATGAAGACATAGCCCTTTCCCAGTCCATAGGCTGGAACATGCACTCATCAATTCATGTCCCCTTGGACACAATCTAGTCACATCCTTGGACCCAAAGAAGGATTCTTCAGCTAAATAGAAGATTCTTCAGCTCAATTCTTCACCTTTAAATAAATGAAATAATCAACTTGTGTTTGAGAAACATACTTTTTAAAAGTGAGTAGAGTATCTGCAGGGAAGGAGGAGATCCATGAGAACATCACATAGCCTCGATGAGAGCTGATGAATTTAATTAAAGCAGTGACTATAGAAACAGCGAAGAGGAAGGCAGCGATGCAGGCCCGACCTCAGAGGGACTCGGCAGCTGGCATATCTGGGATCGAGACAAGCGATGCCGAAAGCATGGCTTCTGTCTGCTTTACTGAATTGCTCCACTGAGCAGCAGCCTGAGAACAGCCACTTTAGGCAATTCTCTCTTGTGATCCATGTTAACTGACATTCCCTTTGGTCACTGGGAGCTCACTGGCTGCCCTCTGTGCTCAGAATCACAGCGCCCTCCTGAGCCTAAAGCAGCGTGCAGGGCTTGGGCTTGCTTGATGAGCATGTTCGGCACAGGCAGTAATTAGTGGTAGGATTTCCACACGCATTGCCTTCGGGGATCTTCATTTTACAGAGCGATTCTAGCTGAACTGTTATTTTTCAGACAGACAGTACAATGCACTATGAATGATGAACTCATAAAGCACGTTGTTCACGTTCTTGGGTGGATAGAAGGAAAAGTACAACCTTTGTCCAGCTGTCTGATGGCTCCTAAAATCTCAATTAAGCACGTTCGTTCAAGTTTCACTGGTAATGTTATTTGGCTAGAATTCAGGATTTCTTTTGCCCTCTATGTGTGTATGAGCATCAGAATTTAGAACATAGTTAGTTATATTACAGGAGTTATATACTTTCACAAAGCTTTCCACACACTTAGTATGTATTTTTATAACCAATGTGTTTACAGTCACAATTAAGTGAGTTATTTTAGTGTCAGAAACAGAAATGATCATTTTCAAACATCTAATATTACTAAATTCATTGAGAAGCTGATACTCAGAGGCGTCTTCTGCCTCATATAGAGCTTAACCCCACTTCAGTTCAGTTCAGTTGCTCAGTCGTGTCCGACTCTTTGCAACCCCATGAATCGCAGCACGCCAGGCCTCCCTGTCCATCACCATCTCCCGGAGTTCACTCAGACTCACGTCCATCGAGTCCGTGATGCCATCCAGCCATCTCATCCTCGGTCGTCCCCTTCTCCTCCTGCCCCCAATCCCTCCCAGCATCAGAGTCTTTTCCAATGAGTCAACTCTTTGCATGAAGTGGCCAAAGTACTGGAGCTTGAGCTTCAGCATCATTCCTTCCAAAGAATTCCCAGGGTTGATCTACCCCACTTATCCCTGTGCAAACACTTCCTGTTGCCACTATCTAAGACAATAGCTGGGCTAGTTTGGCTCATAGGGTCAGCTGCTCAGTCATGTTTGACCCTTTGCAACCTCGTGGTCTGTAGCCCACCAGGCTCCTCTGTCCTTGGGATTTCCCAGACAAGAACTGGAGTGGATTGCCATTCTCTTCTTCAGGGGATCTTCCCAACCCAGGGATAGATAGAACTGGGCTCTAATGCATTGCAGGCAGATTCTTTACCATCTGAGCCACCATGGAAGCACTTAGTTTGGCTCTTATCTCTGATTTTCTATTGAATCTGTGCCCTGTGACTATTATATCCTTCCTCACTGTTTTAAAAAAAATATATGGAAACATCCTATTCATTCTTCAAGGCTTACCCTAAAAGTCACAGTCTTAGCCAGCTGAGGCTGCTGTAACAAATATACCATCCATTGGGAAGCTTAAATAATAACCATCTCTCACAGTTCTAGGGGCACAAAACTCCAAGATGAAGATGTTGGCACTTGTAGTGTCTGGTGAGGAAGAGCACCCTCATCAGGCATTGCAGAAGTTTGTCTCTGGCATGCTCATACAATGGGAAGCAGAGATGGAGGGGAGCAAGCTCCCTTGGATCTCTTCTTATGAAAGAAAAATCCCATTCACGAGAATGCCATTCTCATGACCTAATCACTTGCCTCTCAAAGGCTGAGCCTCTAATACCACCACAGTGCTTTGGATGTCAGCGTGTGAATTTTGAGGTGACACAGAGAGTTAGTCCATAGCAGTCATCTTATCATATGTCAGGCAGATTGAAGGTCCAGAAGGATGGGACAAATATGTCTAGCCTCCCTGTTCTTTGAATCCCTTTTGTCTACCATTTCCTTTAGTTCATTAAAGACAGCTTCTCAACTTTCAAGACCTTGTCACCAAGAAGATAAATTATTTCTTTGATATTTTAAACTTTAGAATCTCACTCTCTCACCATAGTCTCCCACTTGTCAGGATCTCTCACTGCCTCACTCTCCTACAATTGCTCTCTGTTCTCATTCAAACCTTCCTTCCCGAGACTGAGGGAGTTCACCCTCACTAATCTAGACCTTGCCTCCCCAGCATCCTTGACTCGTATATCTTACGTATTGAGTGCCTGGCACAAAGTAGATAGAAACTTGATTGAATTTCTTTTCATTGCTCCTGTCTTACCACATACTTCCAGCACACTGATCCTGCAACCATCTAACCTTCAACCAAGCACAAGCATTTCCTCTGCAGAGTCTGTATTTGCTTGATGTCACCCTGGAGGGAAGTGACAGTGCTATAGTTTGCTGCCATGACAGATTCTCCATCTCCAGTTCCTTGTGGACTCATAACGCAGTGGTGTTCAGTAATTTCTTTGCCTCTGCTCAGGCAGTTCCCTCTCCTGGGCCCAACAGTAGTGGTCTAAATCTAAAACCTTTACCATTTTCCTCTTTCCTCAGCCCCATGAAAGGCCCTTCACTCAGAACAGGGAAGACTGGGGTTATGACAGCTCCCTGCCACCTTCATCCAGCTCCATCTGAGCCCGTCATGGCAGTAGACTGGACTTAGCTAGCGCCATCTCTGGAGTGCCTGCACACGGCCTTCTCCAGCATAACAGGTAGATGCAGCGTAGCAGACTTCTTACATGATGGTTCAGTATTGCAACAGCACAAGGCAGAAGCTGTCTAGCTAGTGTCAGAAATAGCACATCATCACTTTTGACACCCTGTTGTTCAAACCAGATTCAAGTGGGTAGAACATCTCAAGGAGTGTTAGAGAATTTATGGCCAAGTTTTAAAACTGCTACACTCTCCAATTAAACATTCTGGGAACTCTTCTGTGTTTTAGTCTCCAGTTATATCCTGTGAGGTAGAAATCATTATATTTATTCTATGGATGAATGAGCAGAGTCTCAGCACGGCAAATGGACTTGCCAAAGGTCACACAGCTAGCTAGTGAGTAAACCTATATTTTAAAACTCTTCTAATTAAGTATTACTCCTAACAAGTGTGAATCATTCTTCCCCTACAGTCTTTAATCTTTGTCTACTGAACTCCTGTAATTTTTAAGAAAATTTGCTACGGCCCACCTGTTACTTTATGTATGCATATCTGTATGTGAGAAAAAGAGAGATACAAACATACACAGAGAAAGAATCACTATTACCAAATTATTTGAAAGATATACATTTGTATCAATTTCTTAATGAGTCCTAAATCAATGTTAAACTGCCTTCTGTCTCTACCATTCCTCTAAGACCATCTCTCTATCAATGACTATCAATCATCATCAAATCCAAACTCTAAGTATTTAACAGGTTTGATTAATCCCTTCATAAACTTTGTAGTTTTTCATTTACCAAATGATTATCCCTCTGAAAACTTATCATTCATTAATTAAACAGTATATATTGACTTCCTGGGCAATATTTTGAGTGGTAGAGAGAACAGAGATCGAGAATCCCCTGCCTTGGGATGCAATATCAACATCCACAAATCAACTGATGTGAATACCATACCAGTAAATTGAAGAATAAAGAACATATGATCATTTCAGTAGGTACAGAAAAAACTTTTGATAAAGTTCAGCATTCATTTATGATAAAGATTTCCCAGTATGTGGGCATAGAGGGAATATACTGCAACATAATAAAGGCCACGTGTTAAAAACTCACAGCTAACATCATACTCAATGGTGAAAAGCTGAAAGCATTTCCTCTAAGATCAAGAATGAGAGAAGAATGTCCACTTTCACCACTTTTATTCAACATAGTTTTATAATTCCTTGCCACAGAAATCAGAGAAGAAAAAAATAAAAGGAATCCAAATTGAAAAGGAAAAAGTAAAACTGTCACTATTTGCAGATGACATGATACAATACATAGACAATTCTAAAGATACCACCAGAAATCTACTGTTCCATGTGTGTGTGTGTGTGTGTGTGTGTGCAGATGGTGTGTGCTGTTGTATCTGACTCTTTGTGACCCCAGGCACTATAACCCACCAGGCCCCTCTGTCCATGAAATTTTCCAGGTAAGAATACTGAAGGAGTTGTCATTTCCTACTATAGGGGATCAGCCTGATCCAGGGATTGAGCCCAGGTCTCCTGCATTGATAGGCAGATTCTTTACCACAACACCACCTGGGAAGCCCAGAAAACTACCAGAGCTCATCAATGAATCTGGTAAATTTGCAAGACAACAAACAATATACAGAAATATGCTCCATTTTTATACACTAACAATGAAATACCACAAAGAGAAAATAAGAAAACAATTCTATTTATCACTGCATCAAAAAGAAACAAATACCTAGGAGTAAACCTGGATAGCATATTCAAAAGCAGAGACATTACTTTGCCGACTAAGGTCCGTCTAGTCAAGGCTATGGTTTTTCCTGTGGTCATGTATGGATGTGAGAGTTGGACTGTGAAGAAGGCTGAGCACTGAAGAATTGATGCTTTTGAACTGTGGTGTTGGAGAAGACTCTTGAGAGTCCCTTGGACTGCAAGGAGATCCAACCAGTCCATTCTGAAGGAGATCAACCCTGGGATTTCTTTGGAAGGAATGATGCTAAAGCTGAAACTCCAATACTTTGGCCACCCATGAGAAGAGTTGACTCATTGGAAACGACTCTGATGCTGGGAGGGATTGGGGGCAGGAGGAGAAAGGGACGACAGAGGATGAGATGGCTGGATGGCATCATGGACTCGATGGACATGAGTCTGAGTGAACTCCAGGAGATGGTGATGAACAGGGAGGCCGGGCGTGCTGCGAATTCATGGGGTCGCAAAGAGTCGGACACGACTGAGTGACTGAACTGAACTGAACTGAAACCTAGCAAAGGAGGCGAAAGACCTGTACTTTGATGAAAAATTGAAGATGTCAAAAACAGATGGAACGACATACCACATTCTTGGATTGGAAGAATCAATCTTGTTAAAATGACATTCTTCCAAAGAGGAAATGCAGACAGCCAACAGGCACAAGAACAGATGCTCAACATCACTGATCATTAGAGAAATGCAACACAAAACCACAATGGGATACCACCTCACACCTGTCAGAACGACTGTCATCACAAAGAGCACAAATAACAAATGTTGGCGAGGATGAGGAAAAAAGGGAACCCTCCTACACTGTTGGTAAAGTATAAATCGGTACAGCCACTGTGGAAAACAGTAGGCTAAGTCACTTCAGTCGTGTCTGACTCTTTGTAACCATATGGTCATAGCCTGCCAGGCTCCTCTGTCCATGGGATTCTCCAGGCAAGAATACTGGAGTGGAATGCCATTTCCTTCTCCAGGGAATCTTCCCAACCCAGTGATCAAACCCATGTCTCTTTCGTCTCCAGCACTGGCAGGCAAGTTCTATACCACTAGCATCACCTGGGGAGCCCCTGGAAAACAGTATGGAAGTTTCTCAAAAAACTTAAAGATAGAACTACCACGTGACCCAACACTTCCATTCTTAATTACAGAGCCAACAAAAACAGAGACATTACGGGAAAGATGAGTGCACCCCAATGCTCACAGCAGCATTTCTACAATTGCCAAGGTAAGGAAGCAACAAAAGTGAGCATCGACAGACGAGTGGACAAAGAATAGGTGGTATGTATGTATGTGTGTGTGTACACACACACAATGGAATACTGCCCAGTTATAAAGCGAATAAAATTTTGACATTTGAAGCAACATGGACAGACTTGAAGAGCATCATGCTAGGTGAAATAAATCAGACAGAGAAAGACAAATACTGTATATCACTTATACGTGTAATCTAAACAATACAACAGACTAGTGAATAAAACAGAAGCAGACTCACAGATACAGAGAACAAACTAGTGGCTACCAGTAGGAAGAGGGAAGGGAGAGCAGCAATATAAGAGCCGTTGTTATTGTTGTTTAGTCACTCAGGAGTGTCCGACTCTTTGCCACCGCAGGATGGACTGTGGCCCACTAGGCTCCTCCGTCCATGGGATTTCCCAGCAAGAATACTGGAGGGGGTTGCCATTTCCTTCTCAAGGAGAACTTTCTAACCTAGGAATCAAACCTGGATCTTCTGCTTTAGCAGGTGGATTCTTTACCACTGAGGCAACAGGGAAAGAGGATTTAAAAGAGGGCTAGAAAGCTCCAGGAGATGGTAAAGGATAGAGAAGCCTGATGTGCTGCTCTCCATGGAGTCGCAGAGAGTCAGACACAACCGAGTGAACAACAACAGCAACATTAAGGGATTATACAAAATCACGTATTGGAAACTTCTGAAAGCTTTAAAGCACTATATAATTGAAAGAATCTTTCATTCAAAAAATAATAATAATAATAAAAAGAGACCCCTGCCTTCATTGAACCTAATTCTGGTGGAACTCCACTATATCAGTTAATTCTAGTGGAACTCCATTATATTACAGCAAATTGTTATTATTGGTTTTTAAGTTGTCAGGGTTCTCCATAGAAACAGAACAGGAAGTATATACATATAGAGAGAAATTTATTTTAGGGAATTGGCTCATGTAATCGTGGGGACTTGGCAAGTCCCAGATCTGCAGATTAGGCAGACAGATTGCAGCCCTGGGAAGAGTCAATGTCGTAGTTCAAGCTCATTCTTCTGGAGGAATTCCCTTTTCTTGCAGGGAAGCCAGTCTTTTTCTATTAAGACCTTCAAGTGATTGGATGAGGTCCACCCATGTTTTGAAGTTTTATTCAAAATCTATTGACTTAAACATTAATCTCATCTAAAAATACCACAGAAGTATCTAGAATAATGTTTGAACAAATATATGGGTACTGTGGCCCAGCCAGGTTGATCCATAAAATTAACCATCACAAGTTCACCCTTTGCCAACTTGGCATCTAAACACACCTTCTTAAACCACACTTAGTCTTTGAATAAAGACAAAAGCATGGTCATCATACTTCCACTGAACACAATACAGGTGTCCTGAACGCAACTGAAAACACATTGAAAGTTTCCTCATAAGAGGAGATAAAGCACTTAGGTAATGTTTAGTTTCTCCCTGATATCTCATAACTTAAATACTATGATGTAAAACTAATAAAACTTAAACATTATGATACGAGGTGAATACATTTGTATCATAGTATTTGTTAAATGATAAAGAGATTTTAAAGAGGAAGAAGACAAATGTATTTGCTTACTGTGTGTGTGTATATACACAAACATATTTACAACAAAATAAGAAAGAAATCACAGTCCTCATTTCTATAACCGACAACCACCTTCCATTACCCAATCTGCAGTCCCTTTGCTTCCTGCAAGTACTTCTCATTGTAATTTTCTCTCAGTGTGATGACCCCAAAATTCATACCTGAAGGATCTAGTACATTAATAATCTTGCCTGAACTGAGTTGTAGTTTTTCACTGGTTTTATTCACAAGTCCATGGTATTACCAAGAGATACTCTAAAGGATTTCCTGTATTCCAGACTTACTCTTTCTTACTTCCATTGTAGAGTGCTGCTGCTGCTGCTGCTAAGTTGAGTCAGTCATGTCCAACTCTGTGCGACCCCATAGACGGCAGCCTACCAGGCTCCGCCATCCCTGGGATTCTCCAGGCAAGAACACTGGAGTGGGTTGCCATTTCCTTCTCCAATGCATGGAAGTGAAAAGTGAAAGTGAAGTCGATGTCATGTCTGACTCAGCGACCCCATGGACTGCAGCCTACCAGGCTCCTCAGTCCATGGGATTTTCCAGGCAAGAGTACTGGAGTGGGGTGCCATTGCCTTCTCCGCCATTGTAGAGTAGTACTCCAATTTTCCTGTGGTGAAGTGAAAGTCACTTAGTCATGTCCAACTCTTGGCTATCCCATGGTATTCTTCAGGCCAGAATACTGGAGTGGGTAGCCTTTCCCTTCTCAGGGCATCTTCCCAACCCAGGGGTTGAACCCAGGCAACCCAGGTCTCCTGCATTGTAGGTGGATTTTTTACCAGCTGAGCCACAAGGGAAGCCCAAGAATACTGGAGTAGGTAGCCTATCCCTTCTCCAGCAGATCTTCCTGACCCAGGAATCGACCCAGGGTCTCCTACATTGCAGGCAGATTCTTTACCAACTGAGCTATCAGAGAAGCCCTTTTCCTGTGGTAGTCATGATCAATTACCCTAGCCAACAGAGTAACTCTTTTCTTTCCCTGTTGATTCAAAGAAATGAGAATCCAAGTGTAACCAGATGACAGTCATAAATTCCAATTCAAGGGACTCTTGTTGGTGAAAGCATCCTTCCCTTTGGAACTAAGATCAGTAGGCCAGCAGAGCATAAAGTTACAGAAACAAGAAAAAAATACTAGTAGTGTATCACTACAGCTCAGCTGGTAAAGAATCTGCCTGCGATGCAGGAGACCCTGGTTCAATTCCTGCATCAGGAAGATCCCCTGGAGAAGGGAGAGGCTACCCACTCCTGTATTCTTGGGCGTCTCTTGTGGCTCAGCTGGTAAAGAATCCTCCTGCAACGCGGGAGACCTGGGTTGGTCAGATCCCCTGAAGAAGAGAAATATGACCCACTCCAGTATCCTGGCCTGGAGAATTCCATGGACTGTATAGTCCTTGGGGTCACAAAGAGTCAGATGGACTAATCTATTTTCACTTTCACTTTTTACTTTCAGGGTACTAGTGAATGGTACTGCTTCCATTTCCACTCCTTGATTACCAAACCTGTGAATCTTGGCTATGAAAGAAACACCACCAGATATTGGATGCTGATTCAGAGCGTATGCAGTCTTCGAGAGACCCTGGCCCCAGTTCTGCAAGGTATTTCCAACTAGCTGGTGTTTTAACTGAGTCTTCAAAAGACCATTTCATCATTCTATGAAGCCAGCTGCTTCAGGCTGGCAGGAACATGATAAGACCAGTGACTTCTATAAGCATTGGCCCAATGCCACATCCTACCTTTTGATAATAGGTTCCATTTTTTTCATGGTAGTTTTGGTCTTACTGTAACCCTTTTTTTAAAAAAAAAGTTTTTAAATTGGAGTATCATTGCTTTACAGTGTGTTATAATTGCTTTAAATATTGCTGTATAACAACCTGAATCGGCTATATGCATACATATATCCATCTCTCTTGAGCTTTGCTCCTACTGCCCCCATCCCATCCGCTAGGTCATCACAAAGCACCAAGCTGAGTTCCTTATATTATACAGTAGCTCCCACTAGCTAAGTATTTTATTAACACACATGGTAGTATATATATGTCAGTGCTGTTCTCTCAGCTTGTCCTACCTTCTCCTTACCCATCTGTGTTCATAAGTCCGTTCTCTATGTCTGTGTCTCTATACATGCCCTACAAATATGTTCATCAATACCATTTTTCTAGATTCCATACATATGTGTCAATATACAATATTTGTTTTTCTGACTTACTTCACTCCATATGACAGAGCCTAGGTTCTTCCACATCACTACAAATGAATCACTTTCATTTTTATGGCTGGGAGAGTGAAAAAGTTGGCTAAAACTCAACATTCAGAAAATGAAGATCATGGCATCTGGTCCCATCACTTCATGGGAAATAGATGACAAAACAGTGGAAACCGTGTTAGACTTTATTTTTTTGGGCTCCAAAATCACTGCAGATGGTGACTGCAGCCATGAAATTAAAAGACGCTTACTCCTTGGAAGAAAGGTTATGACCAACCTAGATAGCATATTCAAAAGCAGAGACATTACTTTGCCAACAAAGGTCCGTCTAGTCAAGGCTATGGTTTTTCCTGTGGTCATGTATGGATGTGAGAGTTGGACTATGAAGAAAGCTGAGTGCTGAAGAATTGATGCTTTTGAACTGTGGTGTTGGAGAAGACTCTTGAGAGTCCCATGGACTGCAAGGAGATCCAACCAGTCCATTCTGAAGGAGTTCAGCCCTGGGATTTCTTTGGAAGGAATGATGCTGAAGCTGAAACTCCAGCACTTTGGCCACCTCATGTGAAGAGGTAACTCATTGGAAAAGACTCTGATGCTGGGAGGGATTGGGAGCAGGAGGGGAAGGGGACGACAGAGGATGAGATGGCTGGATGGCATCACGGACTCGATGGACATGAGTCTGAGTGAACTCCGGGAGACGGTGATGGACAGGGAGGCCTGGCGTGCTGCAATTCATGGGGTCGCAAAGAGTTGGACATGACTGAGCGACTGAACTAAACTGAATATTTCATTGTATACATGAACGACATCTTCTTTACCCATTCATCTGTCGATGGACATTTAGGTTGCTTTCTTGGGTTGGCAGTTGTAAACAGTGCTGCAGTGAACACTGGGGTACATGTGTCTTTTTGAATTATGGTTTTCTCAAATCCAGTTTTTTTTTTTTCAACTTGAAAGTTTTGTAGTTGGATAAATGCACTTACTATTTCAACACTGCACAAAGTTTTGTGAATCCCAAGGAAATAGAATAAGGTGATTTATATCACAACAAGAAGAAGCCAAGTATTTGGAATAGTAGAGTCCACTGAGCTCTTTTGAATAGAAACAGTTTAAGTAAGTCAGGAGGTTAGACTTTAAATCCAGTAACCAGGGAGCTTAAAGACCTTCCATATTTACCATCTGTAACATATGAATTCTGAGGAGTTCTCCAATTTACCGTATCACTTTGAACCCAAATTGGGTTTAATAAATAATATAAATAAAAACCATGGGGTATCCAGGTTCTTTCACGTACTGTTTTATCATTAACAGAAATACAATGTGTGCAGTTTAAAATCATTAAATCATTTCTAATAATTTAATATTTTCAGGAAAGAAAGTCATTGTGTAACCACAGGAAAAGGATCTACTGACACCCTACCTTTTTCTTAGAGTACATTTAATTCTAAAAGTTACATTCTTTAAATATTTCCTATGAACTTTTTCCTATGAACTAAATGCAGACTTTTATGAACCAAAGTAAATTAATGGACCCTTTGATGTGAACAAAAATAATCTGTAAGCTGAGATTTTAACCAAAGGGTGTGTACAATATATACCTATAAATACAGAGCAGGCAATATGAACTGCAAAATAAAATAAATTCACTGTGACAAGAAAGAACCTCGCATGAAGACTTGCGCAAAGACATTTTAGATGTTCAACACTGAAGTGCCTTTGTCTAGAGGGTTACCCACAAATATTTTCCATTTAGCCACAAGATATGTGTATGTGTGTGTGTGTGTGTGTGTGTACACAGGTCTTGAGGTAGAGAATGAATCAATTAGAAAAAAATGACAAGAATATAATCTAATTAAAATATCTGTTTCCCTTTCAATATAATGACAAAAATTACAAAATATCAAAAAGGTAACTTATTACTGTCTTTCATAAGTGGCAATGAAGCATGACAGGGGAAAGTCTTGATGAAGATCACAGAGCTTCTTAGTGCTGGAAAGGGAACTGAATTCAGGTCACCTAACTGCAGGCCCCAGACTTTATCCTTCCACTAACACTTGTACATTATGAAAGCTGCAGTAAGAGAAAGCCCCAAAGCTTACTGAATTAAAGTCAACAGCTGTTCTCCAATCATTAGTTTAATGAGAAAATGTTACATTTCATGGGAAGCCTGTTTTCAGATTTCACATAACATTTCCCAAATTCCGGCCTTCAGGTTTCTTGCTTTCTGGCTCTGCAGGGTGAGATAGCTTATCCCTGAGCCTGGCAGGAAGTGAGCCTGCCTGTTGCCTGCCTGGCCTCCACTTCTGCCCTAGCAAGGATCAGCTTTCCCTGAGAATTAGCAAGATTCCCATTCATGCAGCCAGTTTATTAGTTTTGAGCCTAATTTTGTGTGACTTCTGGAAATTAAATGTAGATATTACAGATACGATTTGATATTCAACATCCTATGAACTTCCAAGAAAAATATTCAGGGGATATAAATTGTCGATGTATGACTATGGAAAAGTGTACTTGACATGCAAATTAGGTGTAGTCCAAGGGATTAGATTTACTGAAGGAGCTAGTCTCTTGGGTTCCTAACAAAGGGGAGTTCGAGGAATCTTTTTTCTTTTTTTTTTAAAGAGACTTCTCAGTGAAAGAGAGAAATGCAAGTTTCCCTTACTGCATTTCATATAATAATGTGTCTGCTGAAGGCCAAAATGAATATTTCAGCATTTCTGTTTATATCATTTTCACACATTGTCAATGGTTTTGATTTTTCTCTTGGGTGATTTGTGTGGTTGCTTCATCAGGTTATCAGTTTTTACCACGTCTGTAATAATTCAACAATTCCTTCAGACATTAAAAAAAAAAAGAATGAAATTATGCCATTTGGAACAATATGGATGAACCTAGAGATTACCATAGTAAGTGAAGTAAGTTAAAAAGAGAAAGACAAATACCATATGATGTCACTTATATGTGGAATCTTAATTATGACACGAATGAACGTATCTACAAAACAGAAACAGGCTCATAGACATAGAAAACACACTTGGCAGTTGCCAAGGGAGAGGGAGGGATATGGAGTTTGGGATTAACAGATGCCAACTATTATATATAGAATGGATTAACAACAAGGTCCTACTGTAGAGCACAGACAACTATATTCAATATAATAAACCACAATGGAAAATATGAAAAAATTCTACAGTTCCTTTCACAAATATATCTTTAGTAAATATATGCAAAAATTGCACAGACATTAAATTAGCCCTGCCACTAGGAGTTACAGTCTACCAAATAAATGAATGTATGTCTGAATACTAACCTATTTAAAACAGAATGTAATATGGAGGTGGGGGGAGGATTTTCAACTAACTTACTTCTAAAGTCACTATTTTTTGATACATTTTACATGTTTTCATATGAGAGCTCTCTCACATTTAAACCAAAAATTAGCTTATAATTTTTCCTTAACTTTTAAAAACTCAGAGTGCTGCCTCTTTTAATCCACTTGACAAGAATGATGCATCTGATTTAATTCTTAAAACCTCAAAATTTCAGAGCAAATAAATGCTTTCTTTTTAGGCAAAGTACCCATCTAGGTAGAAATCATTAGTATAATGCTTACTGTTGAACACTTACCCTGTAATATTTCTCAGCATGGAACTCAAATAGATAAAAATGACAAAGGGTAGCCTGGATTTTCAGAAGAAAACTACCTGCTCCACCAGAAAGGGGAAGCTTTCAATATTACAATGATGGTCGCTAATGTAATGCCTTTTTTTGTCCCTACAGCGTTTACTGTTATGCATATATCACCTCTGTCTTTAAAATGTAATGCAGTCGAATTTTCTTCAATTACATGATTTCAGGGGAGGCTAAAATAATCAGTAGATAACAAAGATTTTTAGTTTATTTATTTTCTAAACATAAAACAGCATTATTACCCATGTTAAGAAGTCTATATTTATGCTTCCCTGGTGGCTCACTGCCTGCCAATGCAGGAGACACTGGTTTGATCCCTGGTCAGGGAAGACCCCACATGCCATAGAGCAATGAAGCCTGTGCAGCACAACTATTGAGCCTGTGCTCTAGAGAACAGGAGGTGCAACTTCTGAAAACCACACGTGTTACAGCCTGTGCTCTGCAACGACAGAAGCCATTACCGTGAGAAGCTGGTGCACTGCAGCTAGAGAGCAGCCCCACCCTCGCCACAACCAGAGGAAAATCCTGCACAGCAATGAAGACCCAGCACAGCCAGAAATAAATAAAAATTTAAAAAGGAAGTCAGTGCACTATTGCAACAATAATATATTTTATTAATATATAGGTGGCGCTAGTGGTAAAGAATCTGTCTGCCAAGGCAGGAGACACAACGGGTGCAGGTTTGATCCCTAGGTTGGGAAGATCCCTTGGAAAAGGAAACGGCAACCCACTCCAGTCTTCTTACCTGGAGAATTCCATGGACAGAGCAGCCTGGAGGGCTACAGTACATGGTTCTCAGAGTAAGACACGACTGAGCAGCAGCAGGACCAGAACACTACTGCAACAATATTATATATCATTAGGTTCTTCCCTTCATTCAGTTATGCTGCTGCTGCTCCTGCTAAGGTGCTTCAGTCATGTCTGACTCTGTGCAACCCCATAGACGGCAGCCCACCAGGCTTCCCCGTCTACTCTCCATCATAAAAGTGAGATGTGTTTTATTAATATATATATGCATAAATAAAACTGCTTGAATCACACCTCAGTATTTGAGGAACTATCTTAAACTGCAGTAAGCATTTCTGTTTACATGTCTTGCATGCTTACCACTTGTACATTTAAACATCAAAAATACTATAATCCAAATCTCCAATTTTATTAGAGTCTGCACTTAAATGGCTGGTGGATCTTTTGTTGCTTTTTCAAGGTACAGACCTAAGACGATTTTTTGCTCCTTATTTTATTCTTCAATATTCATTTACTTAATGAGGGCAAATAACATAACACAAAAATGAACTGAGGTTTCCCACTGAGTTGTATAGCTCAGTTTGAGTCTCTGGTAAAAATCTTTTTTAAAAAATTTTCATGAAACATTAAATAAAGGGTTTAACTTTGCTAACTGATTATTCAAAACCTACATTTGCCAACTGGTATTTTTAATACCTTCAGGCTTAAGTGAAAATGAGACAAGGAATCTCAGTTGGATTTTTCCTGATATTATAAATATTTTTAGCATAAATTATTATTACCAACATTATACACAAAACCTAAAACATTAACTTTTTAGTGTTAAAAAAAAATGGTCTTTAATGTTAGTCACCTTGTGAGATAATATGTCTATTTACTTGACAAGTGTCCTTTTCTATGCCTAACATCAAATCACTTAATTATACAGTAAAAGCTATTACCACTGGGAAAACATTTTATTATACATTCAAACACACTGTATAAACCCCTATGCTCTATCTTCTTGGGTGAAATCAGCAAGGATCAGCGGGGAATTTTTTCCATACAATCAGAAAAGATTTAATCTAATAAGTAATAATTACATGCTAAGCAATGAGTATTATAAAGAAATGAAAGAGGTAGTCAATGTCCTCCAGTAATGAGCAGTTGGATGCAGAAATGGTCCCCTAATTTACAGGTCTGCTGCTGCTGCTCAGTCGCTTCAGTCATGTCCAACTCTGTGAGACCCCATAGATAGCAGCCCACCAGGCTCCCCCGTCCCTGGGATTCTCCAGGCAAGAATACTGGAGTGGGTTGCCATTTCCTTCTCCAAAGCATGAAAGTGAAAATTGAAACTGAAGTCGCTCAGTCATGTCTGATTCCTAGTGATCCCACAGACTGCAGCCTACCAGCCTCCTCTGTCCATGAGTTTGCCAGGCAAGAGTACTGGAGTGGGTTGCCATTGCCTTCTCTACTTTACAGGTCTAGTACTGATAAAATTCAGGACTCAGTGTCCAAAAATTATGAAGAATTTTAAGACACGACAATAGAGCATTAAGCAAAGTGTAAGGTCCTTCTGGCTTAAAACTCAACATTCAAAAAACTAAAGCCGTGGCATCAAGTCCATCACTTCATGGCAAATAGATGGGGGATCATTGGAAACAGTGACAGGCTTTATTTGCTTGGGTCCCAAAATCACTGTGGACAGTGACTGCAGCCATGAAATTAAGGCTCTTGCTCCTTGGAAGAAATGCTATGACAAACCTAGACAGTGTATAAAAAATCAGGGACATCACTTTGCCAACAAAGATCCATATAGTCAAAGGTACCATTTTTCCAGTAGTCAGGTACGGATGTGAGAGTTGGACCATAAAGAAGGCTGAGCACTGAAGAATTGATGCTTTCAAACTGTCATGCTGGAAAAGACTCTTGAAAGTTCTTTGGACAGCAAGGAGATCAAGCCAGTCAATCTTAAAGGAAATCAACCCTGAACATTCATTGGAAGGAATGATGCTGAAGCTGAAGCTCCAATATTTTGGCCACTTGATACGAAGAGCCAACTCATTGGAAAAGACCCTGATGCTCAGAAAGATCGAGAGCAGGAGGAGAAGGGGATGACAGAGGATGAGATGGTTGGATGGCATCACTGGCTCAATGGACAAGAGTCTGAGCAAACTGGAGATAGTGAAAGACAGGGAGGCCTGGTGTGCTGCAGAACATAGGGTCACAAAGAGTCAGACACAACTAAGTGACTAAATAACAAACAATGACAAGGTCCTTTTGAACACAGGGTCCCATCTCATCACATGGGTCACTCACCCTTGAAGTCAACTCTGGTTCAGTGACTACATAGTTACAAACAGGAAACATGTATGAGGAGATATCATCAAACAGGTGCTGGAAAGGAAGCCTTTACACTCTCTCCAAAACCAAAGATACAATGGAATTGGAGATTTTAAGAAGTTACTGTAAGTGAAAAAAACACCATGTATCCTAAGATGAATATCAAAGCAAGAAATTTGCAACAAGACAGGACCTGTCTTAAGAAACCTGAAAAGCAACTTTATCCAGACAAATCTTTTGGTGTTAAGTGCCAAGTGAATAGATTGGTGAGTGCAGGAAGTAACAATAAATTAGAAGGCGGAAGGATCATTCTTCACTGGAGTAGGGATGAAACATTATTTTGAAGTGAGGAATGGTTTTGTCTTTGAGGAGTCTGATTTAGCTAAGTTCACAGTGATATTGCTTGCAATATGGCTTTGATAACTGGCGGGTATTCTTTTGTATTTTAAACAGAAACTCTTTTTAAAACCCTTAATATACTTGATTATGTCATAAAGTCTCCAGGACAGAAACTTAGAAATACTAAATTATAATGAAGTAATTATGAAACAAATTTCTGTATTGTGTTTCAGTGAAAATTCTATTTGGGTAATGCTGGAGTGCATAGTCAAGTGGGCCTTAGGAAGCATTACTACAAAGCTAGTGGAGGTGATGGAATTCCAGTTGAGCTATTTCAAATCCTAAAAGATGATGCTGTGAGAGTGATACACTCAGTATGCCAGCAAATCTGGAGAACTCAGCAGCGACCATAGGACTGGAAAAGATGAGTTTCCATTCCAATCCCAAAGAAA
This sequence comes from Oryx dammah, assembly GCF_014754425.2. Lineage (NCBI taxonomy): Eukaryota > Metazoa > Chordata > Mammalia > Artiodactyla > Bovidae > Oryx > Oryx dammah. Next base: position 26,652,365 of record NW_024070189.1, read on the forward strand.
GGCAATGTCAAAGAATGTTCAAACTACCGCACAATTGCACTCATCTCACATGCTAGCAAAGTAATGCTCAAAATTCTCCAAACCAGGCTTCAACAGTACCTGAGCCAAGAATTTCCAGATGTTCAAGCTGGATTTAGAAAAGGTAGACAAACCAGAGATCAAATTGCCAACAACTGAAGGATCATCAAAAAAGCAAGAAAATCTCAGAAAAACATCTACTTCTGCTTCACTGACTAAAGCCTTTAACTCTTCAAGAGATGGGAATACCAGACCACTTTACCTATCTCCTGAGAAATTTCTATGCAGGTCAAGAAGTAACAGTTAGAACTGGACATGGGACAATGGACAGATTCCAAATTGAAAAAGGAGTACCTCAAGGCTGTATATTGTCACCTTAATTTACTTATGTGCAGAGTACATCCTACAAAATGCTCTACTGGATGAAGTACAAGTTGGAATCGACATATCAGGGAGAAATATCAATCAACTCAGACATGCAGATGACACCACCCTTATGGCAGAAAGCGAAGAGGAACCAAAGAGCCTTTTGATGAAAGTGAAAGAGGAGCGTGAAAAAGTTGGCTTAAAATTCAGCATTCATAAAACAAAGATCATGGCATCCAGTCCCATCACTTCATGGCAAATAGATGGGGAAACAGTGGAAACGAGAAACTTTATTTTCTTGGGCTCCAAAATCACTGCAAATGGGGATTGAGCCATGAAATTAAAAGATGTCACAGCCTTTCTTCCAAGGAGCAGGCAACTCTAGACAGCATATTAAAAAGCAGAGACATTACTCTGCTGAAAAAGTCTATCTAGTCAAAGGTATGGTTTTTCCAGTAGTTATGTATGGATTTGAGAGTTGGACCCTAAAGAAAGCTGAGCACCAAAGAACTGATGGTTTTGAACTATGGTGTTGAAGAAGCCTCTTGAGAGTTCCTCGGACTGCAAGGAGATCCAACCAGTCAATCCTGAAGGATATCAGTCTTGAATATCCATTGGAAGGACTGATGCTGAAACTCCAATACTTTGGCCACCTGATGTGAAGAAGTGACTCATTGGAAAAGACTCTGATGCTGGGAGGGATTGGGGGCAGGAGGAGAAGGGGACAACAGAGGATGACATGGTTGGATGGCATTACTGACTCAATGGACATGTGTTTGAGCAAGGTCTAGGAGTTGGTGATGGACAGGGAAGCCTGGCGTGCTGCAGTGCATGGTATCATAAAGAATCGAACACGACTAGGAGACTGAAGTACTACATAAAAAATGAAAGCATTATAATACATTCGTACCTATAACTTTAGGTTGAGATGAGGTCAGGCTTCTACAGACATTTTTACATCAAGTTTATCCAGTAGTTCCCTTGAGACGTGTTAAATATAAAATAGAGGCATTATTTTCTTTTTTTCATCATGTTCACCATCATTTAAAATTTATCAGAAGGAAATAGCATTGCATTCTATCTTTCAACCTTTGGGCACCCATCTCTTACATTTGAAAATTTTTATAGTAGAATTTTACCAAAACCAAAAGTCTGTGAATAATTGAAAATAACTGCTAAGTGAAAGTTTAACTTTTCCAGGCAGAAATGTTAATTCCCTTTGTAAGCATCTTCAGATGCGTAAGCAGGAGATTGCTGCTAAATGTTTAGAAAGTGGCCTGGAGGATCAAAAGATGGGCAGTGGGAAACAGAAATTTCTCCAAAGAAGGTATCCAGATGGCCAACAGGCACAGGAAAATATGTTCAACATTGCTCACTATTAGAGCAAACCAAATGAAAACTACAGTGAGGTACTGCTTCTCACTGGTCAACATGGCCATCAGCAAAAGGTCTGCAAATAGTAAATGCTTGAGGGAGGGTGGAGAAAGGGGGCTGTGCTATACTGTTGGGGGGAATGCAAATTAGTGTGACCACTGTGGAGGACAGCATGGAGGTTCCTATAAAAACTGAAAATCTGATTCTGCAATCCTACTCCAAGTCATACAGCTGGAGAAAACTTTAACTTGAAAAGATACATGCACCTCAGTGTTCATTGCAGCACAATTTACAATAGCCAAGACATAGAAGCAACCTAAATGTCCATCAACAGATGAATGGATAAAGAAAATGTGGTGTATATATGCAATGGAATGTTCAGTTCAGTTCAATCACTCAGTCGTGTCCGACTCTTTGCGACCCCATGAATCGCAGCATGCCAGGCCTCCCTGTCCATCTCCAAATCCGGAGTTCACTCAGACTTACGTCCATCGAGTCAGTGATGCCATCCAGCCATCTCATCCTCTGTCGTCCCCTTCTCCTCCTGCCCCCAGTCCCTCCCAGCATCAGGGTCTTTTCCAATGAGTCACCTCTTCGCATGAGGTGGCCAAACTACTGGAGTTTCAGCTTTAGTATCATTCCTTCCAAGGAAATCCCAGGGTTGATCTCCTTCAGAATGGACTGGTTGGAGTCTTCTCCAACACCACAGTTCAAAAGCGTCAATTCTTCGGCACTCAGCCTTCTTCACAGTCCAACACTCACATCCATACATGACTACTGGAAAAACTGTAGCCTTGACTAGACGGACCTTAGTCGGCAAAGTAATGTCTCTGCTTTTGAATATACTATCTAGGTTGGTCATAACTTTTCTTCCAAGGAGTAAGCGTCTTTTAATTTCATGGCTGCAATCACCATCTGCAGTGATTTTGGAGCCGAAAAAAATGAACTCTGACACTATTTCCACTGTTTCCCCATCTATTTCCCATGAAGTGATGGGACCAGATGCCATGATCTTCGTTTTCTGAATGTTGAGCTTTAAGCCAACTTTTTAACTCTCCACTTTCACTTTCATCAAGAGGCTTTTTAGTTCCTCTGCACTTTCTGCCATAAGGGTGGTGTCATCTGCATATCTGAGGTTATTGATATTTCTCCCAGAAATCTTGATTCCAGCCTCTGCTTCTTCCAGCCTAGCGTTTCTCATGATGTACTCTGCATAGAAGTTAAATAAGCAGGGTGACAATATACAGCCTTGACGTACTCCTTTTCCTATTTGGAACCAGTCTGTTGTTCCATGTCCAGTTCTAACTGTTTCTTCCTGACCTGCATACAGATTTCTCAAGAGGCAGGTCAGGTGGTCTGGTATTCCCATTTGTTTCAGAATTTTCCACAGTTTATTGTGATCTACACAGTCAAGGAAGGGATGGAATAGTGCCATTTGTAGCAACATGGATGGACATAGAGATTATCATTCTAAGTGAAGTAAATGAGACAGAGAAAACCAAATATCACATGATATCACTTAAAGTAAGTAAAGTCGCTCAGTCGTGTCTGACTCTTTGTGACCCTATGGACTGTAGCCTACCAGGCTCCTCTCTCCATGGGATTTGCCAGGTAAGAGTACTGGAGTGGGTCGCCATTTCCTCACTTAATGTGGAATCTTAAAAAAAAAAAAAAAAAGAGGATACCAATGAATTTATTTACAAAATAGACCCACAGACATAGAAAACAAACTTATAGTTTCCAATAGGAAAGGAAGAAATAAATTTGGAGTTTGGGATTAACATATGCATACTACTATATATAAAATAGATAACCAACAAGGACCTACTGTATGGCACAAGGAACTATATTCAATATTTTGTAATAATCTATATAGGAAAAGAACTCATTTAAATATATGTATATAGGATTCCATGGTGTCTCAGACTGTAAAGAACCTGCCCGCATTGTGGGTGACCTGGGTTCAATCCCTGGGTTGGGAAGATTCCCGGAGAAAGGAACAGTACCTATTCCAGTATTCTGGCCGGGAAAGTTCCATGGACAGAGGAGTCTGGCAGGCTACAGTCCATGGAGTGGCAGAGTCAGAGATGATGGAGCAACTTTCACTTTCTTTCACTATATACATAAATATGTATAATTGAATCTCTGTGCTACATACCTAAAGCTAGCATAACATTGTAAATCTACTATATTCCAATTTTTTTTTTAATGAGCTGGAGGGTGATGAGTGGGAACAGAGATGAAGTCCTGATTTTAGCATTTGCTGATTTCTGTGATGTCAAAACTCCAACCCAAATTCTCCCCTTGGTGGGAGAAATCCATGTTTTATCTTTGCAACCTTTGTGCTCATCTGAAACTACCCTAAAATAAAAATTTATTTTAAAAATTAAGAACTCTAAGATGGCCAACTTCAAACTACCAATGTGATATCACTGGATGCAGAGGAAACACAGGCAGAGATGAGCACAATCAACTCTTAAGAGAAAGGGCTGAAATGATGGGGCAGGACCAGAAACCTGTAAAAGGCATAGGTCCCAATACTGCCAAGATGGGTACCCTAAGAGCAGCCTCCAAACCCTTGGAATAGGATTACACCCTAAGCTTGTATTTAGGAGTATGTAGCACAAAGGTTGTCTTTGTCACCAGTTTTCAACAGACTTCAGAACCATCATTCTTCAGACTTTTCCCTGGAAGCACTGGAAAAAGGCTCACACAGAATCCCAGGATTCTGCAGCAATCATCAAGCCCAGTGCCTCCCTAAACTATTGATAGTGAAGTGAAGTGAAAGTCGCTCAGTCGTGTCCAATTCTTTGTGACCCCATGGACTTAGTCCATGGAGTTCTCCAGGCCAGAATGCTGGAATGGGTAGCCTTTCCCTTCTCCAGGGGATCTTCCCAACCCAGGGATCAAACCTAGGTCTCCCACATTGCAGGCCAATTCTTTACCAGCTGAGCCATAAGGGAAGCCCAAGAATACTGGATTGGGTAGCTTCTCCCTTCTCCAGCAGATCTTCCCGAACCAGGAATTGAACTGGGGTCTCCTGCATCACAGACGGATTCTTCACCAACTGAGCTATAAGAGAAGCCCCAAACTATTAATAAGATTCAGTAAAACCATTTGCTAACAACAACAGCAACAACAAATGACTAGACTCTCAAGCCAGAAATGTTGAATCAGCTTCTGGGAAAGAGTCTCAGAAACTCCAGAAAGTTCTCATCATTAAGGAAGTCTGGAAAACACAGGCTAGCTCAATCTCCTTACAACTTGAGGAAGTTCCTTACAACATGAAAGTGAAAGTCACTCAGTTGTGTCTGACTCTCTGCGACCCCATGGACTATACAGTCCATGGAATTCTTCTGGCCAGAGTGCTGGAATGAGTAGCCTTTCCCTTCTCCAGGGGATCTTCCCAACCCAGGGATCAAACCCAGGTCTCCCACATTGCAGGCGGATTCTTTACCAGCCGAGCTACAAGGGAAGCCCAATAACATGTCATAAGCCGGTTGTTCTACCTTGGCCTCAAAACTTCCACCAATGAGGATGGTCAACTGTATAATACTGTGGGCAGACATGATTCAAATCCTCTCTTTATTACCCACCAGAAACGTGGCTTATGGAAATTTACTTAGCCTGTCTGAGTTTAGAGTCTTTATCTGTAAATTGGAGATACTATTTGCAACTTCAAAGTGTAATTTTGCTGAGCAAACAAGATGCCATGGGTAATGTGTTTAACATAGAGCCAGAACAAAATAAGCACTCAGTATATGCCAGCTAATACAATTCAGACAATGATTTTCAACCTTGTACATACAACCTGGGAGGTTTTAAAAGTCCCAGTGCTCAGGCTATACACCGGCCCATGTAAATTAGAATTTCTGATGATGGGATCCAGGCATCCATATTTCAGACCTCCCAGGTTATTCTATGTGCGGTTAACTTTAAGGAACAACGAATAACGAGCTAAGAAAATTTGCACAGCCATTCAATTCAGCAGCTGCTGCTGCTGCTAAGTCACTTCAGTCGTGTCCAACTCTGTGCGACCCCAAAGACAGCAGCCCACCAGGCTCCCCCGTCCCTGGGATTCTCCAGGCAAGAACACTGGAGTATGTTGCCGTTTCCTTCTCCAATGCATGAAAGTGAAGAGTGAAAGTGAAGTTGCTCCGTCATGTCCAACTTGTGGCGACCCCATGGACTGCAACCTACCAGGCTCCTCCATCCATGGGATTTTCCAGGCAAAAGTACTGGAGTGGAGTGCCATTGCCTTCTCTGAATTCAGCAGCTAGCCGGCTACAATTGTTACATCGTATTTCTTTCTAAAGAGGCAGAGCTACAGTTATTAGTAGTATCAAGATGCAAAGTTTAAGCACCCAATGTATGCAAGATAACAACTTCTCTGAGAGGTCTTTGAAGCATCAGGAAAGATATTTACATGGATTACCTCTTTGCTTAAGCTGCTTGGGTATACATTTTTTCTTTTTCATAGTTTTGAATTCTTAGATAACTTCTTGTCACATCTGTGTTGTCTATGGTAAGTTGCCAGCTCAGTTTCATCTCTGGAGAAATCACTGAACACAGCTTTGCCCCAATGCACGTAGCTAAGAGAAGGATGGAAACATTCTGAATAATAATTAGAAAGGAAAGTGGAAAGTGGGGCTCCCTCAGGTAAGTGCTCCTGTCAGAGCCAATGGAAGCAGATGCTCCAACAAAACAGGGCTCAAGTGGATCAAGCAGGAACCTTCTTCCTGACAAGAGACAGTCCAAGAGGACCGGCTCCATTTACAAGCATTAACACACTGTTTTTGATCAAAGGCATTATTCTAATTTTACCTGTCCAGGAATCTTGAGATACTCATGACATGGTCTATGATTAATCAGCATGATGCTCATAATTATGGGAAAATGGAAATTAAATGCATTATTTCTCTCAAGTTTGACTCAAAGCTTGCTCCTGCTTCTGCCCATGTGACTGTCAATTCAACCTTCTGTGAACACACTGGATTAAAAGCTTGTTTCATCTTTCAAATCCCTTTACACCATCAGACTCTGAATCAAAAAGCAACCTGCCATTATGTGTAAGTTAGAGTGATAGTAATTAGAGTGACCTAGAATTCCCTACAAACTATTTCACTTTAAGAAACATGGGTTTATACTCTTGCTGTCTGCCTAGCTGTCAATCTGTATAGAGAAGACACTGAAAGGATAATAACTTGGTGACTCCTTCATGATATTGGTTCAAAGATATATTGGTTGACAACCCACCCTCAGAGGACAAAGGACATGCATTCTTTCATGGAGTAAATGAATACTTTATAGGTCAGGAACACTGATGTTTCCAGAGGCCTATAAGAACCTGGCTTTTTATGAGCTGTTCTTCATTTACTTTGTTTCATGAATTTTACCTGTTTTCACTATAAGCAATAGATTTTTCTCTCCCTCTGGAAGAAAATATTGTCTAATATGAGAAAATGCATGTAAAGTAAACTCAAATCAGCTTCTGATTTGAGTCATTCTTCTAAGGGCAAATCAAAGCATAACTATAGGAATTTGGAAATGTAGAAATAATTTAAATAGCCACACACAAAAAAAATGGGAGAAGGAATAGTGGAAGGAAGGTGGATAAAGGTGATTGGCCCACATTTTATAGCAAGAGATCAATAAAGACTACTTTAGCCTCTTGATGAAAGTGAAAGTGGAGAGTGAAAAAGTTGGCTTAAATCTCAACATAGAGAAAACGAAGATCATGGCATCTGGTCCCAACACTTCATGGGAAATAGATGGGGAAACAGTGGAAACAGTGTCAGACTTTATTTTGGGGGGGCTCCAAAATCACTGCAGATGGTGACTGCAGCCATGAAATTAAAAGACGCTTACTCCTTGGAAGAAAAGTTATGACCAACCTAGATAGCATATTCAAAAGCAGAAACACTACTTTGCTGACTAAGGTCTGTCTAGTCAAGGCTATGGTTTTTTCTGTGGTCATGTATGGATGTGAGAGTTGGACTGTGAAGAAGGCTGGACGCCGAAGAATTGATGCTTTTGAACTGTGGTGTTGGAGAAGACCCTTGAGAATCCCTTGGACTTCAAGGAGATCCAACCAATCCATTCTGAAGGAGATCAGCCCTGGGATTTCTTTGGAAAGAATGATGCCAAAGCTGAAACTCCAGTACTTTGGCCACCCATGAGAAGAGTTGACTCATTGGAAAAGACTCTGATGCTGGGAGGCATTGGGGGCAGGAGGAGAAGGGAACAACAGAGGATGAGATGGCTGGATGGCATCACAGACTTGATGGACGTGAATCTGAGTGAACTTCGGGAATTGGTGATGGACAGGGAGGCCTGGCGTGCTGCGATTCATGGGGTCACAGAGAGTCGGACACGACTGAGCGACTGAACTGAACTAAAGCTGATAAATCAAGTAATTGCAGTCCAGGTGCATTATTTAAAGACATAAAACCATGCTTTGATTTCTTTAACTTTTTCACTTATAAAGTTAAAAGACTCCACTAATTATCTTTCTGGAGATAGATAAATAAATATAAATATGTGTGTATATATAAATGGAACATAAGATATTTAAATATGTAAATATCTTGTTATTTCATTGCTTTATATTATGTGTATATACATATATAACATATAAAATATGTATGAATACTGATAATATATTATATAAAGTAGATCATTTGTGTGTGTTATATTATATAAATAATATATTTATGTATAATATATGGATACTATTTGTACATAAAATTATGGAATCACACATATACTTACATACCCCTATATACATACATTTGTATACACACATATTTAAATCGCTGAAGCTAATAATTATTTTGATGCTTCATTCCAAAAGTTAACCTGCTCTCCTAGTCAGTAAAACCTCCACAAGTCTTATTCTTTCACTTTCCTCATATTTATTCTATAATCATATTTTATTATCATCACTAAGATTATTTCTAGTTGAAACAGCAGATTTATCCATTTCAAAGTTTAGAAAGTATCAATTCTATATGTAGTGATATATTTAGGCAGTTTTTGAGTCAAATAATACCATAGTGAAAAAATATAACAAAATTAATGTTAAAAACAAAATAGAAACAAGTGCCTTTCTAATGCACCAGCATAACATTTCTTCTGCTCTGGTTGTTTTGTGATTTGCACTAAAATTTTGAATAAACTGGTATGTTGTTATCCTTAAAATAACAATGCTTAAAGAAAAATATTTCAAGGAAACATGAAAAGGTCAAAATAAAGATTCAATGATCTACAAAATTAATCAGTATCTGTCCTGTAATTATAGCATTATAAAGATATTTACCCAACAATACCAAGAATGACTTTTTATGAGTAGAAAGTTTTAAGTAACTGCTATATTTCAAGGAAAAAATGCCTTTTGAAATCAATAATATAGGAAGAATAAATAAATACTTAGAAGACAAAGGCTGGTCTTTAAAATTAGGATAATAATGCCGATCTAACTCTACATGTGAATAGTTACTAATTAAAACTAAATTACCAAATGCTTCAAAAAATTATTTTGAAATTATTTATTTGCCAGCTAAGTTGGTCAAATCTGCTATTCTATGAGATAAAAGTCATGCCATTCATTCCCCAACTTTCTACACTTTAAATTGATCTTGGGAGTTTGGGTCAGCTTCCAAGTGATATTTAGAAATATTTGTCAACTTATTGCACCAATAAATTTGTCAATTTATTGCACTCATATATATGTTATGTGTTTTTCCTGCCTTTTCTGCCCATATTTTAGGGCTGGCTTTACCAATACATTATCTATGATTTTCTCTTCTAAGGACTCACTTTACATCACTGGCTTCTGGATGATTTTAAAACTGTTGCTATATTACTATTAATATTTTAATGCAGTAATACAGAACATTACTAGTCCTTTCTTCTGCAAACAAAACAGTTATTACTAAAATTAAATGGATTTTTTAAAGTTTCAGAAGAATGACGCTGTACTTCTCAATTCAGTTACCTTGCCCAGTGTGCTGACTATGGTACTGGGCTATAAAACCAAAAAATTAATGCTCACAAGAATCTAGTGGTGATTCAAATAAATGAGCAAAGATTTAAATATGATATGATGAAAGCATCAGTAGAATTCTGTTCACAATACCATGAATCAGAGGGAAAGTGATTGGTGCTGCCTGGGAGGGTTTCCTCAGGTGAACTGACCTCTGCATTGAATTTTATAGAATGAGAAATAGTTCACAGGAGAGCAAGAGATGAATAGATCTCAAGCAAAAAGGCAAAGAATGGAGGTATAAGCTATGACAGTTTTTTTGGGTTTTACCATAATGGAATGTAACAAGCATCTGATAAAGAAGTAGCAGATGGAACAGGGGGCCATGAGGCTGGAGAGATATCCAGGGAAAAATGATTAAGGTTTTCAATTCCATGATGCAGGGCTTGAATATATGGGTTTCAGGAGCCAGTGGAGGTTTTCAATCATGAGATGCATGTTTTGGCCCAATCACTCTGACAGCTAATGTGGCAGAAGGGTGGGAGGCATGGGGAGAGTGACATATTAAATAGCTAAGAGGCTATTCAGATAGCCAGGGCAAACCTTGACCAAGCCTCGGGAAGAAAGCACCATTGGAAATGTAGAAGTTGATCTTATTAAGGCCAAACCCCAACGCTTCAGGAAACAGAAATATTTAGCTGTGTGATTTCATTATTCTCAAGTGCTTCTTGTATTCCAACAGTAATTATAAGACATATGGTTTCTTAATGAAAGAAGTACTAGCAAGCTAGTCCAAAACAAGGAAAGGGTCTGAAAAAACTGATGGAAACTCCATTTAAAAGGTTTCAATGAAACCCCTAAAATTGTGAATGTGCATTTTTGTAAGAAGATCCATACTTCATCTATGATATAAAAAGAGTGAGAATTACTATTCTATATACAGTTTTCAAGTCTGTTTCAATCTCACTTGGAATGCCTAAAAACATTATTGAAGTTTCTACTCCCATTCATTACCTACTGATCAGACTAATTTTAAATGGATTCTAGAATCTATGTTTTGCATATTTAATTGTTGTTGCTTGCACACATAAGTACTTTGAAACTGGATCTCAGTATTTCTGAAGTGTTGATAAATTGAAGAAATGATCAACAATTTATTATAACAATACCAAGAATTTACTTCCTATAAGTCAATTAGTTAAGAAACCTGACTCTGAAAACGAGTTTTTCTGGAGAGCATCACTTTCGTGAGCCTTCTCATTCAGGTATCCATTTACTAGATTTTGATTGTTCTAGACTTCAGATATGTAATGGAACATACTCTTTGGGGAGGTTGGTGTTTTATTTTCTAATGTGAAAAGCTGCTTTAAAATGCCACTATATGTCGGAGAAGACAACGGCATCCCACTCCAGTATTCTTGCCTGGGAAATCCCATGGGTGGAGGAGCCTGGTGGGCTGCAATCCATGGAGTTGCAAAGAGTCGGACATGACTGAGCAACTTCACTTTCACTTTTCACTTTCATGCACTGGAGAAGGAAATGGCAACCCACTCCAGTGATCTTGCCTGGAGAATTCCAGGGATGGCGTGCCTGGTGGGCCGCCGTCTGTGGGGTCGCACAGAGTCTGACACGACTGAGGCGACTTAGCAGCAGCATAGTAAGGGTGGGTAGAACTCCTGTCATTTCTGCCTTATATAGTGGTTCCTTTTGATAGGCTTCAACCAATTTGGGCCTAACTCCACCATAATAATCCTACACCTAGTGTCACGTCTATCATTTCCTAGACAGTGTTCCTTGAGGTCAGGGGCTGTGGAGCTTTGCTCATCTCTTGATCCTTAATGTTTTGTCTTGAACACCACTGAAGTGAAGTTGTTCAGTCGTGTGCAATTTTTTGTGATCCAATGGACTGTAGCCTACCAGGCTTCTCCATCCATGGAGTTTTCCAGGCAAGAGTACTGGAGTGAGTTGTCATTTCCTTCTCCAGGGGATCTTCCTGACCCAAGGATCAAACCCAGGTCTCCCGCATTGCAGGCAGACGCTTTACCATCTGAGCCACCAGGGAAGCCCGTGAACACCACTGGGAACCATGAAAAAGTATACTGAATGAAAAAATAAGTGCATACAAAAGAAAACATTTCACCAAAGGACAGCAGAGAGATTTGAAGGAGGAAGAAGTCACTTCTGAGAAACAGAATTATAGTTGCCTTTTGTAGAGAGACTCAGTGAATTTTTATAAATTTGTGAGTTTTCAGGGTCTTAATAGGAATCCTTTGCAAAGCTGAATTCTTTACCTCATTTCCCCTGTAAGCTATTGGAGGTTTTCAAAACTCCAAGCCTCAATATCATTGTTTTAATTCATGGTACCCTTTGGAGAACTCATGTTATAAGCCACCTGTATTCCTTTCCAAAATTCACTATTGGGCCATTTTATTATAAATGAAACAACTGCCTAAGAGTGAGAATTGTTTAAAACTGGAATGGGTAACTAGGAAAATTGTTCAGATGCTTTCTTTAAACGCAAAATACTGTTTTTAATCTATCTTGATTAATTAGATGATAATCCTGGCCCAGTACAAGGGGGCCCTCCCAAGTTCATCCTAGGCCTCTGATTCTCTTTCTGTAGAATGTTAGTTCTTCAGATGAATAGTATAATTCTTAACTGAAGTACTCTTCTTTAAAGAAAAAGAAAATGTGGGAATTGCCTGGTGGTCCTAGAGAAGGAAATGGCAACCAACTCCAGTATTCTTGCCTGGAGAATCTCATGGACAGAGGAGCCTTGTGGGCTACAGTTCATGGGGTCGCACGGAGTCAGACATGACTGAGCAACTCACACACACTTTCCTGATGGTCCAGTGGTTAGGACTTGGCACTTTCATTACCCTGTGCCCAGGCTTGATCCCTGGTTAGGGGACTAAGACCCCATAAGCTGCAAGGCATGGCCCCAAAAAGAAAATCTATTCACATGCGTGACACTAATCCACACAAATAATTAAACTAACAAAAGTAAAAATAGCCCCCCTGCAAGAACAGGATATAAGAAATGAAACACAATGATACTTGATAGAAATTATCAACATTTTATCAGTTAGTATCTCTGTTTTACCAACTCACATGCCAGAAGACATAGAATGATTATGATAACATCTAAAGCAAATGTGCAAGGAAATCTCTTTACCATGGGGAGAATGTTAGAAAGAAACATCACAAGGAAATGAGGTGCTTTGATAGCCCCATGAATCTAGTAATGAGACAGCATTTCAAGACCATTGGCAATGTTCAAAGATTTTTGTCCATCATCAATCTCTGCCAAAGGACATGGCTGTAAACATCTAATTATAAAGCTACACGGAGCAGAGAGAGACAGCCTCTGGAATCTGCATAATGGTGGTAGGAAGTGGCTAATCCACTTTAAAAACAGAGGATATTAGAGAGTGTTGGAGAATATTAGAAATGTACTACTGTGGCTTTGAGAAAGAAAAATACAATACTAAGAGACATTTGGGTAAGGAGATATTTTTCTGCATTATTTTGTAAAATATCAGAGAAAAGCTGGATTCCAAGGAATTACAGTATCAGTTTACTAACTGCACACTCTCTATTAAAAACCCGCCCACCACCCCTGAAGGGCAGTAACTCTTCTCCACGTCTCATCCTCTGCAAGGTCAGTACACTACATTGCATAGGTGACATCCATTGGTTATCTGTGTGAATAAATTAAGAACAAATGGTTCAAAGCAAATTAACAGCTGATAAAGACAGTATTTGAAATAAAGGCCCTACTCAGGAAAATGGAACTACATGACTCACATTAAAATACTACCATTTTATATTAAATAATACTACTGCAAGGGTAACAGTCATCTGATAAATGTTCTGCTCCATAAGGAAGAAGATACGCTAGATACAAAGGAAATTTTACCATGAAATAATGAAGCATAATCTTGGACACTTTCACTTGCAGAGGCCACTTCCACAGTTTTTACAGGAGTTCCAGCAATATGTTCACAGGGTCATTTGCACTTTTTAAAAATATTTTAAAACATAGGATGCGGTACATATAACTAATGTATATCATTCTACACTTATTTCCATTTTGCTTCCCTTCCATTCACGTGGGAGACGTCATAGGGATTTGGGAAGTACAGTTAGGGAAATGTTGAATTGAAAATATGTTTAGCTTGGGTTTAGTAAGATGTATATAGTTTCATTTATTTCCACATATGATTAAGTTATTACTGACCAATGTAGGAACAATTTTAGGAACACATTTAGCCCTAGTTATGCCTACTCATCCAGCTCCATGACATGCGTATAAGACCTGCAGTTGGATTAGAATATCAACTTCTATTCTAATGCCTGGAAGGTACCAGCAGTCAAAGAGAAAGGCAGCTTGAAACGGACTGGACCAGAGAAAATTCTTCCAAACTGTATAATTCATGTATAAAAGACATTTGATAGAAGTTTCCCAAAATTTGATAGAAATTCTAAAAATGTATATGACATCATCAGTTGAGAGCTTCAGCTGAAGCTGAAAGAAACATTTTTAAGTTAACAAAAAGAAGATTTCAATTATCCCATGTTTGATAAAAGATTGAATTCTATTATCTCTATAGAAAGTGGTGTTAGAAAATTATTGTCATATGGATAAGTGATCAAGGAATGTGTCTGTGCTTGAGAGGTCGCTTTCAGTCATGTCTGACTCTTTGCAACCTATGTAGGTCACCAGGCTCCTCTGTTAATGGGATTCTCCAGGCAAGAATACTGGAGTGGGTTGCCATGCCCTCCCCTCCAGGGGATCTTCCTGACACAGGGATCGAACTCGATCTCTTATGTCGCCTGCACTGGCAGGTGGGTTCTTTACCGCTAGTGCCACCTGGGAAGCCTGATCAAGGAGTAGGCTGCCAAAATAATAAGGAAAATAATCTTAACCTTTAGAAAAAATTAATAAAGCATTACTTTTGAATTTTGTGATGTTTCTGGTATATGATGGCTTTTTAAATATACGTAATTTGATTTATCATTTTATTTTAAAATATATTAATTTGAACCTAATTTTGTATATTTGATATTATATTGTATATTTGTATATACTTCAGAAACTATAAAGATTAATCAGTCTATGACTAATAAAACTAATGAGTTATCTGTTTGGAAATTAGATACTGGTGAGATAATAAAGGTTTTGCTTAAGTCACATGAAAGAGTTGGAATTAGAAAGATACTATTATTGTAATTATTTGTGATAGAGTCTCGGAAAAGTAGAGAATCTCTTTGAGAGAATACACTGCTTAAACTGATTTAACATTGACAAGTTACTGTTTAAGACGAGAGCATTGAATATTTTAGCTCAAAGACAGAATAAATAACTACTCCATCTTTACATTTTTAGTAGTAACTACAAGTATTTGTTTAACATCTTTTATACAGCCAAAGTGCTTTTTCATAGTCTAGATTACAACTTCTTAATGGCAGTAGTCAGTCTTGTTTTGGAATAATAGTTTAGTGCCTGGCACAGAGTGGGTACCCAATAAATTGCTATTAAGCAAATCAATGACTGTATTTAATCCTCCAATAAATTTTTAATTTCACCATAATTATCCTTATAGTAGCTATGACAAAACAGAAGCAGAATGTTTGCCCAAATTTCCCCAAACAAAAGGGTTCAGCATTTCAAACATGTATGCTTTTTACTACATTGATGACATCCTACTACAGCAAATAAAACCTCCAACCTTCCTCTACAAAGAGTACTCATTTCAAAAGAAACTCAGTTAATACTAACACACAAAAAACTATTGTTGCAATATGTTTTAATGAATGCATATTTGTTATAAATGCCATTAGAGATAAGTCAAGTGTTAGACAAACGTTTTCAGAATTACATTCATGTGGAAAACTACTTATTGAATTTACATTTTATTAACTTGAAGACTACGAGTCTAAAAAAGAAAACGTTTCTAACCATCTGAACTTTCCTTTCACTTGGTAAAGCATTTATCCAATTGACATCCATCTGACACTTCCACAGTTAAAGCCAACATTTAATATTGTCTGTCCCTATTAGAAGATAACTATTGTCCTCTAGTAGACTCAAATGACCATTTACTTTCTCCCAAAGAGCAGACATAAGGATTGACTCACCCAGCCAACTGTGCTAAATTGTTTAAAAGGACAAGGTCATCCGTGTGGGCAAGGTAACAGCCTATTTTGTAGACCTTTGATAATGTCTAGCATCTTACAAAAAAAAAAAAAAACAGAGGATTCAGAATTTTTGAAATAACAATCAATATAGTGTTCCTACTAGCTTGTCTGTTTCACAAGGGAAACAAAAATGCTCAGAAGCCCTCTACTAAGAGCTACTAGGTAATTCTTTGAAAATACTCATTCCACACTCCAATGAAGCCAAAAAAAAAAGTCTCCTGATAATGTCAGTGTTGGGAGGGGAAAGAATGTGGGTTTTTCTCATCTTGATCATAATATCTCAGTCTCTCATCTTGATCATAATATCTCAGTCACTCATCTTAAAGATAATCAGAATCAAAAGAGCATCAAGAGGAAGCGCTAATAGAACTCTGTGCTTTCAAAATTCAGCCTTGCCTGTAGAGAGCCACAGACGATGGACCCAGTGTGCATCAAGACCAGAGAGAGGTTGCAAAACAGCTCAGAAAGGGGTACACACACCCCAATTTGCCACTCAAACACATAGCTTGCTGATGGGCTCAGCTGTGCACTAGGCTTTGGGTCTGAGATGCAGGAAAAATGAAAAATTAGATGCTTCTCATCTTGAAGACTGTCCAGATGCTGCCACTCGAGGAGAGGAGAGAAACAGCTAATTGGTCAGGGCTGGGGAATTAAGAGCTTGGTGTGGGGCCATAAGATGCCTGCTAAAATCTCACATTTCAGACCCTGTAGTTGAAGCAATGCCAGATTCTGCCAATTTTTTAGCATTCCCCAAGCAGACATTCCTGGTAATAGCCCCAGGCTGTGCAAAGGGAGGTCCAAATGCACAGAGTGGATACCTCTGGTAAGGAACTAGTTTAGCCCTCTTCTTGTATAGTGGGGATGGTAGGAGAATGGCGATGCATTTAATGGTGCATTTGGTGTTAGTTGTACAGAAAATGAAAGGGCCACAGAGAAAACTATTCCTCGCTCACAGACTAAAGCTTTCTGTCTTATCCAGGGAGAAGGGTGGCTTTGGTCCTCTGCCAAGAGGTTGAATGAGCAAGGTAAAGAGGTAAGGCAAGAAGATGTTTCATGTAAGCAACTGCCCATGAAGAAAGCAGCAGGGGTAAAAGGGGACTGAAGACTCTCAAGATCTCACCAACAGGCATCTGTCTGATCTTAGAATCACGGCTCCTGTAAACTCTTCCCGTTCCTTCCGATCTCTTTCCCTTCCTTCTATGTGCCTCAGCCAAATCGTCAGATATTTACAACCTACACTTTTCTGTAATGTAATCTGCTTTTCAGGATATCACACATCAGATTTTTAAAGTATTAAAACACGCACACTTCCAGGCTAGACATAGCAAACGCTGTAGCTGGCTCACTCAGCAGTCATTCCCACCTGCTTCTACGTCCCTTTCCATCTGCCCTGGCTTGAAGGCTAAAGGCTAGATTTCCCAGATTCCTTTGCAGCTAACAGTACAGACAATTTAGGTTCTGTCAATCAGATGGAATCCCAGGGTTCTGAATCTAAGCTGAGTTTCATGGGAGGATTAGGATGTATGGCATAAAGTTTTCTGGTGCACAAGTGACACAGGTTCAGGGGGCTGAGTTGACAGTCGTGGTAATAACTTCCTGGTTCAACAGGGTCTTGAAGAGTTACACGATCCATCTGCAGTCCACCTCTACTATACAGTTTGGGAATCTATTCCCGAACACTCTGAGCATCTCTTTCACCAGGTCTACCAATGATTATATAAGCCATAATAATCCCTTGAGTTTAAACCATCTAGAATGCATTTTATTTTCTGTAGTTAAGACTCCAGACTGATAAACTTACTCTGGCTGCAGGAAGAAACCAGACTACTTAAGTATACTTTCCTCTTTCAGACAATCCATTTTTGCTAATGAGAAATTCACTAGAGGATAAATCAACTATAGATATCACCATTTTAATTCCCAAACTAGATTGCACAAAATTCATAAAAATCTATATCATTCAAGCTACTGAATCACATTGATTAAGAGAATTCTTTATCCTAAAAAATTATATTTTCATGTATCATTGATAAGAACATTTAATGGGCTTTTACCCAAATGGCACAGTCAAGACAGTGGTTGATAGAACTGCTGCTAGGTCCATTGGTTTGCATATCCTCTTAAAAATTTCTTGATTCTAAATCAGTTGCAGACTTTTGTTTAGATCCTAGGAGCTCAGACCCTAGAGTACAGTAGAAGATGTTTTGTTTGAAGACCTATAAATAATATAATTTTCTTCAGAATAATTCTCCATAATGGAGTTTTGCTGGGATATGAAAAAACATCAGTTACACACTCAAATTTTTATTATATAGAACAAAAAAATGTAATTGGAAAATCTTGCCTTAGGATTACCTTATGTACACAGCTCCTCATTAATCACCCAGTAAGGAGACTACAAGGAGAGTCCCAGGTTACTAAACTTATTAAGTTCTCACTGCCTGGGTTATCCCATTTTTCTCAGCATGTGGTCCATTCTAACTTAAAATCATGTTTATGGTACATGCTAACACAAAGTGATGAGAGACAGTTAATACATAATCAGAGAATTTCAAACCCCTGAATAGTGTAATTACCAAAAATGAAGATAAACCTTCAATGCAAATATATATACATGAAATTGTTCTATCAGTGCAAAAGAAGTTTTACCATTACTTTGTGAAGATAGCATAACTGAAAACACAGGAGAGATCTATTTTTCTACCTATTCTAACATATGTTTCAGAAACATAAAATGGTATTTATTAGACCAAAAAATGACTGGGATCTCAAAATAAAACTTGCAAGCAGCATCTTTAGAGAGTGTATAAAAACAATTGGAAATAAAAATAAATGGATTAGGCATAGTTTCTCCGAGTATGTTTTATTAGCAGGAAGGCTGTCCATTAAATATCTAGCTATGCAGAAGGAAATCAAGGATGGAAATAAAATCCCAAAAGGGTTTTTTGAAAAAAATATGAAAAAATGACAGCCTAAAAAATAATTGCCTAAATAAAGTTTACAAAATTGTAAAAGGAGCAGAATGAGACTTTAAAAATGAAATCTTTGAAGGAGAGAATAAAGTCAAATTCTTCTGATCCCAAATTAAAACAATCTCTTTTCAATGTATCATTTACTTACCAATGACTAAGCTGTTGTTAGCACAACATAATATCAATCTCCATAACACACCTGTGATTGTTTACCACCTGCTGGGCTCTGTAACATGCCATAGGCACATAATCTCACTTAATCTTCACAGTGAGCCCACCATGCAAGGATAACCATTATTTCCACTGTGTCTCTAAAAGACACAAAAGAAGTGAGTTTCAGGAAATTACTGAAGATCTCAGAACTAGAAAGAAGACTTGAGCTCCTAGTTTTCTACTCCAAACTTGGTATCATTAACCTCTGTACCATACTAATATTTTTGTGGCCATATCATTAGAATTAAAACTAGTTCCTCCGAATTGTACCACACAGACACATTCACCTATATGACTCTTTATGTCAGGGTTCAAAAAACACACAAAAACAGCAAACAAGTAACTAAACTAGAAATCCACCAGTGTGTCAGTGAGGACATTTGCAGTGCAAAACCAGACAAACCCAAGCTTTAATCCAAGCATGCATAAAGAGGAAAAAGAGGGGAAAAAAGAAGCTCAATGGCTCAGAAAACTGGGAAGCCCAGGAGGCACCGTTCTATTCCAAACACTGTCTGACATGGTGCTTCCAACAACGGCACCAGGCTGCGCCCTCCCTCCCCCTCTTCAAGCCCTCAACCTTGGCTCCAGTCACAAACTGGCTCTACCTGTCACAGACAGACTTCTACCTTTAAGACACTTGAAGCAGCTTCGGTCTTTCAAGTCTGAGTCCACTAGAAATAAGGAACTTTCTCATGGGACCAGAAAAAGACTGGAAGTAGCAAAGTGTCGCTTGAGTCACACAGCATGAGTCGTGGTAAGACGTCACTGTGTTCAAGGAGATGGTTTATTCTGATGGGATTAGGCTGACATAAGCCACCCCTGGAATCTGTGAATGGTACTCACTATGTCACAAGAGCTGGGGATATAAGAAAGGCAGATCCTTAAACACAGTCAGAGAAAGTGAAAGTGAAGTCGCTCAGTTGTGTCCGACTCTTTGTGACCCCATGGACTGTAGCCTACCAGGTTTCTCCATCCATGGGATTCTCCAGGCAAGAATACTAGAGTGGGTTACCATTTACTTCTCCAGGAGATCTTCCCGACCCAGGGATAGAACCTGGGTCTCCCGCATTGGAGACAGACGCTTTAACTTCTGAGCTACCAGGGAAGTCCAGTCAGTACTTACTACCAAAAGAAAAAGTGGATGTTGATTGATCATAAAACCATAGCAATCAAATACTCAACTGACCATATGCAAATTAATATTCTCAAAATGACCATACTACTCAAGACAATCTACAGATTCAATGTAACCCCTATCAAATTATCAATGCCATTTTTCATAGAACTAGAACAAATAATATAAAAATTTGTATGGAAACACAAAAGACCCCCAAATAGCCAAATAGCAGTGCTGGAGGAATCACACTCCCTGGCTTAAGGCTATATTCCAAAACTATAGTAATTAAAACAGTGTAGTACTGTCACAAACACACACACATAGATCAATGGAGCCGGATAGACATTCCAGGAACAAACCCACACACTTATGGTCAACTAATCGATGTCAAAAAAGGCAGGAATAAACAATGGAGAAAAGACAGTGTCTTCAATAAATGATGCTGGGAAAACTTGACAGTTACTTGAAAAAAAAATGAAACTAGAACATTCTC
Organism: Oryx dammah; assembly: GCF_014754425.2. NCBI lineage: Eukaryota > Metazoa > Chordata > Mammalia > Artiodactyla > Bovidae > Oryx > Oryx dammah. Next base: position 26,673,103 of record NW_024070189.1, read on the forward strand.
TAACACTATATACAAAAATAAACTCAAAATGGAATAAAGACATACATTTATGGCCAGATACTATAAGATTCCTAGAAGAAAACAGGCAGAATACTCATTGGCATAAATTGCAGCCAAAATTTTTTGATCCATCTTGTAGAGTAAATGGAAATTAAAGAAAAAAAAAAAAACAAAGATCAAATTAAACTTACAAACTTTTTCACAAAAAAGGAAACCAAAAACAAAATTAAGACAACCTACTGAATGAGAGAAGATATTTTCAAATGATATGACTGATAAGGAGTTAATATCCAACATACATAAACAGCTAATAGAACTCAACATCAAAAAACAAACAACTCAATTAAAAAATGGACAAAAGAACTGAATAGACATATTTCCAAAGAGGAAACATCCAAAGATGTCCAACAGGCACATGAAAAGATACTCAACACTGCTAATCTTCAGCTAAACGCAAATCAAAACCACAATGAGATATCACCTCACATTTTTCAGAATGGCTGTCACCATAAAGAAAATAAATCACAAATATTGGTGAGGATGTGGAGAAAAGGCAACCCTCCTACACTGTTGGTGGAAATGTAAGTTGGTACAGCCACTGTGGAAAACAGTATAGAGGTTTCTTAAAAAGCTAAAAATAGAACTATTCTGAAAGAAAGTGAAAGTTGTTAGTCACTCAGTACTTACTACCAAAACAAAAAGTGGATGTTCCCTCTGATTCTTTGTGACCCCGTGGACTGTAGCCAGCCAGGCTCCTCTGTCCATGGGATTCTCCAGGCAAGAATACTGGAATGGGTTCCCATTTCCTTCTCCAGGGATCTTACCAACCCAGGGAATGAAGCTAGGTCTCCTGCGTTGCAGGCAGATTCTTTACCATCTGAGCCACGAGGGAAGCAGTTTTATGACCCAGCAATTCCATTCCTGGATATATATCTGACAAAAACAGATACACTAATTGGAAAAGATGCATGCACCCTAATGTTCATAGTAGCATTACTTATAATTGCCAAGGAAAGGAAGTAATGAAAGTGGCCATCAACATGAATGGATAAATGTATATATACACACACACACATATACACACACACGTATACAATGGTATATGACTCAGCTGTAAAAATAAGAATGAAATTTTGCCATTTGCAGCAACATGGATGATTTGGAGTGTATCATGCTAGTGAAATTAATTGAAATAAATCAGACAAAGACAAATATTGTATGATAGCACTTGTATATAGAATCTAAAAAGAAATACAACAAACTAGTGAATAAAAAATTGTTTTTAAAGAAGACTCATGGGTATAGAGAACAAACTAGAGGTTCTCAGTGGGGGAAAGGGAAGGAGGAGTAATATAGCAGTAGGGGATTTAAAAAGGGTTATTACGGGATTATATGAAATTGTGTGTGTGAAACTTTTGAAAATTGTAAAGCCCTATAATGGAGAAGGAAAATGGCACCCCACTCCAGTACTCTTGCCTGGAGAATCCCATGGAGGGAGGAGCCTGGTAGGCTACAGTCCATTGGGTCGCAAAGAGTCGGACATGACTGAGCAACTTCACTTTCACTTTCTTCCTTTCAAAGCACTATAAAGAATCTTTCATTCAATTAAAACAGATAATATTTTTAAAAGATGCAGGTTTGACCTGGATTACTTCTAATATCTAAATTTACCATAGAGTTCGATGATAATTCATAAATGTCCCTTCCCTTTAATGCCTGTCTACCAGGTGCTCTGGCCTCATGTTTTTCCGTGCTTAGCCCAGGTCCTCAACCGTGGTAAGACTGAGACTCCTGGCAAAACTGTGCTCCACCTAGACTTGTCTTAGTCCTTAGCCTGTGCCTTCCACAAACCTGATCTTCTCTAGTGCCACTTCTAAGTATTTTTGTAATTATAGATATAGACTCACCTGGTACAGAAGTAAGTTCAATAAAAAATTGTAATGAAAATATACTACGTGTCATTGCATTAATAAATTACCACCCCTTGCTAACATGTTTGCATTCAACACTGCCTGACATAAACAATGGCTTAATTCATAAAAATAATTTTATTCTGGGATTAGTAGTATCTTTCATGACATTCAAACTGAGCCCCTTACTTTATAGGTAAAGGACACTCTTCAAGTTATGCAGCCTTAAAATCCATCCTCAGAAAATCAGATTAATAGAACATCCTATGAGTCAGTAGGGCTTCCCTGGCAGCTCAGCTGGTAAAGAATCTGCCTGCATTGCAGGAGACCCAAGTTCAATTCCTGGGTCAGAAAGATGCCCTGGAGAAGGGATCGGCTACCCATTCCTGTATTCTTGGACTTTCCTGGTGGCTCAAATGGTAAAGAATATCCACCTGCAACGTGAGAGACCTAGGTTCGATTCTGGGTTGAGAAGAACCCCTGGAGGAAGGCATGGAAACCCACTCCGATATTCTTGCCTAGAAAAACCTCATGGACAGAAGAGCCTGGAGGGCTACAGTCCACGGGGTCACAAAGAGTTGGACACAACTGAGCAACCAAGCACAGCACATGAGTCAGTAAGTTCTATGTGGGCAAGAATTCTATCTTATTCATCTTCACTTGTCATAATGCCTAAGCACATAGAATTCAATTAGTGTAGGAATAAATGCTGAAATCTATTTTGGAATTGTGAACCATAAGAAGAATATATATAACCAGCTTCAAAGTTCTTATAATTCATCATTTTTCATTCATCCAACAATAATGTGTCAGCCAGTGTTCTAGAACTAAAGATACAAAGGTGAGTAAAATAGGTAATATTCTGTTTTTATGAAGCTTACTTTCCACTGGAAAATGATTGAGAGAATTAATAATTAAACAGTGTGTCAGGGAGTGATGTGTGCTAGAATGAACATAAGCAGGGAAAGAACACAAAGAAGGATGGGAAAGGTGTTGGTTTAGAAATGGTTGCCTTAATGAGGGGATTTGGAGCAGATACTCTCTTTAGGCCTTAGTGTACAGTGTAGGAAAATGCGCTGGTCCTAATTCAGACAGGGAACTCTCCAAAAGCAAGAGTTACACTTGAGTTAGACGATATCTGAATTGCTCCAAATTCCAGTCTACTGCTTCTTTTGTAATTACTGATAAAAGTGTCAAAACTAGATGTATTATAGTTATAGAATGAATAAAACTCATTCTCAGAGAAATTTAGAATGAAAGCAGCAATGAAAGTGGTGTCAAAAAGGTAATGATCCTTGCAGCAATACGCTGATTGCAGCTTTGCTGTGCTGGGGAGGGTAGTCTGGAGTGTCACTCAGGCAACCGTACCCGGACACTGAGGATTCTCAAGGCCTTGCTGCCAGGGGGCATTCACTATAGACGCAAATATATGTTCTTCCCTCATTATTATTCATAACAGCCCCCAACAGACTCTTATAAAGCAAAACATCATTCACTAAGCTCAGTATCCATGAACTTAATATATGGTTCTTCACTCATGTGTCGCTAATTACCACTGAACTAACTAAAATGTATTTATAAACCATTATCCCATAGAGGCTACTCCAGAACATTTTAGAAGATTCTTTCCCAGGGAGGGATGCTGTTATAAAAGTGCAAAGAGAAACTTTAAAAATAAGTAAAGGATAATTTTTCCTTTCTCATTAAAATGTCACAGAAAATTCTGAAAGTTAAAAATTCCAATCTTTTAATATCAAACATTTTGTTCTAATTTTTTAAATTTTATATTTTTATAATGCACACACATAAAAAGCTCCTTTTAAAATACATAAAATAAAGAATGTGGATTAAACAACCCGTAGAGTTCACTACAACTCTAAAGTTTGGTGACTATTTGACTAGGCCTTTGTTATAATTTTTAAACTATGGGGATGGTGATACAGTTAAATCCAAATACTTAATATCAGTAGTTAAGAAATATGTGATATTGAGGGACATGGATCTATTTTTCAGGTCCTCACTCTTAAAAGGAGAGAGAACTACCCAGGATCATAATGAATGCTCAAAATATATTCTGTTGCATTGATATAATTGAAAAGATCTAGAAAAACTCTTTTTGGTGAGGTTTTATTGCATTAAATAAATTGACTCCACAGATGTACTCATACACAAATGCACAGAGGGAAATGGAAAACTAGAGCTATTAGCCACATAACTGAAGCCAAATAAAAATACAGTTAATTATCTAGTTCTTTTTGATGAAAGAAACTACTATATATATTTTCTAGTGTAATATACACAGTAATATTATTTCTGTAGAATTTATATGATTGCATATATATACATATGTGAAATATATATACATATTATGTATGTGTGCGTGTATGCTAAGCTATGTCCAACTCTTAGCAACCAGATGGACTGTAGCCCACCAACTCTGCCAGACTCCTCTGACCAAGGGATTTTCCAGGGAATCTTTTCAATCCAGGGATCAAAACTAAGTCTCTTGCATCTCCTACATTGGCAAGCAGATTCTTTACCACTGTGCCACATGGGAAGCCCATGTTTATGTATACACAAGTATTTACAACACCAAAGAGATGTATATCTATGCATATAATAAATTTTGTTCAATTATGTTTTTCAGGCATCTGTAGTTTAATGAATGAACTTTTGGTGTGTAATGGTGTGTAACGTAATGGACTTGAATAATGTCATTACAGAGATTAAACAAATAGTCTTTTGACCTTTGTTCCCAGCTCTCTATTCCAGAAAAAATTCAAGATACAGTAGTTTAAGGAGCATTAGAACTAGCAATGACCATTTGTTTCAGTCTTACAAGGATACTCAGGAATATCCCTAAGACAGAATAGCTTTCACTCGTTTGAAAACAACAAGCACACATCAAGTTTACAAAACTTCATCATGATTCTATTATCTGTGCACAATACTCCGGGCTTTTATAAAGGAAAAATAAGCTATAACATGAAACAAAGTGTTATACCGGCCTTGGAACAAAATGACTGAAAATACTTGAATAACAATTAAGAATATTCAGAAAACATTTTATATGAGCTATCTGAGCACTAATATCCTCCTCCTGGGCAAAGTTATTGAATATTTTAGCAACATGTGGAAACAGAAGCAAATGGTAATGTAATATTACAGCAACCTAAAAATTATATTATGTATAATCTGTACTGTAGGGGTTTTATGGGAGGAAATGAGTATGGAGTCAATGAAAAGAGAAGCTGAAGCAGAAATGCCGAGATATAAATTGGGGTGGCAAATACCACTTATGAATGAAAGGCTTCATGAACTAGGTCAGGAAGCCTAAGGAAATCTTATGGGCATGGAAAGATAAGTGACTTGTATATACCTCAAATAGAAACAAAATGGACTCTCTATACTACAATTAGCATCTGACAGCTGAAGGATTATAAATCTGTCAAAAGTATATATAGTTTCAGAGGATCTGACAATGAAGAGAAGTACTGGTCTTAAAGTCAGAATTCAAGCAGAGAAAAATAAATGCCACCAAAGATAATTAATGTAACAATAAGCTAAGTCAATTGTAGGTCTAAAATTTCAGCTAACAAGACAAGTAAAAACTCATTAACTCCAGTATTATAATTTTGAATTCTGAGCATTCAACCATCTCTTATTGAATATCAAAACAATAGCAAATATTTAAATATAGTAATCAATTATTACTCTATCAGATTCCAGATTATTTTCTACATCCCTACAGTTAGGAACAATACAGTTCTGTCGTTAAGCTTTTGTGCGTGCCTGTGTAAGTCAGATTCCAAGATTCCAATCCTGTTTCTGCTATTTGTTAGGTATCTGATCTTGAATATTACCTCACTTCTCTTAACTTCTCCTTTTTCATCAGTAAATATAACAATCTCGCTGTCTACCTTAAAGGTTTGTTATAAGGATGAAAAGAACAGTACTGTCTTTAAGACTTTGCAGGGAGAGTGAACACAATAAAATGATCACTAAATGATCACTTTATTATCAGCAAGTTCCTCAACAATGTATAAGGTGGTACTAGTCACCTCCCTTTCACAATTTATCTAGTAAGAGGTAAATCTGCCAATTGGAACCAAATCTGGCATCAAAAAACGACAAAAAAAAAAAAAATCCAGCAACAACAACAAACAAACCCTAAGTTTAAAAAAAAAAATTATGCGATACTACATAGGGGCATTTTATGCTTCTGACATTATTGTGCATTTGATCATTAACTTACAAAGTTTTAATTCATGTTTGTCTTTTAAATACACAGAATAGGAGCTTCCCTGATGGTCCAGTGGTTAAGAACTCACCTTGCAATGTAGGTTCGATCCCTGGCCCACGAAAATCTCACATGCCGTGGAGCAACTAAGCCTCTGCACCACAACTACTGAGCCTGAGCTCTAGAACCAGCGCACCGCCAATTATTGAGCCCACGCACTGCAGCAACTGAGGCCCACGTGCCGTGAGCCTGTGCTCTCCAACAATAGACGCCACCAAATGAGAAGACCGCACACTCCACCTGGAGAGTAGCCCCTGCCCATCGCAACTAGAGAAAGCCTGCATAGCAATGAAGATCCAGGGCAGCCATAAATAAATATTTTAAAACGACACTGAATAAAGTAATAAAATGTTAAATGAAAAAGTCTGAAAATACTTTAAAAGGAACAGCACTCAAAAAATACTTATTTACCATATTAATAGAAGTACATTTTAATACAAGCAAATCAGGACTAAAAAGTGAATTTATGTAGAAAAATAAGGGCAATGAAAGGCAGATTTGTTTCTGGAGTATGCAAAATAGTTAAATTATTTGCCATTTTTCGGTTCACAGAGCATATAATCATCTTTTTAAATTTTTTTTCTGTTTTTCCATGTCAGTAAAGGTAGACCTTTATGGAAAATACCTTTACAGAATTAAACTATTATGTTGTTCTAGAAAAAGCTGTAAAATAGTCTTTAAAAATACAAATTGTTTATTTCACTATGGTAATCATTTCAGGATGGAGGTCCCAAATTCTTTCAGATTTACATTCAGACTATATATTTTTCTCAGAGGTTTAATCTATTGTGCTACACTGAGTGATCCCAAGTGTGAGATTTTTCCAGTAAATATGATTTTCCTCTTTGATCAGCTCTGGAAGAACATGATAGAAAAACACAGAGCAATATGTGAATTAAATTCTTTTTCTTTTCTTCTTTTAGTCAAGTAGGCATTTTCCTCAAGCACAAATTAATGTACATCAAGCATTGTTAGAACTCTGACCTTTGAAATTATACTTGCATAGTCAGATTTCCCTAACAAAGTGCATGTTTACAGTATCTTTTATTTAAATCAATATCCTTTATGCATGAACAGAGAGAGGCAAAGAGAAAGGCCAACAGCAAATAAAGAGAACCCAAATGATTTAGCTCAGCAGAGTGGAATAATGAGCCAAGCCTTCCCCAGCGTCCAAGTCACTCTGTGATATTTAGCAAGGCACTTACAGAAGGGTATTAGCTCTTTCAGGTCATTAAGATGCCATTTTGTGCACTTCCATAGTCAACATACTCTCAGAGGCATCTAAGTTGCTATTGGGGGATGATGGCAGCAGGGGGGTGAATAAACTACATGATTAATTTATGGTTTGATTGCAATGTTAGTTAACGGGTAGACTTAATTTTCAGGGAGGAAGCAGTTATCAGATATGTGTTGGATGGAAATGAACTGAAGCGTTCAGTTGATAGTATGAAATGAAAAAAAAAATCTTTGTTGGTATTCCTCAAATATAATAGCATCGATGGGCTTCCCAGGTGGTGCTAGTGGTAAAGAACCTGCCTGCCAATGAAGGAGATGTCAGAGATGCAAATTCAATCCCTGGGTGGGGAAGATCCCCTGGAGGAGGCCACAGCAACCCACTCCAGTATGCTTGCCTGGGGGATCCCATGGACAGAGGCACCTGGCAGGCTGCGGTCCACAGGGTTGCACAGATTTGGACACGGCTGAAGTGACTTAGCACGCACGTAGTAGCATAGATGAAGAGATTCCTGAACTGTATCAATATATTCTGCAATTCTTTGGGTACCACAAATGAAGATGCTGTTGAAATATTAAATCCTTGTCAACTTTAACTATAAATTTAAAAAATTACACATGCTCCACCTACAGTTTTAAAAGGAATCTTATAATTATCACATTTGGCCTAATTTTATGTATGAAACTTCATAGTTTGAGTCAATTAAATCACAAATCTAGCTCTATTTTGTGCTAATCTATTGAACAAAAGTCTATGTTCTTCTACCAAGCAGATGCGCTGATCCATCAACCTGACTGCCCTGTTAGGAATGATGGGGCTTCTGGTGTCCTGTATGCTCCACCAGTTTTTCCTAGTAAAACACTCTGGTGAGCCTAATTATCTGGCCAACAAACTATTGCTATTCATCAGCATATTTTTCATCCCTGCCATATATCTAATTAATAAGTCATTTGTATGACCCAAGAAAAAAATTTTTGAATTTTTATAAGACTCATCTAGAATAAGCAATTTCTTTTGGCAAAGTGATGTCGATGAGAGTATGAGGATATTAAGGGAAGCCCTTAATGCTATGTATTTTACATGAATAACTATAAACATATTATACTTGTTTATGGTGTATTGGAGATGAATGCATCTTAATGATGGTATACTAAGCGCAAGAGACAAATTTTCCTTCCAATTATATGATAATTGAACTTATTCCTCAACAAGAAAATAAATCATAACAGTAAATACTTTCATCACCTTGACTGTATATCAGGCATGTTCTAAGCACTCTGGCTATATTAATTTATCTTCTCAGTCCAATAGGCTAGGTTCTGTTATTATCTCCATTTTACAGATAAGAAAAGAGAAGCATAGAGAAGTTAAGTAATTTCTCCAATTCCACACAACTAGTAAAGAAGAGACCAGGGATTCAGACTCATACAGCACATCAAGTACAGGCTCCCAACCACTATTCTATGACCCTCTCAGCATCTTTATAGTTCTCTTGCAGATACACCTTGTGGGTTTTTTTATATCAACATGCTACAATTCAGTGCCTTTGCATTTTTCACATGATGGCACAGACAAGAAAAAAGACAACATTTGACCAGCAGATTGGAATCAAAGTTTAGGATTGCTTGTGGCTAGAAGTACCATTCCATGTGTGTGTGTTTTTTTTCTGGCTATGCTTGGGATTAAAGAACTCTGTATCTCAGCATAATATCATGGAATTGTAGACACACAAGTGTTTCTTAGTGCAACAATTAAGAAATGCTGACATAATTCTCTGTAACTAGCTGCTATAGATAGAATTGTTCAAGGCAGAGTCAAATTTTGAAACATTCTATTTAAACTGCAACCAATTTTAGAATTAGGAACTAGCATACAAAGGACACATGAAAGCATCAAGAAGATGAGCTCACCAGTAGATAAATCAATTAGGTCATGGGTAGCTGTGTTATTTTGACTCAGAATATCATCTTAATTCAGCAACAAGCATGTCTGTGAATACTCAAAAAGTAGATGCTGATTTACACAGATACACATTAAGTGTAAAGTAAATTCATTCTGGGATTCCCTAATGCTGAGATGGTAAAGAATCTGCCTATAACGTAGGAGACCTGGGTTCGATCCGTGGATCAGGAAGATCACCTGGAGAAGGGAAAGGCTACCCACTCCAGTATTCTTGCCTGGAGAATTCCATGGACAGACGACCCCACAGTCCATGGGGTCACAAAGAATCAGACATGACTGAGTGACTAGTACTCACTCTAAGTTCACTTCCATTAAAACTTAACTGGGAACCCAAGGAGATTTTCTATGAAATCAAGGATATTCCTCTTCGTATAGACAATCTTTGGTAAGTGTAGTACTAATGAGGATGATCAACACAATCCAGTATAAATAATTTGCAGCACTGCAGGTGGACCACAGATGGCAGGGAAAGATCTTACATGCACACCTGCTATGCATTTTTAAGTCATGAGCATTTGTACGTGGCATTATAGAAGATGCTGCAGAAATAGTACACTTAATGTGGTCTTTCTGTCCCTCTTCCTGGAGCGTCCAGGTTAGCCTTTTAGGCAACTGGACATGGAACAGACTGGTTCCAAACAGGAAAAGGAGTACATCAAGGCTGTATATTGTCACCCTGCTTATTTGACTTCTACGCAGAGTACATCATGAGAAATGCTGGGCTGGAGGAAGCACAGGCTGGAATCAAGATTGCCGGGAGAAATATCAATAACCTCAGATATGCAGATGACACCACCCTTATAGCAGAAAGTGAAGAGGAACTAAAAAGCCTCTTGATGAAAGTGAAAGAGGAGAGTGAAAAAGTTGGCTTAAAGCTCAACATTCAGAAAATGAAGATCATGGCATCTGGTCCCATCACTTCATGGGAAATAGATGGGGAAACAGTGTCAGACTTTACTTTTTTTGGGGCTCCAAAATCACTGCAGATAGTGACTGCAGCCATGAAATTAAAAGATACTTACTCCTTGGAAGAAAAGTTATGACCAACCTAGAGAGCACATTGAAAAGCAGAGACATTACTTTGCCAACAAAGGTCCGTCTAGTCAAGGCTATGGTTTTTCCAGTGGTCATGTATGGATGTGGGAGTTGGACTGTGACGAAAGCTGAGTGCCGAAGAATTGATGCTTTTGAACTGTGGTGATGGAGAAGACTCTTGAGAGTCCTTTGGACTGCAAGGAAATCCAACCATTCCATTCTAAAGGAGATCAGCCCTGGGTGTTCTTTGGAAGGACTGATGCTAAAGCTGAAGCTCCAATACTTTGGCCACCTCATGCGAAGAGTTGACTCATTGGGAAAGACTCTGATGCTGGGAGGAATTGGGGGCAGGAGGAAAAGGGGGTGACAGAGGATGAGATGGCTGGATGGCATCACTGACTCGATGGAGGTGAGTCTGAGTGAACTCCGGGACTTGGTGATGGACAGGGAGGCCTGGCGTGCTGAGATTCATGGGGTCTCAAAGAGGTGGACACGACTGAGCGACTGAACTGAACTGAACTGAAGTGTTAAGAATGAAGCAAATAGTGTTATGCCAGTGCCCTTTCTACACTTAGTCTTTTTTTCATCCCCAATCCTGAAAACCTTTTACGAATGATCTATATTCTTCTTTAGAAGGGACTATTCACAAATATCCTGTTCCACATACAAACAACGTAAAACAGGGAGTTTCTCAACTATAAGCAGAAAGCATTGTCGGGTTTCTATTGTTTAGTCACTAAGTCATGTATGACTGTTCTGTGACCCCATGGACTATAACCAAGTTCCTCTGTCCATGGGATTTCCAGACAAGTATACTGGAGTGGGTTACCATCTCCTTCTCTAGGGGATCTTCTTGGCCCAGGGATAGAATTCCCTTCTCTTGCATTGGCAGGTGGATTTTTTTTTAGTTTTTTTTAACCACTGAGCTACCAGGGAAGCCCTAGTACCTAGGTACCCTTGAACAATATCAGTATCTCTAATTTTCCATCGTTCTAGAAAGCCCACATCCCAAAGGAAGCAACATAGCACTTGAAGTTTCTTTTTTTCTGAATAATACAAATACAATTCTATGTTACCATTCTTAGAAAAATTAAGTCTATGTTATGGAGGTAAATCTAACATTATAGGATTGTTTCCTTCACTCCTTCATGCATTTAACATATATGAGCTTCTACTAAAACGCAAGCCCTATATAAGATGATGAAAATGCAAAGATGCATGACACTGTTCAGTCCTCAAGGACCATGCAGTCTAGTAGGAACATACATGAAAAAAAAAAAACGTTATGAACAATGTGGTAGGTGCTGGTAGAAACAAAATGCTGGGCTCGGTGAATGTGAGGGACTGGGCACAGGGATCCTAGCAACTTATACTGTTTACTTACAATTGATGAGAAAGCTTCACGGAACAGGAGACATGTGAAGTGGGCCCTAATACATGAAGAGGGTTATTCAGGCAAGCAAGAATAGGAAAAGCATTCCAAGAGAGGGATCAGCATATACAAAGGAAGAGTGCTATGAAATGAAACACATGTTTAGGAAATGGTCCACAGTTTATCAAAAATAGAACATTGTTGTTCAGTTGCTCAGTCGTGTTTGACTCTTTGTGACCCCATGGACTGCAGCACACCAGGCTTCCCTGTCCTTCACCATCTCCCAGAGTTTGCTCAAACCCATGTCCATCGAGTCAGTGATGCCATCCAACAATCTCATCCTCTGTCATCCCCTGCTCCTCCTGACCTCAATCTTTCCCAGCATCAGGATCTTTGCCAATGAGTCAGCTCTCTGCTTCAGGTGGCCAAATTACTGGAGCTTTAGCATCAGTTCTTCCAATGAATATTCCAGGTTGATTTTCTTTAGGGTTGACTGGTTAGATCTGCTTGCAGTCCAAGGGACTCTCAAGAGTCTTTTCCAGCACCACAGTTTGAAAGCATCAGTTCTTCAGTGCTCAGCCTTTTTTATGGTCCAACTCTCACAACTATACATGACTACTGGAAAAACCATAGCTCAACTATATGGACCTTTGTTGGCAGAATGATATCACTACTTTTAATATGCTGTAGGTTTGTTATAGCTTTTCTTCCAAGGAGCAAGTGAGAGTGTTAATAGCCTCAGTAGCGAGGTCAGCGGTCCCCAAGTGACAGGAAAAAATAAACAGCAAGTGGTAGGTGTTTTTCAATTTTTTTTTTCTCTTCTAATCCTGTGTTGTCATGGCAACACCTGGTTCCACGTGAACTTAACTTTATCTCAAACCTTGAGCTAACTACTGTATTTTCCATATGGAAATATTTTCTTAAGCTATGTTAATGAACTATGTATTTGCTTAGAAAACTGCCTTTCTTCAAGATTCATGTCAATTGTTTTATGGCCAGGGATGACTCACGTTGTGCCAACACTATCTCAAAATGCATGTTGCGGGTGAAAGTCTTGGTGAAACTCTCAGCTTTTGAGGCATTTCCTTTCTCTAATTGGTAGCTTGTTAATAGGTATATAACTCCATGCTAAAAACTAGCAAGGGGGCATTCTTTCTATCCCCTTCTGATGTCTATGTCAGAAACATTCTCTATCTCTTTTATACTTTAATAAACCTTAATATTACACAAAAGCTCTGAGTGATCAAACCTTGTCTCTGGCCCCAGATTGAATTCCTCTCCACCAGAGGCCAGGAATCACATCATTCGTGGCTCAGCTCACAGCAGCAAACTTTCACAAGCATTTTAATTTCATGGCTGCAGTCACTGTCCTCAGTGATTTTGGAGCCCAACAAAACAGACATATGTACGAGGTGGTAGCATGGGAATGAGGCTTATACTCAGAAGGTGAACCAGAGAGACCCCAGAAGGAGTCAGAATTTGATTCGTCTTCTCCTCCTCCCCAACCCCACACACATAGGTGCCTTGCTTTTGCCCCCAGGGTACTATTCTCATTAAAAAATTTGCCATTATGAAATAGCCTTCTGTCTTCCTTCTACATGGACTTAACTCTTACACATCATAAATACTAATTTTTCACTGAATTAACTATTAATCTTGGCAAATAATACTATCTCAATAACAGGATTCTACCATTAATCCTAGATTTCTAGCCTAGTCCTGAATTGTTTAAATTCCACTGATGTTTTCTAGTAGTTTTATACCCTTGCTGTACTTGCAGCCAGTATTAGGGACTTGTTAGCCTTCCCTCAGAAGCCAGTGATTTGGCACATTCTGTAGAATCAGTTTCGTCAAAAGCACATTATATTGGATAAATCTAAGAGTAGAAAAACACCAGCTCTGAAATATATAGGATAGAAATAAAGAGTTTTAAAGTCTTAGGGATACCACAATTCCCTAAACTGATGCTGAACTTTCAGCTTCAAAACAGTAATTCTTAAGCTGTTCTACTACCTCTACAAGCTACTGTGGGTGTTCTCTTTGAGAAAATAAAGTTTATATTTCCTGAACTAGTCAAAGTGGTTTTCTAGGTCTCCTCTTTTATGAATGCAAGCATGTATAAACTTTAAAATTTCTGTTGAGAAATTGTTGTAACAGTACACTTACTCAGATTCTTACATTAACTCCTTTAAAAGAAAGAAAAAAAACTGTATGGTTTCATTAAACTATGCAGTGCACTGTAATTACAGGATTACTCAAGAGCTTTCTTCTAACAGCTGTAAGTCTTTAAAATTAATCCATATATACATACATGCACACCATCACACATACTTGCATGTACACACACACAATGCCTGCTTATTAACGCCTCTTCCAGAAATGCATTTAATGAGAGTAAGAGTAGGGGGGATTTAAATCAATAAGAAGCAGAAAACTGACAGAAAGATAATGACAGGAGCATAGATGGCCCCCACCATTCTCACATTTTCCTATTTTCTGTGTATATGGAAATAGAAGGCAAAATACAGAAAAATTCCTACCCATTTGGAAAGTAGAAAGGGTTCCATCCAAGGTTGGGGATTCTCTGGTGGTCCAGTGGTTAAGAATTTGCCCTGGTATGCAAGGGACATCAGTTTGACCCTGGTCTGGGAAGATCCCACATGCCATGGAGCAACTAAGCCCGTGCACCACAGCTCCTGAAGCCTGCACGCGAGAGCCAATGTACCACAATGGGAGACGCCATTGCAGTGAGCAGCCTACACACCACCGCTAGACAGTAGCCCCTACTTGCTGCAACTAGAGAAACACAGCACACAGCTACAAACCCCAGCACAGCCAAAAATAAATGAACAATTTTTTTTTAAGAGTTGAAAGCTTTGATGAATTTCTTCAAGAGGAAGTGGAGATAGGACTGTACTAAAAGAGGCATGCTGCTGCTGCTGCTGCTAAGTTGCTTCAGTCATGTCCGACTCTGTGCGACCCCATAGATGGCAGCCCATTAGGCTCCCCCGTCCCTGGGATTCTCTAGGCAAGAACACTGGAGTGGGTTGCCATTTCCTTCTCCAATGCATGAAAGTGAAAAGTGAAAGTGAAGTCGCTCAGTCGTGTCTGACTCTTAGCGACCCCATGGACTGCAGCCCACCAGGCTCCTCCGTCCATGGGATTTTCCAGGCAAGAGTACTAGAGTGGGGTGCCATTAGAGACCTGCAAAATTCAGCTTTTCTAGGAAACAAGGGTAGGAGACTTTAAAAAGATCCTACATCGTTTCACTTACACAGCATCAAAGTACAGGGAGACAAAGGAGACTGGGTAGACCAGATGGCCTCAGCAAGCAGATTGTCAATGTTAATAGGGTTTCAAAGAGAAAACCTAATTGATCAAATTTCCTCACAGAGTGAGCTGCTGAAAAAAGCTGATATCACCATGGTTGGCAGTGACATGACTAGCATATTTGATGACAAAATCAGATCATGTTTTAAAATCTCCTTCTTCTATATGACAAAAGCCACAATCACGTAGTAATAAGTAATCATCATTGTCGCTACTTTTTAATTATCATTTAAAAGAATAGCATTTTATTTTTAGAATTTATATATTTATTACTATTTAAGTGCAATAAAATGTTTTACTTATAAGCTAAAATTTTCACTTATCAATTAAAAATATCATACTAGCAGTTCATCGATTTAAATTCTAAACAAAAACAAAACTCAATTAGCCACATAGAAAAGCAGAATTGAAATAATTAATGATCTGTTTGTTAATTCTTAAAATGACTATTTTAGTGCATAAATACGTAGTCCTACCAGGATTAGAGACATAATCTGTACCCTAAGCAAGCATCATTACAGTTCCTGCCACATAATGATAAAGAAAAGCGATTTAACTTGATTTTATTATCGTTTTTAAAGTCTCTACAGAAAATATGCCTCCTACTTACCTGCATTTTGAGCCTTGACAATGAGAATGAACAGTACATTGGGTTTTGCCTATTTACTTTAGTGTGGTAGGAGATGAACTTAAGAAATCAACCCTGAATTCAGAAAAGAAAGACAAAAAGATAAAAATAGTGTCATGAAATATGTTAGGTATGGAGGAAAGAGTCAGAATCCAACCTATATGAGACATCCCAGAATTAAAAGAAAAAAAAAATTACAAGGTTAGTAATAGATGAAATTAAAAAAAAAATGTTTAAGCTTAAGAAAGACAAAGTCTTTATCTAAAGGACTGGACAAAAATAAGATATAAATAATGAAAAGAGTTAATAGGGTAATATATCCTAGTTATGACTTATATTTCACAAAATCGAGGGGTAGAAGACACTCAACTACTACTATAAAAGAAAGCAGATAATCTACAAAAGTGCAAATCACTCAGTCCTGTCCGACTGTTTGCGACCCCAAGGACTATACAGTCCATGGAATTCTCCAGGCCAGAATACTGGAGTGGGTCGTATTTCCCTTCTCCAGGGGATCTTTCCAACCCAGGGATCAAACCCAGATCTCCTGCATTGTAGGTGGATTGTATCGGGCTTCACCAGCTGAGCCACCAGGGAAGCCCAAGAATACTGGAGTGGGTAAGCCTATCCCTTCTCTAGCAGATCTTCCCGAGCCAGGAATTAAACTGGGGTCTCCTGCATTGCAGGCAGATTCTTTACCAGCTATGTTACCAGGGATGCCCAAAAGAACAAAATTCAAATTGAATTTAGATATCTCCTTCCCAACACTGACTCCAGAAGGCAATCAAACAATGTTTACTGAGTTCTGAAAAGTAAACAACAATAATAAAAAATTTAACCCAAGATTTATTTTTTCCATTCTTGATTCTCTTCATGTGAAAAAGTTATAAAGACATTTTTAGTTAGGTGCTTAAAAAATATGCATCTGTCCATGTATCCATTCTGAAAACTATTTGATATTTTAAGTTTAAAAATAGGCCCAATATGTATAAATGTGATGGTAATAAATGCAAATATATCAAATAAGATGATTAATATAAGTAGATTATGCTTCCTATTAAAAGGCAAAGATGGCCAGTCTAGGTTAAACAAAAATTTTAAATATATGTAATCCAGATGTCAGGTGAGATGATATGCTCTATGAGATTAAAAGAAATACACATTGTATCACCTCACAATTTACAGGAAGATCAATGTTCTGAGTTGGTATGTTCTTGTAGCTTTTGCTGGAGTCAAGGTCTTTAACTTCTAAACTCTAAATCTCACTTGCATCTAACCGCCTATCTCTCCAGCTTTTACTCCTGCCTCCCTCCTGGGTTTTCCCCATGTCCAGCTCCCTAGTTAAGCAGTGGTGTGGGTTGCAGACATCACTGAAGCTTTGAGACCATGGCAGGGCCCCAACACATCTGTTTATTGCATATTCTTTTGTTCTCAAGATGCCTTGCATATCACAAGGTCCCTCAGATTTCCAAGAACTCCTCACTGTTATACTTACAGAAAACTCAGCTATCCTCCCTACATTAAACAGGGCAATCTACCTAGCTTTTGAACCACAAATAGTCTTCCATCCTGCCTTTGCTTTTCCAAACTCTATTAATATCACTGTTCAAACAGCTCTTTTACTCTAGGTCTCACCTTTTAGCAATCCAGAAGAACAGGCTTTGAAATTTCACTATTCATTTTGACTGTTCTATAAACCTATGTAAATGCAAGGGAGTCAGAGATTTTGCTTTCCTCTCTGAATATGAATTAGTCCATCACCTGTTTCCATATCCTCCCTTAGTTCCTAAAGACAGATACTGTTTTAGTCTATTTGGATTTTAAATTAACAATTTTCCTCTAATATAAAAATACTTTTCATATGAGAAGCATATAAGATAAAATTAGGTAAGAGAGTCAAAATAAAAAAGGGAACACAGGATTATAAGAAAATGCAAATAAACAGAAAGCAGTGATATAAACAGCCTACAAAACAAGTTCAAGGACAAATATTAAATGAGATAGAAATTCACTATTTTATATTGTAAGAGACACGGTTCTCAACAAATATACAATGATCATTTACATTTATATGTCACTTAATAAAATAGCAACATAAAGGAAGTTAAACTGTCAGAAATATAAGAAATTTATAAATATAAACACATATACTTTTCTCTGGCTTTTTAAAATATAAAAGTTATTGATGTGTTCCAATCCACAAGGGATGAATAGGAGTCAAAATAACAAACAAAAATAACTGTTAATAATAAATTAAGAAGCAGTAGGTGAAAGCAAAGGAAAAATACTGAATTTGGAAGACAGAACTAGCAATAATAATTCTACCCAAAGTGAAGTCGCTCAGTCATGTCTGACTCTTTGAGACCCCATGGACTGTAGCCCACCAGGCTCCTCCATCCATGGAATATTCTAGGCAAGAGTACTGAAGTGGGTTGCCATTTCCTTCTCCAGGGGATCTTCCCAACCCAGGGTCCCAGGGATCAAACCCAGGTCTCCCACATTGCAGGCAGACGCTTTACCATCTGAGCCACCAGGGAATCCCAATAGGGATAATAAGCAGGGTGACAATATACAGCCTTGACATACTCCTTTCCCAATTTGGAACCATCTATTGTTCCAGTTCTAACTGTTGCTTCTTGACCTGCATACAGATTTCTCAGGAGGAAGGTGAGGTGGTATGGTATTCCCATATCTTGAAGAATTTTCCACAGTTTGTTATGATCTACACAGTCAAAGGCTTTAGTGTAGTCAATAAAACAGAAGTAGACATTTTTCTGGGACTCTCTTGCATTTTTGATGATCCAATGGATGCTGGCAATTTGATCTCTGAGTCCTCTGACTTTTCTAAATCCAGCTTGAACATCTGAAAGTTCACGGTTCATGAACTGTTGAAGCCTGGCTTGGAGGATTTTGAGCCTTTGCTATTGTGTGAGATAAGTGCAATTGTGTGGTAGTTTGAACATTA
The DNA here is from genome assembly GCF_014754425.2 of Oryx dammah. NCBI lineage: Eukaryota > Metazoa > Chordata > Mammalia > Artiodactyla > Bovidae > Oryx > Oryx dammah. The sequence continues at coordinate 26,691,839 of NW_024070189.1, forward strand.
TTTGGCATTGCCTTTCTTTGGGATTGGAATGAAAACTGACATTTCCATGGCTGATTTTGGATGTTATTAAAGATAGAATACAATAGTATTAAATTTAAAAAATTTTAGTTAACCCAAAAAGTCAGACTCAAAATCAGTAAACAAATGATAAACTTTATAGAAATATCAGCAGCATATACAACAAATAGATGATAATGCTCCTAACCTACACAGATTTTTATGAACGTGTGAACACATATACACACAGTTCAAAAGAGGGGTGAGATCATTTAAAGATGTTAAGAGGGTGACTATAAGAGCAGAATTAAAAATAATAAATATACCAAAATAATCAGCCCCACAACTAGTCAAAGTAAAATAAGTTACAACACAATCAAATGCAATCACCAATTTACCAAACTGATCAAGTGTTTGTTTATGTTTTTATGTTGCTTTGTTGTGAGACAAATTATAGTGTTGGCACAGCTATTGGAGAATGCCTATTCTCTTATGCTGCTATGGGATTGTTAATAGTAAACACTATTTAAAGAAATTTTCTCATTATTAAAAGTCTTATCTAAATGTAAGGCCAGAAACTATAAAACTCTTAGAGGAAAGTATTGGCAAAGCACTCCTTGACATAAAGTGCAGCAAGATCCTCTTTGACCCACCATCTAGAGTAATGGAAATAAAAACAAAAATAAACAAATGGGAGCTAATTAAACTTAAAAGTTTTTGCAAAGAAACTAGAAACAAGACAAAAAGACAACCCTCACAATGGGAGAAAAATAATTGCAAATGAAGCAACTGACAAAGGATTAATCTCCAAAATCTATAAGCAGTTTGTATAGTTCAATATCAGAACAAACAATCCAGTCAAAAAATGGGCAGAAGACCTAAACAGTCATTTCTCCAAAGAAGACATACAGATAGCCAATAAACACTTGAAAAGGTGTTCAACATTGCCAATATTAGAGAAATGCAAATCAAAAATACAATGAGGTATGTCCCACACCAGTAAGAATGGCCATCATCAAAAAATCTACAAACAATAAATGCTGAAGGGGATGTGAAGAAACAGGAACCCTCTTGCACTAGTGGTGGGAATGTAAACTGATATAGGCACGGTGGAGTGCAGCATGGAGATTCCTTAAAAATTAGGAATAAAACTACCATATGACCCAGCAATCCCACTACTGGGCATATATCCTGAGAAAACTATACTTGAAAAAGACATATGTACCTCAAAGAAAGGAAATGCCAAAGAATGTTCAAACTACTGCACAATTACACTCATTTAACACTCTAGCAAGGAGAAGGCAATGGCACCCCACTCCAGTACTCTTGCCTGGAAAATCCCATGGACAGAGGAGAACTGGTAGGCTGCAGTCCATGGGGTCGCTACTAGTTGGACACGACTGTGCGACTTCACTTTCACTTTTCACTTTCATGCATTGGAGAAGGAAATGGCAACCCACTCCAGTGTTCTTGCCTGGAGAATCCCAGGGATGGGGGAGCCTGGTGGGCTGCCGTCCATGGGGTCGCCCAGAGTTGGACACGACTGAAGCAACTTAGCAGCAGCAGCAGCAACACTCTAGCAAAGTAATGCTCAAAATTCTCCAAGCTAGGCTTCAAAACTACATCAACCAAGAGCTTCCAGATATTCAAGCTGGATTTAGAAAAGGCAGAGGAACCAGAGATCAAATGGCCAACATCAGCACCACTGACAATGGACAGGAGTTAGAGGAAGTTCCAAGAGATGGTGAAGGCTGGATCACAGAAAAAGCAGAGAATTCCAGAAAAACATCTACTTCTGCTTCATTGTTTAGAATAAAGCCTTTGACCGTGTGGATCACAACAACCTGAAAAATTCTTAAAGAGATGGGAATACCAAACCACCTTACCTGCCTCTGTGAAACCTGTATGTGGGTCAAGAAGCAACAGTTAGAACTGGACATGGAACAATGGACTGGTTCCAAAATGGGAAAGAAGTTATGTCCAGGCTGTAAATTGTCACCCTGCTTATTTAATGTATACACAGAGTACGTCATGCAAAATGCTAGGCTGGAGGAAGCACAAGCTGGAATCAAGATAGCCAGGAGAAATATTAATAACCTCAGATATGCAGATGACACCACCCTAGTGACAGAAAGTGAAAAGGGACTAAAGAGTCTCTTGATGAAGGTGAAAGAGGAGAGTGAAAAAGCTGACTTAAAATTCAACACTCAAAAAATGAAGATTATGGCATCCAGTCCCATCACTTCATGGCAAATAGATGAAGAAACAAAGGAAACAGGGACAGACTTCATTTTCCTGGGCTACAAAATCACTGCAGATGGTGACTGCAGCCCTGAAATTAAAAGATACTTGCTCCTTGGAAGAAAAGCTATGACCAACCTAGACAGCATATTAGAAAGCAGAGACATTACTTTGTCAACAAAGGTCCATCTGGTCAAAACAATGTTTTTTCTACTAGTCATGTATGGATGTGAGAGTTGGACTACAATAAGTGGAAACTCAAGCATCTCTGTTAGGAGAGATCAAAAAAAGAAATAAAATTTAAGGAATAAGGATGTCACAGTTGGACAATAAAGAAAGCTGAGCACCAAAGAATTGATGCTTTTAAACTGTGGTGTTGGAGAAGACTCTTGAGAGTCCATTGGACTGCGAGGAGATCCAACCAGTCCATCCTAAAGGAAATCAGTCCTGAATATTCACTGGAAAGACTGGTGCTGAAGCTGAAACTCCAATACTTTGGCCACCTGATGGAAAGAATTGACTCATTGGGAAAGACTCTGTTGCTGGGAAAGATTGAAGGCAGGAGGAGAAGGGGATGACAGAGGATGGTTGGACAACACAGCCGACTCAATGGACATGAGTTTGAGGAAGCTCCGGGAGATGGTGAAGATCAGGAAAGCCCGGCATGCTGCAGTCCATGGGGTCACAAAGAGTCAGACACAACTGAGCAACTGAACAACAACTTCAATGTTCATTGAACACTATTCACAATAGCCAGGACATAGAAGCAATCTATATGTCCAATGACATGAATGAATAAAGAAGTTGTGGTACATATATTCAGTGGAATATTACTCAGCCATAAAAGGAACAAATTAGAGTCAGTTGAACTGAGGTGGATGAACCGAGAACCGTTATATAGAGTGAAGTAAGTCAGAAAGAGAAAAACAAAATTCATATATTAATACATATGCAAGGAATCTATAAAAATAGTAGTGATGAATCTGTTTGCAGGGCAGGAATAGAGGTGCAAATGGAAAGAATAGACTTGTGGACACAGTGGGAGAGGGAGCGGATGGAACAAATTGAGAATAACACTGAAAAAAATACACTGCCAATTATAATTAACGTCCTTTGTTTCTCGGCAGAAACCAGCACAATGTTGTAAAGCAGTGTTCCGCTAATTAAAAAAGAAGAGAAACATATCCATTACCATGTGTAAAAGAGAGCTAGTTGGAAGGTTGCCCTATAACACAGTAAGTTCAGCCTGGTGCTCTGTGACAACCTAGAGGGGTGGAATGGGAGTGTGGGAAGGAGGTTCAGGAGGGAGGGGTTTATGTATACTTATGGCTGTTTCACACTGTTACATGGCAGAAACCAACACAACAAATCTCCCAATTCAAAATAAATGTTAAAAAATTAATATAAAAAGTCAAATTTTCCCCATACATTTTGAGTCAGTAGTTACATTTTTTAAATACAAGTAATTAAATATGAAAGAATTATTAGAAGCAGTCTAAATTAATCAAAAACATGGGATTGTGTAAGTAACTGATGACATGATAGGCAAATACAAAATTTATAATATAGAAGGATATTGTGTTGTGCTGTCACTCAGTTGTGTCAGACTCTGCAACCCCATAGAGTAACCTGCCAGGCTCTTCTATCCCTGGGATTTCCCAGGCAAGAATACTGAAGCAGGTGGCCATTTCGTTTTCCAGGGATCTTCCCAACTCAGGGATCGAACCCTCATCTCTTAATGTCTCCTGCATTGACAGGCGGGTTATTTACCACTAGCACCACCTTGGAAGCCCTAGAAGGATATTGATTAGTGATAAAAGAAAATGTTCAATGCTCATTGAACACTGAAAAAAATGATCCAATTCTGTTAAAGGAAAAACAGTAGTACAGAAAGGGCGAGACAGTGGGGATGAGTCTCTCTGGAGAGGAAGAATATTTTATTACTGACATCCTTTGGGCTTTTGGGCAAATAATGTTAATAAAAAAGCAGATTCACTAAAGGTTTTACTTTTGCTTTTAAATTCCCCCCAGACAATGAAACCCTGATAGCCTGAACCATGTTCAGCCTCGCCCATGAGCCCCTACCTGGGCATGGTTCTGAAAATGTATTCATATGACTAACAGCAGGAAGGCTTATAATGTAACAGTGTTTTACAATGAACATGAGTTTATTTTTGAACAAAAGAAGTATCTATATTAAAATAGTTTAGGATAGGCAGTAAGTTATTACTACTAAATTATTACAGAGAGGCATAAGAAATGAGAATTCATAAAGATACTTTTCTTCCCAAATCCAAAGTTTGGTACAAGACCTGCTTGCTGAGTGGAGTGGTACCTTCTGATTCAGCCCTAGCTCCTCCTGAAGGAAAGTTACATGGCTCAAAATAGCCTGGAGTTAAAACCGCCCCCCCCCACCACCACCACCAGGTCCTTCCTAGCATTCTATGCAAAACAAAGAACTCTCTCACCTGCAGAAAAAAAATGGACATTAAGGTTGATTACGACCAGCTCCCAGCCAGTCCCAACCTCTGGCCAATCTCCAGAACTCCTTGCCCTAGTCGTTTAAGAGGTATAATAGCCAGGACATGGAAGCAGACTAGATGTCCATCGGCAGACGAATGGATAAGAAAGCTGGGGTACATATACACAATGGAATATTACTCAGCCATTAAAAAGAATGCATTTGAATCAGTTCTAATGAGGTAGATGAAACTGGAGCCTATTATACAGAGTGAGGTAAGTCAGAAAGAAAAACACCAATACAGTATACTAACTGTTTGCATATATACAAGTATGTGAAGTGAAGTTGCTCAGTCATGTCCGACTCTTTGAGACTTCACAGACTATAGCCTACCAGGCTCCTCTGTCCATGGGGTTTTCCAGGCAAGAGTTCTGAAGTGGTTTGCCATTTCCTTCTCCAGGGGATCTTCCCATCCCATGCTTTACCGTCTGAGGCGCCAGGGAAGATCCACTAACGCATATATACGGAACTTAGAAAGATGGTAACAATGACCCCTTATGCGAGACGGCAAAAGAGACGCAGATGTAAAGAACAGGCTTTTGGACTCTGTGGGAGAGGGTGAGGGTGGGATGATGTGAGAGGCAGCGTTGAAACGTATATTATCATATGTGGAGTAGATCGTGGATCCAGGCTCCATGCATGAGACAGAGTGCTCAGGGCTGGTGCACTGGGATGACCCTGAGGGATGGGATGGGGAGGGAGGTGGGGGGGGCGGGTTCTGGATGGGGAACGCATATACACCGTGGCTGATTCATGTCGATGTTTGTCAAAAACCACTACAATATTGTAAAGTAATTAGCCTCCAATTAAACTAAATACATTAATTAAAAAAAAAAAAAACTCTGAAAAAAAGAGAGAACTAATCTGAACCACCTCGGAGAAGAACAGGCCCCCTTAAGACAATAGATTTCCACATATATGCCTATACATACTTACTCGTTTCTTGGGTCAGTGCAGCAGCTCACTAATCTGACTGCTGCCCCTTCTCGCCTCAGTAAAGGTGGTCTGTTCCTGTCAAGTGCTGGTCTTGTTCTTTTTCTGAACCTCACCTTCTCTGACTCCTTTACTCTACACCTTCTGACCCCTCCTCTCCCTTCCTCATAGTATATTCCAGTTCTTCTCTAGTCCAGCCCAGAACTTGCGTGATTCTTCACAAAACTACTTACCATGCTTATTCTTACCTCCAACATTTACCACCAGCAACGTTATCCTAAAGTCAAAAAGCCTCTCTTTGCAGAGCAAGCAGGACTGACAGCAGAGGAGAGGAAAATTTAAAGAAGAGGTGGAGTGGAATGGAACTAAATGGCCAAAGACAATGCTTTAGCATCTTTATCCCACTGTTGATCTATTGAGCTGTATTGATGAGAACAGCCTTGGAGCTTGTTTTTTTGTTTGCTATGTGGTTCCTGCTGTCTTTCTTTTGAGGCACGAGTAAACCTCGGTTTGATGTACAGTAACTTCTCAAATTATAAAGATTATACTCTTGAAGAAAAAGTACATTTGCTAAGAAGGTAAATGTGTTAGAAACTTCCAAAGCTAGCCTCATTTATGAACATTAAAACTCTACTCCATGGTGTCAAAAATCTATTGAGGAAAACCTACCTGTCACATTAGAATCTACAAAGGCAGAACCTCTCCTCTCTTTCCTGTTATATACACAGTGTTTCTGTTAGAAGTTTGTTACAACTCCTTGTTTGTTATTATCTTGCTGTTTAAGTTTTGGGGCTGGCTTCCTCCCAGGAAGGGTCTTTGTAAGGCTCAGCAAAACACGTACGCCTCAGCAGACACTTACCCAGCTTGACCAAAGCTTGGAGACTGAACCCTACCTCTTGCACTTGCCCATATAGGGTAGAGGATATAAGAACACTTTTTAAAGAACCTATCTGGGAAAAGAATCTGAAAAAAGAATAGATTTACATATACTGTATAACTGAATCGCTTTGCTGTATACTTAAAACACAATATTATAAATCATCTATATTTCAATAACAAATAAAAATTTAAAAAAGAACACCTATGCCATGTTTAGAGAGCTGAAGGAAAGTGGATGAATGCAAAAAGGTGAAGGGATTTTAATAATAAAGTCTTGCTTCTTCTCAGTCCCCAACTAAACCCACCTGTCCACATCTTGCCTAACTAGGATATAAAATTCAGAATATTAATCTATTCTAAATTTCTTTTAAAAGTCTTTCTAAAGTATTGTTACTTCTTCACTATACCTACAAGATAGGTATACATTTGCCTTAATCATTCCCTCTTTTTTAATATATACACTGCAAATAATATTTAGTACTTGACTATTCCTAATGAAGACAAAGCAAGCCAGTGTTCTGGGAAGAAACCTTTATCTTTCACTTCAGAATGTATTTTGATTCTCCCATTTGAATATGAATGATCTGGAAATTCACTTCAAACTGAAGCAGTGTAGCTAAGAACCACAGCCCTAGGGAACTAGTCTTGGATCCAAGACTGAGTAACCTCTGTAAGTGATTGCCCCTCTCTGGCCTCCTTTCCTCTTAGGGAAAACAAAGAACAAGATCAGAAACTGAATCTAGGGCCCCTCACAGCATAGCAAATCAAAGTGTCTCTGAGTTCCTCTTTAAATAGTAAAGTCTTGCTGTGAAGAATTGCTGTCTAGATCCCACAGCACAGCTTCGTCTTATAACTCACTCCACACTGGAAATAGCTCTTCTCTCGGGCTCATAGGGAACTCAGCTGTAAGCAGACTCACACTGTCTCATTGACAAGCATTAAATGTGGCATCTTCAACCTCTCCTGTAGGAAGGAAAGCTACTTGGGATGTAAAACAAATAAAAACCCAAGAGGAACTCAACTAAGTCATTAAGGCTGTTCTGAAAGAGATGGCATGCTCCACCCCTTCATTCCCAGCCCTATCTCTCCAGCCACTTCAAACGAGGTTGCCACTTTCTTTCTGGCAGAATCAGGGAGAGCAGCTGAGTGTGTTGAGAGCTGAGGCTCCAGATGTAGGCAGAATTTTGGGAGCTGGCTCTTGCTATTTGAACAGGACTCACAATGAGAGAAGCCCAGGGCCATCTCTAAGAATTGCGGGCACATTTCCAGGCAATTAGTGATTGCGCTTAAAGACCAAAACATCCGAGCAACTCAATTGGAGCCTTTTTCTGTGTGTGTGATCCCTCTCGGTTGATTAATGAGTGAATATGCCCTCATTTATCCTCTTTGAGGACACAGCTGTTGGGAGCTCGCACACAGGCACATCCTGTCTCAGCAAAGTGCTCTGCTTTCCTTTCAGCTGCTTCTCTGTTCCAGTCCTAAAATGGCATCTCCGGTGGACAGCCTGATGCTTCACTTCCAAAATCATGAGACAGCAAGGTTGAAGGACTCCATTTTAACTCTTATTTTGCTTAGTGTCGCCCCAATGATGGAAACATTCCAAATGTACACTTTTCAAAAGGGCAGCTTTGTTTCTAAGTAACATGCCCCTTTAACAAGATACAGTTTTCTTTGGCTGCCATTTCAAATCCCCTTCCCAGGCCTCATGCCTGTGGTCACTTGTCTTTGGATGTCTTACAAATGGCCTCCTGACTGAGGTGTTTGGGAGAGGATCTCCTGAGTCACTATGTATTAACGTTGGGTTAAATACAATAAATTAGATATTTTAAATTAAAATGAGTGTTTCTTTTTAAAATGTGTATACCCAACAAGGTGAAGTATTTCCAATATAAGGTCAGATTTAGTTACAGGTGTGAAGGAAACTCGTACATCCTTTATGGAAAAGTCTGTGGTGTTAAATAAGAAAGTTTATCCTTGGACTTGAATGGGCTTTGTTTGTAGTTTGTATTAATGGCTATTTCTTAAAAGATATTTCTTAAAAGAGCAAACTGTAAAAAGACACAGTCTCTAGATACTGCCATGATTAGCTGATTGGATCTTTCTATCACCCATCAATTGCTCATTTCAAATGGCCCAACATTCATTGAATTTTATCTATGGGTTTTTTTTAAAATATTTTCAAAAAACAAGAACATTGTGATTCATCTTAAGGTTGTAATATTCAGCCCAAAAAGTACTCATCCAGGGCTGATTTTTTTTTTTTAAGTACTCTTAGAACTGAGATGTTGCCATTCCTCTTAATAATGTTCTTATATGCCACAAAAGCTTAGAAAATAGCTATGAAAAAACAGAATTGCCACTCATATATTGAGTCTAATATGTACTACATCACATTCCATTCCAAACCTGATTTGTTAGGCAATGTGGATTCTCAAAAAAAAGCAAACGAAAGGAGATTAATAAAGCAAAATATTCTGTTACCTTTTTAGAAAGAAATACTCAGAGTTAATCATTCTTATTACTTACATCTTGTGCTGCTCCACGGGACTAGAAATGGTGGCCCTGTAATCCACAAGATAGGTATAACAGGAAATCTCTAAGATTTTTCAAAGCAGCTATTAAAGGGAAAGTAAATATAATATGATTTTTTAAATGCAATATTAAAAGTGTAAAGAATGCCATTTTGTCAAAATTTCTGTTGTCTTTTGTGATTTTCTGTTATTGCTTCTCTTTCAACACTTTCAGGACCTAGCCTTCACCAGTTTCTAATTTGAAACCTGAAATCAAGAGGTCTATATGTAAACAAGACAAACACACAGATTAGGGAAGAATACAGAAAGGAGTACAACCGGACTGTCTGCTATCACCCAGTGGTTGAACCTATACGCTGAGCACATCATGAGAAAATGCTGGGCTGGATGAGCTCCAAACTGGAATCAAGATAGTTGGGACAAACATGAACAACCTCAGATATGCAGATGATACCACTCTAGTGGCAGAAAACAATGGGGAACTAAAGAGCCTTTTGATGAGGGTGAAGGAGAGTGAAAGAGCCGGCTTAAAACTAAACATTTAAAAAAACTAAGATCATGGCATCTGGCCCCATTACTTCATGGGAAAAAGAAAGGGAAAAGATGGAAGCAGAGACAGATTTCCTCTTCTTGGGCTCTAAAATCAGTGGCTGGTGACTGCAGCCATGAAATCAGAAGACGATTGCTTCTTGGCAGGAAAGCTATGACAAACCTAGACAGTGTGTTGAAAAGCAGAGACACTACTCTGCTGACAAAAGTCCATATTGTCAAGGCTATGGTCTTCCTAGTGTTCACGTACAGTTGTGAGAGCTGGACCATAAAGAAGCCAAAGAACTGACGCTTTCGAACTGTGGTACTGGAGAAGACTCCTGAAAGTCCCTTGGACAGCAAGGAGATCAAACTGGTCAACCCTGAATACTCACTGGAAGGACTGATGCTGAAGCTGAAGCGCCAGTATTTTGGTCATCTGATGTGAACAGCTGACTCACTGGAAAAGTCCCTGATGCTGGGAAAGATTGAAGGCAGAAGAATAAGAGGGCATCAGAGGATGAGACGGCTGGATGGCATTATAAGTTTCAGGAGATGGTGAGGGACAGGGAGGCCTGCAGTCCGTGAGATCACAAAGAGTCAGACATGGCTGGGCAACTGAACAACAACAAAAGGAATTATAAGACACCTAAAAAAGTGTACCATTTCATTTTGATTCTCCAAGTGTGTCCATGTATCCATAGTATCAGTACCACCTGGAAACTTGATAGGAAGGCAAATTCTTGGACAATACCCTAGGGGAATGAGTCAGAAACCTTGGGAATAAGGCTCAGTGACTGGTGTTTTAACAAGTATTCCACAAGCATGCTGACATTTGAGAATCACTTCTCTACATGAAATGCCTGAAGTTCTTCCAGTGAAGAATGAAGAATGCCCTAGATTCTAGACTTGTTCACTAAAACGTGGTGGCAGTGACCAAAATAAAGTTAAAGAACTGGATTTGGTTAGAGAAGCAGTATATATGTCTGTGCTTAGTTGCTCAGTTAAGTCCAACTCTTTGCCACCCCACGGACTGTAGCCTGCCACCCTTCTATGTCCATGGGGATTCTCCAGGCAAGAATACTGGAGTGGGTTGGCATGCATAATTTTATCTCCAAAAAGTGTTCGCTTGCAGCATTTGACCAATAGCAATGCTATTACCTGGGATGTTATATTGCAGAGCAATTTCATTAAGCCAAAAATTAAAACCCCTCAACACTAAAATGGCTGATGCTCATTAAGCACATACTATAGTTCAGTTCAGTCACTCAGTTGTGTCTGACTCTTTATGACCTCATGGTCTGCAGCACTCCAGGCCTCCCTGTCCATCACCAACTCCTGGAGTTTATCCAAACTCATGTCCATTGAGTTGGTGATGCCATCCAACCATCTCATCCTCTGTCATCCCCTTCTCCTCATGCCTTCAATCTTTCCCAGCATCGGGGTCTTTTCAAATGAGTCAGCTCTTTGAATCAGGTGACCAAAGTATTGAAGTTTCAGCTTCAACATCAGTCCTTCCAATGAACACTCAAGACTGATCTCCCTTAGGACCGACTGGTTGGATCTGCTTGCAGTCCAAGAGACTCTCTAGAGTCTTCTCCAACACCATAGTTCAAAAGCATCAATTCTTCCGTGCTCAGCTTTCTTTATAGTCCAACTCTCACATCCATACATGACTACTGGAAAAACCATAGCCTTGACTAGACGGAACTTTGTTGGCAAAGTAATGTCTCTGCTTTTTAATATGCTGTCTAGGTTGGTCATAACTTTCCTTCCAAGGAGAATACTATAAGCCAGGCATAATTCTAAGTGTGTTCCATTTATGAAATCATTTTATCTTCACAATCACCTTAATATTTCCCATTTTACAAATGAGAAAACTGAGTCCCAGAGAGAATAATTTGTATACAGTTTCATAGCTAGTAAAGTGGATGGCCATTTGCCCTGGAATATATTTTCTTGTCTCCAATAGATGATAAAATTATGATGAAAAATAAAATATACATGTAAAGTTCACCCTTGCTAGTATAGTCTCTGATTTTCTAATATGAAAAAGTCCTGCATACAACTGCTCAAGTGTAATTAGGTAACAATCATGACAATAACTATAGAACAAACCAGATAAATCTAAACCTGCCATACACAAGATATATGCAGTCTTTCTTGACATGCCTGACTAGTTGGAACCCACAGATCTAACCTCAGCCCTGATGAGAAAGTCAGCCTTCATATATCACCTTTAAAGTTCAGTTTCAGGCCCAGCAGACAGAATTTGGCTGGAGAGCTGCTTTTCAGAAAGTCATGAGCCATTGCTGCCACCAAAGGGTCTATAGAAAAGGAAAGAGCATCAAAGAAGAGAGATTTGTGAGTGAGTTCAGAACACCCATGTTCGCAAATTCCCCAGAGCATATGAAGGCTCATTTCTGCCTTTCTCGCTTTTTCCTTCAAAATTATAGTCATTTAAATTTTGTAATTTCTTACTCACATACTTATAACTTATATTTAATAACTCATTTTACATTTGGAATTATAATACTAAATCAGTAAAATAAGTATTTTCTTCTTCAGTGATCAAAAATTCATAATAATAATAAAACATGATATATTAATTTGGTTTCTTCCCAAGTTCCCTTACCATTAATCTCTGTAGTCTCTTTAATAATTAAGTATTAGAGAGCTGTAATATGTATTTTTTTAGAGCAGCCATTGTCTAAGCATCACTAACATTCTACTTACTCACTTCCCCTGCTATCAAAGAGTCTTATACTCCACCAATATGTGTTCATCTTTTCTAGCCATGTATTTTATTTCTGGATTTCTTTGCAATGTAGACATACACCACCTATATTCTGCAAGTGAAAATGAAAGTCACTCAGTCGTGTCCAACTCTTTTGCAACCCCATGAACTATAGTCCATGGAATTCTCCAGGTCAGAATACTGGAGTGGGTAGCCTTACCCTTCTCCAGGGGATCTTCCCAACCCAGGGATTGAACCCAGGTCTCCCTCATTGCAGGTGAATTCTTTATCAGCTGAGCTACAAGGGAAGCAAAGGCTTCCAATAATAAAATTAAGATAAAAAAACTGATGCCTTTAAGACTGAAAGATATGTTCTGAATGGATACATCGGAGAGTGAATATTTTTAAAATAGTATTACATAATTTGCTCAAACTACTGAGCAACTGAGAAAGAAGCAAACAGCAACCTGGCTATAGATTTGATCCTTAAACGGTAATATCAGTGGAGTGACAGTAAAGCCAGCTCCTGTAAGAGTTGGCTGCAACCTGATACTGCTTTAGAATTAATTATGTGTTTGAAGCCCTTGTAAATATGATACTGCCTCTTGGAGTAAAAACTGGTCATGAGCAATTTAAACCTTTTGATGAAAAATTATTATTCAGAAGTGAAAATTTCCCAACTGCAAAGATAAAGTTCTACATTTTTCAAGACTCCAGGCTCAAAAAACAAAACAAAACAAAACAAACACACTTGAATGTCATAAATATTTTTTATCCTTTTCAGTTATAGCGTGTTCTGGTTATGGGGAGGGGGAAGCATTGAATAATAAATACTTTCATAAGGTATTTCTGAAAATGATTCTGGTACAAGCAGTGAAAACCCATAGTTCTATAGAGTAGAAAGACTTGTTCACACAGGAAAGCATCTTTCATATTAATCTTTAAAGGTAAAAATTGACTAGGTAACCTGCTAATTCAGTTCATTCACCACAATTTATTTGCATAAACTAAACTGGTGTTTGCTAAATATCTCCTGCAAATGAAACTATGAAGGGGTTCAAGGAAAGGGAGGAAAACCACTTCTTTTTTCTTTCAGCAACAGTTACTAAGCACCTACTAGACGCAGGCACTGTTCTAGGTGCTCAGGATTTGGGTGGTGAATGAAAGTCATAAATGTCTACTTCATAATGTTATTTTAATATAGGGATAAGGTAAGAAGATGCACAGCCATAATAAGTGCTATAAAGAAAAATGGAGCAAGGAAATGAGCTAAAGACTGACATTAAGAGGAGTAGAGCAATGGTAGCTGACGGGGGCAGGTGGTCCTTCACTGAAAAGATGGGAAGATCCCTGGGAAGATCAGGCCAGGAAGAGTAAAGGAATGCAAAGGATCAAAGACAGAAACTGCTGAAATGTAAAACAACATGGAAGCCTGTGTAGCTGGAGGAGAGTGAGGAAGAGAAAAAGTAACAAGAGGTGAGGCCAGAGGTGTAAAAGACAGATTGCCTAGGGCCCTGTTGCTGTTGTTTAGTTGCTAAGTCATGTCCGACTCTTTGCAACCCCATGGACTGTAGCCCGCCAGGCTCCTCTGTCCATGAGATTTCCCAGGCAAGAGTACTGGAGTGGATTCCCATTTCCTTATCAGGGCATCTCCTCAACCCAGGGATCAAATCCACATCGCCTGTATTGGTAGACAGATTCTTTACCACTAGGCCACCAGGGAAGCCAGCTTAGAGTCCTACTATAGGTCATTCGAATGACTTTGACTTTGAGTAAGACGGAAGCCACGATAGATGTCAGAGCAGATTGAGAAGTGCTGTCATTGAGGCTTTTGAGTATTCACATACTGATTCAGGAAGTGCTGTCAAAGAATGGATGCAATCACGAATATATCATTAGCCAATAAACTCTGAGCATTTACTATGTTCCAGCTTATTTCACAAATGTACACAGTCAACCTGTCCTATAATCTAGTTTGAGAAACTTGAACCTTGGAGAGTTTACGAAACTAGTCCAGTATCACATAGTAGGTAGAGAAGAGCTGGCCTTCAAACACAAGCGTCTTGAATTCTGACTCCTTGCAAGGAAAGCTTTCACTTTCTGGTTTACTCCATGCCAGAGGATACAACAGAAGGGCTGGTTTGCTCGGTTTGGAAAACTGAAGATAGAGGAGCCTGAGGGCACAGTCATTCCAAGTAAAGGAAGGCCTGGAATGGTCAAGAAGAGGTTTTGTATGCCAGCAAGTTGTTGCCCACAGCAGAGTCTGATTTTGAAACCAGATAGGTGGTTTTATGAGGTCCTGATTCCAAAGGAAGCGTTTCCTCTTTGCTGAGATTTTTTTCCCCCCCCTATAACCAACCAAGGGTAAGAACAGTCACATGTCTAATTACACGCTGACTATTTGACTTCTCCCATAGACAGCAAGTCTTGGGAGGGCAGGAACCTAATGTCTTGTTCACTGTCGCTTTCCAGCTTCTAACAGCTTGCCTGCAGTAAGTGCTTGGGAACTAAGTGCTGGGAAGATGCAGCATTCACACAGCTAGCATTTGCTACGTTTAGTGATCAGTCAAACTCTGTCCGCCTGGATGTCAGTTATTCGCTATGCTCTTGGTTACCACTTGGGGAGAAGAGTTCCCACAGATTTCGAGACCTTGTTATCTGAAAGGGAAGTATCAACTCAACTAGGAAATGAACAGACATTGCTGGGTTATCAATTCCTGTCAGGGGACACCCCCTTATCACCCTGTCTTACTAATCAGGAGTAGCACCAATGATGTCACACAGGAAACAATATAGGGATGAAACAAGTTCCTGTTCCCAAAGGCTTAGCATCTGAAAGAAAATAACACACTTCTGGAAAAGGAAGTCAGTTATGCCTGATTAATCTAGAGTGATATGAGGGTCTGCAGTGAGTGTGAACTACTGAAATTCCATCAGTTTCAAAGAGGACTTAAGCTTTAAAGATGATATGGTCAATGTTCTACACCAAAGTTTTAAAAGTAAAGCTGTATCGAATGGGGGACTAAATTTTCAAAGAGTGGAAAGTGATGAAGAAATGGGAATGAATGGAGAAAACAAAAACTGAAATTTTCTGTAGGAAAAAGTGTAAAGGATGTTGCTCCGTGGAAAGCATCTTAGGAAGCCTTCCTTGGAAGTTTTATAAAGTGATCTAGATTCCAGAACAATAACTGTTTATATAAATTGACTTCTTTGCGTCTCTGAATCTCCTTAAACTTATGTTTAAATATGTACATCTATTGAAAAATGAATTGACCTAATGGTTTACATCAGAAATTCCAACATTCTATTCTCGATCCTGCAAGTTACAAGTTGTGCGACCTTGGAAAACTACTTAACCTTTTAAGTTTATCAATTTTCTCTTTTATAAAATGGGCACAGTAATACATCTCTGTTTTCCAATACAGATTATATAAGAGTGCATCTAAGATATTTAGTATATAATTGCCACAGTAGATGCGCTAAATAGATAGCAGTGACTATTATCACAATAATTCTTTAATCAGTTTCTCAATATTATAAGATGATTTGTTTCTACTCTAAGAACAAAACAAAGGTAAGAATCATTGATATAGAACAGTAAGTAGTTCTCAACGTGTGTTTTGTGGAGCTCTTAGTCCCCCAGACCATTTAAGTGTTTCTGAAAGATAAAAGCTGTTTCTATAATACAACAAGGTTATTTTTATTTTTGTTGTGCTGACATTTGCACTGATGTTGCAAAAGCAATTGTAGATAAATCTACTGATCTCTTGACACAAATCAGGGCAGCAGCACCAAACTTTAATAATGGTCAGTGTATTCTCTTGTTGTATGTACTTCTAGTTCTTAAAAAGTCCATTTTACATAAGGTCCTTGATAAATAAAATGAATTTTATTTATTAAGGTCCTGCTCTTAAGTAAATATCTTTTTAAATATTATATAAAACTGAATATGAAATACACATAAAACAATTTTACTGCACAAATAAGTATGAGAGTGATCTCTAGGTAAAGCACTTATGCAAATTCTTTCCCATCTTTCTTCCTTTATTTTTGGCAGAATACCATTTTTATTTTAAAGAACAACTGAAGAAAAATTATGGCTACACACATGAGTATTTGGGATCTTTTTTTTTTTTAATGAATGATGTGAATCCATCAGTTCAGAAAAGAAACTCCCAATATTTGTTGCAAGTAATAGAATAAGATTGCCAAGTGGAAATTTATTTTGAAAAACTGTATTTACCATGGTGAACTTGAAAGTGTCCCCAAACTTACAGACATTTCTGATAGGATTGGTGGGATATAAATGAATATGATTTTTTGACTTTGTAAATTATATCAACATTTGAAAAATCTATGTAACTCAATAAACCAATATTTTCCAAGTAACAAACGTATGATGTTACAAAATCAACCTTACATGTGTAACTGGTATTCAAAATGCAAAACAGACCTATGAGTTTTAACATTACATAGTATAAGAAAAGCTCATTGATAGGACTTTAAATTCTACACAGCAACTAATCTTAAAGAAACCACCATATGTCAAGTATTGGTACAGTATCAAAGAAGAATATACACAATTGGAAAGGCTATTAAATGCTTCTTTCCCAACAACATATCTGTGTGAAGATAGATTCTTTATATGCTTCAACCAAAGCAACATATGGCAAAAGAAACGCAGATGTAGTATGAGTGTCCAGCTGCCTTCTTCGGTCTGTTCTTGGCTGGGTGTGTGTTATAATTTATACAAACTGATGATTAATTATTTATACAAATTGAGCCCCTAGAAGGATAGAGAGCTTAAAAAAGAGATTGCATGAACTTATGTGCCTATTGCTAATGAATGTTGGTTAAGGTTTAATGCATACACATAATTTGTTGGACAGTGTTCTTAAAGCTCCAAGATCGAATTGAAAAAGGTTAACTCACCAGTGTGTCCTGAAATGCTATTGCTTTAGATTTTCCTCAATCACATTTTACTGAATTATCTTTGGTATGTATTTTATATTTTATTTTGAGACTTTTTTCCCCTATGAACATCATATCACACTCAAGTGCAAGATTCATTTCAGACTCAGTTCAGGTCAGTCACTCAGTCATGTCCAGCTCTTTGTGACCCCATGAATTGCAGCACGCCAGGTCTCCCTGTCCATCACCAGCTCCCAGAGTTCACCCAAACTCATGTCTATCAAGTCAGTGATGCCATCCAGCCATCTCATCCTCTGTCGTCTCCTTCTCCTCCTGCCCCCAATCCCTCCCAGCATCAGGGTCTTTTCCAATGAGTCAACTCTTTGCATGAGGTAGCCAAAGTATTGGAGTTTCAGCTTCAACATTAGTCCTTCCAATGTACACCCAGGACTGATCTCCTTTAGGATGGACTGGTTGGATCTCCTTGCAGTCCAAGGGACTCTCAAGAGTCTTCTTCAACACCACAGTTCAAAAGAATAAATTATTCTGCACTCAGCTTTCTTCACAGTCCAACTCTTGCATCCATACATGACCACTGGAAAAACCATAGCCTTGACTAAACGGACCTTTGTTGGCAAAGTAATGATAGAATTAAAACTGTAAAAATGAAAGTGTTAGTCACTCAGTTATGTCTGGTTCTGTGACCACATGAACTGCAGCCTACCAGGCTCCTCTGTCCATGGAATTCTCCAGGCAAGAATACTGGAGTGTGTAACAATTCCCTTCTCCAGGGGATCTTCCTGACCCAGGGATCAAACACAGGTAGTTAGAATTAAACCTTAAAGTAACTGAATTTGAAAAGGAAATTTATGACTGGGGGCTAAATTAGTATTTGCTATCTCCTATAGCTAACAATAGGGGTTTCCCTCATAAATCAGTTGGTAAAGAATCTGCCTGCATGCAGGAGATCCTATTCTTAGGTCAGGAAGATCCCCTGGAGAAGGAAATAGCAACCCACTCCAGTATCCTTGTCTGTGGAATCCCATGGACAGAGGACTCCGGCAGGCTATAGTTCATGGGGGTCACAAAAGTCAGATATGACTTAGCAACTAAACCACCACCATAGCTAACCATTAAAATCTTTGGTTTTATACATAGACATCACCAGATGGTCAATACCCAAATCTGATTGATTATATTCTTTGTAGCCAAAGATGGAAAAGCTCTATACAATCAACAAAAATAAAAATATGAGCTGACTGTACCTCAGATCATGAACTCCTTATTGCAAAATTCAGACTTAAGTTGAAGAAAGTAGGGAAAATCACTAGGCCATTCAGGTATGACCTAAATCAAATCCCTTATGATTATACAGAGGAAGTGACAAATAGATTCAAGGGATTGGATCTGATAGACTGCCTGAAGAACTATGGACAGAGGTGTGTGATATTGTACAAGAAGCAGTGATCAAGACCATTCCCAAGAAAAAGAAATGCAAGAAGGCAAAATGGTTGTCTGAGGAGGCCTTACAAATAGCTGATAAATGAAGAGAAGTAAAAGGCAAAGGAGAAAATGAAAGATATACCTCTCTAAATGCAGAGTTCCAAAGTATAGCAAGGACAGATAAGAAAGTCTTCCTCCGCTATCAATGCAAAGAAATAGAGGAAAACACCAAAATGGGAAAGAGTAGAGATCTCTTCAAGAAAATTGGAGATACCAAGGGAATATTTCATGCAAAGATGGGCACAATAAAGGACAGAAATAGGATGGACCTAACAGAAGATATTAAAAAGAGGTGGCAAGATTACACAGAAGAACTATACAAAAAAGATGTTAATGATCCAGATAACCACAATGGTGTGATCACTCAACTAGACCCAGACATACTGGAGTGCAAAGTCAGGTGGATCTCAGGAAGCATTACTATGAACAAAGCTACTGGATGTGATGGAATTCCATCTGAGCTATTTCAAATCCTAAAAGATGATGCTGTGAAAGTGCTGCACTCAATATGCCAGCTAATTTGGAAAACTCAGCAGTGGCCGCAGGACTGGAAAAGGTCAGTTTTCATTCCAATCCCAAAGAAAGGCAATGCCAAAGAATGTTCAAACTACAATACAGTTGCACTCACTTCACATGCTAGCAAGATAATGCTCAAAATCCTTCAATCTAGGACCAAGAACTTCCAGATGTACAAGTATGTAAACCAAGAATTTCAAGATATACAAGCTGGATTTAGAAAAGCCAGAGGAACCCGAGATCAAATTGCCAACATCCGTTGGATAATTTAAAAAGCAAGAAAATTCCAGAAAAACATGTATTCTGCTTCATTGATTAAGCTAAAGCCTTTGACTGTGTGGACCACAACAAACTGTGGAAATTTTTTATTTTTTTATTTATTTATTTATTTATTTTTAATTTATTTATTTTTTATTTTACTTTACAATTCTGTATTGGTTTTGCCATACATTGATGGCAATACCAGACAACCTTACCTGTCTCCTGAGAAACCGGTATGCAGGTCAAGAAGCAACAGTTAGAACTGGACAAAGAACAATGGACCTGTTCCAAATTGAGAAAGGAGTACATCAATGCTGTATATTGTCACCCTGCTTATTTAACTTCTATGCAGAGTACATCATGAGAAATGCCAGACTGGATGAAGCACGAGCTGGAATCAAGATATCAGGGAGAAATAGCAATAACCTCAGATATGCAGATGACACTACCCTAATAGCAGAAAGCAAAGGGGAATTAAAGAGTCTCTTGATGAAGGTGAAAGAGGAGAGTGGAAAAGTAGGCTTAAAACTCAACATTCAAAAAATGAATATCAATGAACATGGTATATTTCTCCATCTATTAGTGTCCTCTTTGATTTCTTTCACCAGTGTTTTATAGTTTTCTATATATAGGTCTTTAGTTTCTTTAGGTAGATATATTCCTAAGTATTTTATTCTTTTCATTGCAATGGTGAATGGAATTGTTTCCTTAATTTCTCTTTCTATTTTCTCATTATTAGTGTATAGGAATGCAAGGGATTTCTGTGTGTTGATTTTATATCCTGCAGCTTTACTATATTCATTAATTAGCTCTAGTAATTTTCTGGTGGAGTCTTCAGGGTTTTCTATGTAAAGGATCATGTCATCTGCAAACAGTGAGAGTTTTACTTCTTCTTTTCCAATTTGGACTCCTTTTATTTCTTTTTCTGCTCTGATTGCTGTGGCCAAAACTTCCAGAACTATGTTGAATAGTAGCAGAGAAGCTGAGCACCCTTGTCTTGTTCCTGACTTTAGGGGAAATGTTTTCAATTTTTCACCATTTAGGATAATGTTTGTTGTGGGTTTGTCATATATGGCTTTTATTATGTTGAGGGATGTTCCTTCTATTCCTGCTTTCTGGAGAGTTTTTATCATAAATGAATGTTGAATTTTATCAAAGGCTTTCTCTGCATCTATTGAGATAATCATATGGTTTTTATTTTTCAATTTGTTAATGTGGTGAATTACATTGATTGATTTGTGGATACTGAAGAATCCTTGCATCCCTGGGATAAAGCCCACTTGGGTCATGGTGTATGATCTTTTCAATGTGTTGTTGGATTCTGATTGTTAGAATTTTGTTAAGGATTTTTGCATCCATGTTCATCAGTGATATTGGCCTGTAGTTTTCCTTTTTTGTGGCATCTTTGTCAGGTTTTGGTATTAGGGTGATGGTGGCCTCATAGAATGAGTTTGGAAGTTTACCTTCCTCTGCAATTTTCTGGAAGAGTTTGAGTAGGATAGGTGTTAGCTCTTCTCTAAATTTTTGGTAGAATTCAGCTGTGAAGTTGTCTGGACCTGGGCTTTTGTTTGCTGGAAGATTTCTGATTACAGTTTCCATTTCCGTTCTTGTGATGGGTCTCTTAAGATTTTCTATTTCTTCCTGGTTCAGTTTTGGAAAGTTGTACTTTTCTAAGAATTTGTCCATTTCTTCCACGTTGTCCATTTTATTGGCATATAATTGCTGATAGTGGTCTCTTATGATCCTTTGTATTTTTGTGTTGTCTGTTGTGATCTCTCCATTTTCATTTCTAATTTTATTGGTTTGATTTTTCTCCCTTTGTTTCTTGATGAGTTTGGCTAATGACTTGTCAGTTTTATTTATCCTTTCAAAAGTCTACAAGCAGTAAATGCTGGAGAGGGTGTGGAGAAAAGGCAACCCTCTTACACTGTTGGTGGGAATGCAAACTAGTACAGCCACTATGGAGAACAGTGTGGAGATTCCTTAAAAAACTGGAAATAGAACTGCCCAATCCCACTGCTGGGCATACACACTGAGGGAACCAGAATTGAAAGAGACACGTGTACCCCAATGTTCATCACAGCACTGTTTATAATAGCCAGGACATGGAAGCAACCTAGATGTCCATCAGCAGATGAATGGATAAGAAAGCTGTGGTACATATACACAATGGAGTATTACTCAGCCATTAAAAAGAATACATTTGAATCAGTTCTAATGAGGTGGATGAAACTGGAGCCTATTATACAGAGTGAAGTAAGCCATAAGGAAAAACACCAATACAATATACTAACACATATATATGGAATTTAGAAAGATGGTAACGATAACCCTGTATGTGAGACAGCAAAAGAGACACAGACGTATAGAACAGTCTTTTGGACTCTACAGGAGACAGAGGGTGGGATGATTTGGGAGAATGGCATTGAAACATGTATAATATAAGAAACGAATCGCCAGACCAGGTTCAATGCAGGATACAGGATGCTTGGGGCTGGTGCACTGGGATGACCCAGAGAGATGGTATGGGGAGGGAGGTGGGAGGGGGGTTCAGGATTGGGAACATGTGTATACCTGTGGTGGATTCATCTTGATGTATGGCAAAACCAATACAGTATTGTAAAGTAAAATAAACTAAAATTTTTTTAAAAAATGAATATCAAGGCATCTAGTCCCAACACTTCATGGCAAATAGATGGGGAAACAGTGGAAACAGGGAAAGATGTTATTTTCCTGGACTCCAAATCATTGCAGATGATGACTGCAACCATGAAATTAAAAGATACCTGCTCCCTAGAAGAAAAGCTATGACCGACCTCAACAGCATATTAAAAAGCAGAGACATTATTTTGCTTATAAAGGTCTATATAGTCAAAGTTACGGTTTTTCCAGTAATCATATATGGATATGAGAGCTGGACATAAAAAAAGCCAAGCACTGAAGAACTGATGCATTGGAACTGTGGTGCTGGAGAAGACTCTTGAGAGTCCCTAGGACTGCAAGGAGATCAAACGTGTCAATCCTAAAGGAAATCAACCCTGAATATTCAGTGGAAGGACTGATGCTGAAGCTGAACCTCCAATACTTTGGCTACCTAATGGGAAGAGCCGACTCACTGGAAAAGATCCTGATGCTGGTAAAAATTGAAGGCAGGAGGATAAGAGGATGACAGAGGATGAGATGGTTGGATGGTATCACTGACTCAATGGACATGATTTTGAGCAAATTCCAGGAAACAGTGAAGGACAGGGAAGCCTGGCATGCTGTAGTCCATGGAGCTGCAAAGAATCGGACAGGACTGAGTGACTGAACAACAACAAAATTTTTGGAAAACCTAGTAATCTGGAGAAGGCAATGGCACCCCACTCTAGTACTCTTGCCTGGAAAATCCCACAGACGGAGGAGCCTGGTAGGCTGCAGTCCATGGGGTCGCTAAGTTGGATGGACATGACTGAGCAACTTCACTTTCACTTTTCACTTTCATGCATTGGAGAAGGAAATGGCAACCCACTCCAGTGTTCTTGCCTGGAGAATCCCAGGGACGGGGGAGCCTGGTGGGCTGCCGTCTCTGGGGTCGCACAGAGTTGGACATGACTGAAGTGACTTAGCAGTAATTAATCATTAATTACTACTCACTATTATGGACCTTATGAATGAGAAGGGAAAGTGACTTTCCAAGAGTCAAACACCTACATAATTTTAAATATAATTCAAAAACTATATTCAGTGCTTTCCTCTCATATCCTACTCTCTAGGTAACAATAAACTTACCTTTCATTTCTAGGTTATAGAAGGACAAAGGGGAAGATGTTTATGTGTGAATTGTCTTTCTATATGTGAATTATCTTTCATAATTTATCTTTCATAAATCCTTGAGGGAATTTACTTTTTTTAGTCATGACTCTAAGTCAGACCATATTTAACAACTGTTTTTTTCTTTTTTTTTTCAATTTTAATTCCTGCATGTTATTCTTTGGGAAAAAAAAAAATACAGTGATCACTTTGGTGGGTATAACAGTTGTTCTTGACTCAAACTTTATATATCATGCTATTCAGAATTCCACAAAAGAATAAAAGTATTTAAATCATATCAATACGTTCCTGTAGGTTCTTGAAATGTCCCTCAGTTTTATGCTAGTTCAAAAAATAATGTAAAACTTTCATGAAAATGACTGTGGCTTAGTCATGTGTGACTCTTTAAAACTCATGGACTAGTTGTGTCTAACTCGTTGAGACCCATGGACTGTAACCTCCAGGCTCCTCTGTCCATGGAATTCTGCAGGCAAGAACACTGGAGTGGGTAGCCATTCCTTCTCCAAGGGGTATTCTGGACCCAGGGACTGAACCTAGTTCTCCTGCATTGCAGGCAGATTGTTTACTGTCTGAGTCACCAGGGAGGCCCTTCCATGTGCTTTTTTAAAATAAAAGAATTAAATTTCGGGTGATAAACAAATATCATCACCACTGTGAGATGTCAACTTACTGTATTTCCTTAATATCTTGCTACTATATCAAACATTATTGAAAGTTAGGCAAGCCTGCGGTGGGCAATTTATTTGCATGTGTTTGTGAATCTTAAGGGTCTGCAAGATGAATTGGGGCCCTTGTGATAAAGCATTTCTTGAATACTTGCTTGTTCCAAATCAGAAGATTTGAATATCAGGTGTTCATGTCCTGCCACATTCTTTTTCGTAATTTTGCTTCCTTATGCTGATACCCTACATGGAAATTTCAGATTAGTATTTCAGTCATATTACTTTTCTCTGTGAGTTCATTTATTAACATAGAACATACAGCTTGTAATACAACCCCATATGTGTGCTTTCAGCAATCTGATCCATTTCAAAAAATTCTGTGCAATATGATAGCCAATGACAGACTTACATTTTGAAAGTATTTACATGAAAGTGATTTTTTAAATGTGCTCAGACATGACATATTTTCATACTATTGAATTGAAGAAATGGATTCTTAAATACTTTGAAGTCATTTCTACTAAAAATAAATATATCATTTTCTTTCCAGATATCAAGATAAGTAATAGTGTTTGGTGATACTGCCCTGAAAGGGAATTTTAGTCTTCAACTCGTGATGGTAATTCCTAACAAAACTAGCTATCCTTCAGTTGTTGCAGCTGTAAAGCTGAATGTCAAGTTCACAGTTTGCATATTTGTGCAGATTTGTTTAGAAAATGGGCTCTGTTGTGAACTTGTTTCAAAATTACCAAATGGGTGTGTAATGAAAACACATCTGCTAAACAAAAGAGAAAGACTAAGTTTGAGAAAGGAATTAGCAAGAAAACATTAGTTTTAAAAGTTCTTTTATAATTAAATTGTGTTGCAAATGAAGTGGATCTTTTCCCAAACATGCTCTTCATAGCATCCATAATCATCAAATAGCAGGCACTCCAGACAGAGCCAGAAGCAGATCAGCCAAAAGGAATTAAGAATAAAGCAGAAGAGAGGGTGGCAGTGGAGGTGAGGTTGCAGTGGTGTGATCCTCCAATATCACATACCAACGATCCACTTTAGCATGATGTTTAAAGAAAAAAACAAGATGACTCTGTGTGCCTTTCATAACATTATACAGGAGGTGCTGATCAAAACCATCTCCAAGTAGAAGACACAAAAAGGTAAAATAACTGTCTGAAGAGGTCTTACAAACAGCTGAGAAAAGAAACGAAGTAAAAGGCTAAGTAGAAAAGGAAAGATAGATCCATTTGAATGCAGAGTTCCAAAGAACAGCAAGAAGAGATAAAAAAGACTTCCTAAGTGAATAATGCAAAGAAATAGAGGAAAACATTAGAAGGGGAAAGATTAGAGATCTCTTCAAGAAAATTAAGAGATACTAAGGCAATATTTCATGCAAAGATGGGCACAATAAAGGACAGAAATGGTATGAACTCAATAGAAGCAGAAGTTATTAAGAAGAGGTGGCAAGAATACACAGAACTATACTAAAAAGATCTTAATGATCCAGATAACCATGATGGTGTGACCACTCACCTAAAGCCAGACATCCTGCAGTGCAAAGCCAAGTCGGCCTCAGGAAGCATCACTACAAATAAAGCTAGTGGAGGTGATGGAATTCCAGGGGAGCTATTTCAAATCCTGAAAGATGATGCTGTGAAAGTGCTACACTCAATATGCCAGCAAATTTGGAAAACTCAGCAGTGGCTGCAGAACTGGAAAAGGTCAGTTTTCATTCCAATCCAAAAGAAGGGCAATGCCAAATTGCACAATTGCAATCATCTCACAAGCTAGCATAGTAATGCTCAAAATTCTCCAAGCTGGGATCAAGATTGCTGGGAGAAATATCAATAACCTCAGATATGCAGATGACACCATCCTTATGGCAGAAAAGTGAAGAAGAACTAAAGAGCCTCTTGATAAAAGTGAAAGAGGAGAGTGAAAAAGTTGGCTTAAAGCTCAACATTGAGAAAATGAAGATCATGGCATCCAGTCCCATCTCTTCATGGGAAATAGACGAGGAAACAGTAGAAACAGTGGCTGCCTTTATTTTTCTGGGCTCCAAAATCACTGCAGATGGTGACTGCAGCCATGAAATTAAAAGATGCTTACTCCTTGGAAGAAAAGTTATGACCAACCTAGATAGCATATTAAAAAGCAGAGACATTACTGTGCCAACATTACTGTGCCAAGACATTACTTTGCCAAGAAAGGTCTGTCTAGTCAAAGTTATGGTTTTTCCAGTGGTCATGTATGGATGTGAGAGTTGGACTATAAAGAAAGCTGAGTTTCAAAGAATTGATGCTTTTGAGCTGTGGTGTTGAAGACTTTTGAGAGTCCCTTGGACTGCAAGGAGATCCAACCAGTCCAACCTAAAGGGGATCAGTCCTGGGTGTTCATTAGAAGGACTGATGTTGAAGCTGAAACTCCAACAATTTGGCTACCTGACCTGGAGAGCTGACTCATTTGAAAAGACCCTGATGCTGGGAAAGATTGAGGGCAGGAGGAGAAGGGGACGACAGAGGATGAGATGGTTGGATGGCATCATTGACTCAATGGACATGGGTTTGGGTGGACTCCAGGAGTTGGTGATGGACAGGGAGGCCTGGCGTGCTGCAATTCATGGGGTCACAAAGAGTCAGACACAACTGAGCGACTGAACTGAACTGAACTGAGGCTTCAACAGTATGTGAATTGAGAACTTTCAGATGTTCAATCTGGATTAAAAAAAGGCAGAGGAACCAGAGAATAAATTGCCAAAATCTGTTGGATCATTGAAAAGGCAAGAGAGTTCCAGAAGAACATCTATTTCTGCTTCATTGACTCCTCTAAAGTCTTTGTGCAGATCACAACAAACTGTGGAACATTCTTCAAGAGATGGGAATACTTGACCACCTTGCTGCTGCTGCTAAGTCACTTCAGTCGTGTCCAACTCTATGCAACCCCATAGACGGCAGCCCACCAGGCTCCCCCATCCCTGGGTTTCTCTAAACAAGAATACTGGAGTGTGTTGCTATTTCCTTCTCCAATGCATGAAAGTGAAAAGTCAAAGTGAAGTCGCTTAGTCATGTCTGACTTTTAGCGACCCCATGGACTGCAGCCTACCAGGCTCCTCCGTCCATGGGATTTTCCAGGCAAGAGTACTGGAGTTGGGTGCCATTGCCTTCTCCACCTTACCTCCTGAGAAACCTGTATGCAGGTCAAGAAGCAACAGTTAGAACTGGACATGGAACAATGGACTGGTTCCAAATTGGGAAAGAAGTACATCAAGGCTGTGTATTTTCACCTTGCTTATTTAACTTATGTGCAGAGTACATCATGCAAAATGCTGGACAGGATGAAGCACAAGCTGGAATCAAGATTGCCAGAAGAAATATCAATAACCTCAGATATGTAGATGACACCACTCTAATGGCAGAAAGTACAGAGGAATAAAAGAACCTCTTGATGAAAGTGAAAGAGGAGAATGAATAAGCTGGCTTAAAACTCAACTTTTAGATAATTGACGATCTGGTGACATCACTTCATGGCGAATAGATGGGGAAACAATGGAAACATTGAGAGACTTTATTTGGGGGGGCTCCAAAATCACTGCAGATTGTGACTGCAGCCATGAAATTAAAAGACGCTTGCTCCTTGGAAGAAAAGCTATGAAAAATCTAGACAGCATATTAAAAACCAGAGACTTTACTGACAAAGGTCTGTATAGTCAAAGCTTTGGTTTTTCCAGTAGTCACATATGGATGTGAGAGTTGGACCATAAGGAAAGCTGAGAGCCGAAGAATTGATGCTTTTGAACTGTGGGGTTGGAGAAGACTCTTGAAAGTCCCTTGGACTGCAAGGAGATCAAAGTGTCCAATTGATCTAAACTGCCTTTAGATCAATCCTAAAGAAAATCAACCCTGAATATTCTTTGGAAGGACTGATGTTGAAGCTGAAGCTCCAATACTTTGGTCACCTGATGGGAAGAACTGATTCATTGGAAAAGACCATGATGCTGGGAAAGTTTGAAGGGAGGAGGAGAAGGAGATGACAGAGGATGAGATGGTTGGACGGCATCACTGACTTGATGGACATGAGTTTGAGAAAACTCTAGGAAGTAGTGAAGGACAGGGAAGCCTGGCGTGTTGTAGTCCATGGGGTTGCAAAAAGTAGGACACAACTCAGCAACTGAACTGGTGTTTCTTTCACCAATTGGTGGAGCAAAAATTTTTAAAGAGATTTCTCTGATTTTCTTTCATTCAGGGTGTCAGTATTTTGACTGATTCAAGTGCCACCTCATCAGTGAGATATTTCTCTCAATATGAATTTGTACAAAAACAAGTATATCCAAGTATATGTACATATGTGTATGTACATGCATACTGAGAAAAAAACCTTACTGGTAGCATATACATATTTGCAGGTACCCTTCATGATATCTTATTCCACTCCCTCCCCACTTTTCTTTTGTTTGTACCATTTAACATACCATGTATTTCCTTGATTATTTAATATCTACTCCACCCAAAATAAAAACCTCATAAGAACAGCAGCTATCTCTAATTCTCTAGTATATCTCTCAAACCAGTATCTGACACAGGGTGGACATCCTTAAGAATGTGTTATTTAGTGAATGAATCGGTCAATCAAATACGAGCTTCCTTTCACACTAAGAGAAATATTATAACCATCTGTCCAGAGTGCTTTGGTGTACTTCTCTCTGGGTAAAGAGATTTCATGTTTCTCTAAAAATAGCCACATTTCTTAGAAGAACACTCCAAAAATGATTAAAATATCTTTGTACATATGGAAGCATATCATGTCTTCCCTGTACATTATCTTCATATGAGAAATAAATTTGCTCCTAGCTTATAAACCTGTACTTGGTCATTGATTATTATAATCAGTCTTTCTTCACGCACTATATGAGAATTTAAAATTTTCTATACATCTTTCTAAGTGAAGCTTAGTGATGCCTTCTCCAAAGAGCTTTTTTCTATTTGAATAAGCTAGCCTTAATAGTATTAATTCAAGAAGGAAAGAAGGCAGGAAGGAAGGAAAGATGGGGGGAGAAAGGGAGGGAGGGAAAAAGGGGAGAGGGTAGAAAAGGGAAGGAGGGGAGAAAGAAAGAAAGAAATTCACTGATGGCATTATAGAACATGCTTCTCAGTTCTCTCTTCCTTAATGATAAAATTGTAAATAATAATTGGACACTAGAGAACAAAATTGATCCCTGAGTTCCCTTTCACCAAACTCAAAGTCTGCCAGGAGCAGAAAGGAATCTTTTCATATGCAAAGCCAACCAATTACATTATCCCCCAAGGTTAAAACCCCACAGTAGCTTCCCATAGCTGATAAACAGAAGAACTGCATCCAAAGCACAGCCTCAGTGTCCACTAGGCCTGTTACTTGCTTATCTCCCTAGTCTCAATCACCACTCTCTCTCGTTGTCTATGCACTCAGGCCAAACTGCCTTCTCTCTAAATTCTCCACTTTCCTTGTAAACACCAGGCCTTTGATCTTACCATTCTGTTTATAAAGCTCTTTTTCATCCCACTGCCTCCTACGAACGCTAGAAGCTTCTCCTTACCTCCTCACGTTCTAGCCCAGGTTCCTTTGCTACATAGAAAGCCCCGCCCTTTCCATCTCCCTCTCTGCCCTCCTTTCTAGCACATATCTTTGTTCATAATCATACATCCTTTTGCACTCTCATTTGACTAATATCTCTTTTCCCAACTAGTCCATAGTAGAGCAGGGCTGCCTCTCTTGCTCTTCAGTGTTTCCTTTTAGCCTCAAAACAGTGCCTTGCATATGTAATACAGGAGGCCATTAATACTTGCTGAATAAATGAAAACGTTGTTTTCACTGCATTGCTAATGCAAATCAACCATTATCTTAAAATACTCTTTGCTTAATACAGCAATAATTAAAGTATAAAATCGTGTTTCTAGCTTCTCCTTGTTGGGATAGGCATAGGTAGTTTAGGAGCAGTAAATGTAGAAGGCTTGTCAGGCATCGAGAAGTTTCATTATCATGGGCTTCCCAACTGTTCTGAGTTCCTATAAGTCCACTTAATGACAAGACACTCATTTCCATTGGGAATAAAGAAGGCAGTAGCACTGATGAAAGAACACTGAATTAGTTTTGCGTGTGATCTTCAAGAAAAGAATTTTATGACAAAATGTTGACAGTAATGAAATTAACAAAAGAGGGAAAGTAAGAAAATGGACAAGAAACCCACCCAGACCCTGCTGAACATTTCCAGGGAAATAAATATTTAGTTACTCCATAGTGAGAATGCCATGTTTTTGTGATGTGAAATGTTTCATGCCTCACAGCACAGAAAGTTAAGAGAGATCAGTCAGTAATCAAAGGAGCAACACCATTCGTTAACCAAAGCAAGAGATGACACAAAGATGATAGATGAAGTGTCTCTTTAGAAATGGTAAAAAATGAATGAAGACTTCAGACATTAAAATCAATCTGGTTTCCCCCTGGGATTTCTGAGAAGATTTTATATTTTTCTCATAGTTTTATATGCATTTAAGCCCAGAAAATGCCTCTCTTTCAGTACACACTCAAATCAACAAAATGATTAGAATATACAGAGAAAGGAGATTGGGCATTGGCTGAGCTTTTTTATCCTGGATCTTGGATTGACTAGTTGTGTAACCTTGACAAAATCACTTGATCTCTCACTTGAGTCTTACTTACCTATAGTACAGAATTTAGTGAGAAACATACAAATGACTGTAACTGTACCTTTTAACACAAGATGGAGAGGTGATGGCTGTTAATGTCTTCTTTCATTGTATATATGTGTGTGTGTATGTGTGTGTGTGTGTGTGTGAAATCAAGGTATGCATCACAGTGCTGAGAAGGCTTTCTTTGGTATCCCTCCAGAATCTCTTCCTAACCTGCCCAGTGATGCATAGAATGACTCAGATGGGGAAGAGCATCTCATTCTATAATTAGCATTAGAAACTAACATTCAATTCGCCCAGGGAGAGGTGACACAAAGAATTTCATACTAAGACTTAAAAAGATTTCAAGGAGCTCTTTTTCTGAGAGCAAAATTCTGACAAGGTTAAGACGAGAAGGGGAGTGAATGCTGACGAATGCAGAAGAATAGAAATGAGAAGACTTAGCGCACCAGGGGCACATCTTACTTATTTCACATCTTTGCCTGAAGCTGGCCCAAGAGAGTAACTTGGCGAGGACAGTGACACAGACTCCAGCTGTTGGTGGCAAGCACCTCATCTTTATCCCCAGGAGAATGCAAGTTTATAGGGTTGTACTTTGGGCCCATTTCACACTGAGACTACTTAGACATATTAGCGATGGTACCCACCCCTAAGAATTGCACCTATGAGAGCCCATCTGATTATAAAATAGCAAAAGGAATATACTGGAATATGAGCGTTTACAACATGAAGAGCAATGATAGTTCAGGTAGGGTTCATGTAACTTTTGCTTGGTTTTGGCTATGTTCTTATATCATTTCTGTTTTCCTATTTATTTGTCAGAAGAAAAGCATGCTTTTAAAAAAAAAATCCATAGAATACGGAGACATTCTGGGCATTTAACATATCCTTTGCTTAGTAATAAGAACCCATAGCTAAGAATCACAGTACAGATGGCACATGCAATTACTAGGACAATGCAGAGCTTCCGACAGTCTCATCTTGTCTGATTTTGATAAAATAACAATCCAATGAAAATGAGTTTCTATATGCTGGCATATTTCAGACTGAACTTTAAATAACAGTGTCTTGCTCTGTATCCAAAGTTGGTTCACAATATCTTTGTCCTCAATACCCTTCAAGCGCAGTTTTTCCCTGTTTCCATGAACTTTTCTTTGTCTTTTGCCAAAATCACTGAGAAAGAGTAAGATGCAAATAAAGTTCAGAAAGCTACTGAGTCTCTGCGAGTGTATATATAACCAATGCCATGTTGACCAACATTCCAGAGGTCTGTGGAAAACACAGAGATGGGTAAAAAGAATTCAAAAAATTAAGTTATTGATATTCCACAGAGAACCAGCAATCTGACAGCAGTGACAAGGTCTATTTGGAAACCTGATGGATGAGACAGATATATCAGTCAGAAAGAGAATTATTTCTGGGACCACTTAGGTCATCTTTCCCAAAGCCTTTCACTGGAGTGATATTTACTAGGCAATTCCCACTCCCAGGACCTTTCTCAATGGACATCTTAAAGACACAGACGGCTTTCTAACACATTCAGGTGTTTAGAGCCCCCTCCCCTCCTGCACCAAACAACCTGCTTCTTGGCCTTGTTTAACAATCCAAGAATCCTTCCAAGACTTGAAATCCAAACTCAAATCCTGTCAAGAATGACTATCCTTATGATGATGCGTTCACAAAATTGCTTCCAGACTAGATGGAGGAAGGAGGATGGAGAGAAAGAGAAAAGATAATTATGGTGAAATACAGGATTTGTATACCCTCGTGTGCCACTATAATGCCACTATAAATGCCAATTCTTGGTATTGCTTTGAACTTAAGTATTGGGTTTCCCTGTTGGCTCAGTGGTAAAGAATCTGCCTGCCAATGCATGAGACGTGGGTTTGACCCCTGTGTTGCAAAGATTCCCTGGAGAAGGAAATGGCCACTCACTCCAGTATTCTTGCCTGGGAATTCCCATGGACAGAGGAGCCTGGCAGGCTATAGTCTGTGGGGTCACAAAAGAGTCGGACATGACTTAGCGACTAAGCAATAACAACTGAATGCCCTTGAATGGGTCCAAGAAGGACTTTCTTAATATTAAAAGCAAAAGTGAAGTCTTTCAGTCATGTCCTACTCTTTGTGACCCCATGGACTGTAGCACACCAGGATCCTCTGTCCATAGGATTTTCCAGGCAAGAAGACCGGAGTGGGTTGCCATTTCCTTCTCCAGTCTTAATATTAAAGAGTGAATTAAAGAGTAGTCAGAGACTAGCATGGAGTTTTGTGTTTTAGTCTCCCAACTGCACATGGCGGGCAGACTATCAGAACAGAGACTATTGAGTTACAGATTTACAAGGGGCTCCCAAAAATCAGTTAGTTCCTACCTCTTCTCCCATGTAAGATGTTCTGAATCTTTTTAATAAATCAAAATAAAATCTTATCTAAAATATCTCTGACAGCTACTGTTTCTCCTCAACAAAATGTTCTGTTTAGAAAGCTTCCAATGTGTAAGTCAAGTTTGGCTGTAATTTAAAATAATTTATTTATTTTTTATCTTGTTTCAACATTTTACATATTACTTTCCACATTACACTTACACATATGTATGCCTATTTCTGTTGTATTTTAGATAAATGTATTTGATGATTTTTACCTTGGCTATAAGATTAGAGTTTTTTAGAATTGCACTGTGATTTTTGATGCTTAAGTTAGTGACAATTCAATCTTTATAAATATGCCTCTTTATGTGGTGTGTACCTGGGTGGTTTTCAGTGCCAAGGGTGGCGGTGATGAAAATTCTTGAGGTAAAAGCTCATCTTGTGACTTGATTCCTCCAAATCAGTTTTTGCAGCAATTTTATGTCACAACTGTATTTCTCTATTTTCCTTAGTTTCTCTACTTGAAACTAAGCTCATGGGGGGAAAATGCCCCTTAATTAGACATGGATAATATAGAAGGAGAGGGAAAAAAAGACACAAGATCTCTTATGCACTGTTCACTGCTTGCTTCAGGGATATTTTTGAAAGCAGAAATTAAATCAATGACCAAAAATGTCTGGAACCAGGGCTTTGCTGACTTGCAGACTCTGCCCGTCTCCACAGCCAGGCTGGGTGGCTCTGGCCACTCAGGTAGGCGGCCCTGCCAAACAGAACATGCCAGCAAGGTGGGGCTCTTGGGCAGCCCTGCTGTCTGCCCAGAACTCTGCAAGCAAAAACCCTCATAGGATTCCTGAGAAACGCTCAATCCAATCAGGGTGAAGCCTGCAAGGAGCTCACGCTCAGTCACTGGAGACGCCATGTGCGTCTGTTGGCTGCTTTAACTCAAGTCCCCAGTGAGGCTGAGGAGAAAACGAGAAGTATCAGTTCTCTCAGTTCCTGAGATATTCCTGCTCCTCCTCCACTATAAAGGCAGGACCTTGCCCAACGCTTCAAAAGGCCATCTAACCCTGGTTCTCTGACTCTCCCACTGTCTCTTGTCTAGTTCTGTAACTGGATCTGGGGCAATAAAAGAGGCAGGCGACATGTGTGTAACTAGACTCATTAGCAGCAAGAGCCAGCTTAGGTCTCATGGGACCGATGCTTAAAGCTGTGGTTCCAGACACTGCGAAACTGCCATGAAGTGGAGATTTGGCAACATATGTGTCAACTGGATAATTGCAAACTGCCAAACCAGGTCATTCAGGTCAATCATATTCCAGCTGGGAACTGAATTATTTAATCTGGCTGTCCCAAATAATCAGATTAACTAGAAAACTGCCAGGCTGGTTAGATTTTTATCTGTAAATATAAAACAGTAAGAAAAGGAAGTCTCATACATCACAGTTGGCAAAGAGTTTTAAAAGTGCCACCAGATTCTTCTTATAAAGTGCTTTCTGGCAATCTAGAAGAGACATGGCATGCACGTACTACCCTGCAGGATAATGTCACCTGTATCCTAGGGTATGTTTAACACCTTGCCCTTCATAGCTTTTTCAATATGAGAGAAATTTATAATGGAACTCAAGCAGCTGGAGATACTATTTTTGGTGATCAAAGACAAACAATTTGATTCTTGGATATTGTTTTCCCTTATGGAACAAAAATCTTAATTTGTACTATTGGTGTGCCCTCCCTCCAACCAAAGGAAAATTAGAATAGAGTGTGGATCCTAGAACAGGTTTTATTTCTGGGCCCACTGGTGATTAATCATTGATATCTCTGAAGTGAAAGTGTTAGTCACTAGGTCCTGTCCCAACTCTTTGCGACCCCATGGACTGTAGCCTGCCAGGTTGCTCTGTTCATGGGATTCTCCAGAATACTGGAGTGATTTGCCATTTCCTTCTCCAGAGGATCTTCCTGACCTTAAGACTGAACCCTGGTCTCCCGCATTGTAGGCAGCTTCTTTACTGTCTGAGTCACTAGGGGCCCACTGGTGATTAATCACTGATACCTCTGAAGTGAAAGTGTTAGTCGCTCAGTCATGTCCAACTCTTTGCAACCCCATGGACTGTAGCCTGTCAGGCCCCTTTGCCCGTGGGATTTTCCAGACAAGAATACTGGAGTGGGTACACATTTCCTTCTCCAGAGAAAAGAAAGAAAACTGGAAGTGAAAGTTGCTCAGTTGTGTCCCACTCTTTGTGCCCCATGGACCATATTCTCCAGGCCAGAACACTGGAGTGTGCAGCCATTCCCTTCTCCAGGGGATCTTCCTAACGCAGAGATTGAACCCAGGTCTCCCACATTGCAGGAGGATCCTTTACCAGCTGAGCTACCAGGGAAGCCCAAGAATGCTGGAGTGAGTAGCCTATTCCTTCACCAGCCGATCTTCCCCACCCAGGAATCAAACGGGGGTCTCCTGCATTGCAGGCAGATTCTTCACCAGCTGAGCTACAGGGAAGCCCTGTATGATATCTCTAATCCCTAAACAATTAGTTAAGGTTTATACAAAACTACTTTGACCCACAAGGGAGAAAATAAAAAGGGTAAATGAGTGTAAATTCTAGTCAATTATTTTTTCACTTTTCCCCATAGCCAAATTGGAGACTTGAAAATTTATGCCATAAAACTGCAAAGTCTCTTCACACTGAAGAAAGAAAGAATGAAAGAGCTCATTTAAAGTATCATTCCAGGTCAGAGCCTACCACTGTTTTTATCTCCAGCTTTGTGCTTATTTTTCCTCCCCAGGTTCTAGATCTTCTCTCTCAGGATTGACTTCATAATTGTACACATCCAGACCAATCTCAGAGCAATGGGGCCCCTCAATTCTGAACAGATTACTCTCCCCAGGATTGATAATCTGTCTCATGTCTGCAAGGCTGTTCATTTCCAGCACTGTCAGCAAGATGGACAATTCACAGTCAACAGGAAAAACTCCTTTTGGTCACCCATGGAATGGGAGCACATACATTATAAAGTAGAAATAGGTATTTATGGCCAGCTATAAAGAAAGCTCTAATTTGAGGAGTGAAAAGAACAGTGAACAATCATGTCAATCAGAGGCAATTGTCTATTTCCTCCTTTTGCTATTAATTTTTCCTACCACCCCCCCCAACACCAAACTGGTAATTTAGACATTTCCTACAATAGATCTTCGTTATAATCCATAAATGTTTTATGGATGTGCATTTAGAAAAACTGCTCTAAAGCTTGAATTTGAACAACGCCATCACTTAAAGAGAAAAAAAAAAAGCATCATTGACATCTGTTGAAGTGTTAATTTCTCTGAAAGCACAGAGGGTGTTAAACAGACTTTCTCTTGTTGAATGATAAGTTTTAAAATTTTTGAAACAATGCCAAAGGGTTTTCAGGCAGAGATTCTGTCAGTGCATCCCTGACTTTCCTGAAATTTGTTTTTTAAAATTTTCATTCTAAATTTAAGGCTTTTGAAAAAAGTATATGTATTTAAATACCGGTAAAGCTAACGTGCAGTAACAACATCAGGCATGATTTAGTCTTAAATTTTTGAGGGGAGTGTTTTCTCCTAAGGGAAGTTTATTTATGGATATGTAAAGGGACTTTCAAATTAGTTTTGTTATATAATAGTAACGAGTGAAAGCAAAATGAAATAGTAAGGAATATTCTTTCCCTCTTAGGATCCACTCTATCTACCCAAAGTAGTAGGATTCTACATGGTATAAATTTAGGTCATTAAACATTTACTCTGCAGTCATTTCTAGCATCCACAGAAAAAGCTAGTCTCCAGTAAAACACAATCTCATCTTTCCTTTCAGTACGTCACCACCTCTCAAGTTTTAACTTGGGTTCTCCTGAAAATGGCGTCTACAATACCTTCAGTGTGGGGGATTGTTTGGGAAGTGATTCAGGGAGAAGGAATGAAGGACAGAGGAACTGAAGAAATAGGAAAGGAGTGAAAGCCAATTCAAAGATGTGTTCCCCAGACCGTATTAAACAGTCCATTTGGGCTCACTTCTCTTGTCATGTGGAGCAAAGCAACGGGACAAATTCACACACATGTAAGGGCTTTACTGGTTCATACCTTTTAGGAGTGGCTGGTCTTTCAAAGTCAAACCTTTCTCTTACAATGGAGAACTGTGCACCATTTGGAGACACATTACTACCAGAGCAGTCTGCTCCATATTGACTAGAACGAACCATGGATGGAAACCATCTACTGCACCTACATATTTACATTCTTTCCCATCCTCTTGTTAGAATGGCATATCAGTTCAGTTCAGTCACTCAGTGGTGTCCAACTCTGCGCAACCCCATGAATCGCAGAACACCAGGCCTCCCTGTCCATCACCAACTCCCAGAGTTCACTCAGACTCACGTCCATCAAGTCGGTGATGCCATCAAGCCATCTCATCCTCTGTCGTCCCCTTCTCCTCCTGCCCCCAATCCCTCCCAGCATCAGGGTCTTTTCCAAGGAGTCAACTCTTCGCATCAGGTGGCCAAAGTACTGGAGTTTCAGCTTTAGCATCACTCCTTCCAATAAACACCCAGGACTGATTTCCTTTGGATGGACTGGTTGGATCTTCTTGCAGTCCAAGGGACTCTCAAGAGTCTTCTTCAACACCACAGTCCAAAAGCATCAATTCTTCAGTGCTCAGCTTTCTTCACAGTCCAACTCTCACATCTATACATGACCACTGGAAAAACCATAGCCTAAACTAGACAGACCTTTGTTGGCAAAGTAATGTCTCTGCTTTTTCATATGCTATCTAGGTTGGTCATAACTTTCCTTCCAAGGAATAGCATCTTCTAATTTCATGGCTGCAATCACCATCTGCAGTGATTTTGGAGCCCAAAAAATAAAGTCAGCCACTGATTCCCCATCTATTTCCCATGAAGTGATGGGACCAGATGCCATGATCTTAGTTTTCTGAATGTTGAGCTTTAAGCCAACTTTTTCACTCTCCTCTTTCACTTTCATCAAGAGGCTTTTTAGTTCCTCTTCACTTTCTGCCATAAGAGTGGTGTCAGAGTAATAATAGAACACATTGGTTTTCTTCTTTTAAAAAGAATTTCTTTTATTTATTTATTTTTGGCTGTGCTGGGTCTTTGTCACTGTGCAGGCTTTTCTATAGTTATGGAGAGCAGGGGCTACTTTCAGTTGCAGTGTGAGGGCTTCTTCTTGCTGTGACTTCTCTTGTTGCAAAGCACAAGCTCTAGGGCACGCGGGCTTCAGGAGCTTGGCTCCCAGGTGCTAGAGCACAGGCTCAATAGTTGTAGCACGTGGGCTTAGTTGTTCCCAGTCATGTGGGATCTTCCCAGATCAGGGATCAAACCCATGTATCCTGCATTGGCAAGTGGATTCTTTACCACTGAGCCACTAGGAAAGCCCCTAATTTGGTTTTTAGAATGGATCAAGAGATGTTCCTTTTAGGCAAGTTTGGTGTAAGAGTGAGTTCCACCCTTTTTAATGTAGTCATATCTTCTTTCAGTTAATTCTGGTAATTCATATTTTTCTAGAAAAGCATATCTAACCATCTTTCTCATTTTCTTATTTTATGGTCCTTAGTGCAACTCTTTCCTGCTTTTTTAGTTAGCTCTATACAGTTATTAATCTATGAATTTTCCTCTGAGTTACTCCCTTGGCCAGATTCTATATACCTTCTTATTGTTATTGATTTTCTAATATTCTATACTGTACTGGTCTTTCTACTGTGAACCAACAAATACTATGTAAATTATTTTAAGGTTTCTAAATGATTAGATCTTTAATGTTAATTTGTTGCTGAAATTTTCTGATATAAAGTAAAGCATTTAGCATAGGGGATATAAATCATAAAATATCTCTTTTCAGGAATTTATTAGCCTGCCCAGTTTTGCCATGGCAAATTAATAGCCACTGGTAAAGAAGCTTCATTTCAATTGTAAAGCATATGTTTTAATATATTTAAATAAATTTTATTCTTTAATTCAGAGCACATGCACCATTATTTTTTGTCAAATACTACATGGTATTTTTAAGTCTTTCTTTCTTTCAATTTCTCCTTACATTTACAAATTGTTGCTTCATATAATTCAATAAAATTTTATTTAAGGGGTGATTCATATTGCTTAAATCTTTTATATAAATTATGTAATTTAAAATATAAAATGAAGACCTTTATTCTATTTTGTGCCTTTTGCTTTTAATTCACTGCTGATATAATTATTGTAACCAATGCCATCTTTTTCTTTTTTATTTATGATTAAAGTTGTTTGTTTTCTTAAGCTTTTCATTTTGTACCGGAGTATAGCCAATTAAAAATGTTGTGACAGTTTCAGGTATATAGCTAAGGGACTCAGCCATGAATATACATGTATCCTTTCTGCCCCAAATTCCCTCCCATTCAGGCTGCCATGTAACATTTATTGGAGACCAAGGCCTTCTTATAACTTGAATGCATTATATATGCTTTTTAAGTGCTTCAATACTTAATCATTTTGTGTTTCTTTAAGTATATCATTTGACATTTTATTTTACAGTCTCATCTCCCATTTGCATTTATAATTGTATTTTTGACTTACATTTACTTTTTAAATAATTTCTGTATTTTTTATAATGCTTTCTTAATGTTTTCCTTTTTTTCTAAATTGTGCCATATGGACTAATTTATTTGTTTGTTTTCATAATTTCTGCTGTTTTAGACCATATATATCATATTTTAAAGCCAATTCATGAGTTTTTTTTAACATTTAAAATTATTTAAATATATGTTGACTGGGATGTATTGATTTGAGAAAGAATCTATTGTATTAGCAATCAGTGAACTAAAACGGACAGGAATGGACAAATTTAATTCAGATGACCATTATATCTACTACTGTTGGCAAGAATCCCTTAGAAGAAATGGAGTAGCCCTCATAGCCAACAAGAGTCCAAAATGCAGTATTTGGGTGCAATCTCAAAATTGAAAGAATGACCTCACTTTGTTTCTAAGGCAAATCATTCAGCATCACAGTAATCCTAGTCTATGCCCCAACTACTGATGCCAAAGAAGCTAAAACTGAATGGCTCTATGAAGATCTACAAGACCTTCTAGAACTACCAACAAAAAAATGGTGGTTTTCATCATCGGGGATTGGAATTCAAAAGTAGGAAGTCAAGAGATACCTGTAGTGACAGGCAAGTTTAGTCTTGCAGTAAAAAATGAAGCAGGGCAAAACTAACAGTTTTGCTGGAATGTGCTGGTCATAGCAAACACCCTCTTCCAACAACACAAGAGATGACTCTACACATGGACATCACCAGGTGATCAATACTGAAATAAGATTGATTATATTCGTTGGAGATGAAGATGGAGAAGTTCTCTACAGTCAGCAGAAATAAAACCTGTAGCTGACTGAGGCACAGATCATGAGCTCATGAGCTCTTTATTGCAAAATTCAGGCTTAAACTGAAGAAAGTAGAGAAAGCACTAGATCATTCAGGTATGACATAAATCAAACCCCTTATGATTTTACAGTGGAGGTGATGAATAGATTCAAGGGGTTAGATCTGGTAGACAGAGTACGTGAAGAGCTATGGATGGAGGTTCATAGCATTGTACAGGAGGTGGCGACCAAAACCATCCCCATTAAAAAGGAATGCAAGAAGGCAAAGTGGTTGTCTGAGAAGGCCTTACAAACTGCTGTGAAAAGAAGACAAGTAAAAGGCAAAGGAGAAAGGGAAAGATATACCCATCTGAATGCAGAGTTCCAGAGAATAGCAAGGAGAGATAAGAAAGCCTCCTATCTTTGCAAAGGCAAAGAAATAGAGGAAAACGATAGCATGGGAAAGACTAGCAATCTCTTCATCAAAATTGGAGATACCAAGGGAACGTTTCATGCAATGATGGGCACAATAGAGAACAGAAATGGTAAGGACCTAACAGAAGCAGGAGAGATTAAGAAGCGATGGCAAGAATACACAGAAGCACTATCCAAAAAAGGTCTTAATGACCAAGATAACCCTGATGGTATTGTCACTCACCTAGAGCCAGACACACAGGAGTGCAAAGTGAAGTGGGCCTTAGGAAGCATTATCACATAGAAAGCTAGTAGGGGTGATAGAATTCCCGCTGAGCTATTTCAAATTCTAAAAGATGATGCTATCAAAGTTCTGCACTCAATATGCTAGCAAATTTGGAAAACTTAGCAGTGGCCACAAAACAGGAACAGGTCAGTTTTCATTAGAATTCCAAAGAAAGACAATGCCAAAGAATGTTCACACTGCTGTACAATTGCTCTCATTTCAAATGCTAGCAAGGTAATGTTCAAAATCCTTTAAGCTTGGCTTCAACAGTACATGAACCAAGAAGTTCCAAATGTACAAGCTGGATTTAGAAATGGCAGGGGAACCAGAGATCAAATTAGCAACATCTGCTGGATCATAGAAAAATCAAGGGAATTCCAAAAACATCTACTTCTGCTTCATTGTCTACACTGAAGCCTTTGACTGTGTGGATCACAACAAACTGTGGAAAATTCTTAAAAAGATGGCAATACCAGACCACCTTACCTGTCTCTTGAGAAACCTGTATACACGTCAAGAAGCAACAGTTAGAACTGGACATGCAACCAGAGACTGGTTCCAAATTAGGAAAGGATTACATCAAGGCTGTATATTGTCAGCCTGTTTATTTAACTTATATGCAGAGTACATGATGCA
Organism: Oryx dammah; assembly: GCF_014754425.2. Taxonomy (NCBI): domain Eukaryota; kingdom Metazoa; phylum Chordata; class Mammalia; order Artiodactyla; family Bovidae; genus Oryx; species Oryx dammah. The sequence goes on from NW_024070189.1 coordinate 26,733,613, forward strand.
AAATTCTGAGCTGGAAGATTCACAAGCTGGAATAAAGATTGTCAGGAAAAATATCAACAACCTCAGATATGCAGATGATACCACTGTAATGGCAGAAAGTAAAGAACTAAAAAGCCTCTTGATGAGGGTGAAAAAGAGTGGAAAAGCTGGCTTAAAATTCAACATTCAAAACACTAAGATCATGGCATCCTGCCCCACCCATCAGTTCATGGCAAATAAATGGGAAAAAAGTTGAAACAGTGACAGATTTTATTTTCCTGGGCTCCAAAATCACTGTGGACAGTGACAGCAGCTATGAAATTAAAAGACATTTGCTCCTTGAAAGAAAAGCTATGACAAACCTAGACAGCATAAGAAAAAGCAGAGACATCGCTTTGCCAACAAAGGTCCATATAGTCAAAGCTATGGTTTTTCCAGTAGTCATGTATGAATGTGAGAGTTCAACCAGAAAGAACTGATGCTTTTGAACTGTGATGTTAGAGAAGACTCTTGAGAGTCCCTTGGACTGCAAGGAGATCAAACCAGTCTGAATAGTCATTGGAAGAACTGATGCTGAAACTCTAATACTTTGGCCACCCATTGCAAAGAACTGACTCACTGGGAAAGACCCTGATGCTGGAAAAGACTGAGGGCAAGAGAAGGGGACAAGAGAGGATGAGATGGTTTGATGGCATTACTGACTCAATGAATATGAGTTTAAGTGTGTTCTGGGAGATGGTGAGGGACAGTGAGGCCTGGCAAGCTGCAATTTATTGGGTCCAGAGATTGGGACCTGACTTAGTGACTGAACAATGACAAAGGTGGATATTGAAGGGGAAAGGAAAGAACAAGAACAGAGACAATAAAACCCATGGAATGAATGCTCTGTGTCCTCTTAACCACATGATGAAATTATGTTAGCTTTCTACTGCTGCCATGACAAATTGCCAGTAACTTAGTAGCTAAATAACAACACAAATTTATAAATTTCAGTTTCTATGGGTCAGAAGTTCAGTGGGCTCTGGGGTTTTCTAAGAGTCTCAGAGACTGAAACCAAGGTGTTGGAACTGCCCATGCTCCCTTCTAGAAGCTCTGGGAAAAAAATCAACCATGCTTATTCAGTTGATAGAATTCAGGTCCTCACAGCTATAAGACTAAGGTTCTGTTTCCTTGCTAGATGTCAGTTGAGAGCTGTTCTGTTTCTAGATGCCACCTGCATTCCTTGGCATCTAGTTCCCTTACTTCCTCAGTCTTCAAAGTCAGGAAGCATGGGTTGAATCCTTCTTACACTGTCTCTCTCTGATTGACCCAGGAAAGAAGCCTCCTCTTTTAAAGCATCATGTGATTAGACTCAAAGGAATAGTCTCCTCATCTCAAATTCCATTACCTTCATCATATCACACAACTTTTGCTATGCAGTATAATGTATTTGCAGGTCCCAGGGGCTAGGGAATAGACATTTTTGAGTGGACCTTATTCAGCCTACCTCAGAAATGAAAGTGAGAATGTATTAGAAATCAGACCAAGTAGCATTAAGTGTCCTTATCGAAGCTTTATTATATTGACCTGACAATAGGATCCTACTTTAAGAAAGTGAATTATAATAAGAAAATCCCCATGCAAATGAAGTAAACAATAATGGGAGGGGCATATGTGGCTTGGAGAGTACTACACGGAGGAAGAGTCTGGGAGGAGTTTGGATCAGAAGATGGAGACCAAGAATGATGTTAATGAAGGGAAAGAATGGGATATCTGCAAAAAGAAATTCAAGAGAAACGAGCATTGTAAACTTATCGCTACTCTTTCTGACCCAAGTTGGAATAGATGTTCAGTAATGAATCTTGTAGTTTTATATCCAAGTTACCTCATCTAGTTACTGTGGCATTGCTACTTGAAAGGAATCCTTGTTTATTAAGAAATGTTCCCCAAGCAAAAGCAGATGCTCAGTCTTCTGGTGCTCTGTGTAGGGGTTCAGGGCAACCTAAACAGCCTACACCTTGGATCTTATTCCCTTCTCTTAACACTGTCTTGGAGAGTTTGGTCAGTACAATGAAAGTAACAGGGAGACAGCACTACTCCCTAATGTTTGGAGTCAAGGTTGAAACGTTGTACTAAGAGTTCCATGAAAACATTTCAGTTCCTCAAGAGAAAATGAGTTAGCAGTGCATTTTTATTTTTCTCATTCCATCTGCCTGCTGCTGCTGCTGCTAAGTCGCTTCAGTTGTGTCCAACTCTGTGCGACCCCATAGACGGCAGCCCCCCAGGCTCCGCCGTCCCTGGGATTCTCCAGGCAAGAACACTGGAGTGGGTTGCCATTTCCTTCTCCATCCATCTGCCTAGTTTCTAAATATTTTCTGTTACATCTAAATTTTGTATCTAGGTTATTCATTATGTTTTTATTTTATCTCTTGAGTTTACATTCAGTTTTATTAAGTAGATTTGCAGTTATTTGTGTCTGTCTTCATCAGTAATTATATCAGACGTTTTATAAGATTAATTTTTTCTGTTCTTCAGCTCTTAATTGGATAGACATGATAGTCTATCAATATATAATGATATGTACTCTAAGTAAAATAGAAATTTTTTTCTGAAACGTTCCCTGAAAATTATCTTGCAGTGCTTACATTCAATCAGACTCTACATAAGAAATGTCTTTACTTTTCCAGCATATTTTGGATTCATCCTCTTCTCTGCATCCAAATTTTATTTTTCCTCTATAGACTGAAATACTCAGGCTTTGATTTCTTTGTTAGTCTTCAAATTTATTTCCTCCCCAGTCTCTAACCATATGTATTAATTCTCATGCTTGTGCCAATACATTGTCCTAAAACATTTTGAACTTGCTGGCTTGTTCCCTTTGACCTTACTATAGTTCCCTGATGTATGTTACTTTTTCATGGATTATATTCTCCAGTTCTTTCCCTTAATCTAACCCTTGGGCTTCCCTAGTGGTTCAGTGATAAAGAATCTGCCTGCCAATGCAGGAGACATGGGTTTGATCCCTGGGTCAGGAAGATCTCTTAAAGAAGGAGATGGCAACCCACTCCAATAGTCTTGCCTTGGAAATCCCACAGACAGAGTAGCCTGGTGGGCTAGAGTCCATTGGTAGCAAAGAGTTGGACATAACTTAGCAATTAAACAATGACAATCTAACCCTTACATTTCTTTCAGCACCAAGTTGAAAAGATTTTATCTTTTTAGCTGATAATCCCTGGCAATTTGTCTTCTGGTCTCAGTTTCCATATTTATATGACATTAGTCTGTATTATATGATTTTTATGTTCTTCTCTTACTGTTTCTGTGCATCTTATTTGCCCTATTATATCTTAATTTTTGTTAGGTAGGTGATTGTTTCTTTTTCTTTTGTGGGCTCCCCAGTACCTGGCATGGTACTATGCTCACAGCAAAATTCTAACAGTTAATTTGTTGTCTTCTGAATAACAAAGAAATAAATTGATGCTAAATGACTCAGTTCAATAATATTTAATGTATGTTAAAATTTAAACACAGAAATTAAAAATATGTGCATGCTTTTTAAATAAGGCTATAAAAAAGAAACTGAATGAAAACTGTCTCCTTAGCCTCCTTTTTCCTAAAGTGGACTCTTATGTATGCAAAAGTGATTACTTATGTATAATAAAACAAATATTTTTATTTATATCATACTAACTATAATTCTGGCATCACTGATTCAATGGACAAGCTCTGGGAGATGGTGAAGAACAGGGAAGCCTGGTGTGCTGTGGTCCATGGGGTTGCAAAGAGTTGGACACAACTAAGCGACTGAGCAAGAAAGAATATATAGGAACTACGCTGTATACACTGTTCTGTGTCTTTTTTCTCACTTACATGTATTTCTCACTCAGTTTGATGATCTTTCCAAATCAGTATTTTCAAATATGTTTTCATTACTTTTTAATGGCTATGTAGCATTGCATTGTAAAATGTACCAAGCACTATCTTCCATTTAGGAATACTGAAGCTGTTTCCAGCTCTCTGTTATTACAAAGAAAGTTGCAAACAAATACAAAGGATACACTTCATATCCTTAAAAATTAGGCAAAAATTAGTCCTGGCAGAACCTATTTCTCTGAAACAAATGTATCCCCATTCCCATGTCATATCTCTTAACCACTCAAAAACCAAGAATTTATATTACCTTTGAGGAAAAGCAGATGAGAAAGAGTGTGACAGACTTTTAACACCAAGTTTTAACAGCAAATGATTAAAGCTTGATTAAAAGTTCAGTTAATGAAGTGAAATGCACTATGTTAAGCTCAGTAGTAAAAAAGGAACAAAGTTAACATTTCCACACTTGATTTTTGTGACTAAAATTATCATACTTTCAACACTATTTTTCTTGGAATGATGGAAGTGAGAGGGGATCTTCATGGATATCTGGAAGGAAAATATTCCAGGCAAACTCACAAAGCAAATACAAAGACTTCTGGTGGAAACACGTGGCTTAAGTAGAGTGAGAAAAAGGGAGAGTGGTATGAAACATCCAGAGAGGCTGCATAGAGACTTATAAAACATTTAAAATACTTTGTCTTTTTCCTGAGTGAAATGGAAAGAAGTTGGAGAGCTTTAAACTAACAAGCAATTTAATCTAATTTAGATTTTAACAGAGTCACCTGCTGTTTTAAGAATATAGAGAGAGGAGACAAAGAACAGATATATTTTTCAGGCTATACAAAAATCTAGGTAAAATTGATTGTAGCAATGAACTGTGAAATATAAGCTATTGTGTAAGGGAAAAATGAGAGCACCAATGTGCAGATGACATGAAAAATAAATGACAGTACTATTGACTTAAAGAAAAACACAACATAGAATTATGAGGGTTTTTTTGTTATTCCTTTTTTAAGGGTCTTATTGAGGACTATAGCCCAGGAGATAGCTCTGAGGAGTTGGTCCAAAGAGGTAGGGGAGAAGCAGTATATATATATGCTAGGAAATACATATAGTCAAGCATACATCTTGGTAGACGATTACTGCTAATAACAACCAACCAATATCTCAAGTTAATGATTTCAATGCTTTTCTATGTATGGGAAAGTGCAAGAATCTGGGGTCATTGAAATTCTTCCTGAGATACACATATAATTATCTAGGGTTTGTTTATCCAAAGCAAAGAGTGCCTCATCCTCTTTTTTTTATCCTGAGTTCCTTTCTGGATACTTTGTTGGTGAACAACTGCCATAAATTATGATTTAACTCTGATATAATTAAGTGATGAGCAGTGTTCTTTGTTCTTTCTTTGTTCACAGTATCAACAGAATGTAGACCCCAGTAAAGTAGAAGTATTAGAAGAATAGTTTAGAAACATTGGAACCACTGGTCTGAATGCGGATGCTTGAAAGTGGCATTAAAAACAAGATGCAGACCTAGATGGCCATTGACAGATGAATGGATAAAGAAGTTGTGGTACATATATACAATGGAATTTGAGTCAGTTGATTGAGGATAAACCTAGAGCCTGTTTGTCAGAGTGAAGTCAGAAAGGGAAAACAGATATCATACATTAACAAATATACATGGAATCTAGAAAAATGGTACTGATGAACTTATTTGCAGGGCAAGAATAAAGATGCAGATTTAGAGAATGGAATTGTGGACACAGCTGGGGAAGGAGACAGTGGGATGAATTGAGAGGGTAGTATTGACATATTGAGAAGGGAATGGCAACCCACTCCAGTATTCTTGCCTAGAGAATTCCATGGACAGAGGAGCATGCTGGGCTACAGTCCATGGGTCACAGAATCGGACATGACTGAGGGACTGATACACACAGTGGTAAGCAGCTGTATAGCACAAGGAACTCAGCTTAGTTCTCTACCTAAATGGTTGACATGGGGCAGTGTGGGTGGGAAGGAGGCTTTAGAGAGAGGAGATATATGTATACATGTAACTGATTCATATTATTGTACAGCAGAAACCAACACAAAATTGTAAAGAAATTATCCTCCAATTAAAAAAAATTTTTTTTAATTAGAAAAAAATAGTTAATAACCAAGTAAATAAATGAGATGCAGGTATTGATGAGGATGAGATTCTTGGTTATGATAGCAGGAAAGAGAGCAGAGGTAAGAGGGAGGGTAAGGTTATTCAGGAAGAGGAAACTGAGACATTAATAGACGAGAATAATACAAGGTTCATCTATATGTGCATTGATACTCTGGCAAATTATGACCAGAATGTGCTAGTAAACCAGAAACTAATGCCTTCAAGAAATGGTGAGGAGGGACTTGGGGTGCTGTGGAAGACTAGCAACAGGAGGGTACAGTGGTAGGGCCTGATGCAATAATTATTCAACTGTTGAACATTTATTTCTTGAAAAATTCCTTTTATATCATACAGAATATTTTTAAAGAATTGTCATGATTAGCACAGTTTAGGGTCATGTTTACAAGAACTAATTCCTGGATCCAGACAGCCTGGGCATAGATGTCATCTACTATTTACTAGCTGTGTGACCTGAGGCAAAGTGTCTTATCTCATCTGTATATTGGAGATGATGAAAGTACATCCCTCACAAGGCTGTGGTGAGTCTCACTTGAGCTAATATATGTAAAGCACATAAACCAGCTCCTGGCACAGGCTAAATGCTATGTAAGTGTTTGCGATTAATAATGTGACTTTCTTGGGGATTACAGGGCATGTCAAGGAAACATTCACTGCATACATTGTCACTTGGTTGGAGAGAAAGTTGGCAGAGAGCAATTTCTCAACGTCTTTATGTAACAGTTCTATTTCTAGGTATTTATCCTTTAGCTACACTTACCCATTTATAAAATGACATATATACAAAAATATTCTTACCATGTAATTGATAATAGTGAAGAGTTTGGGAAAATGTACAACCATAGAATATAATATGCAGCTCTTGAAAAGAATGCATTAGCTTTCTATGTGTTGACAGAAAATGCTCCAGAATATACTAAGAAAAAAATATTTTTAAAGTCAATTGTAGGACAGTGTACATATTTTCCTAGAATTTGATAATGTATGTATACATTTCCCTACGCATGTGTTTGTAAATGAATGTAGTATTTTTAGAAAGTTACACAGAGGACTCTGTTTGCCTCTCAGAAGAAAACTAGGTGAAGACAGAGTTAAGAAGCAGCCTCGACTTTTAAGTTTATATTTCATCAGTCAGTTCAGTCGCCCAGTCGTGTCCAACTCTTTGCGACCCCATGAATCGCAGCACGCCAGGCCTCCCTGTCCATCGCCAACTCCCGGAGTTCACGCAGACTCACGTCCATCGAGTCAGTGATGACATCCAGCCATCTCATTTTCCGTTGTCCCCTTCTCCTCCTGCCCCCAATCCCTCCCAGCATCAGGATCTTTTCCAATGAGTCAAATCTTCACATCAGGTGGCCAAAGTACTGGAGTTTCAGCTTTAGCATCATTCCCTCCAAAGAAATCCCAGGGCTGATCTCCTTCAGAATGGACTGGTTGGATTGCCTTGCAAACCAAGGGACTCTCAAGAGTTTTCTCCAACACCACAGTTCAAAAGCATCAATTCTTCGGCGCTCAGTTTTCTTCACAGTCCAACTCTCACATCCATACATGATCACTGGGAAAACCATAGCCTTGACTAGACAGACCTTGTTGGCAAAGAATTGTCTCTGCTTTTGAATATGCTATCTAGGTTGGTCATAACTTTCCTTCCAAGGAGTAAGGGTCTTTTAATTTCATGGCTGCAGTCACCATCTGCAGTGATTTTGGAGCCCAAAAAATAAAGTCCAACACTGTTTCCACTGTTTCTCCATCTATCTCCCATGAAGTGATGGGACCAGATGCCATGATCTTCATTTTCTGAATGTTGAGCTTTAAGCCAACTTTTTCACTCTCCTCTTTCACTTTCATCAAGAGGCTCTTTAGTTCCTCTTCACTTTATGCCATAACGGTGATGTCATCTGCAAATCTGAGGTTATTGATATTTCTCCCAGCAATCTTGATTCCAGCCTGTGCTTCCTCCAGCCCAGCACTTCTCATGATGTACTCTGCATGTAAGTTAAATAAGCAGGGTGACAATACACAGCCTTGACGTACTCCTTTTCCTATTTGGAACCAGTCTGTTGTTCCATGTCCAGTTCTAACTGTTGCTTCCTGACCTGCATACAGGTTTCTCAAGAGGCAGGTCAGGTGGTCTGGTATTCCCATCTCTCTCAGAATTTTCCACAGTTTATTGTGATCCACACAGTCAAAGGCTTTGGCATCGTCAATAAAGCAGAAATAGATGTTTTTCTGGAATTCTCTTGCTTTTTCCATGATCCAGTGGATGTTGGCAATTTGACCTCTGGTTCCTCTGCCTTTTCGACAACCAGCTTGAATATCTGGAATTTCACTTTTCACGTATTGCTGAAGCCTGGCTTGGAGAATTTTGAGCATTACTTTACTACCGTGTGAAAGTGAAGTCGCTCAGTCGTGTCTGACTCTTTGCAACCCCATGGACTGTAGCCTACCAGGCTCCTCTCTCCATGGGATTCTCCAGGAAAGAGTACTGAAGTGGGTTGCCATTTCCTTCTCCAGGGGATCTTCCAGACCCAGGTATCGAACCCTGGTCTCCTGCATTCCAAGCAGACACTTTAACCTCTGAGCCGCATGTTAGATGAGTGCAATTGTGTGGTAGTTTGAGCTTTCTTTGGTATTGCCTTTCTGTGGGATTGCAATGAAAACTGACCTTTTCCAGTCCTGTGGCCACTGCTGAGTTTTCTAAGTTTGCTGGCATATTGAGTGCAGCACTTTCACAGCATCATCTTCCAGGCTTTGAAATAGCTCAACTGGAATTCCATCACCTCCACTAGCTTTGTTCATAGTGATGCTTTCTAAGGCCCACTTGACTTCACATTCCAGGATGTCTGGCTCTAGATGAGTGAACACACCATCATATTATCTTGGTCATGAAGATCTTTTTTGTACAGTTTTTCTGTGTACTCTTGCCACCTCTTCTTAATATCTTCTGCTTCTGTTAGGTCCATGCCATTTCTGTCTCCTATTGAGCCCATTTTTGCATGAAATATTCCCTTGGTATCTCTAATTTTCTTGAAGAGATCTCTAGTCTTTCCCATTCGGTTGTTTGCTCTATTTCTTTGCATTGATCACTGAGGAAGGCTTCCTTATCTCTTTTTGCTATTCTCTGGAACTCTGCATTCAGATGCTTATATCTTTCCTTTTCTCCTTTGTTTTTCACTTCTCTTCTTTTCACAGCTATTTGTAAGGCCTCCTCAGACAGCCATTTTGCTTTTTTGCATTTCTTTTCCATGGGGATGGTCTTGATCCCTGTCTCCTGTACAATATCATGAACCTCCATCTATAGTTCATCAGGCACTCTGTCTATCAGATCTAGTCCCTTAAATCTATTTCTCACTTCCACTGTATACTCATAAGGGATTTGATTTAGGTCATACCTGAATGGTCTAGTAGTTTTCCCTACTTTCTTCAATTTAAGTCTGCATTTGACAATAAGGAGTTCATGATCTGAGCCACAGTCAGCTCCTGGTCTTGTTTTTGTTGACTGTATAGAGCTTCTCCATCTTTGGCTGCAAAGAATATAATCAATCTGATTTTCGTGTTGACCATCTGGTGATGTCCATGTGTAGAGTCTTCTCTTGTGTTGTTGGAAGAGAGTGTTTGCTATGACCAGTGCGTTTTCTTGGCAAAAGTCTATTAGTCTTTGCCCTGCTTCATTCCATATTCCAAGGCCAAATTTGCCTGTTACCCCAGGTGTTTCCTGACTTCCTACTTTTGCATTCCAGTCCCCTATAATGAAAGGGACATCTTTTTTGGGTGTTAGTTCTAAAAGGTCTTGTAGGTCTTCATAGAACCATTCAACTTCAGCTTCTTCAGCATTACTAGTTGGGGCATAGACTTGGATTACTGTGATATTGAATGGTTTGCCTTGGAAACAAACAGAGATCATTCTGTCATTTTTGAGACTGCATCCAAGAACTGCATTTTGGACTCTTTTGTTGACCATGATGACTACTCCATTTCTTCTAAGGGATTCCTGCCCACAGTAGTAGATATAATGGTCATCTGAGTTAAATTCACCCATTCCAGTCCATTTTAGTTAGTTGATTCCTAGAATGTCGATGTTCACTCTTGCCATCTCCTGTTTGACCACTTCCAATTTGCCTTGATTCATGGACCTGACATTCCAGGTTCCTATGCAATAGTGCTATTTACAGCTTTGGACCTTGCTTCTATCACCAGTCACATCCACAACTGTATTTCATAGCAGCTTTTACATTGTGTAGTGTATATATGTTCAAAAAAGTATTTTTTAAGTAAGTCTATTTTTTATCCTCCAAAATAATCATTTTATTATATACTATCAAATTAGAAAAGTCCATATGAGGTTGTAGAATAGAAATTAAAGTTTTGATCCTAAGATGTCAATTTAACAGTAAGGATATGAAAATTAATAAACAGAAATCTCATTTAAAATGGAGTCAGGGACCAGAAGGAAAGATTTCACATCCTGTTAGTTGAGATCAGCTACAGACCAAAAAAAAAAAAAAAAAATTGAGAGATGACTTTGCAACATCAACAATAAGAAGGTTACTACTTTACAACCCTGCCAGAGGAAAGAAGAATCTCTCTTCACCCAGCAACAGCCCAGCCAGTGAGAGACTGTCACAACTCTGCCAATGAAAAGCCACTACACTTTGAACTCCCAATTTCCTCCAGTGGACTATCACTTTATAGCAGCTCCTCCTAATCTCCCCCTTCTCTGTGAAAGAATATTCCTCTCCTTTGGTCTCTGGACCTGCCTGTGGTTCACCACTGACTGCATTTTCCAAATTATGATTCTTTGCTATTACCAGCCCATTTTGCTGGTAAAATAACTTGCTGTTTTATTGTTTTAGGTCAACAAGGGCACATCCTTTTAGCAAAGATTTCTTGATGGCTTCACTGTGTGCCTAGGTCAATGGCAGGTGCTATCAGAGTGTCTTAGGAAGTTTAACATTAGTCCTTCACTTCAAGATACTTGGGGAGCAAGATAGATCCATATGAATCCTTATAGAATAGAGCCAAGGGTTCTAAAGAGGCTGAGAGGATGACCGCTGCTTCAACTTGGTACTTCTGGTTTGGAGAATAGTCATGGATATACATTTAATTTATTCAGAACCACTCAGGATAATATATTTGCTTAGTATTATATATTTGCTTAGTTTAAAAATATTAACTAAGAAATTAATTTATATGAGAGGCTAGTCCCCCCATTGCTACAGTGGGAAGATATTTTGCTTTCCCATAAAATATTTTGGAATAAAAAAGAAACAACAAAAGGTAACACACAAAATTATGTTTCCTATTACAGCAACACAAAAGCAGCAGATCCATTTATCCTTATTCCAGCTGCTTTCTAGTAGCACTGCAACCAAAATGCTCTATTTACTTAAACCCTAAATTTAGCATGAGGCGACTGGGCAGCTCAGGACACTGCAGTAAAATGTGAGTGAGTGGCGCTACAATCCATGGCTGTTGATGAGAATGTAGGACGTTCGTGTTTCCAATGAGTCTTAAGGCCATGAGACACATGGAAAAGAAAATAAGAAAGAAGTCATTGAGATTCTGAGAGGGGACATTGAGAATTACCTACAAATAGAAAATGACCTTTTTTTTTTCCTCTCTTATCCTTAATCCCCTTCCAGCTGAGCATCCCTGCGATGGGTTGGAAGAGCAGACACGGTTTCTGTGCTACAGGCTATAGCTGGTGTGTGAACAGAGCCTGGTTTCTAATCCTGTACCAAATATAAAATTAACTTAGAAAATGGCTTTCTGTTTCAGTTTGTTTGCTCATAAGTTACAAAGCTGTGATAGATATTTGAGGGAAATGAAAGCAATAGGCTCAAAGTTGTTCAACTGAGAAAAAGAGCTGCTTTGTGAAACTGACATTTCTGAGAAACCTCTCCCCTCAGCCTCCACCTAAGTTTCCCACCCTCCCTCTGAAGTCATACATTAAAGGAGAATGTGCCTGGCTGAGCAGTGCTGTACCACACAGCTGCCGGCCTGGGTAGGCTATTTCCATCCTAGATGGATTCCAAAGAAATACATTTTTGCTTGAGGCTAATCCTGGAGTCTGCTCTTGCCTAGAGAGGGGCCCTTGTGGTCTTGAAAGCAAGAAGACCCATCCGGATAATTCAGACACTGAGGGTGTGGGTTCGCTCTGGGGCAGACCCAAGAACTAGATTGGGCCCTAGAGTCTGGGGCCACCCTCATGCCATTTCAAGTGAAAGTCAAACTGACTTGATTTCTTCGGAGTCTTTATAAGAATCCAACACTTGCCCTGCCCTGAGGCCAGGATAAATGTGTGCTGAGTGCAAGACGCTGAGGCAATGAGAGTCAGGTCACGTAGCAGCCCGAGAGCTGCCATAAACCAGCACGTAAATCAGGAATTCCACTTGCCTGATGTCCTCTCCCCTCACCTCCAGTTTCAGGATACATTTGGTGCTCAGAGGACTCATAAGAGCAGAAGACTTCAGGTCCCTTCATGTGTATCTGATCTACCTAACACTCTTTTAGGTTCTCACCCCAAAGTTCTGCTAGGACCAGGGTCTGTCGTAGTTCAAGCAAAGTGGCCACTATCCAAGTCTCTTCACGAAGTTCCTAGCAGACCCTTACTGCTGGACTGGACTCAGCTTTCTGTCTTCCTTGCATACAATAAGTTTGACCTTTTTTTTTTTTTTTTTTGTCTCTGCACAGACCCCCTTCAAACAATGGGTCCTAACTTGGATACATCTCAAATCTGTACACTTCTTGAGGTTGGTTATTTTTGTAGTTGTTCTGTCCTGGGATTAATTTGCCTCTCTTACTGTTACCCTGAGCTCACTGCCCCTAGATTCATCCTCCTAACTCAGAGCTCCCTCAAAACCTGATGGCCAGGGAAGCACTATTTAGAATGCTTCATTGGAAACGTACTTTGGCTGAGGGTTCCTGACGACTCACCCCTCAACAAGCCCCCACACACTCACCCATATCATCTCAGACACAACTGTAACCTGATGGCTTCTATTCAAAAACAGAAAGCAGGAACGTAGCCACAGACCCAACTGGACAAATGCCACCAGAAGGGAAATATCACCAGCTCATTCCGTGCCTCTAATCGTAAGAGTCAAAGAAATACTAGAATTTTATATACTTATAGGAGCATACGTCTTTATTTTTTTTAAGTGTATGACAAAAGGAATTCTTGTTCTCCTTGAGGTTTCTGATTCAGGTTCTAGAAGCTGACAGAGCATGAGAAACACTCCTCCTTTCCAGTCCCTCTCCACTGCTTCCAAAAGGTCATAAGAGAAGGAGCAAAGCCGAAAAATGTAGAAGAAGCATTGCATTTTTTAGGACTGTCAGATGGTGTGATTGATGGTACAGCTAACTCAGTATATTGAAACAGTAAATAAATAAGGCCCAGGTGCCTTAAGTTAATATAGCTCCCAAGGGTGCCTTGGTTTCAAGGGCGTAGTTTATGCCCTGCAGAATCTCACTCGATTAAATAATAAAAGTAAAGTAGCAGAAAGCAGGCTCTGAAAGAGATCCTGCTGAAGGCTCACACTCCACTCTGTGCTGAGGGATACAGACACCAGTTTCCCTATCTTCAAGGGGCCCGCAGTCTAGGTGCTGCGGAAACAGACTCATCAACAGGGGAACATAGCAGAGGACTAAGCAATGTGTGATTAACTGCTACACTTTTTCTCAGGCAACGGAAGGCTGGGCTCCCCAGAAAAGACTTCTCGTGTGCTGGACCCCAGAGGGCAGGAACAGGGACAGATCAAGAGAGAGAAACAGAATGAAACCTCGTGGGGGTAGAACTGACATGGTCTGTTCATGGACTGTGCGGAGGCCCTTTGGATGAACTGATGAGACAGGCCATCTGTGCTGTGTTACTAATTTCAAAAACACCCCTTTCAGGTTAAACAAAACAGAGGGAAGAGCATGTAGATCTAATGAATTGATATAAATGCAAAAAAGATCTGATTCCATTTCCTTTGCCCTTTCATAATATATCCATGACAGTTGCTTCAGAAATTATACTATAGTGATAAGCATCAAGCTAGGACTGAGATTTTGTGTGTGTGCACCCTACAGCTTGTGGGATTTTAGTTCCAGGGATCAACTAGGAATCAAACCTGGGCCCTCAGCAGGGAGAGTACAAAGGCCTAACTGCTGGACCTCCTGAGAATTCCTAAGGGTGGAGTTTTGAAAGAAAGATTTTCTGCAGCCATTATTTTATGATTTTTTGTCTATATTGAGGGCTTCCCTGGTAGCTCAGCTGATAAAGAATCCTCCTGCAATGCAGGAGACCTGGTTCAATTTGTGAGTCGGGAAGATCTGCTGGAGAAGGGATAGGCAACCCACTCCAGTGTTCCTTGGCTTCCCTGGTGGCTCTCAGTTGGTAAAAAATCCACCTGCAGTGCTATTATTGAACACAAAGCTTTTCTAATGTTGACCATGTTTCCTTAAATCCTTTCCTTTACTTCCAACTATCAAATTTTCAGCCTGAGATTCCAACTCAATACCTTTTTTTTTTTTCTGTATAGAACTGGTAAAGAGTCCAATTGGCTAAAAGTATAATATCAGGATCATATAGGATTAAGAAAAGAAATAAACCAAAAGAGGAGAAGGAAAGCAGTTCTATGCAATAAGTTTCCTGTAATATTTAAAATAGAAAATTTAGTTTATGGGTCTCTGTATGCTACTAACAAGACAGAGAATCTTAGTAAGAGGGAAATAATGGTAAGACAATTTTGAAAAATGAGATGCAAAAACACTTTGTGAATATATTTTGAACATAGATATTATCTTAGCATTTAATCTTTTTTATATATAAATATAGGACTGTATTTTCCTAGGGAATGAATAATGTCCAAATGTACTCTTTTTCTTCTCATTAAAATGGATTTTTTTCCCCTTGCAGAAAAGCCTTATGCCTGTAAAAATGTTAGGCAAAATTTGAAATTAATGAATAAAGAATGTATATGACTTTGGAACAGTCCTTGGGCAGCAGAGGCCATCTGGCTGTGTAATTCACAAGCCACCTGAGGTGTGTTCTGGTGGTACGCTGTTCACGGGGTTTGTACTTATTGATAAAGATCACACAGAAATTAGCAGCCTTCTGCTCAGAGGGCAAGGTCCCCATACCTAATACCACTTATTGAAAAAGTAGATGGGAACTACTTCCCTTGTTTTATAACAAGCTATTTTTCATTGAACTCTAATTTGAGCTGCTCCTCAGGCAGCACCTGTGAACGAGAACACCAGTAGCTATGTCCTGAGTGCTCCCACAGTGGGTGACCGGCCAGGATGCCACCCTCACGTACCACAGGAGAGATGGACATGTCTTCTCCCTCCTGAAATAGAGCAGATCTGCATCCAGACCAGCTCCCCAAAATTCAAAAGGAAAATTCTGAACAGGGACTTCCCTGGTAGTGGCTAAGACTCCCACTCCTAGTGCAGAAGGCCCAGGTTCGATCCCTGGTCAGGGAACTAGACCCCACATACTGCAGCTAAAAGTGCCATGTGCCACAACTAAGACCTGGCACACCCAAAGAGGTAAATACATATTTTTTTTAAAAATTCTAAACAGCAAGATACTTTTTTTTTTAGAAGTCTAAAAAATGTATGGAATCAAGTAAAGAGTGCCCCCATCACACAGACCCATGAACTACTCTCAGGAAGATAGCCAACGAGACCTTCCTCATTTTCACAAAGGGCCACCTCAGCCCCTCGGTTCTGTAGGTACAAGGAGAGAGAAAGGGTTGACAGCCCTAGTCTAGCCTTGGGCACTCACTTCTCACCTCAAGGAAGTCACCTAACTGGGCTCAGAGTCCACATTTGTAAATTAGGACAATGGTTTCACATTTCCAAGTTGCTTTGACAGTTATGAATAATATATTTATTTGTAATATAACATACTCAAAAAAGTCCCCCAAATTACAGCTATTATTGTTATCTTAGCTTATTATAGTTACCACTACCACTTTCATCACTGACCCAATATAGGAAAATTAGAAGTTAACAGACAAGATTTGCTTTGGTTTCAAAACCAGCCATCCTATAAGCTTTGGAAGCAAGGATATCCTGTCTTGCCACATTAACCTCTTTTTTTTTTGCAACTAGTACTACTCTTTTCCTGGCACAGAGCATACTTTTCTTTTTACGGAAGTGAAATGCAATATTATAAAGATGCTTTTAATCAGAAACAGGCCACCTAAGCAAAAAAACATCTCCTCGATAGGAAATAAAATGCTCTGGCTCGATCGTTTTGCCACAAGGTGGGCAACACGCCGGGAAATGCTTTTGCCCACTTTCACTCGTTGTCTAATCAATTTTTATTCTCTTCATCGTCACATGTAATGGGGCTGGAAATGGCTGAATAAAGTGAAAGATGTTTTGAACTGCATTACTAAGTGATAGCTGCATTATTTTATAAATGAATAGTGCTACCCGCATTCATATAATTTATGAATCCAAGTGCCATTTGGGGGAAAACATCAGTGTCAGATTTTGCATTTAAACGTCTGCATTAGCTGTCAGCTGTGTAGAGTTCCATAAAGACAAACAGCTCCCAAGCAGGCACACAGATGAGGGTATTCACAGCCCATGTTTGAAGTAGACATGATACTGTAATCAGGAAGTTTTCTGTAGTCAACTGCTTTGCAGCTTTATCTAAAAGTTCCAAATCTCTTTTCTGAAAACAGCCACGTTTACACAATCCATACTAATTAGCAGGATCTTTTAAGCGTTCAGAATTTCCTTTCATTCTACTTCTACATGAAATGCTTCCTCTAATTATTATTATTTACTTTTGGAGCAAGTTCTAAACATAAAATTTAATGAACTATATAAGACACTATAGCACATAATAAGTCTGATATTTATATTGCAAAATTCTAGATCTCTATTTCTGTGCTACTGAAACATTCCAAATTAGTGGATGCTTATTAAGTATTCTTGTCTGGTATGTGATAGTAATGGCAATGGTGGTGATATGTGTGTGAGTGGTGGGTATGTGTATGTGGGGTGTGTGTGTACACGAATATGTTTTCAGCCTGTAAAAGTCAGGGAAGAGGAGAGGGAAGGGAAGAGAAGAGAATGGGAGAAATCTTATGCCATCAAATGTTAGAAGTGGGAGCTTAGTGTTGTTATTGTTGTTCAGTTGCTAACTTCTGTCCAACTCTTTGAGACCCTATGAACTGCAGCACGCCAGGCTTCCCTGTCCTTCATTATCTCCTGGAGTTTGCTCAGATCCATGCCCAATGAGTCGGCGATGCTATCATGTCACCCTCTGCCACCCCCTTCTTTTGCCTTCAGTTTTTCCCAGGATCCAGGTCTTTTCCAATGAGTCATCTCTTCACATCAGGTGGCCAAAGTATTGGAGCTTCAGTATCAGTCCTTCCAACGAATATTCAGGTTAAAAGTTATCAAATAAAGCATGATTTAATGAAACCTCCAATCCCCTGGAGAAGGGAAAGGCTACCCACTCCAGTATCCTGGAGAATTCCATGGACTGTATAGTCCATGGGGTCGCAAAGAGTCAGACGTGATTGAGCGACTTTCACTTCTTTTCTTTTTTAATCAAACCTCAAAATGGGCTGTATCTTTAAATACATACTTTCCTGCTCATTCCTTTATTCCACTCCTACTATGAAGCTGAGCATATTGTTGAGTGTGAACACACTGAGCCAGGACCAAGACATATCTGGTCCTGGCTTTCAAGAAATGAGTCCAGGGCTGAGAGACCGAGGAGCTACACATAAACAAATCAACAAACACACTCTAGAGTTATAAATGGGTTACATGTTTTAATAGAACTGTGTCCATGGTTTCTCTGGCAGATGAAGGGAGAGACCCTTCACCCAGCTAGTAGAGGGACAGGCTGTGTCAGAAAAATGCAGCACGGATACAGATTCCCAGAGGATGATGGTGTTATATCTAAGAATGGATGAGGAGAACAAGAGTGTTTTGAGGAGAGAAAGCAACACAGGCTGAAGGAATTCTGTAAGGGGTAAGACTCTAAGAAACTTCAGAATATTGTCAATGGCTTATCTGGAATATAAAAGCATGACAAGAGGTGACTGTGAAAGTAGGGAAAGGACCCATGGAAACAAACAGCAACAACAGAAGGAACATTCCAGAAGTAGAAACAAGTCTAAGGAAAGAAAGATCATGGCATCTGGTCCCATAACTTCATAGCAAATGGATGAGGAAAGAGTGGCTGACTTTATTTTTCTGGGCTCCAAAATCACTGCAGATGGTGACTGCAGCCATGAAATTAAAAGACGCTTATTCCTTGGAAGGAAAGTTATGACCAACCTAGACAGCATATAAGAAGCTTGGAGAGTTTGGACAGACCACGCAGAAGCATGGCTGAGAAGAGCTACACCTCGCCCAAGGTCAGGGGCAGTGGCAGAGAGGAGAAACCCTACCTCCAAGGAGCAGTGGCTGCGTGGGCACAGGAGGGCTTAGAGGAGCTACTCCACGTTCAAGGTCAGGAGGGGCAGCGGTGAGGTGATACCCCTCGTCCAAGGTAAGGAGCAGCAGCTGCGCTTTGCTGGAGCAGCCGTGAAGAGATACCCCACACCCAAGGTAAGAGAAACCCAAGTAAGATGGTAGATGTTGCAAGAGGCATCAGAGGGCAGACACACAAGCCATAATCACAGAAAACTAGTCAATCTTATCACATGGACCACAGCCTTGTCTAACTCAATGAAACTAAGCAATGCCCTGTGGGGCCACCCAAGATGGGCGGGTCATGGTGGAGAGGTCTGATAGAATGTGGTCCACTGGAGAAGGGAATAGCAAACCACTTCAGTATTCTTGCCTTGAAAACCCCATGAACAGTATGAAAAGGCAAATGATAGGATACTGAAGAGGAACTTCCCGGGTCGGTAGGTGCCCAAATTGCTACTGGAGGTCAGTGGAGAAATAACTCCAGAAAGAATGAAGCGATGGAGTGAAAGCAAAAACAATACCCAGTTGTGGATGTGACTGATGATAGAAGCAAGGTCCAATGCTGTAAAGAGCAATATTGCATAGGAACCTGGAATATCAGGTCCATGAATCAAGGCAAATTGGAAGTGGTCAAACAGGAGATGGCAAGAGTGAACACTCTAGGAATTAGCGAACTAAAATGGACTGGAATGGGTGAATTTAACTCAGATGACCATTATATCTACTACTGTGGGCAGGAATCCCTTAGAAGAAATGGAGTAGCCATCATGGTCAACAAAAGAGTCTGAAATGCAGTTCTTGGATGCAATCTCAAAAATGACAGAATGATCTCTGTTCGTTTCCAAGGCAAACCATTCAATATCACGGTAATCCAAGTCTAGGCCCCAACCAGTAACGCTGAAGAAGCTGAAGTTGAGTGGTTCTATGAAGACCTACAAGACCTTTTAGAACTAACACTCAAAAATGATGTCCTTTATATTATAGGGGACTGGAATGCAAAAGTAGGAAGTCAAGAAACACCCGGGGTAACAGGCAAATTTGGCCTTGGAATATGGAATGAAGCAGGGCAAAGACTATTACTAGAGTTTTGCCAAGAAAATGCACTGGTCATAGCAAACACCCTCTTCCAACAACACAAGAGAAGACTCTACACATGGACATCACCAGATGGTCAACACCAAAATCAGATTGATTATATTCTTTGCAGCCAAAGATGGAGAAGCTCTATACAGTCAACAAAAATAAGACCAGGAGCTGACTGTGGCTCAGAACATGAACTTCTAATTGCCAAATTCAGACTGAAATTGAAGAAAGTAGGGAAAACCACTAGACCATTCAGGTATGACCTAAATCAAATTCCTTATGATTATACAATGTAAGTGAGAAATAGATTTAAGGGACTAGATTTGATAGACAGAGTGCCTGATGATCTGTGGACAGAGGTTCGTGACATTGTACAGGAGACAGGGATCAAGACCATCCCCATGGAAAAGACATGCAAAAAAGCAAAATGGCTGTCTGGGGAGGCCTTACAAATAGCTGTGAAAAGAAGAGAGGCAAAAACAAAGGAGAAAAGGAAAGATATAAGCATCTGAATGCAGAGTTCCAGAGAATAGCAAGAAGAGATAAGGAAGCCTTCCTCAGTGATCAATGCAAAGAAATAGAGCAAACAACCGAATGGGAAAGACTAGAGATCTCTTCAAGAAAATTAGAGATACCAAGGGAACATTTCATGCAAAGACGGGCTTGATAAAGGACAGAAATGACATGGACCTAACCGAAGCAGAAGATATTAAGAAGAGGTGGCAAGAATACACAGAAGAACTGTATAAAAAAGAGCTTCATGACCAAGATAATCACGATGGTGTGATCACTCACCTAGAGCCAGACATCCTGAATGTGAAGTCAAATGGGCCTTAGAAAGCATCACTATGAACAAAGCTAGTGGAGGTTTCCAGTTGAGCTATTTCAAATCCTGGAAGATGATGCTGTGAAAGTGCTGCACTCAATATGCCAGCAAATTGGGAAAACTCAGCAGTGGCCACAAGACTGGAAAAGGTCAGTTTTCATTGCAATCCCAAAAAAAGGCAATGCCAAAGAATGCTCAAACTACCGCACAATTGCACTCATCTCATACACTAGTAAAATAATGCTCAAAGTTCTCCAAGCCAGACTTCAGCAATACATGAACCGTGAACTTCCAGATGTTCAAGCTGGATTTAGAAAAGACAGAGGAACCAGAGATCAAATTGCCAACATTCACTGGATCATCGAAAAATCAAGAGAGTTCCAGAAAAACATCTATTTCTGCTTTATTGACTATGCCAAAGCCTTTGACTGTGTGGATCACAATAAACTGCGGAAAATTCTGAGAGAGATGGGAATACCAGACTACTTAACCTGCCTCTTGAGAAACCTATATGCAGGTCAGGAAGCAAAAGTTAGAACTGGACATAGGACAAAAGACTGGTTCGAAATAGGGAAAGGAGTACGTCAAGGCTGTGTATTGTCACCCTGCTTATTTAACTTCTATGCAGAGTACATCAAGAGAAATGCAGGGCTGGAAGAAACACAAGCTGGAATCAAGATTGCTGGGAGAAATATCAATAACCTCAGATATGCAGATGACACCACCTTATGGCAGAAAGTGAAGAACTAAAAAGCCTCTTGATGAAAGTGAAAGAGGAGAGTGAAAAAGTTGGCTTAAAGCTCAACATTCAGAAAACGAAGATCATGGCATCTGGTCCCATCACTTCAAGGCAAATAGATGGGAATACAGTGGAACAGTGTTGGACTTTATTTTTGGGGCGCTCTGATATCACTGCAGATGGTAACTGCAGCCATGAAATTAAAAGCCGCTTACTCCTTGGAAGAAAAGTTATGACCAACCTAGATAGTATATTCAAAAGCAAAGACATTACTTTGCCAACAAAGGTCCGTCTAGTCAAGGCTACGGTTTATCCAGTGGTCATGTATGGATGTGAGAATTGGACTGTGAAGAAAGCTGAGCACTGAAGAATTGATGCTTTTGAACTGTGGTGTTGGAAAAGACTCTTGAGAGTCCCTTGGACTGCAAGGAGATCCAACCAGTCCTTTCTAAAGGAGATCAGTCCTGGGTGTTCTTTGGAAGGAATGATGCTAAAGCTGAAACTCCAGTACTTTGGCCACCTCATGCGAAGATTTGACTCATTGGTAAAGAAGACTCTGATGCTGGGAAAGATTGAAGGCAGGAGGAGAAGGGGATGATAGAGGATGAGATGGTTGGATGACATCACCGACTTAATGGACATGAGTTTGAGTAAACTCTGGGAGTTGTTGATGGACAGGGAGGCCTGACATGCTGCAGTCCATGGGGTCACAAATAGTGGGACATGGCTGAGTAACTGAACTAAACCGAAGGAAAGAAAAATAATGCCTTGCAAAGTGTGATCGTACTGTGAGCATTTGAAGAGCTTCAGTGGTAAGGGGAACCAGAGTGACACAGTGAGAAGCTGTAGCTATGAAGCAGATAGAGTTGAATGAGTAAAAGCACCAGATGTAGAAGGCCTGGAGTTGGTGGGATGAAGGCAGAAAAGAGAGCGCTCCCATATGTAAGATTATCTAAGTCTATTGTTGCTAGATTTGAATATAGTTCCAATTATTGCCTAGTCTCTGGAAAAGCAAAGAATCTGTGCATTTGTGTGGACTCTATCAGTTTTTAAATATTAGCAACTGATTTATTTCAATTTTTTTTAAAATTCACACCTAAATAAAAGATACTTATGAGCCAAGTCTGACCCATTGTTTTCCATCTGATGTCCTCTGATCTCACACAGCTCTGTATACAGAGGACAATGCAGGTAGACATTGTGCTGAGAGTTTTAGTCACATGAAACATGATTTGAGGCAGAAGATAAAGAAGATTCTGTTTGTGAAATCCTGTACCTGATTCGACTATGCATACATGTCATATGTTTGGGGCATAACTGGATACCAGCAACCAAATTCAGAAATATTTTGGAGAGAAATCATAAGATTAATCAAATTAAGATATTTCCAACTTGATTACTTTTTATGATTTTTTAGAATTATAACTTAGAGGGCTATACGTAACGGTAAGTTAATATTTGATGCCAAAGAAGTAAAATGCTATTTCACTAATGTTTATGGTCCGGCAAGTGGTTAGTTTTTTTTTCTCAGATGTGTAGCCTTGCTGGAGAAGACTGAGCTGTTGCACCTGTCCATGGGCACTGGTCCCTGACTGCCCACCTGCAAATTAACATGGTTAGAGCACTTCTCTATTGCAGTTTCAAGTTCTCAGAAGCCTGATCCTGGTGACACTGGCCTTGACTGAGCTTGTCTAGCAAATAATGATGTAATTGATCTGTTTTATTTTTAAATGAAACTCAAATGTTTAAAATTCAGAGTCGTAGACATATCTTGACAGGCAATTGGCACCATTCTTCAAAGACAATAGCCAAGTTGAGCAAAGCCTTGTGAACCATCCGTGTATGAAGAAAGATTTGTAGAAGACAGTGCATAAACAGGCAAAATGGTGCAGTAGGTACTGCAGAAGAGTATAAATATGGGTTGAATTCATTTCATTGTTTTTTGATTTGAATCTTTTTTGTACTTTAAGGAATTCATATTATTCAGGAATGTATACAATGAGTATACATTACTTGTATTCAAAATAAGCAGGTGGATTCTTTACCAGCTGAGCCACAAGGGAAGCCCAAGAATACTGGAGTGTGTAGCCTATTCCTTCTCCAGCAAATCTTCCTGACCCAGGAATTGAACCGGGGTCTCCTGCATTACAGGTGGATTCTTTACCAACTGAGCTATCAGGGAAGCCCCAAAAGAGAAGAAATGGTTTATCAAATAAATACTGGCTTAATGTACAAAAATGGAAAAAAGGATATTTGATGATGGCCACTTATTGAGGAAAGAAAGAAAAGACAAATGTAAACTCTTTGTTCTCTATCCTTAAAGAGAAAAATAGATAAAAATGTGTTAAAATCTACTCAAATATGGTTTAGTTTGCTATCTTTGATGTTTATTTTCAGCTACTATATAGTGAGTAAAACTTAAAAATGAAAGGAATTTGTCTTGTTTTTCATGGGGGCTCGGGGTAGTGGGGGAAGTTACCCAAGATGTGACTT
This sequence comes from Oryx dammah, assembly GCF_014754425.2. Classification (NCBI taxonomy): domain Eukaryota; kingdom Metazoa; phylum Chordata; class Mammalia; order Artiodactyla; family Bovidae; genus Oryx; species Oryx dammah. The sequence goes on from NW_024070189.1 coordinate 26,757,195, forward strand.
CAGTTTCAGTCAAAATTAAAACAAAACCTAGGGAAGGGAAAGGAATGTAATGGGCAAATATTTGATAACAGAATGATATATTAGTCTTGAACCTGAGCTACAGCAACTGTGAGCATGTGTACTGAAATAAACATTTCAGGGCATCTGGAAGTATTAATAATAATGTTTTATTAAAAGCCAAATTAATGAAATTGCTTTGATGCTCAACACAGTAGCAGCAACAATAACAAAAGGATGAAAGACTAAGTAACCAAAATTATGTTGTAATCAATAAATCTAAAAAATTAGGAAAACTAGAAATCAACAAAATGGTTTCTTTGGGATATTTTATTATTAACACTTTAATATTCTTCTGAGAAGGTGAATGGATCATTAAGGCTAAAGAGAAGTTTGTTAAGAAATGCAAAGGACTGAGAATAAAACTCGATTTCTTTCTTTTTTTAACTCGATTTCTTTAGAAACTGAAAATGATGCTTCCGATGCTCCCACCAGTTAAATAGGTCCTGTGTGTGTGTAACGCAGAGATAAATAATGCTAAGCATGTTACCACTTCGGTGTTCCTAATGCAATTACTGTAACTCTCCAGGGAGAAAACAAGATAATGTGCCAAAGCCCCTGATACCTAAAACTGAACATTAAATCGAGTCAGATCTTCTCAACTGCCTAAACTACACTTTGAGAAGTATAACATTTGGGACAATAGGGAAACATCAAAGGCAGTTTTGATACTCCAGGGCATGGTACACCAGCAGCCAGGAAGAATTAAGGGAACAATTTAAACAATTCAAGAATCTGGCTCATTAAGAAAAATTTGTGCTAGAAAAACAAACAGAAATGTGTGCATTTTAGTCAGCAGGTCCTTCACTCTGATCATGAACAGGTAATAAACCACACCTATCATTTCTCTTTTCCCTCACATTAGCAACATATCCTTATATACAACAGCATCATTTGCCCATGTAATTAATATGTTCTTCACCCTGTCTTCCAACTCACTAATGATTTTTTTAAGAATTTTAAATTAACAGGATTAGACAAAGCATCACACCCAAGTTACACACCATATGGTGGGCTCTCTCAAGTGCTGTTTAGTATTATTGTATTTTTACTCAGATATAGGATATAGACCCGGCCACATTGCTACGTGAATCTCAAAGGTCACATAATCCATATCTCTCATTTTAACTGATAAGGGAGTAAAGGCCAAGCAAGGTTCAGTGATCTTTAAAAGGTCATTTATTGCTCCCAATACTTATGCAGAATCTGAGACTGGCCATTAACCATTTCTTCTGTAGATACATTTGCAATCTGAAGGGAGTAAAGCTATATGCAGGCAAAACTGAGGGGAGGAATATTATGTGAAATAAAATTTTCAAAATCCTTCACACTAATGAGTCAAAAATAATGGAATCCATGATTTGGAAACTTAAAAGACTGTGTTTTACTTAAGAATTTGCACACGCCGAAGCTCTTAAAGCCAGTAAGACGAGAGAGAAGGTTGTAGACTGTATCTAACTGTAAAGACTGTGCCCCTTTCAAAGCGCTTTAATTCCAAAAGTTAAAAAAAAAATTCAGAAAAGCTCTGTAAGTTTCAAATCAGTTTCAGCCAGAGGCCATCAATTTGTGGTACTTTAAATCTCACAGGACAGATTGAATTATCATTTCTTACTAAATAAAGGAGATACTAATTTCATTTTGAAAAGAGACAGAGAAAGAAAAAACAACAGGCGTTAGATGTTCATCTCACGCCATACACAAAACTAATTCCAAATATTTTAAGCATAAAAGCATTTAAGTCAATAGCATGCAGGAAGTTTATGCTTTGATGAACACCCTGTGATCTGAACACATAGGAATAAAATATAAAAAGGAAAAACAAAATGGGATCATAGGATCAAAAGTAAAATAGAGTTTTTCTTGAGTCAGAAACAGAAGGAAAAAAAACAAAAACAAAACTCAAGACACTGAGTGGGACCAGTTTTGATGACACTGGTCATCAGAACCTGGTGTCCAAGAGTAGGAGAAACAGCCAAAGTTCAGCTCCTGAGAGTGGACAGCCAAACACTAAGGGAGTCAGTGAGTCAGTTCAGGTGAGTCAGTGACCGCTGCTTAAAGGAGCAGACAGGAAAGGCATTTCTCTCCCATAAAACACACTTAAAAACAACAACAACACAAAAATACTCCCAATCATTTCCTCCAGTTACTGTTTTCATGGAGCAGCTAACTTAGGAAGGCAATGAACACACATATAGTTAGGATCAAGTATTAAATCAAGAGACCTGTAGAACTGTTTTTTTCCCTATACCTTCCAATATAACTTCAGGGAAGAAGCTTTAAAAAATAATCTTAACACCTAGTTCTGGACTCTAAGAACAGGTAGAAGTAACCTTAAAATCATGAGCCCAAGACAGAAAATATAGAGGACATATCAAAAAATTTCAAATGTTATTATACAGACTTTTTCTACATTAAACATATCTGAAAATACACATGTGCACGCACACACACATCTTAAAATGCACTCCTAAGTGGCTGATAGAATAATGAGGAAACTACAATGGAAACAGTAAGACACTTAGAAGCAAATGGCATGAAAGTACTACAAAGAAAAATGTATGAATTGATTTCTTTGAAAAGGAAAGTTGAAACTGATTTTTCGAAGAAGTTAAATGAGTTAAGCATTTAACTCAATGCTTCAGTTGAGTAAAAGTAAATTTACTTTTACAATTTCAATTGAGGAAAAGTAAAACAAAATAAAGCTGAAGAAAGTTGAAGCAAGAAAATAATAAAGCTAGGAAGTGGTATTAGTGAAATAAAAAAATACAAAGAAATAAAAAAAAATGGTCAGTGAAATCAAAACATGATTTGCCAAAAAAAAAAAAAAAATACAGTAGAATAGAAACAAGACTAATCAACAAAATAAATAAAACACAAATACTGCTAGGAATGAAAAAGACAGATCTACACTTATAAAGTACATTTTAAAACCAAATCAAATTTAGGGACCAATCTGATAAAAATATAAATACCAAAACCTTAGATAATATATTATCTAAATAAATAAAGTTGTGTATCAAATAATACATCATGACCTAATTCTGTTTGTCTTGGGAATACAAGAAGAGCCCAGTGACAGAAAACTATCAAGTATCACACTAATGAACAGGTGACAGAGTAAAACCACATCATCATAATAGATGCGGAAAGAACACATTCATAAAATTCAACATTTATGATTTTTAAAAAATACACTTAAAAAACAAGTGATGTTAATCCCTCTCTTGTACTGTAAATCTTAGCCAATGCAATATATTGGAAATGAAGACGCAAAATTATAGGTATTGAGTACCTAAGAGATTATTGTGGGATTTTCACTAACAGGAAATTTAAGTGTTCAGGATACAAAGTCAACATCAAAATTACAGTTTCCACACACCAATAAAAATCCATTAAAAAAATAACAGAAAAAATTTTCAGTTACAGAGAACAACAGCAATGACAAAAACACCATGAAGCCAGGGATAGATATAAGATAGAAAGACTTCAGGAGGAACAGCGCTTGAATGAAGAACATAAAAATAGACTTGAATAAGTAAAGCAATATTCATGGATGCAAAGGCTTAACATTGCAAAGATGCTACTTCTCCCATTATTTTTTTAAAATATATACCCACAACTATCATTTGAGTTTTATGAGGATGATCAGAAGACAGTTTTTTTTTTTTTAAGTAAACTCAACAAGCAAGACTTTATCAGCCAAATTTTATCAGATTGTCTTATATTTACTTCCAGAGTCCCAGTCTGATTTATTTGTTTCTATTGATTTCTGATTATGACTGCTCGATCACAATTCTAACTCTGTTATCCATGCCACTTGGTTCTTGGGATTTTCAACTGTGACTCTTAGTAACTGGCTTTGGCTAGTCCTGAACTCTGGTCTTACCCCCAAGCCTAAATCGTTACCCAATAGGAACCAATCCCAGAAAGACTGTGGTCTGTAGTTGCCTAATCCTGTTCTACCAAACAGTACATGACCACAGCCACTGAAGAACTTAGTACAATTTTTCTGTTTTTACATCCAAACACTTTAGGAAAAATATTTTCATGTACAAATGCTTCAGTTCCTTACTAATGTTTGTCTCATAATGGGTGTGCCACCATTCCTAATGTTCTACCCCTGGAAATGGGATTTTCAGGCCAAAATGATGACTCACTGGGGCACCATTTCTAGAAATCTAGTCATTTCTGCCTAGGAGATTGGCCACTCTTAGGAAGTCATGAATAAGTTACCAAAAGGGAAGCTAGAGCTTTGAATGAATTGAAGAACTGTGAGATTTTGATGAGTCAAAGCTATTTTTCTTTTGCCCAGAGAAAAATAACCTAGGGTACTTTTCAACACGTGAAACTCTGGTTCCTTCAGAACAAAAAAGCAACAGTACAAACTGTTTTTAAGATTTTTTTTATTAGAAGACACCTGGATAATGAATGCAATGTACTCTTTAAATACATAGACGGTACATATGAAACTGTAATTTTTGTGCAAAACACTTTAATTTTTTAAAAAGTAAATAGTTCTAATAAAGTGTTTACTTAGCGCTTCACTCTGACTTATTTTTTGGTACTACTGTATCATACGGGGGGAAAATCAAATATTGAATAGCACTTTCTTTAAAAGAACTATTTGAAAAGTATCTTGGAGTACTGTCTCTGAGCCCAAGGAAAACAATAAAATGAGATGCAGTTCTGTGAGTTACCAGAGAGTTAGAAATTTCATTTTTCTATGATAAAAAGGAAGACAGATGGTAGAAAGCAAGCAGACTTTGTGGCTCTTTATGTGAGGAAAGAGGACGTTGGCTCATGCCTGAAGGGCACTGTTGGCCACACTGAGGGCTTGTCCCCACGTCGCCTTTGCCCGTTTTTCTCCAGAACCAGTCTCCCTTCTTTCACTTCCAGCCTACCAGAACTTGCCTGCTTTGGGTCTCATAACCTCAGCACTTTCCAGTGCTTCGGATATTTAATAGTAACAAATCAAGGACATTATGTTTTTGCAGGGCACGGTGCTTCTATTTCTGTCACTATGTCAACTTCATGGGCAATCAAAGACATCAAGATTATCTTCATGCATCCTTCCTCCCTTTTAAAGAGAATTGTTTAGTCTTCCATGTATTTCTGAATTCCTTATTTTCAGTTACTTTAGCATGAGCTTGTTCATATCACCATCCGCAGCCATGATTCGCTGAATAGGACTAACCCTCTGTCACCTTTGATCACCTAAGTGTTGCATGTGGTAAAGATGATCCAGAACACAGTGGTCTGAATGTACCAAATCCTTGGAACACTTTTGTTTATTAGTATGCACTGAGAGTTGGAGGAACTATAATTTGTATACCTGTGGCTGATACATGTTGAGGTTTGACAGAAAAAAACAAAATTTTGTAAAGCAATTATCCTTCAATTAAAAAATAAATAAATCAAATAATAATAATAAAATGCTTTGTAAATGAAAAAAAAAAAGAAGAAGAAGAATTGCAAGAACCATAACAATGATCATGGTTAGTTTTATGTGTCTGTATGGCTGGGCCCAAGATGGTTTCTAGGGTCTTTGTCTATTTTCCTACAAACTCAATGGGTTATATACTCCAGGAAAGTCCCTCTTCTTCCACTTCCAAGTTACCAGAATTTGCCAATTTTGAGTCCCACTCCTAGATATTCAGTTAAACATTATTTCAGGGTACATTTTCAGAGTGCTTCTTGATGAGATGAGATTTTCTTTTTCAAATAAAGTTTTAACTTCAAAATGTAAAACTTTATTACATTTCTAATGAGGTCCTTTTCATAGTATACTTAGGACCAAGTACATCATAGAGAAGTCCTTGGATTAATCTGGTTTCCATTCTCACTCAATAGATTGACCCTTGTCTCCCTTCCCCATTCCAGTTTGAGGCCCTTGGTGTAAACAAATAAACTAGTAGTAGCTGGAGAGATGGGTGGTGGTGGTTTAGTTGGTAACTCAAGTCTGACTCTTGCGACCCCGTGAACTGTTGCCCACCAGGCTCCTCTATCCATGGGATTCTCCAAGCAAGAATACTGGAGTGGGTTGTGATTTTCTTCTCCAGAGGATCCTCATGACCCAGGGATCAAACCCTTGTGTCCTGCACAGCAGGAGGATTCTTCACTGCTGAGCCACCAGGGAAGCTCCTATCTAAAAGTCCCCAGCACAGAGAACAAACACAGAGGAAGTCTCCTTCTCAGAGCCTTCTCTAGGTTAACAGAAGAAGAGAACACAAATGTTTCCATGAGTGCCAAGTAGTCTGTATCTCCCAGACCCAGGGGGATCCCCAAGGCATTTCCCTACCTCACCCCATTCTCTCTTCACCCTGGTCAAAATTTTGATTCTACAGATTATCCCATTACCTGACCTTAGCCCTCACTTTTTCGTCTAAGCAGCTTGAACACACATGGTCCTCTCCAATGTGGATGGGCCTCATCCAATCCATTGAAGGCTTATTCAGAGCAAAAAAGCTAAGTAAGAAAGAATTCATCTCTCTGACAATCTTTGAGCCAGGAGATAGGTTTTCTCCAGCTTTCAGACTCAGACTAAATTGGAACTTAACTACCAGCTCTCCTGGTTTGTAGGCTCTTGGATCTGCCCTGGAACTGACATCATCAGTTTTCATGGTCTCCAGCTTGCTGACTGCACATCTTGGACTTCTCAGCTTTGTACTCGCATGATCCAATTCCTTATAATAAGTCATACGTATAGAAATAATTACAGAGCGCCTACCAAGAGCCTGACAGTGTTCTAAGCAGTAGTAGACAGAAACGGTATTAGCTGGGGTAGAAGCTTACCTTATCTTCACATCATTGAACTGAGGAGGTTCTGTCAGCCAGCTTCCTTTGTAACCTCTGGTGAAGGACTAGCTATTCATTCATTTGATCAACATGCAAATTGTTAAATATCTATTATTAGATACTCTTCTAGCTCCTGAAGAAACACCCTTAATTTCATGGAGTTCAATGTAATGGGGGAGGTAGGCAACAAACAGGAAAAATAAAATGCCTAGTTACTAAGAAATAACTTTCCATGTGTCTCTCACATTTCCACACAACTTGTGATCAGACGTACTGACTGCCTTTGTTCTGGCCTATTTTCTCTACGATGTTTATATAGAGAGGAGACTTGGAAAAAAGTTTCTTGTTCCAGAGTGAGGTTGGGCTTTCTTACAGCCTTAGATAAAATGACAGTGATAGCCTTTAGGGATGACTGTGACAGAAAGTCATTACAAAGTTTTCAGTGAAGGAGTGACATAATTTGATTTGCAATTTAAAGAATCACTTCGACTTCTGGGTTGAAAATAGTTCAAAGGAGACAGAGCAGAAGGAGAGAGTCATGAAATTGAAAGACGAGGCAGAGAAGGAGTATATAGCTGGAAATGGAGTGGTTCCCTGATTTAGAAAAGAGAAGTAAAAGACCAATGTTCTTTGAATAAAGGCATTTCTTTTTTTCATATTTAAAACCCTAAGTAGTGTGCTAATTTTCTCAGTAGCATTCTTTTTTAGTTCATTGAGCTATAATTGTATAACCTTAATTAGTGCTAAGAATCTATTAGGCAACAAAAATTTCCTCTCCAGTTATAGAGGAGCACATGTCCTAAATGCGAAATTAAGAAAAAATTAATTGCGATTATGCCAAGTTAAGATCAATTAATTGATAACTTGTCACAGACACAGAATTTTAATGTTTCCTGATGCATCATGAAGCAAATAAAACCTGGGCTGAGTTGTTTACTTTTTTTTTTCCAGTAAGACATGTCAGTACATCAACTCCTCTGTTTGGAGGAAGACTTTACCATTTCAGAGAGTAAAAGTCAAGGCTAGGGTGGAGATGGTCATGGGTATCCGAACTACTGGTTTTCAGGAAATTTTTTTTCTCTCTAAGCCAGTCATCTCAATATTTCTGAGATTAAAATCTTGCAAAGAACTCTAACTAGTTCATGACATGATTAACCTCATATTCTCTGGTAATATAATAAACCTCATATAAAGAATAAGGGAGGAAGGAAGAATTGTCATGGCAAGGAAACAATGTAAACCCTTGGTAAAATTAGGAAAAAAAGAGAAATCTGTTATTTTTAGAAAATCTATTTTTAAAGAGTTCATCATCACCCATCTCTTTTTAGAGCCTTAGGAAGATGTATTTCCTGATCAGGTGACATCATTCAGCCCCACCCATTGAGAAACTGCGGTCAACTCCCACTCCCCCAGTGAAAATATTCTATTCCTAAAACTAGACAGTGTTATGAATTCTTGATAAACTACTCTTTGAAACAGCCCCAGATAACTCATGGATGTTTTAACTATCCATCTATCATCCATCCATCCATATATCATTGCAACAAATATTAATTTAGCATTCTGTTCTGGGGGATACAGTAATTTATCTGGAAAATTCAGAGATGTCTAAAATACGGTTTCTGAAGAGAAAATCTACATGCTGAGAAAGAACACATTTTGTGGTTAATTCACTGTTTACAGTGCAATGATAAAGGTTCTCACACAGAACCATGGGAAATGGAAGAAACAATAATGATGATAGTGGTGGTGGACAAAGGGCTATTGAATCGTGTATTTAAGGGTGAGTGGGATTTACTCAGGAAAAGAGGTAAAGGCAGGAGCAAGATCATCATAAGACAATTTCCTCTGTCAATCTATGTACTTTAAGAGTGAAATCTTTAATTACCCCCTAAGATAGATGATTCGTGTATTGTTACCGAAATCCATGCCAGAGGATTTGTTAAGTAGTGTAGTAAGTATAAGAGATAGTTATTTGCAAAATGAGTGATATTTAAGACAAGTGATTTGTTAGAAAGACTTGCAGACCCTCATCCATGGGGTGATTGGAAGAGTAGGAATCCAGCCTATCTGGCAGTATATCCCTTCACTCCACAGAGATTCTGTCCTGATTCAACTACAAACTTGTTTAGAATACATTTGCTTGTATGAAATCTACATGTACACAGACCAATTTATAGGGATGGAAAACAGACTTGTTGGGAGAGGGGAACTGACTGGAGAGAAGTATCAGGTTGCTTTTTCTAGGGAGTAGGGAAGGAAAACATAACAAATTTTATTTGTAACAGTGGTTACATGGTTATATAAAATTGTCACAATGCAATAAACTAATGCTTATGATTGTATTTTAATTATATCTTAATAGTCATAAAAAATAAGAAAAACGATAACATTGCATCTTCCTCAAAGTAAACTTTTCATGCGTGGTACCAGTCAGAAGGTTTAAGGATAGGTGTTTCCCCATACTATAAGAACAGAGTCTCTGACAGTTTGTGTGACAACTCACTAATAAATGCAGGTAACTTTGGCAGACTTTGGTCTCAAGTTTGCTTTCATTGTAACTAACCATCTGGCTATTAGTTCATAGAGATGCTGGCAGAAAATCAGTACCTACCCCTAACTCTGACATTTACCAAAAAAAAAAACCTGACATTTGCTAAACAGCTAAATTGGCTTAGGTAAATTTGCAACCCTGAATAATAGTGATTCTCTAGGTGGAAATTTGAAGTCAAGCTAAAAAGGGAGGGCAGCACACAGGCGAAGGCAGGATTTGAAAGGAATGTGTTGTTCGCATCTCTCTAACAGCTAGGCAGCCAATTTTGCAGATATGCAGAGCTCTCTTTGGAACAAGTACCATGGCCCACATATCTTCTATCCCCACAAGGCTTTATATTGTCTGGCACTGAATATTTAAACACTTGCACTGAAGTAAGGGAGAAATAAACACAGAAAAGTTTATTTCAGTTATGTATTTGTTAATTTGTCAAACCAGAAAGAAAGTTGTAAACCCAAAAGAAAACAAACCAAAAAGGAAGGAGATCCATAAAAATTATTGACAATAAGAAATGGACAAGTATTGGGCCACAAGAATCTTAAACTCTGTCCCCAACATACTCCCTCGTACCCTGTATCTTCTCCTCTCACAATTCTTTCTCTCACCCCGTAGAAAGAATGACCTTGATTTTGAAACTCCTGTTCTGAAGGAAGCCAATAAGAAAACTCATCACAAATGAGACTTACTCTGTGCTTGTCCTGGCAAATAAGTCAGGCTTGGTTTTCTTAAAATATCTTAAATGGTTTCTAAAAATAATGTGATTTAGAACTGAAGGGCAATACCTGTGTTATATTTTCAGTTTTATATATTTTAAAATTTGGTAGTTTGTACCTTATTTCTCCCCAGTGACAATAAAATAATTTAGCCTTGATTGAATGCATTTTGTAGTGAATTTGATCTCTCTGAAGTGATATCTATTTTTTTTTTTTTTTACTAAATAGGAAAAAATTAACACACAACTGCAGCTTGAATGCTTTATGATGAATGAAAAGATATCAACTCTGGACAACTAGTATTCCCTAAAGAATGGCAACTTGGGAGGATAGCAACAAAATAATTTTTCTCACATTCATTTTTAAAATGTCAATACGCAGTGAGCTTTGATCATAAGGCCAAGGAGGTGGCAGGGGCAGGAAGATGGGTAATAATTCTTCTGACCTTTTAACAGACCAGTTGCGTCTGATGTGAATTTACATTTACCCTTCCAGATGCTTAACACTTGTGACCGCTGAAAAAATTAACTTACTGCTGGAACATCTCTTTTTTTTTTTTTGATAATGCATAGAATTCTGGAATGTCCATTGAACACCATGTATACGGCATGCCTAACACAAGCTTCACTATTGTGCAATCTGTTCTACTACACTGTGTACCTCAGGGACTTTGCTTACATATTCTAGAATGTTATTTAACCTAAAGATAAACAAAACTCTTTAAAAGAGAGTACAGAGGCTTCATTCTGAAGCTCAGGTCTTACTTTGTTCTTGGGTACAACTCAACCCACAGAAAGATTATTCACACCCACTCAGAGGTCCCAGCTGCACGCCCACCACCAGGTACGTGTCCGCCCAAAATGGCCTCTTTGTCAAACAGCAGGGCCTGGAAAGGAGGAACAGTACGTTCAGTCATTCTGCAACCACTGGGTAAAAAGTTCACCTTTAGTCCATGTTGAAAAATGTCAGTAACTATTCTATACAGTTGTGAAAGCCAGTGCAAATGAAATGTTGCTGGAGAAAAGAAACGTTGTAGAGCTTAGAATTCTCGATTTAATTTTTGAGATTTCCTTGTGTGAAAATTATTAGCTTGATATCCCAGTCTTTGTTTGCAGAAGCATTCTCTTGTCAGTTTAGAAAATGTTTTCTATGGATAACTGGCCTAATAAGCTTGCACAAACTGCATCAAAATGTTAGCAAAGACTTGAACTAAAACAAATATAAATATGTTTTTTTCATGTGTTATACTAGGCAACAGTTTTACAAGCAAAAATGAATAACTTTTAAGTATTTTGCTGTAAAATCTGGTCTAAATTGAGCCTACTATGGAATAAAATGACTGGATCATATTTTCTGAACTCCAGATTAGGAATATCAGACTACATGAGTTGATGAGCATATAGAATGATGATATGATAGAATATTTTAAGTCAAGTGTCTCAGCCAGATTATTACTAACTCCTGGATAATTCCTGGTTGTAAGGGCCGTCCTGTGTACTGAAGCACATTCATCAGCATCTCCTGCCTCTACCCACAAGATGCCAGTAGAACCAACTCCCCCATTCCCAAGTTGTATCAGTTAAAATGCTCCCAGACATTGTCCCCTGCAGAGGGCAGGGGAGGTCAAAACACCCTGTATTGAGAATCCCTGTTTTAAATCAAGACAGTTCTACAAAATCCTGAACATGTGGTAACTAATTTAACCCTAAAATTAAAAAAAAAAAAAAAAAAACCTCAAGTATTAATACAAAACAATGTCACAAGCACACATAATTCTTTTTGGCTTGAAGATATTAGCCATTATCAATAGGCAATTTATTGCCTAAAATTTCCCCAATATATTTAAGTAATGGGGTCCTATTTATGTTGATGGATTTTTATTTTTCATGGGTTTCCCTATTGTTCTTTGTGTGTGTGTGTTAATAGACGTGAATATTTATAAAAGAGACATTCTTCTCAACTTTCCACTTAACCTTACCGAGAAAATGAAATCTGATTAAATATTGAGTCTCACTCAATTCTCTGAAACCATCAGCAGTACTGGACTTGGAAAATGTAATTTACATTGTTCCAAATAAGAAAGTAACTTTCTATAACGTGCTTTCTAGAACAAATGACAAATAATCACCGCTATATTGCATGAAACTATTGTACATATTTTAGTTCAATTTCCAGCCTCACAACGTGCTTTTGTTGCTGCTGTCATTTAATTTCTAGGTTGATAACTGATGCTATTTACGATCCTGAGGGTCTCTCTAAACTCTCCCCTCCTTTGCACATTCAGGATCAGTGCAACTTAACGTAGCACTTAAGTAGTGGAGGGAAAGAATGAAAGAAATTTACAGAAAGGAATATAAGTCAAGCAGAATATTACAATATTTTCTTCATTCCCTGGGTAGGAAAGCTGTTGTGATCAGCAAGACTTTGTCCCAGCACAGCCTTCATAAGATGAGAAGAAAGTCCCCACACCCCACCCTCATGCGGTACCCCCCTGAGCCTGGCAAAATTCCCAAGTCCTGAGAGAGGCTGGTGAACTGAGGACTGGGCACATTTTCTCAATGAGAAGTTCCCTCTTAAGAATCCTTTCATAAATGTTTCTTGTGATTTTCTTATATAGGGGAATTCAGATGCTGCCCAAACATTAATGAAATATTTATCATACACAGCCTGCCTCTTGGCTTAGCAGAGAAAGAAAAGGCTTGATTTTCTTGTTTTGCACCATCATGGCTGACCTGCAGGAAAAGACTGACTCACTTCCAGTATGTTTTCAGGAGATGGAAGGCCTGAGGCCACAGAATAAACACATCCCCTGTACTCATGAACTTCTCAACCTGTTAACTTTAATAAGCAAAGCAAATGTTGTTTCATTTCTGCACCCAAACAAGAGGACTTTAGCAGTTGGGTACATTCATTTTACTGTTGTCTGTCACAGTACTTACTAGTACAGGCTGTGTTTCCCGTTGTTGTGCTTCATGAACATAAATCTTATCATATCTGATACATAAAAATTAAGTGGAAATATTAAAGGTGGTGGTAAGAAGAGTTACATCTTACTAAAAATAAAAATGAAGATCATATAATCATTGAAAGTTGGGATAAATGGTGATAGGTAGGTAGAAAGTGAAATATTCAAAATCAGGAATAATTCTGAAAGAGAAAAAGGGTTCACATGTAGTATGAGAAAAGTATTGTGTCTATGCAATCTTCAAAATGACTAAGAAACAACAGTGATTATTGGAATTAAAAAATAGTGTCTGTGAGCTCAATGCTAATTCAGCAAAGGTCTAGGGGTTTGCATAATTTTATATGGTCCTTGCAATGAATAGATTTAAACATGGCTTTAAATATTATCAGTTCTTTAAACTCTTTTGTATTAGATTTGCTCTAAGCAACTGCAACTCCTTCTCATGTCTTTGACCTCATAGTTTGAATACAATTTTATTCTTGGAGAAAGATTTTGTTTTTGTTTGCTTTGGTGGTCCAAGTGTGTTCAGAGTCAAAGAATATATGACTGGTAATAATCAGTTTATTAGCCTACTCTCTGGATTTCCAGATTCCATTACCAGTAGGACTATGCCTCCAGCCATGCAAACTCAGAACACTTCGAGGTCATTCATATTTAAAGAAAGAGAGTGAGCACTTTTCAAACTTTATTTACCCTGTTGTGTTGGCTTAACTGGCCTGGCCTCGATTTCTATGTACAGACATTAAGGACACAGTTTACATTCAGATTACTATGTTCTGACACATACTTCATCTCTGAGTTCAGTATTCTGTGGTTTCTAATTTGAAACATTAGCTACAAACAAATTGAGTACATTTATAAAATTCTTTGCAGCTAAGTAAATCTCTTCCTTCTCTTTTACTTTAATGACTGTACTTAATCAGTTGTCAAATTATTTAGATTTTTACCTCTGAAACATCTTTATAATCTTCCCTAATTTGTACTTCAACTGTTTCTTCTGAAAATTATTTTTCTTGTGGCCTAACCAAGTTTCCATGCCCCTCATCACTGCCCTCTTCTTTCCTATGTTCAGGTGTCAGTTTAAATTCACACACAGCTCTGATCCTACTAAATTCCTACTAAAATATGTGAAGGCTTCCAATGTCGAATGACATTAATTACAGACTCTCCTGATCATTCCACGGCTGCTAACAATATCACTGCCACATCATCCTTGCCGCTACTCCAGTTTCATCCCTCAGTTCTTTCTGCAGGTTCGCTGGTCACCAGATAAATGGAACATCTCAGTACATGTGATTCCCCTGCTTGGAATTTCCTGGATGTCTATTTCCACCTATCAAAACATTACCCATATTTCCAAATTCACACACACCACCTTGTCCTCTATAGTGTGTGCCTCCTAACTAATGCTGTATACTAGGCCATCAGCTCCTTAAGTCTAGCAATTAAAATTTATTCATCTTTGGGTATTCTACAGTGCCTGGTACTTAAATACTTAGTGAATATTTGTACAATTAAAAATTAAGGAATAAAAATTAGGGTCAGGAACTTGAAGAAACATGTAAGTATTCAATTATACATTTAATAAATATATTTTGAGCGTGTATATATATATATACATGTATATATATGTAAATCTCAGTTGCCAGAACTCTTCTGATACATTTCATTCAGCACTACAGCTTTTCCAAGATGGAAGAAATTAATATTGCATATTTGCCAATAACAGACAAAGAAAATAAGCCAACTCTACTTTTAGAAAAATCTACATCGTTTTCACCAAGTCTGGCAGATATAATTTCTCATAATTCTAAAATATGTAAATGAAATTAAATCTCCCTATGTGTTAATTTAAGCATTATTTCTGTATAAAAACCACAGTATAAGGATGTAAGTTCTCACTTTCTAGGATATACTTGATGCAAAATAAACATAGCTCACAGCTGACAGCTGACAGTTTTGTATGATTTGTGTTGGAAAAACTCTGTAATAGATCAGCTAGCACCGCAATTGTAGGTAATGGTAAATTTACACCAAAGTAACAGTAGGCATGCAGACAGAAGCAGATCTTCTTTGCAAAAATCATTCTATTGCACTATTTTTTACTAGCATATGTGTGAATTACTTAAAATTAAGTTATCAAGCACCAAAAATTGGTATAGTTGTGCATATGTTCCCAAATATACATCTGACTATATGCAATTTTTTAAAATGAAAGTTTGTTGAAGATTGACTGCTGAGTGAAATGAAGACTGAGTTGTGAGTTCTAGGTCTAACTGTTCCTAGCTAAGCTTTATTTACTAGCAGTAAAACCTTTAGTCAAATCAATTAACTTTCACAGATTTAATTTACTGAGGTGAAAAATCACAGAATCAAAATAGGCTTTGAGGGACTTCTACCATCTTGGAAGAGAGACTTTTAGAAGATGGATTAGAGTTACTCCCCTGACTGAAAAAAAAAAAATTTCCAAAACCAAACAATGTATTTGCAGCAATGAATTTAAGGGCCCTGGTCACCAGGCAAAGAAAACTAGTGATCCCTGAGGATGGAAAATAAAAGAAGTTATCCTCATAATTGCTTGGATTATTGCATCAAGAGAGTTTCCAGGTGGTTTATAGGGAGGTAGGAATCCAGGTGGAGCTTGGTGGGCTCCCTGAGGTGAAAAGATGAAGCTGAGGGTCTGAAGGAACCAAGAGAGTATAGTTTCAAGACAGAGTACTGAAAAGAAGTGAACCACACAGAAAAAAAACACTGGAGATCTGCAGAAGGTCACTCCTGATATTCCTTAGAGTTCAGATCTGTGAGTGCATGTGAAGAAACTACCCACAGACAGGGACAGAACCACCTGTAAGGGTGAGAGAGAACAGTTCCTAAAACTCAGGCAAGACACGGAATAGTGCCTGTTCCCACCAGGCAGACTAGATACCAATGAAACAATATCCGAGCCTTTGATAGAATCCAAAGAGCAATAAACATCTAGGTATATTGGTCTGGAAAAAAAGAAGACAAAATTATCAATATTAGCAATTAGAAAGATAACATCACCAAAGTTTCTATATATACTTTAAAACAAAACAATATTACTAACAGTTTCATGCAAATAACTATAACGTTGATGAAATAAATTTCTTGAAGATATAAGCCACCTACTTTCATTCAAGAAGAAAAGAGATAACAGAAATAATCCCATATCTAGTTAGGAAATTGAATTCGTAAATTAAAAAAACCTTCATATACAGAAAATTCCAGGTCCAGAAGTCTTCCCTGGTGAATTCTACCAAACATGTAGGGAAGAATTCATCCCAATTTTACTTTAACTCTGAGAAAATTGAAGAGAATGGACTACTTCCGAAATCTTTCTATGGAGGCTAGCATTACTTTTTAACCAAACCCAAAGGCATTACAAAAATAAAACAAGCAAAACTAGAGCTGGCTCTGACTCATGACTATAAATGCAAATATTTAAACAAAATCTTAGGAAATCAAATCCAGCAATACATTAAAAAATGAAAATGTGTCATAATGAAGTAGAACTTATCCTATGAATATAAAGTTGATTAAAAACAGCCAAAAGTCAATCAACGTATACCCTAATTGTTCATATACATGTCAAAATCAGGTGACATCCAAATTAATGCAGAAAAAGTATCTGATAAAATCTGACATTCATTCTGATAAAAGCTCTTAGCAAAAGAGGGATAAGGGAATTTTCCAAACCTGATAAAGGATGTCTATGAAATAACTACAGCTAACATTACCCAATGGTGAAAGACTAGACGTTTTCCTCCTAAGAACAGGATCAAGACAAAGATGTTTACCTTCACCACTTCTGTTCAACATTACACCAAATATTCTAGCCTTTCACGTTCATCCACACTGTTGCAAGTGGCAAGATTTCCTTCTTGTTTAAAGTACACAATATTCCATTGTGTATACATTGTGTATACACTTGCTTCTTGGAAGAAAAGCTATGACAAACCTAAACAGCATATTAAAAAGCAGAGACAGTACTTTGCCGACAAAGATCTGTCTTGTCAAAGCTATGGTTTTTCCAGTAGTCATGTATGGATGTGAGAGTTGGACCATAAAAAAAGCAGAGTGCCAAAGAATTAATGCTTTTGAACTGTGGTGTTGGAAAAGACTCTTGAGAGTCCCTTGGGCTGCAAGGGGATCGATCCAGTCAATTCTAAAGGAAATCAGTCCTGAATATTCATTGGAAGGACTGATGCTGAAGCTCCAATACTTTGGCCACCTGATGTGAAGAACTGACTCACTGGAAAAGACTCTGATGCTGGGAGGGATTGGGGGCAGAAGGAGAAGGGGACGACAGAGGATGAGATGGCTGGATGGCATCACGGACTCGATGGACGTGAGTCTGAGCAGGCTCCAGGAGTGCTGCAGTCAGGGAAGCCTGCCTGGAGTGCTGCAGTCCATCGGGTTGCAAAGAGTCAGGCATGACTGAGCGACTGAACTGACTGACTGTGTACACACCACATTTTCTTTATGGGGGTAAGCCTCTTTGGACATTGGTCTTGGCAATGATTTTTTTTTTAATTGACACCAAAAGCAATGGCTGGCAACTAAAGCAAAAATAAACAAGTGGAACTACAAACAAAAAGATTTTGCACACCAAAGGAAACCATCATTGTAATGAAAAAGCAACCTAATAATAAATATGAGAAGATATTTGCAAACCACATAACCAATAAAGGGTTAATATGCAAAATATACAAGGGACTCATACAACTCAATAGCAAAACTGACAAATAACCCAATTAAGATATGGGCAAAGAATATGCAATTTTCCTAGAAAGCTTACAAAAAGCCAATAGTACATGAAAAGGTACTAAGCATCACTAATCATCAGGAAAATGTATATCAAAACCACAATGAGACATTGCTTAACCCCTCCTAGGATTATTATCAAAAAG
Source organism: Oryx dammah (assembly GCF_014754425.2). Classification (NCBI taxonomy): domain Eukaryota; kingdom Metazoa; phylum Chordata; class Mammalia; order Artiodactyla; family Bovidae; genus Oryx; species Oryx dammah. The sequence continues at coordinate 26,775,210 of NW_024070189.1, forward strand.
ACAAGAGACAACAAATGCTAGCAAGAATGTCCAGGAAAAGGAACACTCTTTAGTAGAAATACAGACTGGTACAGCCACTACAGAAAGCAGAATGGAGATTCCTTGGGGGAAAAAAATGGGGGAAACAAAAAAACCTACCACAGGATTCAGAAGTTGGCTTAAAGCTCAACATTCAGAAAATGAAGATCATGGCATCCGGTCCTATCACTTCATGGCAAATAGATGGGGAAACAGTAGAAACAGTGTCAGACTTTATTTTGGGGGGCTCCAAAATCACAGCAGATGGTGACTGCAGCCATGAAATTAAAAGACGCTTACTCCTTGGAAGAAAAGTTATGACCAACCTAGATAGTACATTCAAAAGCAGAGACATTACTTTGCCGACTACGGTCTGTCTAGTCAAGGCTACGGTTTTTCCTGTGGTCATGTATGGATGTGAGAGTTGGACTGTGAAGAAGGCTGAGCACTGAAGAACTGATGCTTTTGAACTGTGGTGTTGGAGAAGACTCTTGAGAGTCCCTTGGACTGCAAGGAGATCCAACCAGTCCATTCTGAAAGAGATCAGCCCTGGGATTTCTTTGGAAGGAATGATGCTAAAGCTGAAACTCCAGTACTTTGGCCACCTCATGCAAAGAGTTGACTCATTGGAAAAGACTCTGATGCTGGGAGGGATTGGGGGCAGGAGGAGAAGGGGACGACAGAGGATGAGATGGCTGGATGGCATCACGGACTCAATGGACATGAGTCTGAGTGAACTCCGGGAGTTGGTGATGGACAGGGAGGCCTGGCATGCTGCGATTCATGGGGTCACAAAGAGTCGGACACGACTGATCGACTGAACTGAACTATTGAGTGTATTCCCAAAGGAAACAAAATCATTATGTCTAAGAGATATCTGCACTCCCATGTTCACTACAACAGTATTCAAAATTGCCAAGGCATGGACAATTGATTTTTAACAAAGTTGCAAAGGTAGAAAAAGGACAATCTTTTCAACAAATAGTGACAGAAGCAATGAAAACCCATATGGAAAAGCATGAACTTTGATTCCTGCTCACACTATAAGAAAAATTAACTCAAGATGGATCACAGCATTCAATGTAAAACTTAAAAAACTACAAAACTTTTAGGAGAAAATTGAATAGAAAATCTGTATGACCTTGGGTTAGAAACCAATTCTTTAGACACTACAAGTATATCCATAAGAGGAAAAAAAAATGATAACATAGACTTTACCAAAATTAGATTACTCTTAAAATGACTTTCTTAAGAGTATGAAAAGACAAGCCACAGATGGGAAAAATATTTTCAAAGCATATTTCTGATAAAAAAAACTTGTATTGAAAAAATAGAAACAACTCTCAAAATGCAATTGTAAAAAAACCAAATAACACCATAAAATATGGGGGAAAATGATTTGAACAAACACTTCCCCCAAAGAAAATATATGTGTAACAAATTAGCATATGGAAAGATTCTCAACATTGTGAGCTATTAGAGAAATGCAAATTGAAACCATAATGAGATGTATACCTCATGGAATGACTATACTTAAAAAGACTGGCCCTACCAAGTGTTGACAGGATATAGAAAAACTGGCCCTCATTTGCACTGCTTGTGGATGCATAATGGTGAACCACTTTGGAAAACAGTTTGGCAGGCTCTTATAAAGTTAAATATAAACTTATAATATGATCTAGCCATTCCACTACTAGATATTTACCCAAGATAAATAAAAACATATGCCTACTGAAGTCATGTACATGAATGTTCAAAGAAGCTTTATTTGCGATAGCCCCAAATTGGGCATAACCCAAATGTTCATCTCAAAATAATTACAGTGAGTGAAAGAAGCCCAACAAAGAGTACACACTGTATGATTCCATTTATATAAAGCTCAGAAAAAGCAAACTAGTTTATATTACAGAAAGCAGCTCAGTGGTCATTTAGGGATGGAAAGGCCCAGGAGGAGAAATGGAAGTGAGACTACAAGGAACACAAGAAAACTTCTAATGGAATAGGTTTATTCATTATCTTGATTGTGGTGATGGTCTTACCAGTATAAACATATGACAACTTTTCAACTGTACTGTTTAAATCTGTGCAGTTTAATGCATGTCCATTTTACCTCCATAAAGTTATTTAAATGTTTTCTTTAAAAACCCAGTAACTTGCCCTTAAACTACAATAAACACACATACATTATACACAGACATTCTTATACAGAGCATATTGTGAGACTCACTAGAGTAGGCTTAAGAAAGAGTAGAGGAGAGTATGGACATACTCAAGCCGTTCTCCGTCTAGTCCCAGTGATGAACAGTAGGGTGAAAAATTCTAAGGCATCCTTACTGCATTCTGTTACACCATCATTTGAGTGCACTTTATTAGATGTGCTTGTCATTGTGCAAGATAATAGAATCATTAACTTTGTTGTGTTTCTCAGCATAAATTAAAACTGTTTCTAGGATGAGGCTCCACTATCATTTCTACCTACTCCATTGCTCGTTAGATGTTTGAATACGAAAATCAGTTTATACCCTAAAGGTCTGCACAGTCCCGTGGGAAATTCAGCATGTAAACATTTATAACACAGTGTTGTTATGGCTATAGAGAGGCAATTGATTTCACACAGGGACAGAGGGTTGGGTGAAACTCCATTGAAGATATGAAATTAAAACTGTGACTTGAATTATATGCTGACATTTTCCTAAGAAGGAAGGAGATTGTTTTAGAAAGAATCGCCTTCCTTTGATTAGAAAGCACCTTCAAAAATAATGGAGTAGGGGCTCCAGAAATCCCTCCCTTCTAGCCCTTTTAGTTAAAAACCTTTAAACTGCCATCTCCAAGCTGTTTGTTGATACCAATTGCTGAGCTTTTATAGAATTATCTCACTGTTACAGTAGCTTTGCAGAGTGGCCATTATTATCCCCATCTTACAGATAAGGAAATATAAGGCTAAAGTGCTGTCTTGGAGGCTTATAGCAATAAGGGTTTGTTTCCTGCTCACATCGTAGGTCTCCACTGTGGATCCACTGTGTCTGTGCTGCATGTCGCCTGTTCTTCCAGACCCAAACTGAAGTAACAACCCCTGTCTAAGACGTATTCACCCTGCGACAGCAGCAAAGACCAATAGTCAAACCGCAACATGGCTCTTGAGACTTCTGTTCATCTACTGGCTAAAGCAAGACAGGTGGACAAGGGTCACATAAAAGCCCAATCTTACCGCCGGGAGACCGTACCACACGCCATGTGTCCTGGGAAGGGATGTGTTATTCTCTCACTCTAAGAGGTGGCAAGTATTTGGACCTTCAGAGAAGGAAGGTTCAGGAACGTTTCTGTATCTTGCAGGTCATGTAGCTGAGTGGTAAAGCCATGATTCAAAACAGTGTTTATTGTCAAAACCTCAGCTCTTTACACTATTCCACACTGCCTCTCCCGTGGGTTTCACAGGGGTAAGACAGGTCAAGGCTTACTTTAAGTGTGGGGAATGTCCTTGGAAGGGAAGAGAATCTCCATAGTGTGTACATGTCTGTGAATGTGACTGTGCGTGACACAGACAAGGGCAGACAGAGCTGGGAACTGGGGACAAATGAACACAGAGATAGACTGCCTTGTTTTTCCTCAGTTCTAGAATGAGAGGGGAAGAAAAATTCTCTATTTCTTTGTGAATTTATCACACCTCTCCCTGCATACAGAGAAAAATATTAAACAGGGCTATTTTATACAGCCTCAATATGTAACAATACATCACTTGGCATTTATTAAGTAAATCACGGATAAAGCACTAAACTAAGTCCTCTAGAGAGACACCAGTCAGACTGCAACCCATATGGAAACAATATTGGAATGCAAACAACTAAACAACAAATACTTCAACCCTAACAAGGGCTACTTCAGATGCACGGCTAATTGGGAAGGTGTCCCCCACACAAGGTAATCTCACCTAATGTCAATTGCTAACAAGAGTCTGCAAACTGACACGCTGTTCCTCTGTCAAGTCTTTCTGCTTCCTGCTCTGCCAGGGGCAGCTGATCTTGCCCCCTGGTTTTCCTTCCCTGGAGTTCTTTAGCACAGAAGTATTTCCATATTAAAACCGAGGGAACTGCAATGCAGAGGAGCCAACCTATTTGCCTGGAGCTTTATCATAAATCAATGAAAGAAAGAGGACTTCAATAATCACCTGAGCCTCAGTCATTCTTTCCTGTCCTTGGAATCTCCTGACCTAATGCCATGTCTTCTGAAATCATTGTTAAGTAAATAAATGAAAGACGCTGTCTGTATACAACAAGCAAGAGGCGGCAATTATGTGTCATTCTACACATGAAAGAACTGATTAATTTTCTGTGCTTCTAAAAGGAATGCTGTCACTTTAAGTCTGCACAAAAGGCAAGTTTTAAGAAGCCAGTTGCTATGAGTATCTAGGGAAAACTGGCAAGAACTGTTTGTAAGTAAATCAATGTTATATTATATAGAATAAGTCAAGTACCAGTTGGCAGAGTTCAGGAAAGAAAAAGACATAAAAGATTAAATTTTATTTTAAGACTGTATGATGTGATGATCAGTTTGACCGTGGCTGTGTTCACTGCTAAGAGTTCAAATATGTGATGGGCTGCAACTTGTGAACTATGGGGAAATCGATTTGCATGGAAGTTTCATGGGATTGCTAGGAAATAATCTAACCTGTATTCATTTGTAGGGTTTGGACATCTTAGGTCTGCCTGGAGAACTAGAGGGGCTGAGAGTGTATGTGGGGGGTGTGTTGACAGCAGGTGAGTTCCACAAAAAATGATAGCATTCATGGTGAACTTGGCTCAGAGAAAACACACTGGAGCGTGCATCTGCAGTGATGGTACGGGGGAATTTTAAGCATAAATTGAAGGTGCAGTTTCTCAGTGGCAGGTTCTGTTCATGTCCACTCTATTCACCAGCAGCTGCGGTGGACATTCCTGTACAGGCAACCAGATCAATAGTTCTCAGTCTTGGGGCTTTCTCCAAAGCCCTGGGAGTTTGCCTACTGTAGTTCAGAAATGCTGAGATTTAACAGCCCCAGGAGTACCCTTCAACAAATGAGAGACAGAAATCAGCAGATAAATACCCAAGCTTCCTGCATACTCCAGAGGACAATTCTGTGGTATATTCCACCATTAATATCACAGACTGCTCCTAGTCAGATGGCACCCTTGATCCTCCATATCACCAGCTTATCATAACCTCAATCAGTGACTCTCCTTTCTCTTTCCCCACTCCTTCACTTGTGTGTGTGCACTTAGTCACTCAGTCATGTCCAACTTTTTGTGACCCCATGGACTGCAGCCCTCCAGGCTCCTCTGTCTATGGGGATTCTCCAGGCAAGAATACTGGAGTGGGTTGCCATGCCCTCCTCCAGGGGATTTTCCCAACCCAGGGATTGAATCCCGTGCTTACCAGAATACTCTACCAATAAACCACATGCTCCCAAGTCCTAACCCTGGAGCTGGCTTTTGAGGAACTCAAACTAAGGTACGCATTGAACGCAATATATATTGGTCCCAAATAACTCAGCTTTTGAACTCCACTAAAAGAGTATAACACAAAGGAAAATAGACCCTTCACCCACTCTTCCAGAGTCTCTAAGCTCCAACACCATGAAAATTCAAAGCAGAGAATCAAAGCAAGATTCACCAGCAGAGAAATACTTGCCTGATAGAACAATGAGAGAACAGAGTCCCTGCAAAGCAGTTCCAAAAGAGTCACGGGATTCAACATGGGTTACAGAGCAGAGACAGCAGCCATCACCCCATTGGGGTGACAGATACCACTTAAAGACTACAGCTGAGGGCCATGAATCAGTGAGGAGAAGTGGTAGGATGAATATCTCACAGAAAGAGACTAATCAAGGATATGTTAATACGGTTGTATGCTTACTTATATAGTGTTTAGGAGATGAACATTTTGAAATTATAAACTGCAATAGGGAAAAATAAAATCTGACACAGAAATGAAGATATTCTGTATCTCTTAATGGATCAAGGCAGTTACAGTTATTTCTTCTCCGTTGGCAGGTTTTAGGAACTGAACATCCAAGCAGAGCACAGACTGCAAAACACAGAGGGCTACGAGAGAATGAAAATGAAGCGAACCAAAGAAGACAAGTGTCACCAAGGGAATTTTCCAACCTGAGCCCTGGGTGAGGGGTTAACTCCAAACCTATGTAAGGAATAGTTGCAGGAGGTTAAAGGGGGCCCATACAATAATTTCAAATGCCTAAAAGAGAAATAAGGTGAACTACTAAATATAGTTTAGAAATTCCAATTTGGTACAAAAATATTACATTTAGAAGTTGTTAAATTTTGCTTGACAAAATAAGGACCCAGAAGACATAAAAAAGGCAATGAACACATTTCACTATATCAAATATAAACATTTGTAGCCAAAACATTCACAGAAAAGTTAGTTAAGTCGCTCAGTTGTGTATGACTCTTTATGACCCCATGGACTGTAGCCCACTAGGCTCCTCTGTCCATGGGATTCTCCAGGCAAGAATACTGGAGTGGGTTGCCATTTCCTTCTCCAGGGGATCTTCCCAACCCAGGGATCGAACGTGGGTCTCCCACATTGCAAGCACATGCTTTTACCATCTGAGCCACCAGGGACAAAAATAAGCCTCAAAATGCACTAGGTCTATGCAAATATGCTTGATAAACTTGTATATAAAATAATGTTAATACTTAATATAGTAAGTATAATTATTTGGATAAAATATTTAAGTATTTGGGCATAATAGATATAATTTGAATATAAAATGGTAGTGGTGGTTTAGTAGCTAAGTCATGTCTGATCCTTGCTACCCTGGACTGTAGCCTACCAGGTTCCTCTGTCCATGGGATTTCCCAGCCATACTGGAGTGGGTTGCTATTTCCTTCTTGAAGGAATCTTCTTGACCCAGGAATAGAACCCACATGTCCTGCATTGCAGGCAGATTCTTTACCACTGGGACATCAGGGAAGCCCAGATATAAAATAGTTAATATAAATAATATATAAAAGGCTTCTGTAAATCAATAATGAAAGATAAATCACCTGATTTTAAAATGGGTAAAGACTAGGATTAGACAATTCAGAGAGGAAATTATGGTGCTCAGTCAACATCAAAATATGATCCTTCCCTCCACGGTTCCTTACCCATCAGATCTCCCATCAGTATCTTCCTGCTTTTTTTCCAGCATGTACACTGGCCTAGGTTTTCAGTCCATTAAACCCTGCTTGTGGAGAAGGCAATGGCAACCCACTCCAGTACTCTTGCCTGGAAAATCTCAAGGACGGAGGAGCCTGGTGGGCTGCAGTCCATGGGGTTGCTGAGTCGGACACGAGTGAGTACCTTCACTTTCACTTTTCACTTTCATGCATTGGAGAAGGAAATGGCAACCCACTCCAGTGTTCTTGCCTGGAGAATCCCAGGGATGGCGGAGCCTGGTGGGCTGCCGTCTATGGGGTTGCACAGGGTCGGATATGACTGAAGCGACTTAACAGCAGCAGCAGCAGCAGCAGCAGACCCTGCTTGTGGGAAGAAAATGTCAAAGAAATTTTGCTTTTCCTGGTCCAGCATTGGGTGGGAAGAAGATGTTAAAGAAATTATGCTTTTCCTGGTCCAGCATTGGAATAGAAGAGCTACAAGTACATTTTTCTATTCTAAAATTAACAGTATCTTATAGTATGACTCCAGATACTTTATTAGAGACTCTCTTTTCCCCACCTTCCTAAAAATTCTACTGTTGTCTGCATCTGAGTACAATTCCTATGGTATGCTCATATTTTTTTCTGCTTTTAAAATGATCTATTCTATTATCAAGAAAATGTATAAGGGAAGGAGTCTCACTCAGGTTAGCATCAAAATCCCTAGGCCACTAAAAATTCTAATAAATGCAAATTCAAATTTTATGAGACAGATTTATAAATGATTTTAAGGCAGTAAATATATTTTAATTCTCTTTTACTTTTATTTCTTGTTATTGATATCATTATTCATCTATTTGACATGACAGAGACAAAAGGATAGGTGTCAAAATGTACCACAATGACTGTGGTTTTGTTCATTCCTCTTGAATTTTTAATATCTTTGGTTGTGCATATTTGACAACATTCATGGCTGTGACATTTTCACTGTGGAAATATTTTTAAAAATTTTCCTCCTATATTATGACTTTTGATGGTGTTCTCTAATATTAATATCGACAACCCACTGTCCTTCTCTTGGCATTTGTCTGGCATACCTTTCACTCATTCGTTCGTTTGCTTAGCCTTCCAATTTCCAAGAAACTAACTAGTCTTCTTACTGCCCACACAGTCTCTGTAAATATTTGCAAATCCTAATAATGAATGAAAACAGGTCTCCTTTTTTGAGAATGAGTTGACAGAGAAAAATACGTTTTTATTGGACTGGAGAACAGTTGGTCATTTTCATAAAAGGGCAGAAGAGTGCTGGTGGAAAGGCAGGGACCTTTTGCTTTGCTGAGTGCAGTGCCTGGAGTCATTGACATTGTGGGTAGTCATTTAATAATTATGTGATTTGGGGCAGGTTCCTCAACCTCCCCATCTCTCAGGTCTACCTCATCTGTAAAATGAAGACAATGATTATACATACTTTTCGGGATAGATGTGAGGATTAAGTAAGTTAATACATGGAAAACTGATGAGCACCAAGCATGTTCTAAGCATCCAAAAACTGTAAAGTAACATCATGATCCCTAACATTACTCATTTCATAATATATCCTCCATCCAACTGTTCTCCACTTTCCCTTCACCTCCAGGGCCTCCCTCTGGACATTTAGGGGTATTTATAACAGGTTAGAGTTGCAGTGGGCAGTAGGAACATGAGCCCATGGAACTGGGGTTGCCATTCTGTTCTGAAATTTTAACTGGACAGAAAAATGTTGTGTTGGTATCATTTTTTTCCCCCACAATACAAAAAAATACATGGAAACAGACCATCCCAGTCCTCCTCAAGCCTCCCTTCCCTACAGTGCAAATTCTGTCACCAGTTTCTTATGTAGCTTTTCTGAAGCCTTCTATAAATTCCTATAAATAATAATTTAAAAAATCAAAGGAGAAAACCCCTACAAACGATAGTGTTTCCCCTTTACACACTGTTCTGCACTTAGTAACGTCTCTTGCATATAGCATAGATAGCCCCTATCATAAATTTACCATAGTTTATTTAACCAGCAGTCTATTGATGGACAGTCAAAAGTATTCCTTGGTTTATTATTTTATTTGCCAAAAGGATAGTCACAATGAACATCCCCGTACATGTGGATACATTTTCTGGAGAATAAGTTTTCAGAAGTAGAATTCTAGGCCAAGAGTATAAGCAGGGAATTTGGCTAAGTATTGTCAAGTTGCCCTCAATGGAGATCATTCCAATTTACATTCCCACCAGTAGTGTGTGAGGATAAAAAGCTATCTTCTCCACCCCCTTACCCTCAAAGCATATTAGCAAGCCTTTTGTCTTTGCCAGTCTGAAAGCTGTAAACAGTATTTCATTACAGTTGCAATTACTTGTTTTGCATTAAGAATGGGAGTGGCTGTCTCTGTATTTGCCACCGTCATCTAGCAGCTGTGTTAGGTGAGAGGGTGTATTGGAACGTGGTAGTTCCAGCATGGCTGTAGGTTTTGAAACTCTATGGTTGGCAGCCTGAACCTTAGTTTTTTTTTCTTGTTCATCTCAGAAATATTTTAAAAATCAAAACTGCAAGTTTCCTTCACCTCATCTTTTTGTTTCTTTTATTTCATACTTTTTTTTTTAACCAATAATATTTCTAAATCGCAGTGGCCACAAATGTTCTCAGGGAGTCTTTTATACTTCTATTAATTTTCTTTTCTGTGAAAATATGCTAAGAAATTGTAAAGAAGGAAATACTTTTCTGCTTGCCTACAGCAATTTAAAAGCCAATGATGAATGGTTAACTGGGAGAACAAGCCTCCCAAAGCAAGGGAAATAGGATGATTAGGTTCTGTATTTTAAATTAGGAATATGTACGCTGAATACATAAGCAATCAAATACCCGTTTATGCAGAAGTAAAAGAAGCTCAACATTAAGCTATTAATTACAAAGGAATCCAGCATAAAAATGCAACTTTGCCCCAAAGAATAAAATTTTAGGAAAATTATCATGTTTATAGCTAGGACTAAGTCATTCTGCTCAGCACTGAGTATAAATGAAGAGACACGTGTTTAGACCAAGAAAGGACAAAGGTATTTTCAGTGTGAAAACATGAAATGACAATGAATCTGAATGAGGTCGTCACAAGAATCATTTCTTAGTGAGGTGAGTGCCCCTCAGATGAGTTGATTATAAGTCCATATTCCTATTTATAATCTAAACCTCACATAGGTTTTTCCAAAAGCTCTCTTGCCATACTTCATTGCTCAGTTACAGGATGTGCAATGACAATTCTTGAATCAATGGGTTGTGCTGGACAATTTTATTGCTACATTAAACCAGTAAACAGTACATTTGCCCCCGGTGTGTTCCATTTCCTACAGTTATGTCCCTATTGAGCAGATTCGGGTTTAATCTAATTTTTCCATAAAGATTCATCGTAACCTTTCACTGGAATTTCTACAGAAATTAAAAGCTTAAATGCTTCAGAACATGCCTCTGAAGATGCTGTGCTGGATAAATTCGCGAACAGAATCAATAATTTATCAAATTATTGCTTTGACTACCATATATATGTATATGGCAAAATGGAAATTGTTAACAGTAGTATTGTATAATATTAATTCAGCCTAACAAAGGGACAAGTTAGTCTAATGAGTACAGCAGCACTGAACGAGGCTAGGCAGCCCAGGTTCTTTACCAGACCTCTGCACGCATACCCCCCTCACCCCCCACACACACCATACTCCACATCTCGTACTCTACCCATTTTTTTGAACTTTTTTCTGGAAATTCGTTTTGGCTCTGTCATGCTGATGTCTTTCCTGGATCCTGTGTTTTCTGATTCTTTGTTTATTCCTTTATTTTAGGCACATACTTTATAACATCCCTGGAGAAAAACACAGGTGCTAAAATTTAGGGTGCCTTGCATTTCTGAAGATGTCTTCAACCTATTCCCAACTTTGAATGATAGTTTGGCAGGACACAGATTTCTAGATTAGAGGCCATTTTTTCCGTCAGAATTAAGTGATTTTTAGCTTATTCTCTTTGTCTTTGATGTTGTGAAATTTCAAAATAATATGTCTAGTATGAGGTCTTTTTCCTTCATTCTTATATCAGACATTTTTTAATCTAGAAAGTCATAACTTGCAATGTTGATAATGTCACTGAATCACTTCTATGATGTTACTTTTTTCTCCCTAAATTCCTCAGATGTTGAACTTCCTATTTACACTGATCCTCTGATTTTATCTTTTTTTTTTTTGCATCTTTTTTCCTTTTTGCTATGTTTTCTGAGAGAATTTTTCAACGTTTCTAACTCTTCTATCAAGTATTTCATGAACACAATATATGTTCTTATTTCTTTGGCTATTTTGAAAATAACTGGGTTTGGGTCATTGTTTTTTTCTTGTTTCATGGTCTCTCTTTCAAGCTAATGTCTTTGTTTATTTCTTTATTTTGAAATTGGAGGCCTTCAAATTCCATTGGAGGCCTTCTCAAATACTTGGTGATCCTTGACTGTTCAGATTTGTGACTGAGTCATCAACTGTTGATTAGAAGGTCTACATGTGGTGGAGGCAAGTGGGTACTGAATGTTGATTCTTTTTAGTGTTGTCTGCCTAAATCAATTCACTGGGGATAGTCAGCAGCTCTACTTGGGGGACCAATCAGATTCCTCAGAGACAGCTTCTTCGGTACTTGCTTGAGGACGTAAGTCTAACAGCCAAGCTCGGTGAGTTACCAGAGTACATAAATCTCCACTTCACTCCGTTTACAGTGGGGCATTATGTTCTCTATGTGCCTTAGAACAGAAACGGATCAGAGACCTTCTCTAGAGAGCACACCTGCCACTCTGAGGAGGAACAGTGATGAGCTGCACAGAGAGGAAAAAACAGCTGGAGGACTTTCTTAAGAGACTTTTAAGCAGAGACACTACTTTGGCAACAAAGGTCTGTCTAGTCAAGGCTATGGTTTTTCCTGTGGTCATGTATGGATGTGAGAGTTGGACTGTGAAGAAAGCTGAGTGCCGAAGAATTGACGCTTTTGAACTGTGGTGTTGGAGAAGACTCTTGAGAGTCCCTTGGACTGCAAGGAGATCCAACCAGTCCATTCTGAAGGAGATTAGCCCTGGGATTTCTTTGGAGGGAATGATGCTGGAGCTGAAACTCCAGTACTTTGGCCACCTCATGTGAAGAGTTGACTCATTGGAAAAGACTCTGATGCTGGGAGGGATTGGGGGCAGGAGGAGAAGGGGATGACAGAGGATGAGATGGCTGGATGGCATCACTGACTCGATGGACATGAGTCTGAGTGAACTCCGGGAGTTGGTGTGGACAGGGAGGCCTGGTGTGCTGCGATTCATGGGGTCACAAAGAGTCAGACATGACTGAGTGACTGAACTGAACTGGACCCAAACCCTTGTCTTCCACCCACTAGCATCTCCCACTTCCAGCACTAGCCAACATCAGTGATTCTGGAGTCTTTTGGAGGTCTCACGGTATAAATCAATTTGCTCTTTGCTTTTTCTACTGTGTGATTGGGACTCAGCTTTCTGGGATCTGCTAAGTCAGTTATAACCCCTCCATCTGTTCTTCAGTTTCCAACATTTCATTACTGACATTGTCTCTTTCATTCTCATTGTCCTTGTTTATTTATGACCTTAAAAAGATATTTTTACTGTCATTTTACTGCAGTTTCAGGAGGGAACAGAAGCTAATGTAACTCACTGTGTTTAACTTTGCAATTTTCATTTTATAGTATACTTTTATAGACTTTAAAAACTGAGACCAAGCTAGCCATGTCTGCTTATTTATTGTAATCCCCAAACACTAGGTTTCCTAACAATAAATTTGGAGTCTTTCTTCAACTAAATATAAATGGATAGCAAGTAATACAAATCTACTTTAAAGTAATTTTGATAGGCTATTTAAGTCAGGTTCTGTCCTAAAAATTGGGGGAACTAAGTTTAAAATGTGCACTCTGATAAATATTGACTATTTGAATCCTAGCCTCTGAAATCAATGTGCTGAAAGTTTTCTTCATGCTTTAGAGTAAACAAGAGTCCAGAAGATAAAACAAAAATCTGAACATCTATGACACCTGAAAAAACTACCATTCACAAGTTGTCATTGTATACACTAAGTCTGAAACACTTAATTGAATACCTGCAGTTCTATCCCCATAAGTTATTAAGAGATTTAAATTTCTTTAAATGAAGAAAGAAATGAAATGAAGAAAGAAACTATAGCAATTCTCCTTACAGCTAACCACCATTTCCCTTAACAGTGTAACTTCTTTTCCAGCATATTGAGGAAATTTCAGAACAGATTTGGAAATCTTTCTGTTTGAAAAGAATTCCTACATCTGTTTTTATTTCAACCTAAAGGGATATAACTAGTGGTCCATGAATTTTTACCAGAGTATAAGACATCACTAAATGTCTCAGACATCAGAGAAACAGCTTCCCCTTCTTACAGTTCTCCATGCCATCCAAGCAGAGACCTCTTTCTAACTAGGTCATCCAAGCATAGTGGAGAGCCAGAGAGGAGAAACAGCCCCGCTTGGCTTATGAAAGTACCTATTAGGAAAGTTCATCTCAGGAGAGGTTGGTGATCAAAATCCATGAATTTCTGTAGCAACTCCCATCATTTGGTCCTAACTTATATTGACTATTTGTACAACAGTAAACATCAGAATTTTTAATCAGTGTAAGCCAACACTGATAGAGGTAAAGAAGTGATTTCTATAAAACATTCTCACTTGCCAATCTTAAGCAAACATTCTCTAAGATTGTCTTAATAAAAATAGATAATATATGCTAGAATCTGCAGGATTACATCTGCCCTTCAGAAACTATTCCCTTATCATTGGGGGGGTACACAAAAACTACTTGGGAAGAAAATGGTTTGCTTAATTTGAAATCAGAGTCCAAAGCCATCTTGATGTTTTAAGTAGCTAACTAGTACCCAGATTCCCCAAACTACTCTCAGTGTCATTATGTGACTATGGTTCTAGACTCAGAGAGACTTGTATTCAAACCCTGAGCTGGCCACCTACTAGCTGTGTATATAAGGCAAAGTTGCTGCTGCTGCTAAGTCGCTTCGGTCGCGTCTGACTCTGTGTGACCCCATAGATGGCAGCCCACCAGGCTCCGCCATGCCTGGGGTTCTCCAGGCAAGAACACTCAAGTGGGTTGCCATTTCCTTCTCCAATGCATGAAAGTGAAAAGTGAAAGTGAAGCTGCTCAGTCATGTCTGACTCTTTGCGACCCCATGGACTGTAGCCTACCAGGCTCCACCATCCACGGAATTTTCCAGGCAAGAGTACTGGAGTGGGTTGCCATTTCCTTTTGGTGAAGTTAGGTACCCTTTTTTTGTGTAACAAAATTGGAAGGGAATATTAGTTAGCATTTTGATTGTAAATGTCAGTAACTCCACTAAAAATGGCTTAAGCAAAAAACCAACAAAAAAGTATTGGTTAACATAGTTTTTTTGGCTCTGCTTTCCCTCTGGGTTGCCTTCATTTGTAGGAAGAGGCTCCCCAGGAAGTAGCAAAGATGGGTCCTTGCCATTCCAAGTACCATATCCTCAATATTTAAAAAGTCAGACAAAATGGCAAGGTCACATGTGACACCAAGAGCCATGTGAATCTCCAACATGGATTCTGAATGGCTTTTCTTGAGGTCTGTTCTTTCTCTTAGCACTTTAGGTACTTAAGCTACTGAGATTAGTACAGGTTGGCAGATTTGATCTACAGCATACGGAGGTGAAGGAATAATGACTTTCTTGCGCCACTTGAATTGCATGGAGGGATAGTTTCCAAAAGGAAAAGATTAAAGCAATTCAAAAGCAGCAGATGTCCACAACATGCCTACTCATCCCTATTGTACAGAGTCACCATGACAAATACGTGCAATAACTTCAGCAAATGACCTGACACAATGATTCTCAGCAATTATATTTTAAGAAGCTCCCTTACATAGATAGGTCAATTCAATACAGGCATTTCACCTCCTGACTTGAAAGTTAGATTTTTGCCTTTTGCTCAGCAGTCTCTCAACCATCTAATCAGATGCTGCTTCTTTGATTTCTAAGCCTATGCTAAACATGATCAGCTAAAGCTAGAACTATTCAAACAATAATCAAAAGTCCTTACTACCAAAACAAAGTCTTCAAGCCTTAGCAATCAAAATACAGATTGCAAGCAATACACTGAAGGGCTAAAAAGTCACAGACTACCAAAGAACAGAAAATTGGTCCACTTCAAAACAGGGAGCACCGTTGAAGCAGTCAACTTTCACCTCCACTTGAACTGGCTGAGAGAGAGGCCATAAGCAGCCACTGAAATGACTGCAGACTTGGTGTGCTATAAAAATGCTCTATGGAGTCCTGAAAATGAAATCTAGATGTTAAAAACTCTAGGCTCTTGCTCTTTCAGCAAATATCTTAAGATCCAAAAATTAGAGACTGTGATATTTTTCTAAGGTCACCATTTCAAACTGCCAGTGTGGTTTATATACCCACTATTTTAACTCTTTACAAGTCCTCTCTTTGCTAGATATAAGATGATATTCATCCAGTTGCTGGAATTGAGTATGTGCTAGACAACTTTGATATAATTTAAGGTTGAATTTGAATCCATATTTGCCTGCTATAAGAAAGGGTGTGGTTAGTTATATCTTAAATGACTCAAGACTGGGTTGCCTATATACTGCAATCTCCTGAGATTTCTGTGGGAAAGACAATATAAGCAGAGATTCAGAGGTGGGGAATTATATCATGTGAACACTTACTAATTTAGTTTGCCTGGAAAAGAGAATGCAAAAAAGAGGCCATGGTAAATATGCTTGGAATATTTTAATGAATACTTGATGAATGCATTTTATGGAAAATTGAATTTTAATATTTCTACTTATAGATGAAACAATAAAAATTATTTTAAAGAGAGGACTCTCTAGATCTTTATAACTCCAGGGTGGCTATAACTCAATGCTACTTTCAATATATAAAAAAAAAAAATCAAAATTACTTCACATTTGAGAACAAAGGACTTTCTCTGTCAGCAACTGAATCATTTTCTGGTCATGCTCTCCTACACCTCTTTGTGAAAGAATACTGTAAGTATTGCAAATTATGTGAACTGCCTTTCCGAACATGAATTTCATTTACTTAAAATTTTTGATTTCATGCTGAAATTTAAGCAAGTGGCTTTTTATCTTAGAAAGCTGCTGTCATTATACTAGTTTTCTTACTGCTGGTTACCAACTCTTGCTTTCAAAGGCTGAAAAGGAATCTATTCTTAGTTTAATTGTTAGCACACACTATTTTGTGGGGGGCAGAAAAGGATCTTGCCCCAGACAACAATAACTACAGTATCTTTCTGGGGATAAGTATTTTCCTTAGTGTTTTTTTTTTTTTTTCTTTTGGACTCCTGACTTGACTATGTGTTACTTTTAGCCTTGGAAATGTCTTCAAAGCTTTCTGGATTTTAACAGAGAAATCTTATGGGGCAGTTCCTGTTCTCAAATAGTTTAAATCTGGCAGTTTTGTGTGTAGTTATACAATGGGGAAATTTGTTTTGCTGATTTCCTTTTGTGCATGATGGTATTATTTACCAGGGATAAATAAAGCCCTAGAGCTCTAAAGACCCTGAGAACCCCCCAAGGGCAGAATATAATTAATAATAGACTAAAACCCACATTGGTATACAAGTGGTAATGAAACTAAGTACATATGTCTTCAAGACAAACTCAGTTCCTATTATGTAGGTAGCTATTATGAATAATTTCAGAATCATTCATCATTCATGGAAAGAAAGGAGGTAAATATTTTTTTATAATAGATAACACAACCTCCAGGCAGCAATCAGTCATCTGATATACTGAACCTTCCTATTAACTGTGGAAAATACAAATAAACTCCTTGCCCTCAAGTAGTTTATAATCTAAAACTAGAGATAAAATGTATTAAAATATACCAAGCAACAAAGTGTTATAAAAAATTGATAAATAAGAAGAAATGTTTTTAAAGCTCATCATTGAGCTCAAAAGGCAGCATATATAACTTCATGTTAACAGAAGCTCATGAAAGGGGGTTAAAGTTTAAATTGGACCTTAAAGAAAGGGTGGGCTTTTGCTGGAGAAACATACTCAGGATGTTTGGGTAGAAAGAACAGCATGAACAAAGAGAAACAATATTAAAGGAATAGTGATTAGTTAAGTTGGATTGGAATGGAAGGTTTGTGTGAGAGAAGTAGATTAACTCCAAAGGTCTTTAGAAAGTAAACTGTGTGAACCCTCCAATGCAATATAAAGGGATTTAATCCCAAAGACAAAGGAGATGATGAGGGAGAGGCTGAAAACACTGAGAGCATGAACTAATCTTTGTGTAGTCCTTTCAGATTCCCTGCAATTGATCTCACAGCAAATGGAGCCAGCCTGGTATCAGAGGGAATGGAAAGGAAAGGATGGATGCAGGAGATACGGCACAGGAATGCCTGATTAGAGGAAAGGATATCAGAATTTCAGTGTCTGGGTGACTGGAAAAGTGCTGATAGAGTTGTAAAAATGTGACATCAAAGGACTGGTTTGTAAAGAGGAAAGAAAAGGAGTTGAGCTTTAAATACAAGTTTTAGTACTGATGTCCAGTAAGGAGCCCAGAAGCTGGAACGGGAGAAATATATTTGGTGTCTGTCTTCATAACAGGTGAAACCACAAGCATAAAAAGAGGTCCCCAAAGAAGTGGGTGTGTGGAAGAAGATGGAACCTTTTAGACTATTCGAGCCCCAGGATAACACGGTAAAGGAAAAAGAGGCAGCAGGGAAGAAAGAAGCTTCATCCAAGAGCTAGAGAGAGGGCAGAACACAGCAGGACAGGGGGCAAGACAGAAACTAAAAGGGCCCAGGATGCTTCCAGAAGCGCAGAGCTATCCTCTGCAGACACATGACCTGGGGTCACACATGACAGATTCACTGCCCTGACGTTCATCTATGTCAGTGTCTGGGGGGAACATTTATTCAAAGAGGTATTTTATATTCTCCTTATCCATAGTAGCACCAACACTTTGATTTCAACAATTAAGAAAGAAGAAAAAAGGCTTGGAGAGAGGGAGAAAAGATACAATAAATAACATAATATGCTATAGAAGAGTTAAACAACATGAGGGTTGTCACCATAAAAAAAAAAAAAGAGAAGAGACTGCCTTCTTTAAGTAAAGTTGTTATAATAGTTAAAAAGTCTGGCATCTTTACTATAATAATTCAGAAAGAGAAGAAATTGGAGAATTTCCTACAGCTCAGTACACTGAATTCAGCTTTGCAGATTTCATTGTTAATGGTGGCCTTTAATTTACATCACAAAATTTGCAGCCATAGCCAAAAGTGTTGCATAGTTTTTGTAGCACTGATTTTGTTTGAGTGAAAATTAAGGAAGTTTTAATCACTACTTTGCAAAAAGATTTCTCTTCATTAATTTGGAAGTGCTGTAATGACTTGAATGACTAGTGCCTAGTGAAAGCAAACAAATGCCAACCAAGAGTGTTTTAATTGGATAGCCACACTGTAGTGTTTTAAAATATTCACAGAAAAATGATTGGGCTCAGAATTGAGCTGTTCAGTGTCTCTCTCACCCATATGTCCTGTAATAATTAAAACCTCAATTCCACTTTGAGGAACATTTAACACCATCTTTCTCACTTTCTTTAAATAATAAATGTGGCTGCTAAATCAGCCATAGACTCATAAAGCTAAAAGAAATCTCAGGATCATCAAGTCCTAGAATCAGAATAAAGGATATTACCTAAGCCAGTTTAATCAGAGACATACATTTCAATAGTTTTTAAAATAACTTTAGGCTTCCAATATCTACTGGCTTTGCAATGGGCAAAGTTATTACCATGTAAACTCACTCCTACAGTTTCCTTAATAATACAGACTCTATGCTTGTAACAAAGAGATTGAAAGTTTACCTAAGATATATTTTATGGATTAAATAAATGCATTCATATATATGCAAGCAAGTGAGTATCCCTATGCCAGTTAAAATTAGGTTGGGCTATAATCAATGAATCCCCCAGAGAAATGCCCTACTGATTTCAATACCTTTAGACAATGAAATTTTTGCACCTTGTCCTATGTCCCTGGATATGTTCCAGGGTCTTCTAGTTTATAGTCTAGGGGAACTTGAATAGAATTTGTATCCTACTGTTGTGTGAAAACTGTGTAAATCTTAATATGCTTTGGTCCATAACGATGGAATTGGTTCATAGTGCTTTTCAGATCCACTACATCCTTCTTTCTTCCTGTATATTCACCCTATTAATTTTTGAGACTTTGACATTGAAACTCTGACTAAAAATCTTAATTGATCTACTTAAAAAAATGATTGTAAAATATAGTGGAACTACATGTAACTTTGTTCTGTATTTTCCAAGTCTCTTGTAAATGTGTTAACATATTTTAGTAATTTAAAAAAGAAAAAAGAAAAACAACAACAAAAAAGGAATAGTGCCCTACATAAGCATTTTATTTTTCTCACATTAAACTCCGGGGATGTCAGTGCAGATAGGGCAGCTATGATCCCAGCCTTCTTCCAATTATTGTTTTACATTACAGAGTCTACCTTCCCAAGATCTCATGTTCCAAGATGACTGCCTCAAATTACAATTACCCAGAAAAATGTGGTTTCTGGTATTCTGTGTTATAAATAACCCTGTAATGAATTCATTTACAAGTAAACTTATGTTTATATCTCTCATTTTTTCTCAGAATAAATTCCTAGTGCCAGTCATTCAGAAAGGTGTAACAAATTACAGCTTTACCAGCCACACGGAACAGTACCTATTTTGCCAACACATGCCCTTGACAAAATTGAGTATGCCATTCCCTCAATTATTTGACAAGTAAAAATGCCTTTTGGTAATTTTAATTCTTATTTCTTTGGTCTTAAGTAACCTTGAACAACTTTTATGAATATTAACTACTTGTATTTATTCTATTGCAAATTGTTCTGGTACTCTGATAATTTGTTCGAAGCAGGAATGAGAAAGTTATATGAAAACACTTTGCATATTATAAGATGACGTATAAATATGAGATGCCATTAGTGTCATATTAATAACAAAAATGTCTTCACTTTCTACTTTTAAGACTGTTGTTCAGATCAAGTGAAATACTAAATGCGACAATGCTTTGAAAATTTTTATTTTATATGGAGAATACATTTAAATATACTCAAAAGTTGCTTAATTTACTGATTTACTAACACAGAAGATCTCTTAAGGAAGGCAAGACACCAGTTTTCTCACTGTTGTATCTCCATACTAATATTAATTCAGGGTTTTCTAAGGTTCCCCCCAAAAGCACCATTAGCAGGAGGGAAAACAGATTTCGGGGGTGGGGGGAAACAAGGCTTGAAAAAGAAATGGAGATACTTTCTAGACTTCTAATGATCACGTTCATTTTTTAAACTGATCTCACCTCTCTTCTGAAAGAAAATAAAAGATAAGACATAGGAATTCTCCTAATATCCCTCTTCTTTCTGGTGGCTCAGACAGTAAAGCATCTGCCGGCAATGCAGGAGACCCGGGTTCAATCCCTGGGTTGGGAAGATCCCCTGGAGAAGGAAATGGAAACCCAGTCCAGTATTCTTGCCTGGAAAACTGCATGGACTGAGGAGCCTGGTGGACTAGAGTCCATGGGGTTTCAAAGAGTCAAACAAGAGTAAGTGACTTCACTTTCACTTTCTTTCTCTCTTTTAAGTTACCTAAACCCACTCCAGTATTCTTGCCTGGAGAGTCCCATGGATGGAGGAGCTTGGTGGGCTACAGTCCACGGGTTTCAGAGTTGGACACGACTGGGCGACTTCACTTTCACTTCACTTCAGCCTGATGCAACCCCATGTCCAAGGAGTGGTGGCTGCACAGGTGCAGGAGGGCCGAGAGGATTTTCTCCAAGTTCAAGGTCAGGAGGGGCGGCTGTGACAAGATACTCCTCATCCAAGGTAAGGAGCAGTGGCTGCGCTTTGCTGGAGCAGTCGTGAAGAGATACTCCACGTCCAAGGTAAGAGAACCCAAGTCAGACAGTAGGTGTTGCAAGAGACATCAGAGGGCAGACACACAAACCATAATCACAGAAAACTAGTCAATTTAATCACATGGACCACAGCCTTGTCTAACTCAATGAAACTAAGCCATGCCGTGTATGGCCACCCAAGACGGGTGGGTCAAGGTGGAGAGGCCTGATAGAATGTGGTCCACTGAAAAAGGGAATGGCAAACCACTTCAGTATTCTTGCCTTGAGAACCCCATGAACAGTATGGAAAGGCAAAATGATAGGATACTGAAAGAGGAACTCCCCAGGTTGGTAGGGGCCCAATTTGCTACTGGAGATCAGTGGAGAAATAACTCCAGAAAGAATGAAGGGATGGAGCCAAAGCAAAAACAACACCCAGCTGTGGATGTGACTGGTGATAGAAGCAAGGTCCAAAGCTGTAAATAGCAATACTGCATAGGAACCTGAAATGATAAGTCCATGAATCAAGGCAAATTGGAAGCAGTCAAACAGGAGATGGCAAGAGTGAACGTCAACATTCTAGGAATCAGTGAACTAAAATGGACTGGAATGGGTGAATTTAACTCAGATGACCATTATATCTACTACTGTGGGCAGGAATCCCTTAGAAGAAATGGAGCAGCCATCATGGTCAACAAAGAGTCTGAAATGCAGTACTTGGATGCAATCTCAAAAACGACAGAATGATCTCTGTTTGTTTCCAAGGCAAACCATTCAATATCACAGTAATCCAAGTCTATGCCCCAACCAGTAATGCTGAAGAAGCTGAAGTTGAATGGTTCTATGACGACCTACAAGACCTTTTAGAACTAACACCCAAAAAAGATGTCCTTTTCATTATAGGGGACTAGAATGCACAAGTAGGAAGTCAAGAAACACCTGGAGTAACAGGCAAATTTGGCCTTGGAATGTGGATGAAGCAGGGCAAAGACTAATAGAGTTTTGCCAAGAGAACACACTGGTCATACCAAACACCCTCTTCCAACAACACAAGAGAAGACTCTAAACATGGACATCACTAGATGATCAACACCAAAATCAGATTGATTATTTTCTTTGTAGCCAAAGATGGAGAAGCTCTATACAGTCAGCAAAACCAAGACCGGGAGCTGACTGTGGCTCAGATCATGAACTCCTTATTGCCAAATTCAGACTGAAATTGAAGAAAGTAGGGAAAACCACTAGACCATTCAGGAATTACCTAAATCAAATCCCTTATGATTATACAGTGGAAGTGAGAAATAGATTTAAGGGACTAGATCTGATAGACAGAGTGCCTGATGAACTATGGATGGAGGTTCATGATATTGTACAGGAGACAGGGATCAAGACCATCCCCATGGAAAAGACATGCAAAAAAGCAAAATGGCTGTCTGGGGAGGCCTTACAAATAGCTGTGAAAAGAAGAGAAGCCAAAAGCAAAGGAGTAAAGGAAAGATATAAGCATCTGAATGCAGAGTTCCAAAGAATAGCAAGAAGAGATAAGGAAGCCTTACTCAGCGGTCAAAGCAAAGAAATGGAGGAAAACAACAGAATGGGAAAGACTAGAGATCTCTTCAAGAAAATTAGAGATACCAAAGGAACATTTCATGCAAAGATGAGCTCAGTAGGGGAAAGAAATGGTATGGACCTAACAGAAGCAGAAGATATTAAGAAGAGGTGCCAAAAATACACAGAAGAACTGTACAAAATAGAGCTTTACGACCCAGATAATCATGATGGTGTGATCACTCATCTAGAGCCAGACATCCTGGAATGTGAAGTCAAGTGGGCCTTAGGAAGCATCACTACAAACAAAGCTAGTGGAGGTGATGGAATTCCAGTGGAGCTATTTCAAATCCTGAAAGATGATGCTGTGAAAGTGCTGCACTCAATATGCCAGCAAATTGGGAAAACTCAGCAGTGGCCACAGGACTGGAAAAGGTCCGTTTTCATTCCAATCCCAAAGAAAGGCAATGCCAAAGAATGCTCAAACTACCACACAATTGCACTCATCTCACATGCTAGTAAAGTAATGCTCAAAATTCTCCAAGCCAGGCTTCAGCAATATGTTTACCGTGAACTTCCAGATGTTCAAGCTGGATTTAGAAAAGGCAGAGGAACCAGAGATCAAATTGCCAACATCTGCTGGATCATGGAAAAAGCAAGAGAGTTCCAGAAAAACATCTATTTCTGCTTTATTGACAATGCCAAGGCCTTTAACTGTGAGGATCACAATAAACTGTGGAAAATTCTGAAATTGATGGGAATACCAGACCACCTGACCTGCCTCTTGAGAAACCTTTATGCAGGTCAGGAAGCAACAGTTAGAACTGGACAGAGAACAACAGACTGGTTCCAAATAGGAAAAGGAGGATGTCAAGGCTGTATACTGTCACCCTGTTTATTTAACTTATTTGCAGAGTACATCATGAGAAATGCTGGGCTGGAAGAAGCACAAGCTGGAATCAAGATTGCCCTGAGAAATATCAATAACCTCAGATACGCAGATGACACCACCCTTATGGCAGAAAGTGAAGAGGAGCTAAAAAGCCTCTTGATGAAAGTGAAAGAGGAGAGTGAAAAAGTTAGCTTAAAGCTCAACATTCAGAAAACGAAGATCATGGCATCTAGTCTACTCAGTGACTGAACTGAACTGAAAATCACTGCAGGTGGCAATTGCAGCCATGAAATTAAAAGACGCTTACTCCTTTGAAGAAAAATTATGACCAACCTAGACAGCATATTAAAAAGCAGAGACATTACTTTGCCAACAAAGGTCTGTTTAGTCAAGGCTATGGTTTTTCCAGTGGTCATGTATGGATGTGAGAGTTGGACTGTGGAGAAAGCTAAGTGCTGAAGCATTGATGCTTTTGAACTGTGGTGTTGGAGAAGACTCTTGAGAGCCCCTTGGACTGCAAGGAGATCCAACCAGTCCATCCTAAAGGAGATCGGTCCTGGGTGTTCATTGGAAGGACTGATGCTGAAGCTGAAACTCCAATACTTTGGCTACCTCATGCAAAGAGTTGACTCATTGGAAAAGATTCTGATGCTGGGAGGGATTGAGGGCAGGAGGAGAAGGGGACGACAGAGGATGAGATGGCTGGATGGCATCACCGACTCGATGGACATGAGTTTGAATGAACTTCGGGAGTTGGTGATGGACAGGGAGGCCTGGCGTGCTGCAGTTCATGGCGTCACAAAGAGTCGGACACAACTGACCGACTGAACTGAACTGAACCTGATGCAAAGAGCTGACTCATTGGAAAAGACCCTGATGCTGGGAAAGCTTGAGGGCAGGAGGAGAAGGGGACGACAGAGGATGAGATGGTTTGATGGCATCACTGACTCAATGGACATGGGTTTGGGTAGACTCCAGGAGTTGGTGATGGTCAGGGAGTCCCAGTGTGCTGTGGTTCATGGGGTTGCAAAGAGTCATACATGACTGAGCGACTGAACTGAACACTACACGTCATTATTTGCCTTCCTGTGTACTTCGGATAGTAGATGGTCCTCTGTGCATTCCCTGTAGAAGCTCTTTTCTAGCTGAGGCTACAACTAATTTGCATGATTCTATCTCTCAAATAGGGTGTGTGTATGTGTGTGTGTATGTATGTATGTATAGTCACTCAGTCCTGTCTGACTCTTTGTGACTCTCCAGGCAAGAATACTGGAGTGAGTTGCCATTCCCTTCTCCAGATCTTCCCAACCCCAGGGATCGAACCCATATCTCCGGAATTGCAGGCAGATTTGTTACTGTCTGAGCCATTAGGGAAGCCCCTCCAACTAAATCTCACTACACACCAGCTAACAATCATTCATTTCAAACAAAACCTAAATTCATCAGTAGTTTTCTACATTTCAGTGTCCCTTAAGCAAACACATCTATATTAACATTTTGCTAAAAGCAAAACATCCTTCTTGTGACAATCAACATTTCAAATGCATATAATTCACAGTAACAGGATATGATTTGGACCCAAAGAGATGATGGTAATATCATCTTCTTCTGATTTATGTCTTAATATATTCTGATTATTCTGGTTTATTTCAAAGTAGTATCAACCATGTTTCTTTAAATTATATGTGGTTATCAGAATTTGAATTCATCTATGGGACTTAGACTATGAGTATTTTTATTCATGGCTTTCTTTTTGCATTACTTGACTTGTCATGTTGTTGCTTATTTCGTGGGCTTGGTAAGATATTAAGCAAAAGACATTAGAGGATAAAAGACACTAAATAATTCTGATATTAAATATGTTTACAGGAAATGAAATGAGTAAGTTTTTCCAAAAATGAATATTCTTAAATAAGTCATAATTATTTTTCTGGAGAAAAACCCAAGATAATTTAGTCCTTGGTTACTGAAAGTTATATGTCCCTGTCTGGGAGCTATGAAGTGTTTCCTAAATGGCATTGGAACTAAAGAATATAGAGCACAATATCTGCATGAAGGGAGGTTCTTTGTGCAGTCGGGAAAAATAAGAACAATGATTCAAGTGCCATCTATAGGAAGTGTTAAAATATGGTAAGAAACCTTGCAGCTTTGAATGATAAATAACCTTTAAGTAATATATTTCATATGCAAAATAAGTTAAGCCTTAATTCTGAAATGATTAAAAATTTCTCATACAAGGAACACTCTGGACTTTAATTCTGACCTCACCTGCTGTTATTGTTGGCTTTGTCTATACATCATCTTCACTTAGGGTCCATCACAGTGACTGAGTGTGGCTGAACATCTGACGCATTAGTTGCTATCTTTCCATGCTGAGGATGTGTTATGGGTGCTGCCGTTAACAGCTGGGATTGTTGTTTGTAATTATCTCCATTTTCCTCATAGGTGGTCTCTTACTGCTACAGCTTCCAAGCAGTCATCTACAATATTGAGTTCTCTTAAAACTGTGATGCTCAGGACTGAACTGCTTCCCACTTTATTTGTCTCCATTAGAAAAAAAAAAAAGAGCTTAATGACTGCAAAGATCAAATGTGTATTGTTGAAGCTGCTGCCATACAATATGTGAAATTACTTTGATGTTTAAATAAGATAAATGTTTGATATTAAGTTAAAGGAAGACTAAGGCTAAGATGACAAGTTATATCTTGATTGAAAATTCTGACTGAGAGTGGTTGCCTTTTCTCCTGAAGATTGTGAATCTGCATTTAGAAAATGTGTCCTAGAAAAAAAAGCAGTTAATTATTTATTAGCAGTGTCTACTCACAGTGCATGGGTGGTGATTCAGATCTATTCATTTGGGCTAATGGATTCTAGACAAATCTGATTGTCACTGAGAGTGTTTTATTATCTGTGTAATAAATTCCTTTTAAAATCTAGCAGCAAGCAGTGTCATATCTACAGGTATAGTTAACTCTGTTCCTCAAGGTGGGGCATACAGCTACCATTTGAAGTAGATTAAAGAGGAATTCATACACTGGAATTGCACTTAAGCCCTTCAAATATTTTATCAAAAGCTTTACAAGAAATCTTACTAATCACAGAGAAATCTTAGTACATTTTCATTGCTGACAAAGAACTCTACTCAATGACCTATACAGGAATAGAATCTAAAAAAAAGTAGGTGTATGTATATGTATAACTGATTCACTTTGCTATATACCTGAAACTAACACAACGTTGTAAATCAGCTATACTTCAATACAATTAATTCAAAGAAAGAATGAACAGACATTGATTAATGTAATAAATCATCTGCAAAAAAAGCTTGAAATATCTCTTACGGGGGAGTTGTTTTCAGCTTTTATTTGGGGCAGGTAGCAAATGTAATAAATAACTCTTAAACTTGAAATTGAAGAAAGTAATTTGCTTCTGGTAGAACACCTATCCAATATCCTTCCTGTAACTTCTAGACACATGATTGAAAAATATAATAGCAAATGTGTATCACCTTTAGAAAAACGGTTTTGGTGCTGAAATGAATGGTTTCTGAAACACGTGATTGGCTAGAGAGTATACAAGACTAAATAGAGGAAGCATTAAAGTTTAACAAATCTAAATTGGGCATCACTGGCAACTTAAGGATCTAACAGCCTTGGGCCACTGTTTCAAGGACAGCTTTGTCATTTGACTCCAGGAAGTGTTGGTTGAACTGGCCTCTGGTTGAATCTTTTAGTTAGATGCCTGTCAGAGGTGTTGAGGACAGAAAGGTGGATATTCCAGAAGTAACATGAAAAGATTATATGATTCTATTTGCTCCTGTATGCTAAAATTAGGCAGAATTAGGGTTGATGTTCAGACTTGCATCTATCGTAAAATATAACCTAGTAACACAAAGGTGGGAATATGTAGCCTTCACATATTCCTATTCATTGGAGGTGATATTGTTGGCCAGCCAAATTGGTTTAGACTAGTTCACAGAAGGGGCTACTCTTAAGATGGCTTATCCCAGCTCCCTATTTTTTCCTTTTTCTCTGATACATTTTATGTGTAATGTTTTGTTGAAAATTATCCTCTCCTCCACTATCGTTCTCTGTACTTGCTCCAAGCTATTTTTTTTTTAATCTATACCATTTAATGAGGCATTTTAATAGCACAGGTTTCAAATGGAATGATGACAAATTCTCTTATGGGTTTAGACTCACAGAATTTAGTTATTGAAGTCTGCATAAGTGTCTCAATATGCTAAAGGGATATCCGTCATTTTCTCCCAAGCTAAAAGGCCAACACCCTGCCGTTGTCAGATATCTGAAGCGCTTGAGGAAGAACGGCACAGCACATTGGTTCTAGGGCACAGTTTTGAAAGACCAGCTGCAAGCCACTGCCAAATACAGAGCAGGGCTGGTCACATTAATGAAAAGATAGCTTCTCCTTAGTCTTGCTGGTTAGTAGGCCTCGATAGCTTTGCCGGCAGCAGCATAGAATTTCAGACGTTTTACCTTTTGGGTATGATAGAAGACATGTATGAATTCTGCATTTAATTTTCCAGCTTTGCCTATAAAAGACATTTTTTGTTGTGTAACTATCTGCTGTATCTTTATTTCCCCTGCCTTCACCTTATATTCAGTGACAGGTTAGCAAACCTTTTAAACCTCTGCTTTAAAAGGTCCGGTCTAGGTAATGACAAAGTATTACTAGTTGATATCAGACTTACACTGCCACAGAGAACAATGAAAATTTAGGATAAATTATGGAAAACTATTTGAAAGCAATTGAGAGGGACCAAAACCAGGCAGAAACCAAAGAAGCAGGTGCTACACCGAGAGACATGCATATTTAGACAGCTTTTCCTCTAAAGGAAATTCTCAACAGCGCATGACAGCAGGGTAGAATCAAGCAGAAAGCTTCACTCTGAAAATGAGGTGTCACAGGATCG
Source organism: Oryx dammah (assembly GCF_014754425.2). Classification (NCBI taxonomy): domain Eukaryota; kingdom Metazoa; phylum Chordata; class Mammalia; order Artiodactyla; family Bovidae; genus Oryx; species Oryx dammah. The sequence continues at coordinate 26,803,733 of NW_024070189.1, forward strand.
AGTTCAATTAAAGTGAAAACTGTCTTATATAAACATTAATAAAATCTAAAGAACTTATGTTTGTCACATTAACTGGAAACATTTACTATGCAAAAAAATAATCACTTTGGACATGTCTGAATCACTTTCAAACAACTGAATATTTAAGAAGAATGTTAAACATATTTTATAAATTCGGCTAAATATATTTAAAGGTGTTTATTAGTTAACTAAGTTTGAAACAATACAAAAATGGTAGTCAAAAGCTTGCTGGACTTAGAAATTACAATAGTAAGATTTGTAAGCTAAAAACAATAATTTGTTCTTAAGGAAATACTAAGTTTTGTACTTGTGACTTTAATAAGTTGAATTCTAGTTATAGGAACTCAAAATTAAGCTGTAAGTGGTTTATCTATGAAAAGAAAAAGAACAATGAAGAAGAGTCTTCAAAGATAGGAAAGATCTTACACAATCAGAGAGGAGAGCAAGACTATTGCCGAGGGTGCAAGATGGGAGGTCAAAGTTCAAACAAATGGACAACAGGGAATCTGAAGAAGCAAAGGAACCAGAGGGAAGAAGGCAGGAAGAGCCCAAAGAGAAAAAACAGGAAGGATCTCTGTCACCCTTTGTCTTAGCCAGGAAATATACACACGTATTAGATATAGATACTAAAGAAAAAAAAAAAAAATAGGGCCGTAGCAAGCCCTTCTTCCTGTTCATGAAGCCAGAATATGTGGGATACTGTCATCGCCCAGCTGCAGGGAAAAGTGAAGAGCCACTAGGAAAAACTGCGCTGAAGTGAACTGATGAAACCCCACAAATCCATCGTTATTCAATCTTCGAAAATAGCTATTTTTGTTCTACAGCAGAATGTTAAGCAGAGTTTGGACAATGAAATGTACTGCAAAGTGATAAAGTGAATAATACCAACAAGGAGATCTATGCAAGCTATTAGATTATTCCTTCCTTGAAATACCAAGACTCCCAGAGCCAATTTAATTGTACTCCTGCAGAACATGTTATCCCCTGTGAGCAGAACTGCTTTTCCTTTACCATGTGATTCCTGACTTCACTTTTTATCCTTAATGCTCCCACAGATAGCAATAGACATGAGAACTTAACCACAGTTACATGAATGTTTGTTTTAAAATCCACCTTAAGTTGTTTTGGCAAGAGCAAAATTTATATTTAAAATAAAATACATATTATTGAACAATAGAGTCTTACCTTAAATTATTTATATCCCAATCTTGAACTATATTTTCTTTATATTAAAGAAATTATATATTTCTCCAAGGTGTGTTAGAATTTTCTCACTAACTATGATGGAAAACTCACTGAAAATAGATTTTACTTTATCTGATTATTAACTTGTCCCACCTGGTAATGTTGGATGCTTAAAAATGTTGTTGCTTAAGTAATGATGTTTTTGCGTGTTCAGCTACACATGTCATCAAAAGCAGGAAGACATATAGTCACTGGCGAGCTGGGACTTCAACATATGAATATGGGGCGACAATTCAGTCCATAACATACAATCCAGATGTTTAGCATTTTTAATCAATGTCCCTACAAAATTCCTCCCTTCTAGTTACTTTAGCTGTACTACTCAGTAAAACAACTATTTTCTCAATTATTTGATTGATTGACCCCACTGTGCAGCTTGCAGGATCTCATTTCTCCAAACAGGGATTGAACTTCAGGCCATGGCAATGAAGGCACCGAGTCCTAACCACTGGACCACTACTCTGAAATATTAAATTCCTAATTTCTCTAAAAATAACACTGTCAGGTAGAACAAAGCTACTATAATCCTAACTCTAGCCCAGTATTTGCTTGCATGCACACTAAGTCGCTTCAGTTGTGTCCAACTCTGACCAACCCTATGGACTGTGGCCTGGCAGGCTCCTCTGTCCATGGGATTTCCCAGGCAAGAATACTGGAGTGGGTTGCCATGCCTTCCTCCAGGAGATCTTCCCCACCCAGGGATTGAACCTGGGTCTCTTGCACTGCAGGTGGATTCTTTACCATCTAAGCCACCAGGGAAGTCTTATATCCTACTAAAGTGGGGCTTCCCTGGTGGCACAGATAGTAAAGAACCCGCCTGCAATGCAGGAGACCTAAGTTCGATCCCTGGGTTGGGAAGATCCCCCAGAGAAAGAAATGGCAACCCACTCCAATATTCTTGCCTAGAGAATTCCGTGGATGGAAGAGCCTAGTGGGCCTATAGTCAATAGGGTCACAAAGAGTCAGAAACAACTGAAAGACTTAACATTTTCACTTTTCAAAGTATTTCTGGAAAATGAGATGGTCAAAGGCAGGGATCATTGTGTCAGACCATAGTCACACAACAACTAAATTAGAATTATCACAGGAAGTTTTCTCAAAATATACCTGTCTTTCTCAATAATCTCTCCCATTATGAAGAGTTATATTTGGGTATCTGTAGGTACTAGTAAAAGATCTTCCTAGATTTCTCTCATACCTTTATTTTCCCTTTCAGAAGATTATACAGCAAATATTTCTCTGATAGACCCACTCACTGCCAGAGTTTTCCAACAGTTGAACCAGATACCTCTTTATCTTCCAAGTCTATAAACAAATCATTTTACAAAGGAGAAAATTTTTTAAAAAACTAATCAGACTGGTATCTATTGGTGCCATTTTGTTTTATAAATACTTCTAAAAAAATAACTTTTACTTCATCTAGTAGTTGTAGTTCATTTTCTACTACAATGATAAAGTCTCTTTGTTCCTTTTCAAAGCACATGAGCAATGTATAATTCTAGAAAACCAAATTGAATGAAAGTACACTGGCCATGTTAACATGCGCTATTGTGCTTAGTCACTCAGTCATGTCTGACTCTTTTCGACCACATGAACTGTAGCTAGAGCCAGGCTCCTCTGTCCATGGGATTCTCCAGGCAAGAATACTGGAGTGGGTTCCCATGTCCTCCTCTAGGGGATCTTCCCAACCCAGGGATCGAACACAGGTCTCCCACATTGCAGGTGGATTCTTTACCATCTAAGCCACCAGGGAAACCCATGTTAACATATCAAAGTCATAATGTCACAAAAAGAACATCAAAAGGGAAAAAGTGCATTGCCTCACAAATGTTGACTAGGACTTGAAGAGTCTATGTACTATTCAGTATAATAAGTTACAAAATCCACTTTGCAAAAATATATATAAATATGCTAGTTTACATATAAAATCAGTGGAGCTGGCTGATAGGCTGGTGTGAAGTGAAAGTGTTAGTTACCAGTCATGTCTGACTCTTTGCCACCCCATGGATTGTAGTCCACCAGGCTCCTCTGTCCATGGAATTCTCCAGGTAAGAATACTGGAATAGGTGGTCATTCACTTCTCCAGGGGATCTTCCCCACCCAGGGATCAGACCCACATCTCTTGCATTGGCAGGCAGATTGTTTACCACTGAGCCACCAGGGATGGTTCATAAAAACTGATATTAAAATTTTAGGAACTTTGCTAGCTGGTTGTTAAAGCATTGGTAGGTTGAAATGGATGAATCTGAAAGCATTTATAACACAAAAGTAAGCAACTTCTAAATCAGGACTTTTTCCCCAAAGAGCTAGTGCTTCAACACTTTACAGCATACTATCATAATATTCAGTACAGCTTACTTACCCACATTTATCACTTTAAGTATAAACAGGCTACTATGTGAACATCAGAATTTTTTCCCCTTCCCTTCTCACCTATCCACTTCCAGTTCATCCATAAAAAAAAACAAAAAACACAAAACCTAATTATGTTTAAGGGAAGAAAAACCTAAATGAGAAGCAGATTGGCTTGGTAGGAGTACTCTTAAGTAGCAATATATCTCGACAGACCTCCCATGAAGAGGTACATGCGTACCATGGAATTTTACATCTTCAAGCTTACTTCTGCAGCTTCTCTGTGTAGAAAGACTCCCACAATTTTGCCTATTAGTATTACATACAACACATAGTATTCTACAAATCAATGATTCTTAAATGATAGACCTAGGATTTAGAAATTTAGGATTTCAGGGTCATTAGAAAATAGCCAGTTTCTTGACTCTCACTCTAAGATATTGATGCTGTCAAGTCAGGGTAGGATCCAGGAACTGGACATTTTACAGTACCCCAGGAGTCTCTGATCCCAGTGGTCCTCAGCCTACACTTATGAAACATTGCCATAAGGTTGTGTACAGGGTAATGGCAGAGTGTCTGTGGACTTTTGATCACCTTGCCAAATATTACTTTGAACAGATACTGCTCCTTAGAGTAGGTGGGTGCAATCTCTCTAGGTCATGCTTACATGTCAATACCCACCTCTTCCTAGAGACTTCATCGAATTAACTCAATGCCCAATTTGTCCAGATAATTCTATCCCCAGCACTTTTCCTCTCCAAAATGTATTTTGTCAGTTGATTGCCGCTGAACAATCACTGCTGGTTTTCTTGGCTAGGGATCAGATTTTCTTTCTAACTTCTATGTAAAGCAGGACTTTGCTGGGCTGGGACTTCCCCAAAGATCACACAACTTCTGTTCAAAGTCATGCTTCCCAGATTGCAATCTTTCCTCAGAGAGCCTCAGAAATACTGAATAAGAATTTTAAAGGCTTTTGAATACACTTAAAGTCCTCCTTATCTCTCCCCCAAAGAGGAGAAAAAGGAATTTAAAGGAATTTAAACTATTTACCATCACCTTTTACTATCTACAGAGTTAATATTTGCGCAGTGACTTCAAAGATAGTCAAGAGCTGACCAAGCGCATCTCCCTCCTTATTGGAGTTCTGATATTGTACTGGGACACTGATCAGTACCAGTATTCAACCTCGTTCTCAAAGATTGAGTTTACCTGAACCAAGGAGTCATAAAACAAGGAGCTATATAAACTGGCCACTACCCTGGGTATTCCCTAAAAGTTCTTTAGTGATTTCCAGCATATACACATGTGTTAACATATGTATTTCTAGATTTTAACCTGTTTTTCCCTCCATCTCACCTTCTCTGAACTTGGTGGATTCTTCCATCCCCCAGCCAGAGGGTCCCTTCCATCTCTTAGGTCTGTACAGGGTTAGGTAGACATAAATCACTTACCACAGAAAGCTAAACAAAACCTGAGAACAATGCTAGAGAAAGAGATTTGGAGCCTATGATGGTGTAAGTTTTCCACTAGCAGAGTCTATAGAAGCAACCAGATGGAAGGAAAGAATAAAAAGACAGGGAGGCATCAGGCAGAAATGAGAAGATAGCAGAGAAAACTCAAGCCCCTGGGAGCTCACTTTTCCGGAAACTAACTCAGTGTGCAGTTGTTTCCTTTTGAGATCCACTCCCTAAGTGGTCAGCCAGTTGTCCACCTTTCTTTTGGTTTGTATTGACTTTGATCTAGACCAGAGAGACAGCCTGGGGTACAGACCAGCCTCTCCATTTGCTTATCCAGTTCGCTAGCTGTTGACAACCCACAGGGAGCAAACTCAGGATGCCTGGAAGCTTTCAGAAGAGAAGACAAGGGACTGTTAGGTGCTTAGCAAACTTATGAGTTAAAGATGATATGAAGAACAAGCCTTGCTCTCTGACCGACAGTACAAAGCTAAAATATAACACCTTTGTAAAATCACAAGAAAAGCAGGTCTTATGATTGAACAAACATAAAAAAGACACCTCTGTGGATGGAGAAATTACATAAAAGTGCCTCCACTAGGCAGATGAATTGCAAAATGGTATAAGAGTGCAAGTCAGAGCAGCATGGGCTGAATATAAAGGCACAGTCTGAACAACTGCACTCAGCCCAGTGGCCAAGATGGGACTAAATAAAACCAGGTGGAAAATGCTCCTGTCCATCCAGCTGCATAGACTGCCCTCTACGTAGCTAGCTTTTGAAGACTCAGTTCAGGCACTGAATTCCCTATCTTGCCAGACAGGGTCAATACTTCGTTTCCCCAAATACTCTGAATCCTTCTGCCTGAATATTATTTTTAAACTATCATATTGAGATGACCTGTTTGTGTGAATATTTCTCCCTCTAAATTGTAAACTCAAAAGACAGAAACCACAAAACATTGATCTCAGAACCTCTAATACCTAGACAGCACCCACTACAAAGTAGGATGTCAATGAATGTTTATTTAACTATCCCTTGCAAAACCATGGCATATTTATAATAGCTTTTGCTTCTCTGTTAAATTCTTCGCAATAGAAGAGGAAAGCCAATGATGTGGAGACGGTAGTAGCAAACAGACACTTCACTCCACTTGATAGATTCAGTGAAGAGCTTTTTTTAATTAAGTATGAAAGGTAGCATTTTGAATTATTAATGCACACTACCTCTCTTAACCTAAGCACATATTGAGGTAGACTTAAAAATAAACTCCCACTTCAGCCAATTTTGTGAAGTCATTATTATTTGGAAATATTATGAAAGGTACTAACTAGCTAACAGCGATTCTTCTAATCTCTGTATTCACAGTGCAGATGCAGAGCCTTCCAATCATGTTTTCCTTAAGCACACAAAATGCCATCACTAAAATGGGTGGGATTACACTGCAATTGTGGGAACAACAATCTGCATATTAAAAGTTCAGATTTAGAATTTTGACACCATAGTCAATAAATGAACTATTTGGAAAAGTCATTGTTATGTATTTTTTCAAAAAAGATATGTGTTAGGAATTCTTAATGATAGCATACTTTGAAACCTCATGATCTGCCAGAGTCCATAAAGCCAGGGATGTGTAGAAACCAGGACTGCGCTGACATTTTCATAGCGTTTTCAGTTTTTGTAAGTAGTCATTTATGTCAAAAGGTAATAAAGCATAAAAGCAGTGTTGTGGGGGCAGTGATTTCATAAAACCGCCTCAACAATAAAGTTAGTAATATACTGCACTGTTTGATAGCATATCTTTTTCAGATGTTATCTAAATGGAACTTTCAAAAGCCTGAGGGAAGAGACATCATATTTTAATGCTACAGGTGAACTATAGTATTAGTATACATTAATCGAAATTCCCATGTGCTTGGTCAATATGATAGCCAATGACTACCTAGACTTAAAATTTTTAAATTTGTCTTTGTTTTATTTTGATGAACTTAGGAAAGAAAGGATAAAAAAATAAGTATTTGAGCAATAATTTGGCTATAAAACTGATCAGAATATTGCTTATGTAAGAAAAATGGAAAATAGCATACATGTCTTATAATAGCACACAGCTTATATAACATACATACAACAGATCATATATATATAACATCATATTATACATCCATAGAACAAACGCTGAACAATATATTTATCATCTCAAAGGGATGTAGACATTTTGTTGCTTGGTTTAAAAAGGCCAGTTTAAGAAGGTATATAGTTCTGTAAAAATTAAACAGAAACCTCAATTAAAATAAAGTCAGGAGGCTAGAAGGAGGAGCTCTCATACCCTATTGTGATAGCTGAGGCTAACAGGAAGAAGAAAGACTGCCTCTTCTTGCCTGGTAAGAGCTCAGCCAATGAGAGACACTCACAGTGCTGCCAAGGAAAAGCTGCTATACCTAGGACTCTCAATTCCACCAAGAGACCCTTTGTCTACTACAAACCTCCCAACTTCCTTTTCCCCTCTTTAAGAGTTCTCTCTCCTAGTTGCCTGGGGACTTGCACATGGCCTTCTATGGTTACAGACTCCGAAAAGCAATTTTAAAATCTTGAATAGACCCATTTTTACTGCGGAAATAACTGGCAGTCTATTTTTAGGTCAACACTATAAACCTCAAAAATGTAAATAGCAATATGCCTGACAAAAAAAAGGACAAAGTTGTTTGATAGGAAGTGGGAAAATGTGTGTGTGCATTGATTGCCTAATCTTTCACAGCAGGTATTCTGTAGATGTTGTCTTAATGTTTTCTGAATGGCATTGTTAAAGATGACTCACTTTTATTTTAGAAGCTGTAGGCAAAATGATGCAGGAACAAACTGCATAAAAACTCCTTTTATTAACCCCTCTCTGAAATATTGTTTACTTTTATACCTACACCTTTTAAATTTTTGAGCATTTTCTTTTGGTGTTTGTAATTCAATCCAAGGTAATAGTGTAGTGATATGCTGGTACATACATCCTGGCAAGGCTTTGGTCATGAAGGAATTAAACAAATCAAAGATAAAATAATTGAATAAATTGATTGCAGTCGTATGCAGAAATGGACTGAGCTTCAAACTGGATATGAAAGAAAAGTTGAAGGAGAATGCAGGATAAGGGCCTAAAAGGTATATACACCTTAGTGTACATGTTTGTTGTATGGGGACAGAGACAAGTTTGAAAGCTATTTATGTAAGGAAACAGATCTAGCAGAAGTCAAAAGCTTCTGCCTTCTGCTCACAATAGAAATGCCTTGACTCATTCATTCTGCTCTGGTATGGGCTAGAGGGGAAAACAATTGTCTACGGAGTACCAATGAGAGAACAAAAATAAAAAAGCTAGAGCTGGAAAATAAGCAGATAAATACATGAAAACAAATCCCTACATCATTTGCAACTCAAGGAAGAGTGAATGAAACAGTTTCACCAAAGCTAAGCATCAATGCCAGGCTGTAGGAAGGACTATAAATGGAAAGGCAAATTGGGATTAGAATATGGAAGGCACTGAAGATAAGCAGTGAAGTAGATTTAAACAAGTATGAATAATCACTTCTGATTTTTAAACTAGACTTTGCAAAGAATAAAATGGCAAAAAAATAAACTAGAAGTACAAAAGAAGAAGGCAGAAACAACCTTTCGTATTACATTCACCCATTATACGTATTACATTTTCAAGCACAGTGGTCAGTAATTTAATGTCCATAACAACTTGTCCATAGCATATATTATAATTTTCACTTTACAGATGAGGAAATTAGGGCTCAGATAGTGATGCTCTCTTATTCAGCCTGATTTCACTAATTTGAACCCTTTTAAAAATCATTAGTCTATAAATAAAGGTTTACAGATTCTGCTGGTCTTTTCAAAGAACCAATTTTTGGTTTTATTAATTTCCTTTTTCTATTTATTTTCATTCACTATTACTTCCTTTCTTCTGTTTAGTTTGGGTTTGTTTAGTCTAGTTCTTTTGTAGCTTCTTAAGTTTAAAAGTTTTGGGTACTGATCTAAGATTCTTTTTCATTTTTCACGTATGTGTTTAAAGCATTGATTTCCCTCAAAGCATTGTTTTAGCTGCATCACATATGGTTAGCATGTTGTGTTTGTTTTCATTCATCTTTAATGAAATTTCATTGCAATTTCATCTTTAACCCAGTGATTATTTATGACTGTTTTAATTCCCATATATTTATGAATTTTCGAAATTTCATTCTTTTGTTGATTTCTAATGTAATTCTGTTTTGGTCTATTCTATCATCATACCAAAACCAGACAAAGACATGAAAACTACAAACCAATGTTCGTTATGAATCACAAAAATCACAATATTGTACCAGCAAACTGAATCCAACAACATATAAAAGGATTAGACCCTATGACCAAGGGAGGCATATCCCAGCAACGAAATAAATAGCCTTAACTTCACAAAATCAATTACTGTTGTATCAAGAAACAACAAAAACACACGGTGACCTCAATCAATGCAGAAGAATCATTTCACAAGATCCAACATCCTTTCATAGTAAAACAAAACACAAGCACACTAGGAAGAAAAGGGAACTTCCTCCACTAAAATGGCATCTACAAAAAACCCAAAGCTAACTTCATACTTAACGGAGAAAGACTAGATAAAACTTTCTCCCCATAAGAATTCCACTCTTGTCACTTCTACTCGACATTGTACTACAAGTTCTAGATGAGGAAATCGGACAGAAAAAGACATAAAATTCACTCTGGTTTAAAAAGTTAAAGTAAAGCAGTTTTTACTCACAGATGACGCGATCTTGCATTTAAAAAACAGTTCCAGGCTTATTCTTGGTGGCACAATACAGTTCCTTGCCTTTGGAGGACTGAGGTTCCTGTTTCTATGCTGATTTTCAGCTAGGGGCTAGTTTCACCTCCTAGACGCTTTGCTCAGTCCTTGCTGGGGCCTCCTTCATCTTCAAACCAGTGATAGCACATCAAATCTTTCTCATGCTTTGAATCTCTTGACTTCTTCCTGCTGGGAGGCAGGGGGAAACAATCTGCTTTTGAAGGGCTCATGTGATTAAGTTAAGCCCACTAAGACAATCTCCTTATTACAAAGTCAAACTGATTTGGTACTTTTGTTACATCTGCAAAAAAATCCCTTCGTAGTAATACCTAGATTAGTGTTTATTTGAATAACTAAGGTACATGTACACCAAGGGTCAGGAACTGGGGGAAACAGGAGGCATCTTGGAATTCTGTCTGGCACAATACCCTTTTTACAGATTGGCTGAACTGTTACAGCATCCGTAAGTGTGTGTTTAAGAAATATGTCAGTTTGAGAACAGAGAAAATGAATGCCAGTCTGCATGGTGGCTATGCAAAGACAGAGAATCCATTGTTTCTGCTGAGATTGATGCCAGAGTACAGCATGAGGTGAGTGTGGTTAGAACATAGTGTGAAGAGGGAAGTGACAAGTGAAGCCATAAAAACAGGTAGACAGAGCTTTTATGCCCCATTGAAGAGATTAAGTTTTGTTCTCTGGGCTATGGGTGGCAGGCAAACAACATAAACTTCCGTGTGCATAGATTATTCTGATAGCAGAGAGAAGGATAGACTCGAGCCTGACTGCCTGGGTTAACAGCTTGCCTCCACCAGCTCTGTGATCAAGTTATTTAACCTCTCTGCACCTCAGTGATCTTATCTGTAAAAAGTCAATAAGAAGAATACCTGCTTTGGGGGCTTATCTTGGGAATTAAATGAGTTAATATAAATAAAGCACTTAGAACAGAGATTGGAACGTAGTAACTGATATTTCAGGGTTTGATATTATTTAAAATGTAAGAATGGAAAACATTTAGAAGATTATTGAAATAATAAAGACATAGGCCTGTGCCAGTAAAGACTCAGACATTTAGATCAAAAGAAAAAAATGCTAGGAAGTAAATCTGACTGGCCTTTGATATGGATGAAGATGTGAGAGGAGTGAAGGATTCCTAGGCTTTCTGCTGCAGTTGAATGGGGAGATGTGAGTCCATAAGCCCAGACAAGAAAGAAAGAGAAGGAGTGTATTTCTGATGGGCTGGTTCAGATGCAGCTGTTCACTCTGGATGTGTAGTCAGACATATGTCTGAAAATTAGAGTCTAAGCTCTGGAGATTCAGGTTTAGGCATGATTGACACCTTGATGGTAGATAAATGAAATTATCCAAGAAGAATAAGTAAAACAGAAAAGAGTAACAGACCAAGGATTCAACCTTGAAAACACTACAGGGATGACAGAAGAGAAAACTCCAGCAAAACACAGCAGTGGTTAGAGATTTGTGGTAACAAGGAGAGAAAACCAAAGTGAAAAGAATAAATGATATGAAAAGCATGTTACGTGGGCAATAGTATGAGTAGCTTATAAAGACCGAGTAGTACCCATTGGTTTTAAAGCTGACACTGGATGCTGTTAGGAGAGCGGTAAAGCAGATAAGATAGCAGCCAGACTTACATCAGGCATCAAAAGCAAGGGAAAGTAGACATTGTCAGAAGCTTCTCCAGTAACATTTCAAAACACCGATACAGTTTAGCCCCCCCGCCCCCCCCCCCAAAAAGTATGTCTGCTATAATGTACAAGAGGGAAGTGCAAAAGGTTGACTCATTCGTCTGCCTGGCATGAATTGTTTCTCAAGTAAATTATCCAGCATGTAGTATTTTAAATTCTCTGTGATTACAGTTCATAGTATTTCTCTATTAAGTTACTTACAAGTTAGCATTAACTTCCTGTGAAACATCAACCAACTGTGATTCACATCTTCTAGGGAGAAAACTGGCTCAATGAAATATCACTTCTGTTACAGATCAAAGGTTTCCTTTTCCCCATGTTTGTGACAGAGGCAGTTACTTCCTGGTGTGATTTGGAGCCCTGGGGGGGTTTTGTATAATTTCCCACCATTTGGTTAGAAAAATGTCCAAATTGGAATCTCCAAATACGTCAAGAATTTCTGGGTCATCTTTAACTTGGAGATCATTCCAGCCTGAGCAGGCTTGGGGGTCTGTCCTGGGAGGAATAACAGATGACATTTACTGAGCAGTTTGTGAACACGACTCACATTATGATCTCTTTGCGCTCATTTAACCCTCACATAGCCCTGCAATCAGCCGCCATGAAGACCTTCATTTTATAGCAGATAAAATTTCAATTTACAAAGGTTAGATAACCTGCCCAAGGATGCTGCTGGGGAGGAAGAAAGCCCAGATTTGACTATAAATAGTCACAACATGAAGGCAGGTGGTGGCTTCATCCTGTGGCTTCTCCTCTACTTGTATACCATTGATTCTTTCAGTGGAGGAAACATCGGGTTAGGAAAACAAGTAGGAAGTGACTCATATTCTCAATGATTCAGGAGCCTATTTACTATGAGAATAAGTCATGAGTTACTTTCCTTCCCTCTTCCCTGAGTTAGCCTTTTACCCACCCCAGAAAACAGTATCATCTTTGCCAAAGAGAGAGCAGGAAATAGAAAAACATAAATGCCAAACAAGAAAGTCAATAAATGGAAAAAATGACATTCAGTCTATCTATGAAGGGGAAACCCAGCCCACCCCCCTGTATTTCTTTTCTACTCTCACCCTACAGACACAGGACACTTCCAGTAGCAAATGTGTGGCCATCTTTCCCCACACCAGAGAACACCCAGTTCAGTGGTGGCTGAGGAGGTGGAAGGTTTCCCCCACGTGACCAAGCAAAGCTCAGGACACTAGCAGGGGTTCCTACAGTGTAACTCAATTCTGGCACTATCTGAGAGAACACCAGATTCCACAGGTTGAGAGGTCAGTTTTATAAAGACTGCCCCCGCCCCGCCCCAGGCAGTTATCTGTGCTCCTGACAGACTGACTGCAGATCAGAGGTTCCCATGATCCCCTTCTCGTTCTTTACACTCCGGTCACAAGTCCAGGTTGTTACCTGTATTTCTGACTATAAATCAGAGGTTCCCAAGATCCCGCCCCCCTTGAGTTTGACTAATTTGCTAGAGCAGCTCACCATACTCAGAGAAAACATTTTACTTAGTAGATTAATGGTTTACTCTAAAAGGATATAACTCAGAAAGAGCCAGGCTGAAGGGATGCACAGGGCAAGGTGTAGGGGAAGATCATGGGGCTTCACACCCTCTCAGAATGCTCCGCTCTGCCCAAACTCGACGTGTTCATCAAACTGAAAGCTCTCTAAATTCTCTCCTTTGGAGATTTTATGGAAGCTTCATTACCTCCATAAAACTGAATAAATGATTAACTAAATAAACTCCGTGGTTTACTCAATAAATCACTGGCCACTGGCAACTCATTGCTTCTACCTCCAGCCCTCTCTGCCTTTCCAGGAGTTGAGAGGATGGGACTGAAAGTCAAAACCCTCTAATCCCATGACCGATTCCACTGACAACCAGCCTCCATCCCTATGGTCCAGAAGTCACCACATTAATATAGCAAAAGACAGCTTGTCTTCTCTTACCACCTGAGGACAAGATGAATCCCAAGGGTTTTAGGAGCCAGGTATATTGTTTATGGTATAGATGCATTGGTATATTGTTTATACAAAGGTATATTTTTAATGAATATATAATAAGCAATATCTTAATTCTATAAATTCTGTAATCAGTTATATATATTTATATTTTTTTAACTGAAGTACAGTTGATTTACAATGTCATGTTAATGTCAGCTGTACAGCCAAGTGATTCACGTTGAATATATTCTTTTTAAGATTCTTTTCCCTTATAGGTTATTACAAAACATTGAGTATAGTTCTCTGTGCTATACAGTAGATTCTTGTTGGTTATCTTTTTTATACAGTAGTATGTATATGTTAATTCCAACCTCCTCATTTATCCCTCCCTATCTTTACCCTTCTTTAACCATAAGTTTGTTTTCTGTGTCTGTGAGTCTTTGTTTGGGAAGTTTTTTTTTTTTTTTTTTAAGATTCCACATATAAATGACATCATATGATATTTGTCTTTCTGTCTGGCTTATTCACTTATATCTTTATCAAGACTGCCCCCTCTCCCAAGTGGTTATCTGTGCTCCTGACAGACTGACTGCAGATCAGAGGTTCCCATGATCCCCTTCTCGTTCTTTACACTCCGGCCACAAGTCCAGGTTGTTAGTAGGTCTATCCATATTGCTGGAAGTGGCATTATTTCATTCTTTTTTATGGCTGAGTAATTGTTGTTACCAGGTAAAGTTTACAAATAACTTCTCCATATGTCTAATCGCATCTCAATGGGATTTGGAGTATGCTTTAGAATGAGAGAATGTATGGTCTAGCTGGGCGATAAGGCATTAATGATATAGAAATAAGAAAATAAAATTAATCTACTGACACATTACACAAATATATTTTTCAAGTTAGGGTATAGTCTTGGAAGAATGAAAGTATATGAAGGAAGTGATTTTGAAAATTTGAACTAATTTTCTTGTATTAAACTTTATAGAAAATTTAATTAGCCTCTATAGTATTAGTATATTATGTTATGGGGTTTCCCTGGTGGCTCAGCAGTAAAGATTCCACCTGCCAATGTCGGAGACACAGGTTCAGTCCTTGATTTGGGAAGATCCCCTGGAGAAGGAATGTCAACCCACTCCAGTATTCTTACCTGGAAATCCCATAGACAGAGGAGCCTGGCATGCTACAGCCCATGGGGTCACAAAGAGTTGGACATGACTAGGAGACTAAGCAACAATAAATATTTCATTGTATATATATACCACAGCTTCCTTATGCATTCACCTGCCAATGGACATTTAGGGTGCTTCCACATCTTGCCTATTGCAAATAATGCTGCAATGAATGTTGGTTGCATGTATCTTTTTTAAATTAGTTTTCTCTGGATATATACCCAGGAGTGGAATTGCAGAATCATATGGTAACTATTTCCACCCTATTATAAATGCCAATATCATAGTCAACCTTCAGTAAAATCTCCCACCTTTATTTCCTGGCTTAAGTGAATGTGCAAATGGTGATTCCAGAAACCAAGGCATCTTTTCTGACGAGGTCTACCTGCCTTTGAGTTGCTAAGCAACTTTCTTTCCCTCATTCCTATATGTATCCTAATAATCACTGCCCCTCAAACTCTGGCCTTACCATCCTATTCAATCCATAATCCAAATACATAAACAATACATTGGATGAACTCATATTCCACAGGTTCTTCCACGCTCCAGGAATGTGTCATTTTTCTTTCTTTCCTTAAATTTTGCACAAATAATCTTGTATCTGATATTGTTTAATTTCTGCTTACCTTCCTTAGAGGAGAAGCTTCCAATCTTCACCTGAAGCTTAACTTAACAATATTTTCAGAGATTGTTTTTTTCTCTCTCGTATTTTCAGCTGGAAAACTCTCTGCCTATTCAACAAAATGATAGCACACTCTATGTTCATTTTACTGATCAAAAGTTTGTTACCTTTCATATAATAATTCCTAATTACAAGTCCTGCCCCAGAAAGGAGGTAGCATATCATCTTGTTTTCACAACCAAATAAATAAATTTGAAATGGTCCTCCCAGAGACCCTTTAACAGCTACAAAACAACTCCAACGATAGAGTTCCATATACTGTGGCTACCAGGTGGGAGCTATTTTTGAACAGACCTACCCCTTACTGTCCCTCAAATTATACCACTGACATTGCCTCCCACTCTGTTTATAAGTAGGACCATCCCAGCTCAAAGGAATTTAATACTATTTCTTATTAATAGATCTGGAATATTTGTGAGAATATATAAATTAGGGTAGGGAAACATTTTTCTCTTGAGTGTCAATGTACTTCAAAGCTTCAATTAAAGACACCCTAGACATGAGACCTAATTTTAGTTAAAGAGGTTCTGCTCTTTTCTATTTTTACTACTTTTAAAATAAACTTTATTTTTAAAATACTTGTTAAATATTTGTCAATAACTTACCACATGTAAGTCATTAAAGATAAAGCAGAGAATAAAATGGATTTAGTTTCTGCCCTCAGGTAGTTTAAACACTACCAAGAAAGATATATACCAAACAAGTCATAAAAATATGAGATAAAGTGTATATGACAGAGAAGCTAAAGCTGAAATTTTTTTAAGAGGAAAATTTAGATGTCAATTACTTCCAAATATATTGCTTCTTCATAGTTTATCATTTCTCATATGAAAAAATACCTTAAGAAAATAATGGGAGGAAAAGAGAATTTAATTCTGACCCTTTTCTATTTCTTGTTCATATATAACCATACTCAATTTCTAAAAATGGTTAGACCTTGGTAGGCAGCAATTTTATCTATTATAAAAACAGCTTCATCCAGTTTAAAATAACACTTTATCAGTTCAGTTCAGCCACTCAGTTGTGTCTGACTCTTTGCGACCCCATGAATCGCAGCACTCCAGGCCTCCCTGTCCATCACCAACTCCGGGAGTTCACTCAGACTCACGTCCATCGAGTCCATGATGCCATCCAGCCATCTCATCCTCTGTCATCCCCTTCTCCTCCTGCCCTCAATCCCTCCCTGCATCAGAGTCTTTTCCAATGAGTCAACTCTTCACATGAGGTGGCCAAAGTACTGGAGCTTCAGCTTTAGCATCATTCCTTCCAAAGAAATCCCAGGGCTGATCTCCTTCAGAATGGACTGGTTGGATCTCCTTGCAGTCCAAGGGACTCTCAAGAGTCTTCTCCAACACCACAGTTCAAAAGCATCAATTCTTCGGCGCTCAGCCTTCTTCACAGTCCAACTCTCACATCCATACATGACCACAGGGAAAACCATAGCCTTGATTAGACGGACCTTAGTCGCCAAAGTAATGTCTCTGCTTTTGAATATACTATCTAGGTTGGTCATAACTTTTCTTCCAAGGAGTAAGCATCTTTTAATTTCATGGCTGCAGTCACCATTTGCAGTAATTTGGGAGCCGAAAAAAATAAACTCTGACACTGTTTCCACTGTTTCCCCATCTATTTCCCATGAAGTGATGGGACCGGATGCCATGATCTTCGCTTTCTGAATGTTGAGCTTTAAGCCAACTTTTTCACTCTCCTCTTTCACTTTCATCAAGAGGCTCTTTAGTTCCTCTTCACTTTCTGCCATAAGGGTGGTGTCATCTGCATATCTGAGGTTATTGATCTTTCTCCCGGCAATCTTGATTCCAGCTTGTGTTTCTTCCAGTCCAGCGTTTCTCATGGTGTACTCTGCATAGAAGTTAAATAAGCAGGGTGACAATATACAGCCTTGACGTACTCCTTTTCCTATCTGGAACTAGTCTGAGGTTCCATGTCCAGTTCTAACTGTTGCTTTCTGACCTTTATACAGATTTCTCAAGAGTCAGGTCAGGTGGTCTGGTATTCCCATCTCTTTCAGAATTTTCCACAGTTTATTGTGATCCACACAGTCAAAGCCTTTGGCAGAGTCAATAAAGCAGAAATAGATGTTTTTCTGGAACTCTCTTGCTTTTTTGATAATCCAGCAGATGTTGGCAATTTGATCTCTGGTTCCTCTGCCTTTTCTAAAACCAGGTTGAACATCAGGGAGTTCACGGTTCATGTATTGCTGAAGCCTGGCTTGGAGAATTTTGAGCATTACTTTGCTAGCATGTGAGATGAGTGCAATTGTGTGGTAGTTTGAGCATTCTTTGGCATTGCCTTTCTTTGGGATTGGAATGAAAACGGACCTTTTCCAGTCCTGTGGCCACTGCTGAGTTTTCCCAATTTGCTGGCATATTGAGTGCAGCACTTTCACAGCATCATCTTTCAGGATTTGAAATAGCTCCACTGGAATTCCATCACCTCCACTAGCTTTGTTTGTAGTGATGCTTTCTAAGGCCCGCTTGACTTCACATTCCAAGATGTCTGGCTCTAGATTAATGATCACATTATCATGATTATCTGGGTTGTGAAGATCTTTTTTGTACAGTTCTGTGTATTCTTGCCACCTCTTCTTAATATCTTCTGCTTCGGTTAGGTCCATACCATTTATGTCCTTTATCAAGCCCATCTTTACATGAAATGCTCCCTTGGTACCTCTGCTTTTCTTGAAGAGATCTCTAGTCTTTCCCATTCTGTTGTTTTCCTCTATTTCTTTGCATTGATCGCTGAGTAAGCCTTCCTTATCTCTCCTTGCTATTCTTTGGAACTCTGCATTCAAATGCTTATATCTTTCCTTTTCTCCTTGGCTTTTCACTTCTCTTCTTTTCACAGCTATTTGTAAGGCCTCCCCAGACAGCCATTTTGCTTTTTTGCATGTCTTTTCCATGGGGATGGTCTTGATCCCTGTCTCTTGTACAATGTCACGCACCTCCGTCCATAGTTCATCAGGCACTCTATCAGAGCTAGGCCCTTAAATCTATTCCTCACTTCCACTGTATAATCATAAGGGATTTGATTTAGGTCATACCTGAATGGTCTAGCGGTTTTCCCTACTTTCTTCAGTCTGAGTCTGAATTTGGTAATAAGGAGCTGACTGTGGCTCAGATCATGAACATTTTATAGAGATTGTAATTTCAAGACAGCTTAAGTAGAAGTCTTTCAGTATTTTGGCAGATCAAATGGGTGACTTTTCCCAAGGTCTATTCCTTAGGTACCGATAAAAACCAGCAGTGATTATAGCCCGTTTTATCAGTGTGCTGGTAAACACTTTTCAGGAAGAGAATCATAAGATATCTTTGAGAAAAAAGTAAAAAATTTATCTGGGAAGGCAATTAGGATTGACAAAATTAACTGCCCAATTAGAATTTTTCCAACCAAAGACTCAATTATACAACTTTCCCTGACAGAATATGTGCTGTATTGGGCAGGAAGATGCAGAGACCTTTATAGACAATCATTTTGCCAATATATAAAGCACAAGTCCAAGTTAAGCATGTGACCTCAAACCTATACAGAGTTCCTGTAATGAACCCTTTTCCAGTTCCCACCACAGAATAAAAGCATACATGTACATAAGCTTTTACTCTATTAAGACTATGTCCATTCTACATGATGACTGAAAAAAATGAAAATAGCCTGAATTGATGATGAATATTTTGATATAATGCAGACTAGACAGTTTAAAGCATTAAGAACAATTATTGCTATTTAGTTATTAATTTCTTTGGCCATGGCATGTGGGATCTAGCTCCCAGACCAGGGATCAAACCTTTGCCCCCTGCAGTGGAAGCACAGAGTCTTAACCACTGGACACTAGGGAAGTCCTATAGTTGTTTTGTTGATCAATTAACTGTGGTTTCTTATTCCATGGTTTGGAGTAAAATCTGTTTCACTTTGGAATAAAAGTAACAAAACCTAAACTAAAATAGTTATGCCATCAAAACAACAAGCATGGATTGCCTCAAATTACTCCATTCCTAGAGGTCAAGAATGGATGTTACAGCCATAAGGATAACTTTCTTATTCTTTGAGATATCAGCATACAGAAGGATTTCAGGCATTAAAATTAAGTATTTTATTATTTAAGAGTGCTTTTTCTTCTAAATTCTAAGGAAAATGATATAACTTTTGACAGCCAGAACTTTGAAGAATCAGTAAGACAAAAGATGCTTCAGGCTTAATTACTCAAAAAAATGGTGGTAGAAAGAAGTCATTTTCAGAGTTCACCTTTAAAAGGGTAGTCACAAATGACACACATTTTACACTGAAATGAAAACAATGCTATGACCCTTAACTTCCCTTTAAGTTGTACAGTTGATTAAAACATAATTCATGATTTTTATAGCAAAATTACAAATAGAAAATATTACCATTCATAAAGATCGAAAGAGAGTTAGTAGTGAGGCAGCCTGCATGCCAATCTGCTAGGCAGAAATGAAGCTTCACTCTCATTAAAGAGCCAGGAAAATGTTCCTGATGCACTGAATTATTTTACTTCAAAACTTTTATTCCTCCCCTTCCATAAAGAATTAGATAGTATTAGGACATGGCTCAGACGGTAAAGCATCTGTCTACAATGCGGGAGACCCGGGTTCGACCCCAGGGCTGGGAAGATCCCCTGGAGAAGGAAATGGCAACCCACTCCAGGACTGTTGCCTGGAAAATCCCTTGGACGGAGGAACCTTGTAGGCTACAGTCCATGGGGTCGCAAAAAGTCGAACACGACTGAACAACTTCACTTTCACTTTCTTTCAGGACATATTTTGGAGAAGGAAATGGCAACCACTCCAGTGTTCTTGCCTGGAGAATCCCAGGGATGGGGAGCCTAGTAGGCTGCCGTCTATGGCGTCGCAAAGAGTCAGACACTACTGAAGTGACTTAGCAGCAGCAGCAGCAGGACATATTTTGACATAAGTAACATGTATTTAAAAGCTCCCTAATTTGTCTTTTTTAAGTGGCTTGTAGGACTATAAATTTTCATTCTGTATAGGATCCCACAGAATCCTATGTTCACTGTTAGCTTCTTAAATTATCTAGAGGCATTAAAAGTGGAAACTCAGTCAGAGGTTGTCAGGGGTTCGCTGGAAGGAGGCATTAATAAGTGGAATACAGAGGATTTTTAGGGCAGTGAAAATATTCTATGATACTGAAATGGCAGATACATGTCATTATATATTTGTCCAAATTCATGGAGTATACAACACCAAGGGTGATTCCTAATATAAGCTATGGACTTTGGATGATAAGAATGTGTCAATGTAGGTTCACTGAGTAATAAATATCCCACTCTGAGAAGGAGGTATGGATGGGGTGGGGGGCGGGGAGGGGGCAGGCAGATGTGAGAGGAGGGGCATCTGGAAAATCTCTATACCTTCCTCTCAATTTTGCTTTCAACCTAAAACTGCTCTAAGAAATTATCTTTTTAAACAAAATAGTCTCCAGAGGGCACTGCACCTAGTTTTTAGCTTCTTCATTTTTTACAAATATTCCAGTTGAGGGAGAGGGCTTCTAAACTCTGCATGCAATTCTAACAGTAGTACTCACATAATAAGTAGTACTCAAATAACACAAAGCCTTTTATCCACAAGAAAATCCACAAAGTGATTAAATCATAATACAAAATTATCAAGGAAATTTTTTGCTCTACAAATATTTGTCTATTATTTTATGAGCCTAGATTTACAGAAATGGAGCATAGTGACTGTCTATGAAATTGGAGTCCAAAATTCCATTCAGCAGAGGTCTATTTAAGAAACATTCATGCATAGTAATTTAGTAATAAAAATATATTTTGGGAGTTGCCAGCATCTGATGAACAGCTATATTTACTCAGCTTGACCCAAGGCAGTTTCTATAGCCTCCAAACAAAGCAATTAAAAGAGTTAAGAATGCCACTCTCAGGCCAAGCAGAGTAAAGCAGTATAGATTTTAATGTATAGGTCACAAAACTAAATACACATCTTAGGTTTTTTAGAGCTCAGCTATCCAGCAAGCCTCATCAAAAAGTTTTTGACAAAAGTAGTGCTGTGTTCACAGCAATGACAGAAGAAAGTAGTATTATAGGCATGTAGAAACGGACGCCCGCAAAGGAGAGCTGAGTCAGAGAGGCCACCAGGATGCTACTACAAGAGTAAAGATCAAATAAGATAGGGACACTTAAAATGAAAAAGAGGTTACAGGTGTGAGAAACATTTCAGACTTCCTCCAGAGTCAGACTCCTGACACGGTCATTTCCAACTAGCAGAAAAGATCAAGCATTTATGTGGCGAGGAACTAAGATGCTGAAGACAGAAACTAAGAAATAAAGGGCATAAAAATGAGTCAAGTTGGGTTTTAAATCAAAATGTATGGCTATTCTTTTTTTATGAAAGATAAACCTGAAAAGTTGGACTAGAAATCACTTTTAGATTTCTCCCTGCTAATACAATTTCTCTGTGGTTTTGATGTGGTTCAATTCAGCAAGCTTTTCTCTATGCCTACATGTACAAGGCTCTGAGCTTGAGGTAGGGTGGGAGGCAACACCGGAAGATTTAAGAATGAATTAGACATGAACAAGCAATGTGCTCACAGTATAATGAGATAGATATATACCTAACTAATGAGTTGAACTGTGCAAAGTTCCATAAGAGATATAAGGTAATAAATGGAGAGGAAAAAATAATTAATTCTTAGCTATGCCCTAGGAGAAGTACATTAATCATAACCGCATCCTAAGAACTACTCCGATTTGCAGAAATGGTGGCTGTGACAATTCACAGATCTAACTTAGGATAAGAGCGTAACTACGGGGACAATCCGTGACTCTCAGAAGACTTGATTTACTTATTCAGAAAGCAAAGGATTATTCACTGTAAATACTTTCTATTTAAGTGTTTTTGGAAGGGGCAGGAGAGTTTGGAAAAGAGAACATTAATAGAGAAAAAATTCCTGGAGATCACCAGATACTAAAGCTATTGACATTTTTTTCCACGTACAAGCTGAAATTACAGTCTCAACTTTGCAAATTTTCAGAATTTTTCATATTCCAAAATTACTGGCCTTTAAGCTCAAAAGAGATTCAATTCCAGGCTTTTGACCAGCAAGAGAATATTCTTGAGTTGACATCAGGGCAGAATTACTGAGGAATTGCGGTGCTTTCAACAAGTCTAGTGGAAGTGTCAGTTAGACACAAAATGGAGAAATATTTCCTCTTTTTCTTTTCTTTGTTTACTCATAAACATCTTCCTTCCAATTTACCCTTTCATGCCTTAATTTAGCCATATGTTGGAACAACTAGATTGTGGTTGAGGAAGAAGGGCAGATTTCCTATTTACAGTAGAATCAATTGGCTAAGCTAGTCTGTGAAAGGAAGTTTAAGATAAATACATGTAAGCCTATTTCCACATGTGTGGTTCAAAGGCTCCCTCCAAAATCCTTTTACTTCCTCACTGCTTAAAATAAACAAGTGAGCTTTCCAATGACCTTAACAACAAAAAAAAAGGGTATCCATACGATAGATGCATGTATATATAGATAGTGCTAGATATATTAGTTTAAATACTGCCTTGCCTAGTACCTGCCTAAAAGTTGTATGTAAATAAAGAATTCTGTATTTCTGGTGATACTATGAATGAAATATATTTTATCTACCTAGTTTAGCATTGACCAGTACAGATAATTTTAAAAACATCCAAATGTTTATTCCAAAACACTTAAGTCAAAATTTACTAACAGGCATGCTGCTTTAAGTTTTTTGGTTAATATTCTCTTCTAGTCTTAGTACTGTCTCTAAGCTTGGCACTTCACCAATTATTTGCTTTTGAAATTCTTCTCCATAGGTTTCTGATACAAAATATCACTGTCTTTCTCCATTTTTCTAACAAAGCTGGACTATTTTCCTTCATTTCCCAATAATCAACACACTACGCTTTAGTCTCTCCTGAGTAGTCTTGCCCTATGCCAACCTTGATGCAATAGCTAATTCACCCATTTTACCCTAAGAAGAACTGTATATAAACCAGTCCAGCCCAATTAGACTTTAACATCCTTATAACATTTAGAGAAAAGGATCAAGAAGAAAATACAATAAAGACTAGATTTATTGATAGTCATAATTGGTCTAAATTTAAACTAACTATAAAAATAAGCAAAACAATCAATATTCAAGTGACTGATACTGTAATTCTAAGACAATAACCTTATTTTGCCACTAACAGCAACCTAGTTTCTTAAAAGGGTAAAATATTTTACCTTTGTTATCTTTTATACAATTACTCACCAACTGAACATGGAAGAAAAATATGTATTATGTTTCCTTTAATTCTATGAGATCAATAACAATGATACAAATTATTAATCAACCTCTGGTGATTTACTATTTATGCCACTGGCAGTTAGATGCAAAATACTCTGAACTAGCTTGTTCAATAACTAGCGTTCCTCATTTGTTGTTCTTTTCCCTCTTGAGTATAAAAGATGACATTGTCATCTTCAACAACAGCAATAAATATTTTTTGATCAGCTTCTACCAGAAAGGCTGTGTGCTAGCAACTCCAAGTGCAAAGATATAATATCATCCCTCAGAGAATTTATAGTACACCTGATTTAAAAAAAAAGAAACTAAATACATGAAAATATAAGTAAAATGCAAGACAGTATAAAATAGGCCAGTGATGCTGTAAAGAGTAATATGGGATTGTGAGGGTGGGTGAGGGAAGTTTCTTAACAATCAATACAGAACAAAGGCCATGAGACTAAATCTGGGCCCTACTGCAAAATGAATAGAACTTAGTTAATAATGAAATAGACTTCAATGTATTAAAAAACTAATGAAAGAGTTTCTGTGTTCAGGACAAGAGAAACACACTGAAGGAAGAATAGATTATAAGAAATATGCTGTGAAGCCAAAACCAACCCACCAGGCAAGCAATAGAACACGTAGGCACTTAACTTCTCCGGAGCTGAGGATATTTATCACTTGGTATGATATTCATGTAGCCTCACTAGCTTCTGGAACAGCTCTGCTCTTAACATTTGAACAATTTATTGCCTAATTATTTCATCTGCCCTTTTGAAGAGTCTCTCCGCAGGACACTTTTTGAGAGTGAGAGCACAAAAAGTGGGCCCTTGGAAAGTCATCCCACCCATTGAATTAAAAGCCAAATAACCTTTTATCAAATGCTTTGTGACCATTTAAAATATTGAATTTGTATCTTAATCACAGAGTTCAACAGGAATATAGCCAGTGGGAAGGACTTAATTACAAATGATATCTTTCTCATGGTTATCCCACAATCCCAAGAGATGCTTTAATGAAGTTCTGAGCCCTCAGACAGGAAAGGTCAAACAGCTTTCCTCCCCACCCCCATCCAGAGTGCACCCTTTCCCCTAGCAGATGTTCAGCCAGGTATATTAGCCTGAGGCAAAAATTCCAGGAGACACAAATTCATGGAGAAGAAGTTCTCTGAAATTCAGTAGATAATAGAGCAGCCTCTTTCAGAGTTTGAAAAGGAGATGAATTTAGATAATCTCCATTTGAATATAAATGTATATTTCACTGGCAGTATAATATGCCAGGAGGAATACCACTCTGCTTGCAAATTTATCACATATTAAAGATTCATGATATTTTATATCGGTATTTTTTAAATGTTGAAAATGTTCCTGCTATGTTTATACTATGCACATATTTAAATTTGCACTAGGTTAAACCAGTTGAATTGCCTTTTTTGGTAGGTCCAAAAATGGTTGAATATTCAATTTTATTTAGTTCAATCCAATTACTCAAATTGTCTTACAATTAGTTAAAAAAAATGCAAAGTTAGATGTTACTAACACTATTCTGATCTATTTTTCATTCTTATAAAAATATTTTTGCTTTATGCTAAACAAGGTCTTTTCAATATCCATTAGCTCTAAATTGGTATTTACTTTTCCAGAACTTTGATTTTCCACTTGAATTTCTAGACTGTATCTTGAGCACTTAGCCAAGCAATTTAAGGTAAAACTTCACAGGAATTTTAAGCACATAAGCCATTTTAAAAATTAATGTTGAAGAAGATATTTGGCTTTTTCCTTGTAATTTAAGAAAGTTGGTCTCCTTATCTTCCAAACGTAAACAAAACACCTCATTATGCCATGAAAGACAAGTTTCTGAAATTGAGCAGGATCCTGGGGGGGGTCCTCCTAGGTACAAATCCTCTCACTGTCCCCAGTTTCTTGTTTGTAGGAAATAGGTTTCATTTAGCCTCCTGGATCTTACCTGAGTTCCAAAGGGCAGATTCAAGCAATAGCTAACCAGGGAATGAGGGAATGCAGAAGCAAGGGAGCAAGAGTCAGGAAGCAATAGTGCAGCAATGGGGCAGAGGCCCAGTCCCCAAGCCCCCAAGGAATATGCGTAATATGTCTGAGTTCTTCTTCAGGAACCAAGGCCTTCAGCAAGGCAGAACCTGCGAACTTTAGGGAGACCACCAGATTCCAGGAAGCAAAGCCCTGTCACCTCACCATCAACCAGTCACCCAAAAGTCACACACCTTGCAGCCCTCACCCCAAATTTTGCCTATAAAAACTTCTCCCTGAAAACCATCAGGGACTTTGGGGGTTTTGAACATGAACCACCTATTCTCCTGGCTTGGCCCTGCAAAAAAACCTTCTCTGCTCCAAACCCCAGTATTTTTTGGCCTCACCATTCATGGGGCACACAAATTAGGATCTGGTAACATTTCCACAGGAATTATTGATGTTAATAATTAGAAAAAAATCTTCACACACAGTAGACTTTGGTATGAGTTTCCTTGAAA
Source organism: Oryx dammah (assembly GCF_014754425.2). NCBI lineage: Eukaryota > Metazoa > Chordata > Mammalia > Artiodactyla > Bovidae > Oryx > Oryx dammah. The sequence goes on from NW_024070189.1 coordinate 26,829,934, forward strand.
AAACATTCGGATCTTCTAATATTTTTCTAGGCTTCCTGGTGGCTTAGTGGTAAAGAATCTGCTGGCAATGCAGGAAACACAGGTTCAATCCCTGGGTTGGGAAGATCCCCCGGAGGAAGAAATGGCAACCCACTCCAGTATTCTTACCTGGAGAATCCCATGGACAGAGGAACCTGGTGGGCTACAGTCCATGGGGTCACCAAGAGTCAGACACGTCCTAGCGACTAAACAACAACTTAACAGGTTTAAGTACTTGAAACTAAAAACACTGTACTGGGGATCTTTTAACAAGAGCTAGTTTGGGGTTGCACCCCACAGGCCTACAAGTCTTGTCCATGCCAAGCCTTGACCTAAACAAGAGTCAGCGCCAGAGATATCAGCTTTTAATGGCTAGGGAGAGAGAATCTTACATGTTAGAAGGAAGGTCCTGGAGCAACACCATGGGTGGCAAGCAGCAGGCAGCACATGGTGCTGGTCTTCACTCCAAGAGCAGGGGAGGGACGGGGAGGTCACTAGTTTTATAGGAGGAATTGAAATCAGGTTGGCTCATTAGTTACCAGGGAAACCAGCAGAGGCTCGTGCCCCTCGCTACCCCTTGAATAAGCTCTACTGGTGGAGATATTCTGATCCAAAGATTAGAACAATCACTTGCTGGAGCTAGAGGCAAATTTGTAGGAGGATCTCTCCAGTGAGTAAGGTTTAAGTAAAGAAGAGTCTGGTCCAGCAGGGGATGTACAGAAAGCAGGAGAACAGCCATCTTAATGACCACACTAGTAACTAGCCTAGCAGAGAAGGTAGGAGCTAGGGATGGGGAAGGATAGATGAGATAACTCTGAAAGCTAGCTCAGATGGTAGGGTTTTACCTGAAACTGAAAAAAGACAAAATTCTAACTCACTGTGGAGTGACTAAATTGCATAATGGGTGGGGTGTTTTGTTTTTTTTTGTAGTTAATAAGCAATTTCTGAAGAGAACGCATTATGTTCTCTTAATGCTGTGCTGGAATACCTGTATATGGCTGGAGAAGACTGCAAAATAAAGAACAAGTGCCCGAGATGAACCCGAGATGAACCAGCTGATCTAACTTACTGCCCAGGCAACTCCCAGAAATTAGGTGTTTAAACTGAGGGAACAAGATCAGTATTCAAACATATTTATATGATTTCATGGCCGTACATTTGTTTTTAAGTCCAAATCCTTTATGTTTCTCAAAGTGCATACCATCCTGAACATTTACAAGAAACAGCATAAAAACTCTTTTCACAGTTGAGAGGCAGAGATGTATCTTATTTTTATTGGCAGTTAATGTGGGACCTACAGCAGAACAGCTGTCTCGAATAGCCACGAAATCAATGATATAAAATTGCCAAGTCCTGAGCGGCCTGTTCCCGGTGAGGACAAAGAGAAAAACTGAAAAGGGGGCGCCCATGCCCAGGTTTTGAAATGACAGGAAAGGTGTTGAGTTGTCTGTTGGAGGATTCGTTTTTAAGTATTTCGTGGCGAATATAACTAGTCTTCCTTTATGAGACTTTGTGGGTGTTTCGTTTGGCTGCGGAATAAAATCTTTCCAAGAGGCACACATTAATTTACCCGAAGACCCGAATGGCGAGGGTGAACCTGGGGGCAGGAACCGGTGAAATACAGCGAGGGGGGGAAGCTGGAACGAAGCCTTATTATCTTGTTAAGACCTCTTTCCCGCCTCTCTCGTAAGAGGAAGCAGCCACCCGGCTTAGGGTTTATCTCCAAGACAATAGCGCCGCTCGCCGCCTACTGAGCCGCTGCGACAGCGCGCGATGCCCTCCTCGCGCCCTGTCCCCCCGCCGCACCAGCTGCACTGTCCCAGGAGTCGCCAACTCCACTGGCGTCCCTGCCACTGGGCCCCGTGGCTCACCTGAGCCCTGTCCCACCGATGCCCCATCCCACTGGCTTATCGCCCTATAACTCCCCCGCCCCACCTATCCCTCTGCTCGTCAGTCCTCGGGCTCCCCAGACGCTGTGCCCTTCCTTTGCACCCGTTGAGCAGCGGCGGTCGTGAAGAGCCCGCAGCTCAGCCTGCGCCTTCTAAGCCCGCGGGCCAGAGAGGGGAGCGCAGCCGCGATCCCCGGGACGCCTCCGAGCGCCCAGCGCCCCTGGTGCCCTGGCACCCCAGGCTCTCAAGCGAAATGGCCTGCGTCTCGCCTCCTCCCTGCCTAGGGGCCTCTCGGGCTTGTTTGCTTGTCCTCATCCCCGGGCCAGCCCCGCTCCCTCCTCCCGGCGGCTGCAACAGCCGTTTGCTTCCTGCGGTGTGTTTCTTTTTTTCTCCCCCTCCTAGGCTCCATCAAAGGTGGCTCTGTTATTGAAATATGAAGCCGTTTCCTCTCCAAAACCCTTGGTTACTCAAGGCGGGAATCAATGGACCTATATACTGTCCCAGAAGTTATAAATAAATGTCTGTTTGTTCAGGAGGCGTTTTCCCGCGTGTCCTAGCATCTTCTCCAGTGGTTATTTTAGGGGTGCTTGCGCGCGCCCGCGCGCCTGTCTCCATGTGTGTGCGCGCGCGCTCTGTATCCATCTGGTTCTAATCCTGGGTATGGATCCATAAGCCAACTCCACCCATCCTGTCTGCCCCTCGCATTCTTCACTCTATAAATAAACCCAGGTTCTTTGAGCTTTATCATCCAAGGATACAATAGCAGTTGTTTGTTAAAGGAGAATCAAACTCAGTATCAATACTGCGTCCAGTAAACAAGAAAGCATACTTCTGGCAGTGTGGGTGAAAGGGCACCTTAAATTTTGGAAGCTTTATCCGCGGTTGTCATAATTACCTGTCTACCTGATTACCCTGGATATACCTTGGGGAGAGGGAGACGGGAAAGCGAGGACCTCCCCTACTTTTGGATCTTAATTTTAAGCAGAGGCTAAGAAACAAAGTGCAAATTCACTGTCCTGGCTTGCCTGCCTCACCCCGCTGCCCCAGGATCATTCCACAGCCCCTTGCCCCATCCTCTGGACAGACCCAGGAGGAGTGCAGTGGTGAGGGCTTGTGGTTGTAGCTCCCGCTTTGCCTGAACCCCTGAGCGGGTAACTCTGGGATCTGAGCAGAGGGAAAGTCATCTAAGAGGCTGCTGTTCCACAAGGTCTGGGCATAGCTGCCCCTCCCTTCCTCCCTGAAGTTTGCATGAAGCGCACGTTAGGCTGTAATTAGGGGATCTGGGAGGAGAACTTTCCTGGTGACGCTGCTTTGCTTTTCTTCTGCTCTTGGTGAGAAAGTGCCTCCTTCTTCCCAGGAGCAGGACCTCTGCCATCCAGCGCCACAAAGAGACATTCTGAGCGGCACACGCACACACACACACACTCACACACGCACACACACTTGCCCAGAGACAAACTTAAGGTGAGGGGAAAGAGCGCTGGCTTCACTTGATCTCCAGGCTCCAACTTCAGCAGGACTTGAGAGCATCTGAACTTCTGGATTTTAGGACAAGGTAAAAAAAAATCCCTTTTTTTTTTTTTTTACTCTTTCGGTTAAGCCTTGATTCCTTTAAGATTTCAGAGAGCAATACATAATATATGTATACATTAAAATAACTTTTCTTAATTTTGAGTTTGACATGGCATCTCAACTTTAAAAAAAAAAGATTCATATTGTCAGATAAAATACTGTTCAGCAATAAACAAGCTCAGTCTAGACTGGGGCAAGGAGGAAGTCCAATATCCCAGATTTTGCTGATGCTACTATAAATCTGGTGGATGCGTGGTTTCCAAGTGGCAGGTTTTCCATCTGTATTTCAACAAACATTTTTATAACACCTGAAAAAACGGATAGTATAGGCAGAAGGAAATGCTGAGGAATGGCCATGTCCATTCCAGATTTATGAGTGTTCTTTTAGAGACTATGTAAGTTTATGTGAAAAAGAAAGTTATTGTAATCACATAGGTAATACCTGGAAGAGTGACAGTCTTTGAGATGTTACTGATTTTGGTCCAGGGTTCTCAACTTAATTGTGAAATTAAGATCACAGAATTCTGGTGCTTTTTGTATATAGAATGATGTTGGTGGACAATTTTAATACACTGAAAAAATTCCTTTTAAGTCATGGTTGGTAAGGTTACTTTTAAAAGTTGCTTAAATGAATGATTTGTGTGAGACTGTTTACCACCCTAAGTAAATCTGAACTCTCTGGGGTTGAAATGAAGTTGTTTTCTTCCATTGACTATGACTGTTGTGTTCCAAATAAGATGGTTTATTATTTTGAAAATAAGTTATTTTATTTTCATTTATCCCTGGAAAAATACACAAAGCGGCCAGTACTTTGGGAGTTTTTAGGATGGAAAGCGTTCCTGTTCACGTTCCAGTGTGATGTCATAAAATCAAACATACTGGCTGGCTTCTTGGAAGCTAACGGTTCTCAAGAAATAAAGCCTGAGAATTAATTTCTACATGAAATGTAATATTTATTCATTACAAACGTAGTTTCTGGTAACCATTTGTTTTATTATTTCAGTGTACTAAATTTGCAATCATTTTATACACACTTCAGTGACTTCAATATTTTAATGGAATCATAAAATGGGAATATTGTTTTACCAAAAATACATCACATTTGTTCTCTTTGGATAACTTTTAGTTTGATGTATCTTAAGTTCAGTTTCATTATTTTTATGAATAAAGAAGTTTTTCTTTCATTCAATAAAATAGAAAGTATGCCAAAAGAGGTTGGGCATTTATTTAAACCTTAGTCTTCAGTCACTTTGGGGCTATCTGTTCTTGATAATTTAATTTTTAAGCTAAGAGAATGGCTATATGTTTTGGCAATCTCTTCACAAAACTGGTAACAAATTAAAAATGGAAAAACTAGATAAGAACTAATTTTGTCTAAACATAACTTAATGAGCAAGAGAAAACCAACAACCTCCAGACCACTGGTCTCCAAAGAGAAAGTACCCAGAGGCCAGTATTCCAAAGGGGAGTGTTCAGTGGGCCTGGGCTTTCTATCAGAAACAAGCAAGAAGAGAACATGGTGTTCTTATAAAGTGAGCCGTTTATTGTCAGCTAGACCCTGAATCTCAGAGGAATGACTGACACTGTAATTTAAAAGAACTGAAGATACTTTGACAGAGAAGAACCAATTCATTATATCCCTAGTGGTTTCGCTTCCTTTTCCTTCCTTTGGGAGCCGGTAACACATCCAGGATAAATATATTCGGCGAACGAAGATGCTTTATGAGTAGATGGTCTACTAAACAGTTCTGCCTTTTAGCATCTTGGGTGTGGAATGTTGGTATTTTCTGAGGAGTTGAAGAAGGCTTTGACTCTTAAGGTAGCCCAGCCCTCGGTCTTTGTAAAGATGAACAAGAGGCATATTCAGGAAATAACTCCCTTTTCTGGAACGCCCTAATACTGGGTTTCTTTTCATTTCCTTCTGCCCCATGTATGTTTTATTCTCCGGATTACATTTTTAAAATAATGGTATTCACAGCCAGTTAAAATTCCAGCGAAATGCAGAGCCAATTTGAAAACACTTTTGCACTGCCGTCTCCTGTTGCCTCTAGTTAATGTTCCGACCTCCTGTATTCATTATCAGTAACCATAGTACTTAGCCTATGATATTTAAATGTATTTAGTGTGAAGTAAAAGCAACAATATGTTGTTCGGGTAAAATGGAAAGGGATGGAAACTTGAACGTTCTCAAGATTTTAATCAATAGTGTTTAAGGAGGATTACAGGAAACAGCTGGTTAAACAAATATTAGGTGTCGAGTGGATGCCATGGTATAAATTAATAATGCAGCTCTTTATTTACACCATGAATGGGAAGGTCTGTGATGGTTCCATGTGGGAAGCATGGTCCCTGTATGCCACCTAGTGGACAAATTGAAGAATGCTTTCTCACCAGCCTCAGTTAAAAAATCCTGAGTTCTATTCAGTTGACATTGAACACCAACTGCAGGCCAGACGTTGGGGTAGGTGCTCAGAGTAGAAAATACAGCAAGTGACTTCTGTATAATTTAAAAATCAAGGAATCACATAACAGTTGGTTAAACTCATGGTGGTTGCATTAAAAATTTGTTTACTCTTTACTGAGTAACATCATCAACTTTCTGCCTCTTTGAGGATAACAGTAACTCACTTCTAACCACAAAAGAGTCAGACCTGACTTAACAACTGAACAACAATAACTCATCGCTAATACAGGATTTGTCTTCTGCAGAGATGTCATGACCTAGCTTAAAAAAAGTGTGGGGTGAGTTTGAATCTTGAATGATTTTCCTAAATGGAAAATTTACCGTTACTAATTTTAAGTGGATAAATAATAATTAGCTTAAAAGCTTAGCACACAGATACTAGCACATATTCTTTAGATTTTTTTTTTTCATTAAATATAAAAGGATAAGAGTAAAAGTTGCTTTTGGGTAGTGAGGTAAGTTTTACAAAATACTGCTCCTCAGGGACTAATAATCAGCATGTAGGACAACTTTATCTATACCTGTTATTCATATGTAGTTTTGAAGCAGGAACATTGTTTCTATTAAGTTGACATGATATATAAAAATCTTAAGAAGAATGAAAGCCACTGTTGGAAAGAAGCATCAAGATATCATAGGAGATTGATCCATCAGAATATTGCATTGAGACTTTTGAAAAACTTTGCTCCAGGAGATATATGAATTATTACTCCAAATGGCTCTTTGCAAGATATATGACTTAATGGCAACAGTGTTCAGCACATCAGCATTAATCAAGACGAGTTCTGAAATTCAGATTGGAAAGGGGAAAAATGCCTCAGTTGGGGGAAACCATGATTAATTTGTTGCTTGCTGAGCTCTGGAGGTGTAATCCACAGATCGAGTTAGGCCTGCTGGTGTGGAATGGAAGTTTCCTGTTTAGGGGACTTTGGTTTTGTGTACAGCAGCGAGACCTACGCTGTGAAAGGAGAGCTGCTCATTAAGTCTGTCTTCATTAATGCCACAGAATTATAGCCTGACTTGATTGGAGGTAATGGCTGGAATCAACATCAACAATCATGTAAAATAAAGCATATTATCTTAATTTTTATGTCCAGTGAGTTATTATCCACCAGAAACATAGCATTCTGTTAACAGTTTCATCTGATCATCCTTGTGATTTAGCATGAATCGTAGACTCGTTCTAGTGAGAGATTGCCTAAAAAGTCAGAGGTCCTCAAAGTGGAAATTTAGTCATGGATTGGAAAACTGCTACAAGAAGTTTTAATGATTTCAGGTGACCTGATACTAGAGAAGAACAACCTACAAGAGAAAATCAGCCAAGCTTTCTGAAATGTGCTAATATGACTACGTTCTTGGCTGAATTGCAGTGGTTCCACATAATGGCTTTTTCCAGTAACGGAGACCTGAAGCGGGGCTTGCTGGGCCTGAAAAGTTCTTAACTATGTTCAGACTAAAACCAGGATTTGTTTAAAATAGCAAATGTTGCCCAAATATTTTGAGCTTCTATTAATTGTTTTATCGCTTGATAGGGGAGTGATATCTGAGATGGAGGTATTGCTAGAGGGCCAGGAGGCTATTTGTAAAGTAAAGCAAAACAAAAACAAACAAAACAAAGTCAGAATTTTCCAAATAACAGAAAAATTACTAGGTCCCAGTCTTGCAAGGGCAACAGAAATTTCCCATTTTGTTCAACCTAGCTTAACCCAAAGTGAACAAAATTGACTTGCTTTGTTCCTATACTCCAGTCACTATATTCCAGTTCCATTTACTGTATCACATAAAATCCAATTAAGCTAATAACATTCAAGTGTTTGTCTGGTAAATCTGGATTTTCCTCAACTTTTCACTAAGTTTTATGCATAATGTTTCAGTTTAGTCTCTACCTACTTGAAGTGAACTTTCCTCATTTTTGACTAAATTGCTTGGAATTTGGGGATCACCCTCAATCAATCACTCATGCATTCATTTGTTCATTCAACAAAAATTTATTGAACACTTGCTATTTGCCAGGCACCATGCTAGCACCACATGCTAGCCTCTTCACTCTATCTATACAAGGAAAACTGATACTAAAAAAAATCAAAAAGTCCACACTGAGGATAATGAATGGAAAGCATTGCAAGATCCCGATGTATATTATAAGCAGAAGCAACCAAAATGTCCTTGCCTCATAGTTTTCATATTAGGGGAATTTTGAGCAGGCATCTTTAAAATCATTTTCCCTTGTTTGCCATCTCCCAGCTGAGTAAGAGCCTTGTTTCTTGGTTGTGTGGGCACAGATGGGCCTGAGAAGGCAGCTCTGACACTCCAGAACCCCAGGAGAGTAAGGGTTCCAGTAATCTGTCTCTTTGGATGGGCAGGAAAAGCAAAAGTCCGTTTGCACACAGTTGCTGTCCACCAGTTTGGAACGAAAATTCAGCACGCGCACAGAATGATGTAGCGCTTACCGTTTGCACCAGGCTCAATGCTAGGTGCTACAGAGTCATTGGCTCAAGGAGTTCACAAGCCGGTGGAGAAGACACCCCTCATGAATCACAAGTAAAGTGTGCCAAGTGGGTGAAGTTGGCCTTCCTAGTCTCCTAGGCCTCTTTCTTTGGCACTTACCCTACCTTTCTACCCAGCCTCTACCTCCTAAACGTAGACCCTTGCTCTCTGCCCCTTGACCCCCAGGGAATCTGATACTCCTGTGTTTATTGATTTCTTGACTGACTGATTACACCCAAGTGTGAATGAGTTTCACTCATGCATTTACATTTCAAGGCTTTTATCTCTGTAAAGTAAATGTTTTGTTTTCTGTGGAAAGAATTTCAAGCATCTGGGGGCCTTCCCATCCTTACACCACACTGTGTAATTAAGCTGATTTAGGCCTCCACGGTCTTCAATCTCTGTTATCCCCATTCCATATGTGAGGCCAGAGAGATTCCCTCAAGGCCTGTTTCTAGAAACACACAGGATCTTGGGTCCAGTTAACCCATGGCCTGATCAATCTGTCCTTCCCACCTCCCCTCAGTGCTTTGCCCGGACACAAACTCTCCTCCTCCGTTGCAAGGGGCATCATGACCCTTCCTTTTGAACCTTCCTGTTCTCTTTCCTTGAGTCCTTTTGGCCCTTTACTACCATGCTTGGGTGGCTGCCTCTGGACAGGTGAAACACTTATAGCTTCTCATGTTCTTTTGTTTGAGCCCTTATGTCTCCCCAAATACAGCGACATAGCAGTGAGAATCCACATATGTGGTCCAGAACTCCTCTGAGTCAAGGTACAAAGGAGGAAGACAGGGATAGGCTCTAAGACAAGGACAGGTATTAGCCATCACGTTGACAAAATGGATCAAAGCCAGCGTCTTTCTAAAATGTGTGCTGAGATACTTTCCAATGGGTTTTGAGAAATTTCAACATCGATGCTAATTATAGATTCTGGAAAACTAATTGGAAATAAAACTGAAAATTTGCCTTGGCTTTTTAAAAGTAACACCGATCAGAATCATTTGTTTAAATATTTCCCATTTGATAGTTGATATAGGGCATAAGGGTGGTCATGTTATTAGTTGTTTCAGATTTATGTATGTTTTTCTTATTTATACTCCTTTGATTATGCCACCGCTGATGCTCCTGTAAGATACTGGGCTGGTCTTATAAAGATGTGTTCACCACTTTTTAAATTGCTAGGACTAATGACCCAGATTGAAAGACTTTGCTTCCTTCCCCTGCATCCCTGCAGTCTAGAGGAATGTGATCTTTGACCTGCATTATTCACCTCGCTGCAGGATATGAATGCCTAAGGTTCCACGTTGTTGTTGTTATGCTGTTGTTGTTCACTCACTGAGTTGTGTCTGACTCTTTGCAACCCCGTGGGCTGCAGCATGCCAGTGGCCTGCAGCCTGCCAGGCTTCCCTGTCCTTCACTGTCTCTCGGAGTTTGCTCAAACTCATGTCCATTGTGTCAGTGATGCCATTCACCCATCTCACCCTCTGTCACCTCCTTCTCCTTCTGCCCTCAATTGTTTCCAATATCAGGGTCTTTTCCAATGAGTCAGTTTTTCGCATCAGGCGGCAAGAGTATTGGAGCTTCAGCTTCAGCATCAGTCCTTCTGTTGAATATTCAGGGTTCATTTCCTTTAGGATTGTCTGGTTTGATCTCCTTACAGCTCAAGGGACTCTCAAGAGTCTTCTGCAGAACATTCAGTGGGCACCCTATAAATGCTTCCAGTTATTTCCGTCAGTGCCTAGCACTGTGCTGAATGGGAAGCTTGAGGGGTTTCCCTGCCTTCTCTTCCAAGTATCTGTATTTCAGACATCTGAACACCTCCCAACCCCAGGCTATTCTCTGACTCTGCCTGTGTTTCCTTATCAGTCTTATTCTTCTCTTTTAATGCCATTAAAATCATAAACTCTTCTCAGATTTAAAAATATATTTATTGGTATAAAATAATGTAAATAAAATTAATTGATAATTTTAATAAATTTCTAAATTTAAGGCAATTGAGGCAGGAAGAAGGAAATGAGTTTAGAAAGGACATGGAACAGTAGACACATGATCTAGTAAGCATACTCTGATTGGATGGGGGACAGAAGTTGAGGATTGTGTGAATGTCTGAAGGGCAGAGAACAGGAAGGGAACTGCAATTGACTAAGACTGGGAATAAACGAAGAATAAAATTTTCTGGGAGTAAACCGTGAGTCTAATTTAGGAAGTACTCATGGGACAGGCAGGAACTCATATCAGTTAAATGTACATACTTAGGCACAGCGGAGAAGTCATGGCTGGAATAGATATTTGGAAGTCTTGAGTATTAAAATGGTAGTTGAAAATCACACAGAAGAGTAGGGAGATCATTCTAGGGAGGAACAAAGAGAAACAATTGATCAAGGACCAAAACCCGGGGGGGAAATTGTACTTTTATTTTATCAACGATAAATGGCTACTGAGATGAATTACATCAGTGTCTTATCAATCCTTATACTCAGAGTCTAAGTCAGTCCTCTGCACACAGAAGGTGCCAGGCATGTTTGTTGATTAAATGAAATTAAAATGGCCTTTCCGAGCCTTCATGCTTTAATGACAGATTTTCATAATGATAACCCTGAATGTGGGTAAGACCTCAAAATGTCTGAATTGCAGTTATTTATTCAATTTTGTCCAAAACTGAGCTAGCTTTAAATATATGTTGTCGTATTTTGTTGTTTGAAAATCAGTAATCAATGTGTGGTGTAGATGGTAATTCACCAGAGTACTTGATTAACCCTAGCCCATGTTGTTTAGCTTAACATATAAATGAGTTCACCACAGAATGCAGCCTAGTTCAAGTCCATTTATGATTCTTTTCCTTAGTCCTGAAGACCTCTAAATAGTAGATCAGACTTGGAGTCTAGAATCCCTGGATTTCTCCGCAGCTTGCTTTCCCCCTACCCCTCAATTCTTCTCCCTCCTATTGCTCCCTGCTTGGGTTGCCACGTAGAATATATTGAAGAATTGACTAATTTCTAGTCTATGTATGTCCCAAATATTGTATAGTACCACACTTATATTAAAGAGATTACTTGCTGTTTAGCTGAAGTTCAAATTTATCCAGGTGTCCTGTACTACCCACTGGCTAAATCAGATAACCGCACCTACCTCCCTTTGTGTTGCTGTAGCTAGAATATGGCAAACAAGAGTTTCTTCATGAGATTTCTGAATGCTTTCCTCCCAAAGGCCAACGAATGAAGTTACTAAGTGTATGTTCACTAGTGAGATAAATGTATTAGAAAGATACTGTAAGTAAAATTATCTAACTACAATACACCAATCAAAATGCAAACTTATAAGACATTTATAGCTAGTGTGTGATATACTGTGTGTGCTTAGCCGCTCAGTCGTGTCCGACCCCTTGTGACCCCATGGACTGTAACCTGCCAGACTCCTCTGTCCATAGGCATTCTCCAGGCAAGAATCCTGGAGTGGGTTACCACGGCCTCCTCCAGGGGATCATCCGAGACCCAGGGATCAAACCCAGGTCTCCTGCCTTGCAGGTGGATTCTTTACCATCTGAGCCATCAGGGAGGCCCTATGAATAGCTATCTTAAGAATGCCCATAAATGCAGATCAGTGATCACGTGTTTTGTTGTTAAGTCACTAGGTTGCGTCTGACCCTCTCATGACTCCGTGGACTTTTGTAGCCCACCAGGCTTGCTCATGGGATTTCCCAGGCAAGAATGCTGGAGTGGATTTCCATTTCCTTCTCCAGGGCACCTTTGCCCCTCAGGGATCGAACCCATGTCTCCTGCATTACAGGTGGACTTTTTAACCACTGACCACCAGGGAATAGGGACATCATGTGTCTTAACCTGTTTAAAATATTTAAAAATAATGTATATGTTTCATAATCAAACTTTTTAATTTTCACATCTTCCAATTGGCAATAATGATAAAACAAATAATTACTTTTAAATTAAAAGGCATACCTTTAGAAAAATTTATACAATGTAGTGGCACTAGCGGTAAAGAACTCGCCTGCCAAGGCAGGAGACATGAGAGACCCAGGTTTAATCCCTGGGTAGAGAAGACCCCCTGGAGGAGGCCATGGAAACCCACGCCAGGATTCTTGCCTGGAGAATCCCATGGACAGAGGAGCCCGGCGGGTTACAGTCCGTAGTGTCGTACAGAGTCAGACACGACTGCAGCGGCTTAGCATGCATGCACTTGTAATGTCCGATGACTATAAACTCTTAAATGTTCTAACTGCCGAATATCTGACAGGAATCTTTGCCTCTGTTAATTACATCATCGTGTAGTTGTGCTGCCACCTTGTGGCGTTTTGAGGAATGACCCAACTGAACTCAGTCCATTAATATGTTACACCAGATTGACAAAGTGGTCAGTGTTAAAATTGTTTCTCACATGATTAATATTTTTCATTTCACTCACAAATACCACATATTTTAATACCAAGGAAAGTCCCTCAAGCAAATATTTTCTAGGAATTTAATGTATTATCTGCAGATTAGTATATCACTTGAGATAAATTATATATTATAAATTATAAGTCAATTAGTACTATACTGACTTAGGTATTATGGGTGAGTATAGGTTGTATCTGCCCAAATGGTTGATATACGTGATCTTTAAACCTGAATTTCCTATAAATTCCTTGAACTCAACATGTCAAAAATTAAACTAATTATCTCCCTTCTTCCATGCCTGTTCCATGTAATCTCTATATAAATACCAAGACATTTAATTTATTATACAAACAAGGACACTTTTGAAAGTGAAACGGGGTGAAACTTAGCAATTACTCCAGCAAAACAGGTATAAACCAAGACTGTCTCAAGAAAATTGGTCTTCTTATACATAAATTAATAATCATCAAATCCAAGTCACCCAAAATAGGAAATTTGGAGTCCCAGACTCTGCATCATCACGTTGTCCTGGAGCCTCCAATGCCCACTTCTACGTTCCTTCTACTTGCTTGTTCCCTTTCATCGTCACTTTCCTCTCCACTGTCCGTCATACTTGCCAACGTTCTCATTAGCCTTGTCCTGTTTGCAGAGGGACCCATGAGCCCCAAACCCTTTTTCAGGATGCATCTAACAGTCGACTTCCTCTGCAACTGCTCCAAACTGCTGGGAACTGCTGGGCAAACTCATATCACCCTGTAGAATGCAGCCAACTTCATGGTATCTGACTTCAGCTGGATCATTAATGCTATGTGGCTGTTCTACCATATTGCTTGAAAGTTTTTGCTTTTTCCCTACAGCAGATATCCAAGACCCCCTAATTTGCACTAAAAAGAGAAACCATCTGTAAAGAACCGTCTCCCTGTCTTGCCACCAAAACAATCTCCTGACTTTTCCCTTCTGTTAGGAAAAAACAGGAAAGGCTCTCTCTCCCTAGCTTCTAAGCATCTCAGGCAGACCTTGCCCCTTGAGCTCTAGATCCTGAATCCTCCAGTCTTCAGACGTTTGCTATTGTGCGTGCTGCGTACTAAGTCTCTGCAGTCCTATCCAACTCTTTGAAACGCTATGGGCTGTAGCCCACCAGGCTCCTCTGTCCATGAGATTCTCCAGACAAGAATACTGGAGTGGGTTGTCATGCCCTCCTCCAGGGGATCTTTCCAACCCAGGGATCGAACCTGGGTCTCCTGCAATGGAAGGTGGGTGTTTTTTTTGTTTGTTTTTTTTTACCATTAGCACCACCTGGGAAGCCCCCATATTTGCTATTAATTAGGCTATATTTTTTGAAGATTCCCTTGAGGAGGACATGGCAACCCACTCCAGTATTCTTGCCTGGAGAATCTCATGGACAGAGGAGCCTGGCAGTCCTTCCAGTTGCAAAAAGTCGGACATGACTGAAGCAACCTAGGATGCATGCAGGCTGTTTTTTTCTCTCTCTCTCGTATCCTTCAGCCTCTCCCACTTTGGTTGTATCTTCCTATTGGCATTTGATCATGGTCAAATCCTTTTGTCCTAAACTTAGAAAACATGCCCTCGTCTCCCATGCATCCTATCCACCCATCTTTCTCCTCCTCAGAGCCTGACTTCACAAACTCCCTGGGCTCATTGTCCACCCCTTCACCCGTCCACTCCTCAGCCCACCACAACCTGCTTTCTCCCTTCACTCCACCAAAACGCTCCTCACCAGGGTCACCAATGATTTGCTTGTTTTCGGTGTGTCTTCTTAGTCGCATTTCATTCTGATGACCATGTTCCCCTCGCCATGATCTCTACCCTTAGTTTTGTGACAGTGCACTCGCCCAGTTACCACAGACTTCTTTTCTGACTCCATCTCAGTCTGTTCCAGGCTTCCGAAAGCCCACCTGCTTCCTGGCAGCTCTGTGCTCTGATAGCTTCAGCCCACGGCGCCCCACCCTGACCTCCAGCTCCTCCCTGTGCCCTTTCATCTACTCCTCTGTGTGACACCACTGTCACCTGTGTGCAGATGACCCCAGAGCTGTATATCTGGCCCAGAATTTTCTCCTGAGTGTCCAGACCACAAACATCTCACAACTAGGAAGTCAGCCTGCCATCTCAACTGCACTAATCTGAAGTCAACTCTTTTTCTCCTAAATTTGAACTTTATCTAGTTTTTATTTTTAGTTTTACTTTTATTTGAATTTTATCTAGTTTAGTAAATGGCACCATTTTTTCTTTCAATTTTCAAAAACAAAAAAATAAAAAATAAAAACAGAAACATGGGAATCATCATATAGACTCTAGCCCATAAAAATCTCTTGGATATATACACCCTTTTTAAAAAGTCTCCATTGGTGGTGGTGATGGTGGTGGTTTAGTTGCTAAGTCGTCCAACTCTTAGGACCCCCTGGACTGTAGCCCACCAGGCTCCTCTGTCCATGGGATTTTCCAGGAGAGAATACTGGAGTGGATTGCCATGTCCTTCTCCAGGGGATCTTCCTGACCCAGGCATTGAACCTGGGTCTCCTGCACTGCAGGCAGACTCTTTACCGACTGAGCTATGAAGGAAGCCCACTAAAATCTCCACTAGTACAAGCCTTATCCCTCATTGCCATCCTCTCTTCTTATATTCCTGTAAACCTTACCCACTGGTCTCTACATCTCTAGTCTTGCTGCTTTCTAATGCATTCTCCCACCTTAAAGCTGGAGTCATCTTTCTAAAGTGTAAACAGAAAAAACTTGCCTGCTTAAATCTCCTTAATCACTTTCTATTACTGTGAAAATTAAGTCCAAGTTATTTAATATGATTGGCAAGGTCTTCAGTGACCAGCTCTAGTTTCCCTTACCAGCCTCTTCTCTCATCTAGCAGTGAATCCAGCACCCCAGTTGACAGGATCAAACGACCAGAAAAATGAAGACAGCAGAAACGGATCAGTAGCTCTAAATATTAGAGTTATCAGATGCAGATTTTATGTTTAAGAAATTGGATCCAAAGAATTTTAGCAAAGAACTGGAAACTACCAAAAATGATTCAAATAGAAACTCTAGAACTGAGAAAATGTAATAACCAAAATTAAGAACTCAATACATGAGTTTACAAAAAGTTTAGACACACTGAGGAGATGATTAATAAACCGGAAAGTAGTTCTGAAAAAATAACCAGATGGAGACGTTATAGAAAAAGGATGAAAGATCCTGGAGGGAAGAAAAGTGTAAAACATATATGGGGTATAGACTGGTGTCCCAGGAGGAGGTCGGCAAATAGGGCAGAAACAATCTTTTCGAAAGAATAGCTTGTGACTATCCCTGTCAGGGATTCAATATTCAAGGAGCACTACAAAGCCCAACAGGATAAAAACCAGAAAATAAAGAAATAAAAAAGACTCACAGCCAGGCATGGTACAGAAAAACTGCTGACAGAAACAAAGAGAATATTAAAAGCTTCCAGAAACAAAGGCTTTAGATAGACTAACAAGTAGTGAAATTAGCTGGTTGGAAATTTTGCTTCTCTTTTCACTTTAGGAAAATGCCCAAAATCAGTGGTTTGGCTTGAACATATTCTGGGTGGATCTCATGCTCAGCCTACTTTCTCTGAGAGCAAAGTCTTCAAGCCCAGAGAGTTAGCACCTGGTGACTGTTCCTGCAGTCTGTGTTCAGATGCTGTACAGTCCTGTTGCTATCTAAGAAAATTCTGGAAGGAATTTGGGAGGCTCCTATCTATCTTTATCACTGTATATTATTTTAGATTACAAAGAAGAAATAAATATGACTGAGAAGTTGATGATTTAAACCATGTATAGTATATATATATATATACAGCAAAGTGATCGGTTATGCACATATGCATTCTTTTTCATATTCTTTTCCTTTGTGGTTTATCACACGATATTGAATATAGTTCCATGCACTATATAATAGGACCTCGTTGTTTATCCATCCTATGTATAACATATGATAGTTTTCATCTGCTAAACCCAAACTCCCAGTCCTTCCCTTCCCTACCCGCCTTCCCCCTTGGCAACCAAAAGTCTGTTCTCCGTGTCTGTGAGCCTGTTTCTGTCTTGTAGATAAGTTCATTTATGTTATATTTTAGGTGCTGCAAATTAGTGATATCATATGGTATCTGTCTTTCTCTTTCTGACTCACTCCACTTAGTATGATAACCTCCAGATCAGTCCATGTGGCTTCAAAAGGCACGATTTCATTCTTGTTGATGTATGTCAGGTATTTTACAACCTTATACCTATTTGTTTAAGGCGCTGAAAGACAGGTCTTGACAGCCAAAGTAAATACAGATTTATCACAAAGATTCTGATTAATTAAAAGCTCCCGAATTGTTCTCTTCTCTTCTCAGATATTCATGGAGTTCTATCTACTCCTCTAATTCTTTGCTTGGGCCCTCCTTTCAGGCAGGAATCCTGTACCACATTCTCCTTCCCACCAGAATTATGACACCCACTATAATCCTTAATATAAGGACTCCTCTAGGCAATCTGACATTGTACTGCTAGCTAGAATTTGTCACTTTTCTCTCAATTCTTCCTTAATTTTTTATTTGCATCATTACTTACATACTTTTCTATTTCTTATACTGTATTTAATTGTTGAAATGTCTTTCTTCTTAGTAGATTGTTTATCCATCTGATGTCCTAAAGGGTTCTGACCCGAAAGGTTAGATTGGGAATCAGAGTTCAAAGGACTTAATCGGTTCCAGTGTTCCACCCACTCTAGGAATCCCTTGTGTAATATAACTGACAGATGTTTGTTGATCTGCTTCAACACCTGCAGCAGCAAAAAGCACTGGTATTTCACAGGAAATTCATTTCACTTTTAGAGGACTTACCAAGAAGTTCTTTCTGACACTGCACAAAACTGGCTTCCTTAACTTCCATCCATGTGTTCTCATTTTGCCCTGTGACGTTACATTGATTAAGTCCAATATCTTCCCCAGTTCATATCTGAGCAATTTATTTCTAGATGCAAAACATTATGTTATGTTCTGTAAAATTTTGTTATTTAGGGCACATTGTTCCAAACTCTGCAGATCGTTTTATTTCTTCTAGATTCTTAGCCACATTGCAAGTACTAAGCTTTGAGTCTTGAAACTCTAAGACTAAAAAAAAAAAAATCATTTATATTATCATGACTTAAGCAAACCTCTTGATTGATGGTGCTTACAGAATTATTTTAATGATTAAGATAATGTCCTTGTCACTGGAAAGGTCTCCTTCTATTAAACAAATAGCCAGTGCACCAGAGAAATGGAAAATAAATGTCAGTGTGGAGTTAAAAACCTTTCTTTTGAAAACAGAATGCATTGATCATCTGCACTCTTATTGTAACTTTATTTCATTACTGCTGCTGCTGCTGCTGCTAAATTGCTTCAGTCGTGTCCGACTCTGTGCGACCCCATAGACGGCAGCCCACCAGGCTCCCCCGTCCCTGGGATTCTCCAGGCAAGAACACTGGAGTGGGTTGCCCTTTCCTTCTCCAACGCATGAAAGTGAAAAGTGAAAGTGAAGTTGCTCAGTCGTGTCCGGCTCTTCGAGACCCCATGGACTGCAGCCCACCAGGCTCCTCCGTCCATGGGATTTTCCAGGCAAGAGTACTGGAGTGGCCACGTTGTTACTGTTTCAGATAGCAGAATGAAAACAGCATTGTACCATCCCTGAATATCTGTATCCTTAAACTGTTAGAATATCAAAAACTGTAATCTAGCTTGTCTAGTAGTTATGATTAGTGGTAATACATTAATTTCCCAAAGGTAAAATGATATATCTTGAAGAATATGAGATCTAAATGTTAACAGAAAATACAGTTTATTGTAATTGGAATAAAGCAAATGTGATCTTGGGACTTCCCAAGTGGCACAGTGGCAAAGAATCCACCTGCCACTGCGGGAGACACAGGAGATACAGGTGTGATCCCTGGGTCGGGAAGATCACCTAGAAGCGGCAACCTGCTCCAGGAGTCTAGCCTGCAGACTCCATGGACAGAGGAGGCTGGCGGGCTACAGATTTACGAGGTTACAGAGAGTCAGATGCAGCTGAGCAACTGAATCTGCACTCAAAATATGATTATAATTTGCATTACTGTACATTCTTTGAAAAAACGCTTCCCTTCACCCCAGTCCACCCTGCCTGTACCAGTATTGCAATATCCAGGCTAAAGGTGATAAGTGAACAACCTGTGACTCCTGAATAGTAACTGTAAATTCCGAACGGTAATGGATTTGCCCTAGGCCAGCAACTGCCACCTCAGACTGATGGAAAGCAAAGGGTCATTCGGAAACAACACATCTGCAATACCTCGAATGTCAGGCTTCCCACTTTAAAAGAAAAATCTTATTTCTACACAGTATAGCAACTGAAAACTATCATCTTAAGTAAAGCAAAGCATTTGTTTCAACCTAGTAACACAAGAATTCCTGTGTTCTGCTCTTGATTTTAAAGTAGAACTATAGTTGAATTATGTTCTTGTTATTATCAATATTTCAGTTGACTCCTAATTAAACCTATTATCCTACACTGTGGAACAGGATTGATTTAGTACTAAATATATTGGGATTCCCTGGTGGCTCAGAGGTTAAAGCATCTGCCTGTAATGCAGGAGACCTGGGTTCGATCCCTGGGTCAGGAAGATCCCCTGGAGAAGGAAATGGCAACCCACTCCAATATTCTTGCCTGGAGAATCCCATGGACGCAGAAGCCTGGTGGGCTACAGTCCACGGGGTCACAAAGGTCAGACACGACTGAGTGACTTCACATTCACATTCACACATTCACATATTGGGAATTAGTTATTTCTTTGCTTACTCATTACATTATGTAACAGAATGTTCCCATGAGTTACAAATCTGAATTTTTGGTGCATGCATGAACAGTGTAGGAAACTTATTTTGAATGAACTACAAAAATATTTCCCTTCATCTGTACCCTGACATATTACTGGAAATTATTGACACATATACAAAATGCCTTACAGTGTATTGACTGCCTGTGAAGTTGAGATTTTTATATAATTGCACGTATGCTCTGTGTAACACCTATTAACCTTTGATTAAGGAAGACTGCTCAGGAGCAGAACAACGCTCTACACATCCCACAGTATTTCTCCTTGAAGTAAAACAAAGGCACCCTGGGCCTTGATAATTTACAGTTTGAACTGCATATATGGTCCTTAAGGACAGCTAGAAAAGTGCTTGTCATTCAGCGTGAACAGGCTCTGGAAGGTGCTCTAATAAGAGTCACCATATAAAGTCATCAAAACAGTTTTAGGACACTCTTGTTAAAAAAGAATCTTCTTCAAGGTTACCTGCCTTTGGTGGTTTCAATTCAGTTCAGTCACTCAGTCATGTCCAACTCTTTGCGACCCCATGAACTGCTGCACTCCAGGCCTCCCTGTCCATCACCAGCTCCCAGAGTCCACCCAAACCCATGTCCATCGAGTCAGTGATGCCATCCAACCATCTCATCCACTGTCGTCCCCTTCTCCTCCTGCCCTCAGTCTATCCCAGCATCGGGGTCTTTTCCAATGAGTCAGCTCTTCACATGAGGTGGCCAAAGTATTGGAATTTCAGCTTCAACATCAGTCCTTCCAGTGAACACGCAGGACTGATCTCCTTGCAGTCCAAGGGACTCTCAAGAGTCTTCTCCAACACCACAGTTCAAAAGCATCAATTCTTCAGTGCTCAGCTTCCTTTATAGTCCAACTCTCACATCCATACATGACTACTGGAAAAACCATAGCCTTGACTAGATGGACCTTTATAGACAAAGTGATGTCTCTGCTTTTTAATATGCTGTCTAGGTTGGTCATAACTTTCCTTCCAAGGAGTAAGTGTCTTTTAATTTCATGGCTGCAGTCACCATCTGCAGTGATTTTGGAGCCCAGAAAAATAAAGTCAACCACTGTTTCCACTGTTTCCCCATCTATTTCCCATGAAGTGATGGGACTGGATGCCATGATCTTCGTTTTCTGAATGTTGAACTTTAAGCCAACTTTTTCACTCTCCTCTTTCACTTTCATCAAGAGGCTTTTTAGTTCTTCTTCACTTTCTGCCATAAGGGTGGTGTCATCTGCATATCTGAGGTTATTGATATTTCTCCAGGCAATCTTCATTCCACCTTGTGCTTCCTCCAGCCCAGCGTTTCTCATAATGTACTCTGCATATAAGTTAAATAAGCAGGGTGACAATACACAGCCTTGATGTACTCCTTTTCCTATTTGGAACCAGTTTTTTTGTCCTATGCCTAGTTCTAACTTTTGCTTCCTGACCTGCATACAGGTTTCTCAAGAGGCAAGTCAGGTGGTCTGGTATTCCCATCTCTTTCAGAATTTTCCACAGTTTATTGTGATCCACACAGTCAAAGGCTTTGGCATAGTCAGTAAAGCAGAAATAGATGTTTTTTCTGGAACTCTCTTGCTTTTTCCATGATCCAGCAGATGTTGGCAATTTGATCTCTGGTTCCTCTGCCTTTTCTACAACCAGCTTGAACATCTGGAAGTTCATGGTTCATGTATTGCTGAAGCCTGGCTTGGAGAATTTTGAGCATTACTTTACTAGCGTGTGAGATGAGTGCAATTGTGTGGTAGTTTGAGCATTCTTTGGCATTGCCTTTCTTTGGGATTGGAATGAAGTCACCTTTTCAAGTCCTGTGGCCACTGCTGAGTTTTCCAAACTTGCTGGTATATTGAATGCAGCACTTTCACCGCATCATCTTTTAGGATTTGAAATAGCTCCACTGGAATTCCATCACCTCCACTAGCTTTGTTCGTAGTGATGCTTCCTAAGGCCCACTTGACTTCACATTCCAGGATGTCTGGCTTTAGGTGAATGATCATACCATCGTGTTTATCTGGGTCATGAAGATCTTTTTTGTACAGTTCTTCTGTGTATTCTTGCCCCCTCTTCTTAATATCTTCTGCTCCTGTTAGGTCCATACCATTTCTGTCCTTTATTGAGCCCATCTTTGCATGAAATATTCCCTTGGTATCTCTAATTTTCTTGAAGAGATCTCTAGTCTTTCCCATTCTATTGTTTTCCTTTACTTCTTTGCACTGATCGCTGAGGAAGGCTTTATTATCTCTTCTTACTATTCTTTGGAACTCTGCATTCAAATGGGTATATCTTTCCTTTTCTCCATTGCTTTTCGCTTCTCTTCTTTTCACAGCTATTTGTAAGGCCTCCCCAGACAGCCATTTTGCTTTTTTGCATGTCTTTTTCTTGGGGATGGTCTTGATCCCTGTCTCCTGTACAGTGTCATGAACCTCCATCCATAGTTCATCAGGCACTGTTTCCACTCTTTCCCCATTTATTTGCCATGAAGTGATGGGACCAGATGCCATGATACCCCAAGATAAAATAAAAAGTTAAATAAAATCTCAAAACAACAAACAAACAAACAATATATATATATGACACACATAATAATGTAACATGCAGTATTAAAATGTTGTAAAAGAGGATTTAATAAATGACAAGATGCCCATTATATATTCAGTTTTACAAATCGCTTTTAAAAAGGCTATGTAATTTGGTTCCATTTCAGCAAAAATGAAAGCATTTGTATTTGACTAAAATGTTTGGATAAGTATGCAATAAGATTCAACCATAATCTCAGTTGGAATTATGGGTGATTATTTTTAATATTTATTAAGGCACAGTCAGTTCAGTTCAGTTACTCAGTCATGTCCGACTCTGTGACCCCATGTATCACAGCACTCCAGGCCTCCCTGTCCATCACCAGCTCCCAGAGTTCACCCAAACTCATGTCTATCGAGTCAGTGATGCCATCCAGCCATCTCATCCTCTGTCGTCCCCTTTTCCTCCTGCCCCCAATCCCTCCCAGCATCAGGGTCTTTTCCAATGAGTCAACTCTTCACATGAGGTGGCCAAAGTATTGGAGTTTCAGCTTCAACATTAGTCCTTCCGATGTACACCCAGGACTGATCTCCTTTAGGATGGACTGGTTGTATCTCCTTGCAGTCCAAGGGACTCTCAAGAGTCTTTTCCAACACCACAGTTCAAAAGCATCAATTCTCTGGCACTCAGCTTTCTTCACAGTCCAACTCTCACATCCATACATGATCACTGGAAAAACAATAGCCTTGACTAGATGACCTTTATTGGCAAAGTAATATTTCTGCTTTATCAATATATTATCTAGGTTGGTCATAACTTTCCTTCCAAGGAGTAAGCATCTTTTAATTTCATGGCTGCAATCACCATCTGCAGTGATTTTGGAGCCCCCCAAAATAAAGTCTGACACTGTTTCCACTGTTTCCCCATCTATTTGCCATGAAGTGATGGGACCAGATGCCATGATGTTCGTTTTCTGAATGTTGAACTTTAGGCCAACTTTTTCACTCTCCTCTTTCACTTTCATCAAGAGGCTTTTTAGTTCCTCTTCACTTTCTGCCATAAGGGTGATGTCATCTGCACATCTGAGGTTATTGATATTTCTCCCGGCACAATCAACATACAATAAAAAGGACATGTTCAAAGTGCACAAAAGATCAGCTTCGCATGTGTGTATGCCTATAAAACCATCTCTACAATTAAGCTAATATAAATGGTCATCACCCAGAAAGTTTTCTACGATCCCTTTGTAATCCTTCCCCTATCCCTCTTCCTTGTGCACAAATACTTATCTACTTTCTGTCACTGAAAATTAGTCTGCACTTTCTAGAATTTTATATAAAAAATCATTATGTTCTCTTAAAAAAAATATGACTTCATCCATGCATCAGTTGTTTGAACTTCATTCACATTATTGTGGATAGCAGTAGTTCAGTCCTTTTTATGCTGAATCGTATTTCCATCTGGATACCATAGTTTTTTATCCATTGGACATTTAGGGTATTTTCATTTTAGACCACTACAAATAAAGCAGATATGAATATTAATGCATAAGTCTTTATATAGACACATGCCTTCATTTCTCTGGAGTAAACACCTCAGAGTGGAATGGCTGGTATATGGTAGGTAATTTTACGTTTTTATTTCATAAACAGCCAAACAGTTTCCAAAGTGATCTTGCCATTTTACATTCTCTCCAGCAGTGTCTTACAGAGAGTTCCAGTTGCTCTATATCCTATCCAACACGTGGGTACGGTTAGTCCTATTAAGTAATAATTTATCTTTTATCAGGTTAGCCTGGATAGAGGTTTATCAATTTTATTGATCTTTTCACGAACCTGTCTTTTGTTTTCATTGATTTTCTCATTGTTTCTGCTTTCTGCTTCATTGATTTCTGTGCTGATTTTTATTATTCTTTCTTCTGCTTTTCAAGTCCTCTTCAGTTTCTAGGAATCTGAAGTCATTGACCTGAAACTTTTTTTCTTTTCTATTGCAGGTGTGTAAAGCTATCAACTTTCACTACATAATGCTTCAGCTGAAACCCCCAAATTTTAATGTTTTCACTTTCATTCAGTTGAAAATCAGTTTGAATGTTCCTTTTGATTTTTTTCTATGAACCTTGGGTTGTTTAGAGGTTTATAGTTTAGTTTCCTAATACATGGATATATTCCACATATATTTTTGTTACTGATTTCCAATTTAATTCTACCATTACGTTTTTGTTATTCTAGGTCCTAATGTATTCCTCAAATATTTTTTATAAAACCTTTTAGTTCCCATTTACAGATGTTTCTCTCATGACCTAATGAGAATTCCATGGCCTAAATAATTCACTTTGAATAACATCTTACACTTTCCCCAAACTCAGTAACTCATCACACTGCTAACAACCTGTTTCTACATCTGTGACTTTGGCTTTTATGATCTCCTTGGGTGGTTCATTTTTTTTTCCTGGCATTGCTAAACCTCAAATTATAAAATAATCTCTCTGAAAAAGGTATCAGAAATTCTTAACTGTTTTCTTGCTTTGGGTGTTTTAGGAACAGAAAGAAAAGACCAAGTTATTTTCAAATTTTAAGATTGTCCTTTGCATTATATCCAGTCCAAACATATGACAGAGTACTGGTGCCAGGAAATGTGTCCCATGCAGTCTTTCTTTTCAAGTAAACTGAAGATTGCTTCCTCAATTAGTTGAATCTTCTGGGTGGTCCTTTAAAAAATAG
This sequence comes from Oryx dammah, assembly GCF_014754425.2. NCBI lineage: Eukaryota > Metazoa > Chordata > Mammalia > Artiodactyla > Bovidae > Oryx > Oryx dammah. The sequence continues at coordinate 26,854,854 of NW_024070189.1, forward strand.
TTATTTGAAGAAACTAGCAAACTAATAATTCTGTAAATGTAAAATAACTTTAGTCCTTTAACTTTGAAGCAAGAAGAGAAATTCAATGCTTTTTGTTTGTTCATATAAAATTTTCTAGCTCTGATTTTAAGAGGGAAAAATTCTGTATGAATCCAATGAAAAACTTTTTTAAAAGATGTGTATACATTTGAACTTAGAATTAGCCAACTGTAATTGTGTTTGTGCACACACATGTGTATGTGTGTGCAAACTACTTGGTTTGATTATTTTTAAATGTAAATGATGCACACACATCTTGCAGTCTATATTAAAATCAGTATGTAATAAATTTAAAATATCTAGGGACATTTAGTAAAGAACTTGTGCAATTCTGAGAAAATTGGTTATTACTTAGGCTTAGTCTGTACATTTGATTCCACTTTGGGGTTCGAAATCATCCCTTTGTATTCTCTCAATATTATCCCCTTATTAGAGCTTGCCCTAGGCAAAATACTAAAGTAGTTGAAGTTGCTTTTATGGGTACTCCATTCTCTTCCAGAGACCTCTTTTGCCTTTTTACTCTTCTTGGCCAATCAGTGGGGAAAAAAATTGTATTTCAGTCTTGAGGCCTTTTATTTCCCTGAAAAATATCTAAGTAGGCAGCTATTCCTTCTAGGGAAACACAGGACGGGCTGACAATGTTAGTCATCGTCACTAATCAAATGCCTGTGATTCTGATTTTCAGTAGTTCACTGTCTGTATCAGTCTAACAGTTTGACAGTGAAGACAGTCACCACTTAGCATTCAGATCATTCCATTTTGGTCTGGAGGAGGAAATGGCAACCTACTCCAGTATTCTTGCCTGATGAATCCCATGGACACAGGAGCCTTGTGGACTATAGTCCCTAGGGTCGCAGAGAGTCGGACACGACTAAAATGACTTAGCATGCACACTAATCCAGCAACCCCAAACCCTCTCCACCCACTCACCCCAAATGGGAAGGTTAAATGAATTGTCATGAGAAAAGAAAATCTTATACAAATAGGGACCCAATAATTTGTGTGGTTGACTAGTGGACTGAGCAAATTTAAATAAGGTAGACTATGTGACTGTTGGAGACTTTGCATGTCCTCCAAGCAATCTCACTGTGAATGGCATTTTTTGCTGTGTAAATACAATGTCTGTACTACAAATTGTACTTGCCTGGATACAGAACATTGAATTTACATTCCTCATGGTGCTGCCGACCTTCATCAGAAATTGGCCAAGTGGGCTTTGGTTGGCAAATGAATATTGTCGTGGCCTTCAGCTCCTTGGCTAGTTTCCTTGGCTCATGGTTTTATTAGTGGGATTATAAGTAACTATTTCTCCCTGTCCATAAGCTGAAGGTTTCCCACTTCTGTCTACCACTGCCCTGAATGCATCATTTTCTAGGGCTGTCTCCCCAGTCTATATTAATGTCTCCCATTTAAATAAGCTTTCCTAACATACCCATTATCACAAAAGGAAAAAAAAAAAAGACTCAGATCTGCATTTGCCAAATACCATCCCAAGAAATTATCCCAAATCATGGGTGCCCACTAAAGAGGTCAACAACCATTTGTTTTTCATGTACATTTAATTATTGGAGGAAATTTGATTTGCCAATTATGCTAGTATTTTGAAGGCAGCTTCATTTTGCAATTGAGAATGAGAACTTCTTAAAGTGGGACTGTGCCAGTGAGCTCATGCCAGATCCATTGTGGGCACTGGAAAGTTTGTGAAGAGAACCAAATAAACCATGGCAGGAACTATGCTGCTGCATAGAGATAAATGGATAAGGGGATAAAAATATTCTTTGGGTGTTTAAGAGCAGTAACTGGGAATATTCTATATAAACGCAATTCTGGAATTTAGACATTCTAACACCAAAAAGCACAAATTAACAGTTTATCAGTCTTCCTGTTTTCTTTTTTCTCTTTCCATTATGTATATCAAAGAATAGGGTGTTTTAAAATATTAAAACTGATAAATACAAATTGTAAGATAATCAGGAGGGTATTCTTCTAGCCTAAATGCTGAAGATTCAAGGACTGATACTACTGCGTGGGCACTTCTCTGATCAAGGCAGTTGCATCGCAGTTGGGGAAGCTGAGTGTCTAATCATATCAGTATGACATCAGATGCAATCCAGTGGGATTTAAAGAGGTCTTTCCTGGTTTGGATTCCATAATGGTGATATAGACTACATTTTATATACTTGTTTCTAAAGTATTTTTGAATAAATGCTTTTCATATGATGCCATTAAGTGGCTATTTATTCTGCCTATACACATGACTAAATAGAAATTTATGCTTTTGCAAACAGTGTTATTTTGCAAAGAAATAAGAGAACTATCACTAAAACTATCACTAAAAATGCAGATCATAGTGAAGAGGTTCCTGAGGGCCATGCTCTTCTTCTCAATGGGAGAAACAGCAGATGTATCCTTAGGCCATTCACTACATGTGAGAGAATATTTGCCAATTGTGCATTTCTTAAAAACTGATTTTGCCTAAACCAGATCATTGAAGTTAATGATTCAATGAGATTAGTCTTTTCCTCTTTTCTTTCCTGTGGGTTTTTTTTTTCTTTTTAATGACAAATTGCCCTTTTCATACCAGTTTATTTGTATACATTTTATTATTTTAAGTATATTTCCTCTTTTGGAAGAGGAAATCTTAATCTTAAATCTTATTCCAAACACCTGTCCCCTTAACTCGCTTAACTGTCAAACAGCTAACTTAATCTATTTTTTTTTAATCAATGGCATTTTGACGGAATGAAATTCTTCCCTTGAAATTTAGGAATGAGTGAAAAAATAACACACCCTTCCAGATGTGCAGAAAATAAACATTATCCTGCCCTTGAACTTCCTGAAATTATGACGACCTTCTTTTGTTTCAAGTCACTTTGCACCCCACCTCCTTTACCATCTTACCCTTACTCCTTGGTCCAGCATCACAGGTTCAGTGAGCATTTCTAAGTTCACTGACAGACTGTCTCTAAAGTGGTAAGATTTAGTGGGGGCTGGGGCAATGCCTGTGTTGGCATTAGATTTGATACATTTCAGCATTAGCAGAATGAAGAGGTGACATAGTTGCCTCTGAATTCATTCATTGCTGGAAATTGCCATCGGAAGTCCAAAGACATCGAAACTTCCTACTTTATGGCTGCAATGACTATTCACTGTCTTTGTCTCTCCTCTAAGCCCAGGGAGCCTTCCATTAGCATGGCAGAAAAGGACAACAGGGTTCAGAGAACCTCTGTAAGGGATTATATTTGACAGACTGGCCTTGCTCCCTTTTCTACTTTTTCACTACTAGCAACAGCTGCTTCTTTGTTTTACTTGTCATACCTTTCCCTTTTCATGAAAGGAGTCAGATATCATGCAGAGTGAAAGTGAAGTCGCTCAGTCGTGTCCAGCTCTTTGCGACCCCATGGACTGTAGCCTACCAGGCTCCTCTGTCCATCATGCAAGGAGCACATCAAAAGTCATGACCCTTAAGCACATTTTAAGTTAGCACATAGGAGGAAATGAGATAGATAATTTGGCCTCATGTCTTATTTTTTCCCTTTTTAGTTCCTATTTGACTACATTTTACTTACCTAGATTTTGTTTTGTCTCTGCCATTGGTGGCTAGTACAATTTTAAACGATCTGGAAGAAATCAAATAGGAAATGGTGATGAAAAATAATTCTACTCATATGAGGCCTTCAATGGCTTGTACTGTGTTTATTTTCTATTGGTGTGAGAATGTTCTATTAACAAGATGGGCTGGGGACTGATGATGCAGATAGAGGTAGACAGTTACCAATAAGAGTCCATACAAATGCTTTTCAAGCTTTCATGCCTTATGTTGTTCCACAAATGGACTTCAAGAGCTTGTGTGGAAGTACTTGGAAGAAGGTACAGGTGGTCATATGCTCTTGGCCAAAAGTGGTCCTTTTATGTCAGATTATGTAGATTACCTTTTCAAACAAGCAGCAAAGTTGAAAGGGGACAGGTTGAGGTTGAGGTAGGCCAGAAAGGGTCACAACAATCAATACAAAAAATGGAATAACTGAATGACTCTAGTAATTACTTAGTTAACTCTAGGACACCCTCCCTCAGCTCCATTTAGAAACACAGAAATGCCAGTGTTTTTAATTCATTCATTCAATACTCACTGAAAACTCATTACGTGCCAGGAGTACAAAGACTAATAAAATATAATTTTTTTGGTCCTGAGGGGGCTTAAACTTTTGTAACATTAACATGGAGCCAGGCACTTTTAGGTGCTTCATTTATCATTTGAAAATTAAATGACTGTTTTCTAAATTTGTGTGAAATGTGATGATTTCTTCAATAGGTAGGTTGTATGTGTGTGGTGTGTCTAATATCTAGAGCGCTATAGCACATGGTTGTGCATATTGTATAATATCCACACTGAGGACTGCCATTCATCCTGCAGTGCACAGAGAAAAACCAGTGCCTTTGAGCTCCTCCTGTGTGCAGAAGATATCCTGGTGAACAGTTTCTACCTTCTTGGAGCTTGCATTCCAGCTTTATGTGGCCATGAAATGGGCTGAATTCTGCTCTCAAATCCTATAAAATATTCCTAGAAGCACTTTAAAGTGTGCGGCTTGACAGCCTTTTGCTATAGCCCAATAGGAAAATGTGTTCAGATGTTGATGTCTTCCGTAATTACACTAATCATTGAGTTTATAGCAATGTCATGTTAATCTGGCCACCCTAAAGACTGAGAATCCAATAGTAAAAGTTAACACATTACTTTCACAAAAATTGGAAATATTATTAAAGTGTGTTATGTTTGTATCTTCCTTTGTAAACAGATGACATAACATGATTAAGAAAATCCTTCTTGGGGTGTGGAGAAAAGGGAACCCTCCCACACTGTTGGTGGGAATGTAAATCGGTATATCCACTATGGAGCCAACTTCCCAGGTGGCTCAGATGGTAAAGCATCCGCTTACAATGCGAGAGGCCCGGGTTTGATTCCTGGCTTGGGAAGATCCCCTGGAGAAGGAAATGGCGACCCACTCCAGTACTTTTGCCTGGAAAATCCCATGGACGGAGGAGCCTGGTGGGCTACAGTCTGTGGAGTCACAAAGAGTCGGACACGACTGAGCAACTTCACTTTCACTATGGAGAACAGTATAGATGTTCCTTAAAAAATTAAAAATAGAACTGCCATGTGATCAGCAGTCCCACTCCTGGGCATATATCCAGAAAAGATGAAAACTCTAATTTGAAAAGATACATGCACCCCAATGTTTACTGCAGCCCTATTTACAATGGCCAACATGTGTAAGCAACCTAAATGTCCATCAACAAAGGAATGGATAAAGAAGATGTGGTATATACTTACCAGGGAATACTACTCAGCCATTAAAAGAATGAAATGTCGTTTGTAGCAACAAAGACGGACCTATAGATTATCATATTAAGTGAAATAAGACAAAGAAAGACAAATACTGTATCACTTATATGTGGAATCTAAAAAAATTATACAAATGCACTTACAAAACAGAAACTCACAAATCTAGAAAATACACTTATAGTTACCAAAGGGGAAAGGCAGGGAGAAAAAAATAAGGAATTTGAGATTAACAGACCTATATTCCTATATATAAGAGAAACTACAGGGACCTACTATATAACACAGGGGACTATATTCATTATCTTCTAATAACCTATAATGAAAAAATCTGAAGAATGTATATATATATATAATAACTGAGTCACTTTGCTGTACACCTGAAACATTATAAATCAACTATACTTCAAGAAAAAGAGAAAATCCCTCTTAGTAATGTACTCTAACAAGGTTGTATTTTTAGGGTATTTTTAGATGTGGGCTTCCCAGGTGTTCTGTGGTAAAGAATCTACCTGCCAAGCAGAAGAAGATGCAAGTTCGACCTCTGGGTTGGGGAGATCCCCTGGCAACCAACTCCAGTATTCTTGCCTAAGAAATCCCATGGACAGGAGCCTGGCGGACTACAGTCCATGGGGTCAAAAAGAGTTGGACATGACTTAGCGACTAAATAACAATTATGAGATGTGTAAGGATAAGGTAAATAACTCTTAGTGGTTATGGAACTTCATTTAGAAAGGATGGCAGCACCAGGAAAAACGCAAATAAGTATGACATTTAAGGCCTTGTCCCTGCCCCTGCCTGCCTGTCCGGCGTCATCTCCGGATAATTCATTCTGATTATCCTCCGCTTCGGTCACAGGGAGCTGTTAACACATGCAGTCACATGAGCAGCCCAAGTCTCTCACAGCTCGCTTCCTTTGTACATGCTATTCTCATGGACAGCAGTATCCCTTCCCCTCTTCTCTATCTCCTTCTTGCCTTTCAGATCCAGCTGAGAAGTCCCTTTCTTTGTGAAACCATTCCCATCCCCTCCCAGGCACCACGGTTAGTTGCCTTCCAAGGCTGCTGCATTTCACAGCTCCAGGTGCCCTTCCCACTGTATTACCAGAGAGCTCTTCCTCTTTCTCCCTTAGTATCTTACAGAGATGCCTCTATGCACTTAGCATCCAGCTCTGTCTCCTGCTTCGCAGCCTCCCCAAAGGGTAATAAATGCTTTGCAATCTGAAGTTGAACCTTAATTCTACTTGTCTGACATATAATAGTGCTCAATGGGTAATTGAATTGTGGCTTCACATGGCACAACGCATAATTAAGGAGCCCTTAAGGTCTGTCAGGTTGGTTTTTCCCTCCCTGGATCTGTTCAGATTGTTTGCATAGCCTAGCAATTTTTTCTGTATTGGGATATCTGTCCTTCAAGTCATCCCTCCACTGCCAGTGGCTGTGTTGCTGGCTGCCTTTTTCAGGGGTCCATTAGCACTAAGAACACTGCTCCTTGTCCACAGCCCAGTTGCTATGTATTCTTCCCCCTCCTTCTTCTCTTCTTCTCCTTCTTTTCCATCTCTTCCTTTTCCCCCCTAATTCCTCATTTCCTTCCCCCTCCTCCTTTTCTTGTTCTTTCTGCTTGCTTCTCAGTGGTAGGGACTTTTGCCTTTTAAACTACTGTCTGCAAATGAACACTGAATCAGTCATTTGCATTTTATTTCCTATGGTATTTATACCTTTAGTGGTTCTCTCTGTATTTGCAGGATTTGTTCAGTCACCAAGTCATGTCCGACTCTTTGTGACCCCATGGACTGCAGCATGCCAGGTCTCCGTGTCCCTCACCATCTCCCAGAGTTTGCCCAAGTTCATGTCCATTGAATTGGTGATGCCATCCAACCATCTCATCCTCTGTCTCCCTCTTCTCATTCTGCCTTCAATCTTTCCCAGCATCAGGGTCTTTTCAAATGAGTTGGCTGTTTGCATCAGGTGGCCAAAGTATTGGAGCTTTAGCTTTAGCATCAGCCTTCCAATGAGTATTCAGGGATGATTTCCTTTAGGATTAAGTGATTTGATCTCCTTGCAGTATTGTGTACACTAAAAATGATTTTCAGGTGTGCAGTTATTACCAACACCTAAGGGCTATGACTGACTGTTCAGTTTGGAGGGTTTAAAAAAAAATTTTGATAGCAGTTCATTTTTGGAAATTGTACAGTGTTACCATATCCCTTGGACAGCAAGGAGATCCAACCAGTCCATCATCCTAAAGGAGATCAGTCCTGAATATTCACTGGAAGGACTGATGCTTAGGCTGAAACTCCAATACTTAGGCCACCTGATGCAGAGAACTGACTCATTGAAAAGATCTTCATGCTGGGAAAGATTGAAGGCAGGAGGAGAAGGGGACGACAGAGTATGAGATGGTTGGATGGCATCACCAACACAATGGACATGAGTTTGAGTAAATTCCAGGAGTTGGTGATGGACAGGGATGCCTGGCGTGCTGCAGTCCATGGGGTCACAAAGAGTCGGACACAACTGAGCGACTGAACTGAACCATATCCCTTTCTTTCTAGGTACTTTACTCTAAGGACTACATTTTATCACCTAGATAGAGATATTTCTGCATACTTCCTGAAGTTAGCAGGGTGAAAGCGACTATTCAAAGGTCACTGTGCTCAGCTGCTCAGTTATGTCCTACTCTTTATGACCCCATGGACTGTAGCCCATCAGGCTCCTCTGATCATGGAATTTTCCAGGCAAGAATACTGGCTGCTGCTGCTGCTGCTAAGTCACTTCAGTTGTGTCCAACTCTGTGTGACCCCATAGACAGAAGCCCACCAGGCTCCCCCATCCCTGGGATTCTCCAGGCAAGAACAGTGGAGTGGGTTGCCATTTCCTTCTCCAATGCATGAAAGTGAAAAGTGAAAGTGGAGTCGCTCAGTCGTATCCAGCTCTCAGCGACGCCATGGACTGCAGCCCACCAGGCTTCTCTGTCCATGGAGCGGGTTGCCATTTCCTACGGCAGGGGATCTTCCCAACCTAGGGATCCAACCCACATCTCCTGATTCTTCTGCATTAGCAGGTAGATTCTTTACCACTGTGCCTTAGAACACAAAAAGTACACAACTCTCATTACCTGGCATTGATGAGAATTCTGATCTTTATGTAACTGTTCATGATTGGCCGTTTATTCCTTAACTCTAACAGTACTCATCCCAGAACTCTGTCACTGTTACACTGCTCTCACTAGCATGGATGTGAGCTCTCCATAACATCTTAAAAAAACATGTTCAAGTTTGAAATAGAAAAGACCTAGGAGAACCTCGTACTGGCAACTCTAATGCTGGGAATTTGGAAGAAAACTGAAAGGGAAAGTCTGTAGAGGGGTGGAAGTGTAATTTCATGGTATTTAAGACATTGAAAAACCTTTGAGGTTTATGTGCATCCACTTTCTGTATTTCTTGTGATAATACTGCCCTCATTTTTGTACACTATACTCCTAGCTGATTATTTACTTCTAAGTCAATGGCAAGCCTAATACTTATATAACATAAAAGTCTTAAATGGCATTCTTTACAAAAATTATAAATTATGTAGATATTTTAGATTCTAGGGTAGTCAGTTCTAAGCTTCAGTGCTATAAAGAAGGCTGATTAAATGATTTTGGTTGTTTTCAGAATGAACAAATTCCTCAGCTCAAGAAGATATAAAGGAGGATTACTTAGTTTTAAAAGCTTAAAATACACTCAAAGATCACTATAACTTTAAAAAATCTATTAAGATGTATTCTTGGGTTGTGTCTTGTATCACAAAACCAATTTGGAAACTTGATTTAATGAGCTTAGTTGTCAATATTTGCCAAGTTAATTGAAGAATACTGGATACTCCCTTTTTGTTCTGTGTAGACATAGCCTTTTGGACTGGAACAGCCTTTGTTATCCCTAGGCCAACGAACTGAATTCTGATGAGATCATGCCTTGACGTAGGATGTGGACCAATAGTAAACCTGCTTCAGGGTCTTGGACGATATCTTAGAAGTTGCAGCCAAAAGAGGTGGCGACTGCATCAAGCAGAGAGGAGAGAAGCTTTTGCTGCTAAAGATCATGAATGGATTTATTTTTGCGTTTATCATGACTTAGTATGATAAGATACCACAGCAAAACATTGCTCATAAAACTCTTCGGGGTACTTAGTAAAAAGTCAGGACTGACATATATTTAAAATCATTCTACACCTTCTCAGAGTTTGATCATCGTTTAAAATATATGTGAGTTGCCTGATTCTTGTTGTTAACTAGTTTAGAATTCCATGCGGGATGTAGTGGGGGCTGAGAGTTGGATTTTGCATTATGTTGAAAACTTGTTACTGTCACATCTGTGATCCCCCAAAGCTGTCCTGTAGATGATTTGCAGTTGTATTTTTAGATTCAGTTTTAATATGATGTTTAACTGACAGCTGTTGCAATTTTGAATTTTATAAGAAATGCTAAAATTTTAAATGAAATATTCTTAAAACACTCTTTTGCAAGTTTAATTAGAAGTACTTTCAAAAGCAGTTTATTTCAAAGTGATGTTATGATCAGTTTTCTGTCCATATAAACGCTACTTCTAGTTTAAATTAAAACAGTTTTTGTTTCAAATTATAAGTCTGTTGCCAAGAAGTTTGCATTTCTTTAGTTGCATGAATATAAGCTGGAGTTTAACTCATTTTTATGTAACCTACATTTAAAAGTAGTCCGAACACTGGTGATTTTATTCATATTTGCCCATTAAAATATGAAGAGAGTTATTTTCCATGGCTTTAAAATGATGTAGAAGAGTAGTTAAAAACGGAAACTGTTGTGTTTTATTCACTTTCGTCTGTTTTTGGACGTTATATGTTAGGAAACAATGAGATAGCAATCTAAACTCTTAGTAGTCTTCATATATATTCATTCTTTTGCAATGCTTCAGAAAAAAACTGCTTACTAAAACTATAACTATTCTTGGCCAATGGGCCTTCCAATCTCTTTAAAATGCCTGTGTTCAAGTCCTATTTGAATTGCAATTCACTAGGGAATACGTCTACCTTTGGAGAGTTCTTAATTTAGTGCCAAATTCCTTGTCAGTATTCAAAAATCATTCAGTATTACTGATAATGGCAGCCAGTCACTTGATTTTATACATTAAGAAAAATATTTTAAGGTCTAACTTTATATTATTCAATGCAATGCTTGTTATTTGTGCTGAGAATTTTTATGATGACTCAAGGAAGAATGAATATATAAAATGATGTGTTTCCTGTACAAGTATGCCTGTCAAGTATATTCTTTAAAGTAAAGAAATTTTTCAGAACAATGCTAACATCTATACACATTTTTCTTGTTGGTTTTTGAGGAATTTATTCCAGGGCAGAAACAAAATTTTAGTGACATTTTAATTTTAATAAAAATAACCTCTAGTATTTAGACTTATTACTCCCATAATTTGATCATGATTATAATGCCAATACACCCTGACAGCAATCAAAATAGAAAAGAAGTTATGAGTGAGTTTGTGAAATGATAGCACTGCTAATTTATATACCAACAAATTTAAGAATTGCTCATGAGATGTTTTGATTTTTGAACATTTTCTTTACTCTAATGATAGAAAATGAATGTTTTCTACATTCTATGAAGGATGCATTTTAATTGCATAGCAATGTAATATTCATACTAGTTATAGTCTAATTTTTAATGTTCTATGGTAAAATAATTTTTTTAGGGCAACAAAAGTAGGATAATTTCCCCAAAGTAAACAGAAAGGAAGACAAAAGATTTATTGTCTCTTAATCTCACAGTTATCATCAAAATGTATTGCTAAGCATATATTTATTGACTTCCTCTACTAACAACTCTCCGGTTAAGAAACAGACTATTAATTATAGAAGACATGTGCCAACTCTGAAGACCTAGAAATCTCATGTAACTAAATGGCTTTTGAGTAGCTGTGAGAACTCTGCAGAAGCCACATAAAGAAAGTTCACAGAACATGCCCAAGCTACTGAGGCAATGTCTGCAACACTCCAGGACTTTGGTATCCTAAGACTGCCCATCTCTCATATTATTTTTCTCTCCAGCAACCTGTGAATTATCCACTAGTATTCAGACTAGAATATTGTAGTATACTGAGAGCAAGTCTGGAATTTCCTTGCCATGACCTCGGAAGAGAGTTTACTCATTGCCATTGTAAATGCACAGGCCTTACTATAGTTAACAACTTCTGTTTTTTTTCTTTCTTGTCATAAGAGTGGATTTTGATATCTATCCATCCACTGGTATTATCTCACTAGATTGGAAAAGCACAGTTTATACTACCTACTCTCCAATACAATTCCAACCAAAGGTATTGCATGTAAATAAACATTGAATGGAATGTTCCCAGCATTTCATTGCCAGCAATGTTCCCTAGCATCACTCTGTTAGGGTTTCACATAGTTATAACCTGAAAGTGTCAGAATCTTGCTGTATATGTTTCATTCACTTATTTGTTCAGCAATGCCAGTATTAGTTATTCAGAAACAAGTCCAAATAAGTCACTGTGCTAATTAGTAAGTATATGCATTGCTTTGTCCCTTACTCCCTCGAGATTAAAGGACTTGACACTATAAATACCAAATATAATTTGTGCTTCTATGTTTGTTTTAGAAAAACAATCACAAACAAAAGCACTGTGGAATCCTTTCATAAAGCTGGTTTTGGAGAAGTCTAACTTCCTCCTCTGGAGAAGGCAATAGCAACCCACTCCAGTACTCTTGCCTGGAAAATCCCATGGATGGAGGAGGCTGGTGGGCTGCAGTCGATGGGGTCGCTAGGAGTCGGAAACAACTGAGTGACTTCACTTTCACTTTTCACTTTCATGCATTGGAGAAGGAAAGGGCAACCCACTCCAGTGTTCTTGCCTGGAGAATTCCAGGGACGGGGGAGCCTGGTGGGCTGCCGTCTCTGGGGTTGCACAGAGTCAGACAGGACTAAAGCGACTTAGCAGCAGCAGCAGCAACAACCTCCACCTCAGGAATTACCTTAAGTAGGTTCAGATGGGTCAACAAGCAGCTGGAGCTAATGTGCTTTGATCAAGTGAAGAGTTGCTGAGTTTGTCCCAAATTTTATCAATTTGTCCCAAATACTCTAAGAAAGAGCGGGCAAAGAACACTGAGCCAAAAAGCAGTAAGTGATTCAAGATGCTACTTAAACAAGCATTATTGATGTCATCCATTTAAAAATCCATGAATTTGTTTGCTGAGGAGGACAGTCCTAAAATGCAAAGTGAGTAGAATGGAGGGTCTAATATCTCTGGTAAGAAAAAGTTAAATACCAATAAGAACAACAATGAACATGTGGAAGACTCTGATATTTGTCATCAACTATTCCAACTGATGGATAAAGTATTTGACTTGGAAGCAGTTGGATGACTTCACCTACAGTCACACAACTAGAAAACGGCAGATCAAAGAACAAATCTAAAGTGTTGCCTTTCCTCCATTATACTCATAACATACGCCCTTCTCCCTAGGATAGACCCAATTTACACAGTACTGTTTTTCCATATAGTTATAGTTTTTCTGTTCACCCTGTGCTCCAGTTTGGATGATAAATCTTATGATCACATCAATTACCAAGTAATGTAATATATACAATAAATATAGGGAAAAGAGAAAAAAATGAAGATACAGTGTATGGGTAAGTCTGTAGGTAACAAATAGAGAAACAGAAGCAGAAAAGCAAAATGAGAAAAGATAAAAGCATATTTGAAATGAAAATGTTAGGGGAAAATAGGAATTAAATAGGCTGATTTGAAAGTATGGAGGAGGAAGGGAAAAAAAAAAACTCATAAAATTTTAAATGCAGCTTAGTTGGAGAATTGTGAAGACCCTAAGTTCAATTAGTCTAAACCTGTAACATTACCAGACATCATGGTGACCTTGTGGTCCAGACATGTTCAGTCGGTTGCTTCCTTGTCCTCGGCGTGATAACTTGGCTTTGGCTCCCTGAACCACCAGATGAAGAATGCCTGGCATTAAAGGCTTAGGCACATGGTTCTCCAACTGAGCCTGTGCCAGATTCACCTGGGGGAGGGGGCAGGGCTTGTCAAGCACTGCGGGCGGGCCTCGTCCTCAGTTCTGATTCAGAAGTCCTGGTTTAGGGCCCTGGGAATTTGCTTCATTAATGGGCTTCCTGTTGCTCCTGCCCTCTGCTGCATTTTCATTCCTGTTCATTCCAGATAGCGACCTTTGTTTTTTAATTGAAATATAGTTCATTTACACTGTTGTGTACAGCAAAGTGATTCAGGGTTATATATATATGTATATATGTATATGTATATATGTACATATATATGTATATTTTATGTTTCTTTTCCTTATAAGTTATTACAGTATAGTTCTCTGTATATATAAGTATTGTTTTCTATGCTACACAGAAGGCCCTTGATGCTTACCTATTGAATATATACTAGTGTGTACATGTTAATCCCAAATTCCTAATTTATTCCTCCATTCACCTTTCCCTTTGGTAACCATGTTTGTTTTCTATGTCTGTGGGTCTATTTCTGTTTTGTATATAAGTTAATTTGTATCTTTTTTTTTTTTTTAGATTCCACATATAAGAGATAGTGAACGTTTTAGAACTTACCAGTCTTTGAGAAGGAGATTATCTTTAGTTTGTTATTTTTCTTACATTTCGCTGTAAAAATTGATCAGGTATGAGGTGAACTTGTATTGATAACAATACAAGCTGCATAGTTTTTATACTTTTTCAAAAACTTTCCACCTTAGGAAACAAAATATTACTACTTTGTAGGTGAAAAAATTGAGACATGATGTTTTGATTATGAGACTTCTTGTAGAACTCACCTTTCCTTCCTCCTCCTGGTGTTCAGTTGCTAAAGTTGTGTCCACCTCTTTTGTGACCCCAAGGACTGTAGCCCGCCAGGCTCCTCTGTCCATGGGATTTCCTAGGCAAGAATACTGGAATGGTTTGCCATTTCCTTCTCCAGGGGATCTTCCCAACCCAAGGATCAAACCCACATCTCCTGCTGGGCAGGCAGATTCTTTACCGCTGAGCCACTGGGGGAACAACCTGAGAAGGTGGAAAAGTTCCTTCCTCCTGACGGAGGACCTTCCCCCACCTTCTGGAAGCAGTACACTGATGATGTCTTGAGTAGGAGGTCATCGTGATGTCTGTGGCTGGACGTCTACTTCAGGGCATCATAAATTCTTTTCTGGTTCTTTAGTAATTTGCACTTTCATAGAACAATGCAAGATGACAGAGCAGATGCCATGTTCACTTGGAGTTTATACAGATTAACTCCGAGGGGGATTTTGTCGTATAATTGAGCAAAGTTTTGTTTTGTTGGTTTGTTCTTTCTCAGTCATGACTTCTCTTTTGAGCACTGGGTATATTCCAAGCCGTTCTGAATTCTGCTCCATTGTGTGCTATAAATCCTGAGGCTTAGGTAACAGCCCAGCGGTTCCTCCACACACTGAACAATTCAAATGCATCAATAGTCTGAGTTCTTTAGCCATCATTTGGGTCAGTGGTCTGACTTCTGTATTTTACACACCTGCAGAGTCAAAACAGAAGACAAAGCCAATCAAACACAACAAAACAAGCGACGAGCTAGTGTAAGGCTGTCATTAAAAACATATTGCTAAATAAGGAAAAAATATCTTTAAAAAATCAAAAAGTTGTAATTCCATGAAATAAAGGCCATTTGAACAGTAAAAATGATAACAAAAAAGTTACTTTAGAAAAAGAGCAATTTTTAAAAGCTGAATTAATTTAACCTAATGAAAAAAGTACTTTTGCACCCCCTTGTCTTTCCTTGTTTTCATTTCACTGCACCACTGACCACGAACCCACCTCTAACTAGATCAGACTTGATAGCAAGGAGGAGGAGATTCAGTCTATGGCAGAATAATTCTGTCCAATGAGATTCTATGGTTTGTTCAGTTTCTAGCAACCTTTGTAGTGATTCTCATAATTTGTAAACCAAATTTCAAGTGCTAAATTCAAACCTGGTCAGTTTCATGATGCCCTCAATGGAGAAACAAACCAACTCTTCAGCATCCTCCACATAATAGCACATGTGACCTTTATAAACAGCATAGAAACTCCCTTCTTAGCTCCTTTAGTCTTGGTAAGTGTTTCTCCCAGGTCCAGTTTTAAATTCACCCTTCTTCTTGGCACAAAGGATAGTTCTGGGTGCTGGGCATGCAGTGAGGAAAGCATCCTGACTTTGGACATATAACTGTGCCAACAGTGCTGTGATCAGTGCTATGCCTACAGCCCAGTGAGAGAAGGCTGGGGAGAAGCACTCCAGCTTGTATGAATCCTTGAAAGAGCTGTGAGAGCTGCTGGCACTCCTCAGGGTACCAGGACACCCTCAGTGATGGTGGTGGATTGTGCAAGCTCTACGGTCACATTAGACTGCCCAGATCCCCAGCTTCTCACTTGACATGATGGGGAATTTGCCACACTGACTCATTTCCAGAACTGTAAAATGTGTATACAAACAGATTGACTTCAATTTGGTTGTTCTGAGATATAACAGCTAAATGCGTGAAGCTTCAAGGACAGTACCTAGCATGTACAGTCATCCCTAGGTGTCCTCGTGAGAACTGGTTCCAGAATGCCATGTGGATACCGAAACGGACAGATGTTTGAGTCTCTATATAAAATGCAGTGGTATTTGCATATAATCTAGGCACATACTCCCCTAATTTTAAATCTCTAGATTACTTATAATACCTAATACAATGTAAAGGCTACCAAAATAGTTGAAATTAAAGTTCTGCTTTTCAGTTCTTTCTGGAATTTTTTTTTCCAAATATATTTGTCCTGACATTGATTGAATCTGAGGATGCAAAACCCACAGATACAGAGGGCCCACTGTAATAGTAGTTCAGGAAATATGTGGCATTACCTCTCAAGACACAAAAAACAGCATACATGCTTTCCACTTGGTTTTATTTCTCCATTGTCTAATTAAATAATAATTTTAGCATAGTAGATATTTAAGAAATAGCAGTTGGCCACTTTGTTACTAGACTATTAGTTTATCTCTGTGTCTATAAAAATATGAGACTTTTAAGTTAGGTAGATATATTGCTTCTAAATAGTAGCTCAATTTTCACCAAAGCAGAACTGCAAACTTACAGTCCTATGATGTCTGTGACTGTGAACACAGACATTTCCATATGAACTCATCTTGAAGCTGGCCGCAGCATCATGGTTCCAAAGTTTGGTAGCCTGTAAAAGGAGACCATCAGTGTGTGAGTTGCAGGTGAACTAAGAATGCTAAATCAAGGCCAACAATAACTGGTTGTATACAAGCTCCCAAATTTTCTAAATTTTGCTCCTATAAAAAACTGAAAAATTTTAACCAAAAATATCTAGACATTCAGAGAAGACATCATTACAAACGCAGACAAGCAGGTCTCCTTTGAGGATCAGCACATAGATAGCTGGCAGAGCCCTCGTCCTCATGAACCTCAGTCTAGCGTGCAAAGCCTCATGTGTACCTGCAGTTTGCTTACACATCTGAAGATTGTGTCCCTAAAGCTTTCTTCTATATTTTCATATCTTTTGGTAAGACAGCCATTATACCAGCAGAGTAACAAAGATCATTTCCACTTTCTCCTACCTGGACTGCATTAATGCCAGTGTGGGGTACTTGCAAGTGTTCACTGATATATGCATTTATTCTAATCACAAATCACTGAAGATGTGAAATGTCCTCAGCTATTTTAATTAAAGATGGTGTGTGTGTATGAATACATATTTGTGTACCCACACGTCTGTGTACCCACACATGAGCCACCGTGGCAGTGCTCATGGCACCATCATGGTATTGGAAACGAGGCAAGGCAGAAGCAGGCTAAGAAAAAGTGCCATCTGACTCCTCATACTTCTTGGGGGAAAAGTTTTATATTCACATATAACACAAGTCAAAGGTTTAAGAGCATAGTAGATTCAAGTAAAAGAGCCTAAATTAAAAAAAGGTAATGAAACAAGTAAGTAGATTTCTCTTTCAGAAAAATAAGTGCAATTCAAAACAGGTGCTGCTTTTGCCTGAAGCAAACACAAACATTGCTGTTTTCTTAGATATGTGACCTCCAGCAAGGTGACTGTGTCAGGAAAAATGGAAGCTTGTGTTTCACAGTATTATCGTAAGGACTGCATGTGCCAGTATATGCACAGTGCTTAGCAGAGCACTTGGCAGATAACAGACATTCAGTGAAAAGGAACTGCTTTTATTATTATTATTTATCCCCAGCACTGTCTATCCCACCCTCCCTGCCAGGGATGTTTGCATTTTTAAATTGGGTCATTGGATAGTTAATATCATAACATAGTGGAATGAATTCTTAGTGATGTAATTTTAAGACTATGATATGAAATTAAAGGAGACAAGTTTGTGTGTAATAAATCTTAGGAAAAATGAGAACAAATCAGGATGACTTCTGTGGTAGGATGCATGACTGTGTATGTGTGTGCGTGTATGTGTATGTTTTGAGAGGAGAGTACACAGCTCTCTACAAGTTATACTGTAGATGTTCAATTTAATGTGAAAGATAATATAGCAAATTCTCTGCCTCAGCTCATCTTGACCCTTCTTTGAATGTCTTTTTTAAATGCTCACTTGTATGTTTTTCTCATACCCTCTCTTCCACAACTCCCCCTCTTCTCTGATTCCCATGTAAAGCAAGAGAACACAGGACACCTCATGTACCAGCTGGCCTACTAGCTTATGTGTGTGTGTGTAATTGTGCCAATTATATTCCAAATTCCAAAAGGTCACCTTTATTATATATTTTCACCCAAAGCATTATTCCAGACTGAAAACAGGTAATATTTGTTAACAGTATTCCTATAGGCAAAAGTCAGTAGCTTCAAAAAAAACCATTTCCCAAAAAGCCTCAGAGGAACAAGCAAGTAAACTTCTGAAAATAAAATCAGTAAATCAGATAGAATTTTGAAGGTGACAGTTTTAGTTTCTTGGGGAAGTAAGTTTCTCAATTTGCTCATCCACTATCTTCTTTCTGTGACATAATAAAAAGAAAAGGGTTAAAGCAAACACTAGAGCCTGAAGTCTCACAATGATTGTGAGAGGAGGAGACAGGGAGGTACTGAGGTCCCAAGAGGGACCTGGAGACGTCTGTGATTAGGGCATTAGGCTCTGGAGAAGAGGCTGGCCTGCAAAGACCTCCAGGAACAGACTCGGAGCTCTTTAATAAGTATTCCAGGGAGTCAGGCTTTCCTGGAAAAAACAAATTAGTGTGAGAAGCCAGTACTGTGCAATTTCAGTTTTAAAAATAGCCAAGTATTGTTAAGGCTTCTGTGTGCATGAGAGGAAAAGAAAGCCCTTCTTAATATCTGCCTCAGATTCCACATTAAAAATAGAGGAGCTACACTGAAATTCTTGCCTGGCAAATACTGCAAAGGTCATCTGGTGTGTATTATTCGGAATCACTTTTTGGTCCTTACAATGACAAAGTTTTGCAGGGATTGTGTCCCTTTTTTCAAATTGGTCTCGAATGAGGATAGCCAGGCAATGGCTCTGCCGCTGTCACTTAGGACCAGAGCTGTCCCTGGCTGTCTGTTTCAGCTCTTCATTTGCCTAATTGCCCTGCGAGGTTGGCGGGGATGTTCCCTGCAGCCAAGGCTCTGCTGACTGCAGAGACCCTACCTGGCACTCCAAGTTGATGCGTCAGCATTTCAGGTAGAAATGAATGAAAAATCAATCAGGATGACTGCAGTGATAGCATGCACAATTCTAACCTCGTTTGTCTCTAATTTTCAATTATTCACCATAGACCCAAGCAGTGTTTAAGATGGTGAGTCTGTAACAAATGTGCTGCTTCTATTTAATCAGGCATTTTTTGTGTGTGTCCTCTTTTCTTTTTAGAACAAGCAAATCTAACCTGCTTAGAAAGCCATATGTAAAATGAATGATGATGTCAAGTTTCATGCAAATATTCTTTATTTGCCCTGGCTTAATATTCAGTTACAAATTAAACTGGGTGATAAATATTCATAGGTAGCTATATAAAATTGTTTTATTAACTTGTACTTCAAATTCAAAGGTTTAAATTTTTTTAAGTCTGTTTATAGCTTTGTCATATCTCTTTTAACTTGCTGTAACTCTCTATATCAAAACTATACTGTTCTAAATAAATCTTTAGATTTACAACTCTGTAAAGATAGAGTTAAACACTGTTTGGACTCTGACTACATAAGGGAAACTGGAATTGTTCAAAGCTGCAGTCTTCAGCTCCCAAAGACAGCTACAGTAACTTTCTGAGCAGATTGGGTTAAATATTTTTACAGACCCATTCTAGGATGATAAGGCAGTAAAAGTTGTGCAGTGCAACACTCCAAAGGGTTCCAAATCTCACAAGCCTCTTTGTATGTGATGCTCTCACAGTGAAGAAGATTATTTGGGCTACAAAGATGAAGAGTCTACTTCTTCTGGTGCTGATTTCAATCTGCTGGGCTGATCATCATTCAAACAACTATACTGTAGATCATGACAGAGTTATTCATATCCAAGGTAAGAAAACGCAGCTTCTCTTATGAAAGTTAAATCCATTTCAAGTTACTTAGAAATGTTAAGTGATTTCTTAACATTTATGTTGGTGCTTCTCAATTTTAGTTCTGCTGCATTGACTTTTTCTTTTCCTTTCTGCTAATTGGTGAACATGCTCCCTGGCTTTTGAATGCTATTGCATTACGGTAGAGCTAAGAATCAGGGACAATTAAAGTGGATTGGCTTAAGAATATCCAACTGCAGGGAGTTGATGCAATTGTTCAAGGCTTTGCAGTTGCTATCTTCTAAGTAGAATGCAGGGTAGAAAGTTCATTTAAAGACAGGGCAAAAGCAGGGAGAAATAGGAAGTAAAACTTACATGTAAGGTCATTCTGTTAGAGTCATCAAGAAAAACAACATGAAAATAAGTCAGACAAGCTAAGTTTCAGGAAAAAGAACTTACCCTATTAAAATCTCCTTCGGTAAAGCTTTAGTTTCCACAGAGCAATGTTTTCCCTGCATGTTTCTTTTCAGCTCAGCTGAATCCTAAGCCTGGGAGCTGTAGCAAGATATGAGGCTGCAGTACAATGCAGCTATTTCCTCAGCTCCAGCTTCAGATGAGGGACATCCCGCATTAAGAAAGCTAAGAGACTTATGCAATAAGAAAAAGACAGTTCCAAAGGACCTGGAGCTTCTCTCTTTGCCCTTGTATGCTGAATATTTAAAATAAGAATTACAGAATTTAACAGTTTAAACATATGATGATAAGAATTTTAGATGAAGTCAGTTTGGGGACCAGAAACATTATAAGTTTGCTATGACAAATAAAACATTGAGAGGATATAACTCAATATCTTCAAGGTCAAACGTGCAGTCTCAGAAAATTGCATCCACTGTTGAAAAGTATGACTTGTGAAGGTCAAATGATAGTGTAGATCTGGCTAGAAGCATTTTTCTGTATGTATTATGACTACCCAAATCGAACTCTGAATTTGACAATGTCTAGTTATTTTAGACATTCCTCTTTCAGACCTCTATGTTTCTAACAGCTTTACATTTTTCACTATTGGACCATAAAAAGGAATTATATAATCACAAATTTTACTATGCAAACTGCTGACTCAGCTATTTTCTTTACTGTATAAAAGCAGAATCAAGGCTGTTTCCCAGAGACTTAAGACATTTACCCATAGAGATTTCTGATGAAGGATAACATCCTCTTAATGTCAAGTCAAAGTCAATTCAGCCAGAGTGTAATACCTAGTAATTGTTAACAATGGTTTTAAATCTCATGGAGAATAAACTTTAGCAATGGTTTATAAGTTATTACTAGACTAGATACCTGTTATATTATTAACTATGTATAAATCACAAAATGTAAATTTCATGCAGAGTATAAAAATATTTTAAAGTATGTTAACATTTTAAAAGTTATTCCTGAAAGAAGCCTATAAGTCAGATTCAAGTTTTCTCATCAAGAAAAACTTCTGTTTCTCCAGTCTTTCCATTCCCATATACTCTATTGAAATTTAGTGCAAAAGAATTGCTGACACAAGGTATCAAAAGTATCCAGATTATTTGCCTACACTATCTGATTTTTTCAAAAATGACTTGCTAGTCCATTTCATTTTAATTGTAAATTAATGTTCTTAGAAAGTTGCCCTGAGCTTTCAAGTATTAAAACTACAAGGTCTACATTTTACTCGAGGAAGTTAATACTGAAATATGATTTGGGTCGATATTGTCATGCTATGTCCATAGTTGAAATTTATTTTAAAATTGCTCCAATTATTTGTTCCTCTTAGTTTCTATTCAATAAAATTTTTTCTTTTTTCTTTATTAGAGCATTCAGATTGAACTTTCATGTTCTCACCCTTCAGAGAAACACTTTCAAATATCTGCCATAATTTCAGGCATCTTTTATAACACAAAAATAAACTCATAGCACAGCAGGTATTCATTAAAGCAGACATCTTTCATTACTCACTTGAAATACTGGATTATTTTGTCACATTTGAAACTTTTATTAAATCAAACATGGCCCAGAAGGAATTTAAGGGAGCTGAAACTTTCATAAAAGTTTTATAAGAATTTTGCAATCAAATCATTATATTAGTAATCTGAATCTCAAAGTCCTGAATCATACTGATAAGCAGTAAAAGCTTCTGTCAGTAATAGAAAATTATTCAAAATTCATTTTACTGCAAGAACACCTTTTCTGTCTCTCATTTTCCATTAATTTTTAAAATTTTTGTACTGTTAAGTTCCCCAGGCACATCACCCTCAAATTCATATTGGCCGCCTTGATAGAGATGCTGAACACTTTGTTAACATGTTCTTAACTCGTATGCATAAGAGTTACCTAATTATTTTTTCTGAAGATTTCTTTCTATCTATGGGAAATTCTATAGATATGTATGCCAAAAAATTTTTAATCTGGTTTTTAAAGAAAATCAGAATACCAGGGGGAAATGGCAAGTATAGATATCTATACAAAGAGTTTCTATTGAAAAGTATCTTTTTTGGTGATGAAAAAGGAAATTGTGCTTTCCATGGAGAAAGGCATAGTTTTAGATAAAATTGTGCTTGTACTAACTCGCTTCCTTTAATTCAATAAAAATGAGAAAGCAAACTACTTGTCCATGGAGTCTGCTAAAAATCTGTAATCAATTTATTCGCTTATATATCATATACTGTTGACAGTGTGTAATTTCCTCAAATACTTCTACAGAAAGAGATAGCTACTGTTAATATTGTCTCTATAACAATCTCAACTAATGGATTATATTCCTGATTTCATGATGTGCCTAGTCAAACAATATCTAAATCCTTTGAAACTTGAGTTCATTAGGGAGAATTTTATATGGAATATTAAATCTCACAAAAGAACAATTTTAAAAATATTTAGATCTGGTCTAAAAATTCTTTATAGACTTTCAGATACCAGTAGAAGTTCAGAGATGATGAATATACTTTATAAAATACAATTTTTAAGAAAACATTTATATGGACAGCAGAGAAATTTTATGACTTTGCTATTAACCAAAACAGTTACTGAATATGTAACTGCCTGTTCCTTTCCATGTCAGTGATCTAGTGACTCCTGCCTCTGCTATTTCAGGTGCAGGCCTCCTGATCACCAGTTTAAGATTTTTTCCCCTGATGCCACTTTCTGGCTTTAGACCTTGGGCAATTCACTTAATCTCTTTCAGTCTCAGTTATCTCATCTATAAAACTGGACATCATCACTGTTTATTCAATAAAGCTTTATGAGAATTAAATTAGATAACATATGGGAAAGTGCTTAGTACCCAGCATACAATAAGCTCCCAGTGGATGGAAGTTGTTATTGCCATGTTGATTATTTCTTTACTGTCATGGAAAAATGATTTTTAAATAAAAAAGGAACACAAACACTGGTGGGAAAAGCTCTTGCTTTTCAAATTCATTTGCTAGCAGTAAGAACAATATCTTACGTTAGTTCTAATGAAATAAACGTTTTATTAGTAGCCTGCTTTGCCCTTTTTAAATTGTACAATTTAAGATTTCCCCAATAGTATTAATTATCTGATCACTTTTACTTTCCTTGTAGAAACTTAATTTTTCTAAACTTAAGTAATATTCCCCTTAATATACATATCAGGTAAACATAACTAAGCTCCTTTAAATTTTTTAAAAGAATAAGAGGAAATCTTGGAGATGAAAGCAGTTCCCTTCTTTATAATGTGCCCAAGGGTGTGCTCAATCATTTCCGACTCTGTGGCCCTATGGACTATAGCCCATCAGGCTTCTCTGGAACTTTCCAGGCCAGAATACTGGATTGGATTACCATTTCCTACTCCAGGGGATTTTCCTGACCCAGGGATTGAACCTGTGTCTCTTGTATCTCCTGCGCTGGCAGGTAGATTCTTTACCACTGTGACACCCTTCGTTATCATAAGTGAAATTTATGGTCACTTGTCTTAAGAGATAAAGCAATTAGATTTTTTAAAGAAAGAGTTGTCAGAAGTTCATCTCTTTGTGAGTAGAAAAATTAATGCAGATCTAGAATCCCTTGCAGAAGTGGACACTTCCCACTCAATGTGGCTGTTTCCTCCTTGTGTCCCAAACCACTCTCCATCCCAGCTTAGTGTTAGACTGTCGGCTTTGTCACACTCCAGCTAGACAGTAGTCCCTGGCACATAGTAGGTGCTGAATATATGTGATAAATACATGAATGAGTATAATGAGATACTTCTAAATTGTCACTATCATTACAGTTCAGTTCAGTTCAGTCACTCAGTCATATCAGACTCTTTGCAACCCCATGAATCGCAGTACACCAGGCCTCCCTGTCTACCACAAACTCCCAGAGTTCACCCAAACTCATGTCCATTGAGTCAGTGATGCCATCCAGCCATCTCATCCTCGGTTGTCCCCTTCTCCTCCTGCCCCCAATCCCTCCCAGCATCAGGGTCTTTTCCAATGAGTCAACTCTTCACATGAGGTGGCCAAAGTATTGGAGTTTCAGCTTCAGCATCAGTCCTTCCAAAGAAATCCCAGGACTGATCTCCTTTAGGATGGACTGGTTGGATCTCCTCGCAGTCCAAGGGACTCTCAGGAGTCTTCTCCAACACCACAGTCCAAAAGCATCAATTCTTCGGCACTCAGTTTTCTTTACAGTCCAACTCTCACATCCATACATGACCACTGGAAAAACCATAGCCTTGACTAGACAGACCTTTGTTGGCAAAGTAATATCTCTGCTTTTCAATATACTCTCTAGGTTGGTCATAACTTTCCTTCCAAGGAGTAAGCCTCTTTGAATTTCATGGCTGCAATCACCTTTTGCAGTGATTTTGGGCCCCCCAAAATAAAGTCTGACACTGTTTCCACTGTTTCCCCATCTATTTGCCATGAAGTGATGGGACCAGATGCCATGATCTTCATTTTCTGAATGTTGAGCTTTAAGCCAACTTTTTCACTCTCCTCTTTCACTTTCATCATAACAAGCCCCTCTTAAATCCTGCAGCATCCATGGCATTTAGCAACACATGACATGTTGTGTGGGCCTAGTGTACATTAACTGGGTCGCAGCTTTCATTCTGTAATGTTGGCATAAAGTAAATCATAGTTAACAGAATGTAATAACTTAAAAGGACTTTAATATAGATCATCGAGGTCAATATCCCATTGTACAAATGAGGAAATCAAGACGCAGAGCTTAAATGTTACTTGGCCCAGGTTGCATGGCTGATGAGGAACAATTTCTCTTGTTAACCCCCTACCCTTCCTCAAATTTAGGATCACTTTTCACCTTCTTAATGAACTCACCCTGCCTACCATGTTCTACCCTCCTCTGGCATCCCAATTTATCTCTGATATCCTTTTCCTTTTCTCTCTAGTCTTGGATATCTACTTTACTTATTTTTATGTAATTGTTTGTGTCCATCTCTGCCATAAGAACACAAATCAGCTCCAGGAGGGAAGGAATCTTTGTCTAATGCCTCCCTGTCACCTAAATTAATACCACTGGGCATGTAGTAGTTGATCAATATGCTTGTTGAATAAATTCAGGACCAAAATCCAGGAACTTTTCCTAATCCAGCCCAAGTCAGTCTTTGCAAATTGCAGGGAAGTTTTTAGTTTGTAGAATGAGAGGCAGCAGATAAGAGGATTCTGAGTTTGGGTAGCAAATTTTGTTTGGTTGCTTTTATAGCTCCTATACTGCACATAACATCTTACTTCCAGGAGAATCAAGCAGAGGCGGGATGCAGCAATCCTCCTAATGTGGGCATGAAGCTTTGAAGAATATTTGATTTACATGTAGTCACCGCAATGCTACCATGTTCTTTATGTAATATCTGCAGAGTCAAGATCTGGTGGTGCAGAAAGGATCAAAAGTGAATTTAATAATGTATGATTGATCATAAACTATCTACAGAGCCAGAGTTTAGTGGCAGAACTGGATATGTGTTCTCTCTTTCACTTAAAACTTGTTTGGACTCAGACTCTATAAGTCTGTTATTAAGAGTTAAATTATAATTTCTTTTTCTCTTTTTGAGGTATCATATACTATTTACAGCTGCAAATGCAAATCCATGAATGTCAACTACATTTTCCAAATTGCATTTAGCTAAATACATACACTATTAATAATACTATCTAGAAATTATTAGCTAAAAAAATCAGAGAATTTCATCATGAAACGATAAAAATTAGCAACGCCCTAATTCTAAAATTTCTTCTTAGTTTGCTTTAGGATATAAGGTCAAATATACTAATAAGAACTTACTACATTAAACAGGTTTATCATTTGATCAAAATAAGAATGTTACCATATATATAATAAACACAAAAGAATGAAAATGTATATACAGGCATATATATATATATATATATTTGCAAAATAATGGACAAATACACATATACCCCTCTTCAGCCTGCTATATAACACAATACCATTGACTGAGTGGCTTGTAAACAATAGAAATTCATTTCTCACAGTTCTAGAGGCTGGGAAGTCCACAATTATGATGCTGGCACATTTGGTGTCTAGTGAAAGTTGGCTTCCTAGTTTAGCGATGGCCATCCTTTGTCTGTGCTCTCACCTGGCGGAAGAAGACAAGCGACCTATCCTGGGCCTCTTTTATAAGGGTACTAATTCTATTCATGAGGGCTCCACCCTCACAACCTAATCACCTCCAAAGGCCCCACCTACAAATATCATCACATTGGGAAACAGGCTGCAATATATATGCATGGGGCCGGGGGGCACAAATGTTCAGTCTACAGCAAGCACCTAAATAGGCATTGGGAATGAATGATGATCAGAATGCACCGTCTGTCTTCATCAAGTTTATGGTCTAGAGAAAGGCAGACATCACTATGAATATGACTGTCATAACTGCCGTTCAACTAAGCAAAAACTATAGGTCGGTTGTAGGTTGATATATACTTTTGATAAATCCTTTAATCTATATTCAGAAATATATATGTATATTTTCATGCCAACTTTGCATCTGCTAGCCCATGGCGGAGTCTTCTTCACATTTGTGTGTCTTTTGAAATAATTTATTCATTTGGGCATTTGTTAAACATTGGCCTTCTTTGTGCAAAACAATGAGTTATTCTTTGTAGGACAGACCATCTCCTCAATGAGCTTAATGACAATATTATTAGAGCATCAGAGGTGATTAAAAAATTAAAATAAGTGTTATATAGAGGTGGAAATATTAAGAAAAGAATAATTAGTTGCCAAACAAAAATATCTTATTATAAAACTGTATTCATACTCACCTTTTAAACCCATAAAATACCTTTTAAGAATATTTCTAATCTTGTTACTAAGTAACCTAAAAGTCTGAATTCTGTGTTACTTATAAGGCATCCATTAAAACAATGAATTTTGGAATATTTCCAGGTATAAAAATCTATATTTAATAATATTTTCAGGTAGCAGCAAATTCACATTAAAACAGTCATTGCTTTCTCTGTTCCATTCTGGGGGCTGAAATTGGCAAATTATGTGGGAAGTCAATGATTATTTGGAAACTTTCCCAAAGCTTTTTTTCTTTTTCCCCAGAAACAGTCAATTAAATAGAGCAGCGTTTTTTGTTTTTGTTTTTGCTTTTTTTTTTGGTTGTAAGTTGTACTAACCTATAACTTAATGGCTTAATGTTAGAGTAATTTCAACATGCTATGTTTCTCTGACTTTCCTTGTTTCTCTGACTTGCTAGCAGGGGCTATCAAGAAAAAATAGATTTAGATTTCTTTGTTGTTTTGGTTCTTTATTTTGAATATAAAATGGAAACTACTCTTTTCAGAATGTAGCTTGGAATACAAAAATCTGTCAAAATGCTAAGAAGTTAAAAATATTTAATTAAGAGATATCCAAGTGAAAATATCTGGTGGAGGGGGGGAATCTTTATCATCTGAGCATTTTTATGTCAAAATGAAGACAGTGAAAGCACAAGAAATATAAAAGTTCTATACAAACCACTCCAAAACATGTTGTGTATTTTGTATTGATACAATGCGCTATGTGCATGCATGCTTAGTGGTGTCCAACTCTTTGGTACCCCATGCGCTGTAGCCTGCCAGATTCCTCTGTCCATGGGATTTCCAAGACAAGAATACTAGAATGGGTTGACATTTCCTTCTTCAGGGCATCTCCCTGACCCAAGGATCAAACCCACATCTCCCGCATTGGCGTCTGAGTTCTTTACCACTGCCCCACCTGAAAAGCCAGCAGGGTGGTGGCACTAAATACACATGTTCTCAAAAATATCAAATCACCAGTGCAAACTGGAGCCATTTTAATGTTGTTTTAACTAAACATGTTGGTTGTTAACTTCAGTGCTTACTTAGAGACTAATTACCACACGTATAAGCTCCAAGTAGTCTGTTTTTACATATTAGAGGGTGGTGCTGTGAAGTGTGCTAAACAATACTGAGTTAAACAATAATTTTACCTACCTTTTCCAAACACTGTCCACTCAAGCAAGACAAGGACGTTAAGGATAAAAACTCAGGAAGATCATAGTCCGTTGAGAACAAAAATAACAAAGCAAGTTAGAACCAGGAGCAACCAGTAAAGTGTTCAGATGGGGTGAGGGAGGTTGACAGAAAGAAGATCCTATCTTATTTCTAAAGAATCATAAATTTTAAATATCAATAGAAACACCATTGAAAACATATCCTTGAAGTGAGGAGATTTCCACTTCTAGAGGCTTCTGTTCGTAATGGTGGTGTTTGCCTGCTTGATTTTGAGCAAGGGGCTGATGTACTATCAATCTCATGTACAAAAGATCAAGTGGATACTGGATTATGATGGGTGAAGAGTAAAAGTGAGGAAACATTTAGAAGGGTCTTGAGATAGTTTAGATGAAAAATCATGGTGGTGTGAACCAGGATGGCAACAGTGGAGATGGATGAAGATGAGCCAATTTGAGGGGAAAAAAGCGGGGGGGAGACAGAGATGGCAGCACTTGATAATAGAGTAGATGTAGAGATTAAGAGATTAAGGGAAAGGAAGGGTCACATCAAACACACTTTCTAGATTTTGGCTTGAACAAATGCATGGATGACGTAGGCATAAAATGAGTTGAGGAAGACTGGGAGAAGAACAAGTTTGGACTGGAGAGGAGGGCTCAAGTTATCTGTTTGGCATCCAATATATAACCAGCAAGTAGTTGGATTTACTGTTTCAGAGCTCAAGGAAAATTACTCTGGTAGGAAGCATTGGGAACACCAGTATATAAATATGTGTAACCATAGGACTAGATGGGATCACCTGAAGAAGGAGGCAATGCAGGCAGAGACAAGGAGATTGCCCTGGTCTCAAGTTTGGAATCCCTCAGCATCAACTAGAGGTGGGGGGGGTGTGGTGGCGGGCGGTGAAGGAGGTTACAAAGGTCACGTATTCACCTCTTAGAGTCTAAATCCTGATCACTGATGTGTGGTCATTTTTTCCCAGGTAGCTTTAAAAAATCTAAATGAATTGCAAGGTGTTTAAAAATAGAATAGGAGATATTTGTCTTAAAATGTACATTTCTAGCATCTGCTGAAAAATTGAAAGTCCTGCTGTTTTTCAGGCTGCATTCTCATTGGACATCAGTGGGAACCAATATCTGCTCCCTTTAGCATGGAGCATGTGTGCCCAGCAGTAGTACTGTCCCTTGTACTCCCTGTTATTTTCGGGACTGTGGCGCTCCCTTCACTTCTCTCAGTCTTGCCCACCTGCGTATTTGTGTTCCATTTACCTTTCATTTTGTTTCAGCACTAAACTTAATATTTGATACATTATAGGCTATTAATTCATGATCATTGATTAAGTAAAGAATCAACAGTTCCCTTTTGCCTCCAGAACTGACTCTGGGCAGTATTATCCTGATGTTTTTCACACTAAGGGAAGACAGTAACCATAGCAATGTAGAAAACCAACAGTGTCCTTTCTGCAAATTATGGAGAACTTGACCTTACATTTCACCACAAAATGGAAGTAGTTTAAGCAGAGACAAGCAGATTTGGGCCCTTTACCACATGAAGACATGTTTCTAATAATTAGGGACCGTGGTTAATTATAGCCTAATGAAAAAGAATGACTCATGCTAATGTTTCAGTTTCTCCATACCCTTTGAAATAAGCCTGTATTACAGTTAAAATCCTGGAAAGCAGGTTTCTTCAAAGATTGTAATTCACTGTTAATGAAACAATCAATTTTATTTTCTTATAATGTATTTCTTAATTTCTCTATGTGATAACTCAATCTGGTTTTACTCTGTCTCAAATAGTGGAAATCAAATGCTCTTTCATTATCCATAAATCATTGATAACATGGATAAATTTAAATTCTGAAAATTATTAACAAATGCAAACAGCTCTGGGTTGACACAGCTAGCATGACTGTCCCTAGTTTGGGGACCGGTTATTTTGAAGTTACCAATGGCAATAATACTGATAAATTAATATTAACATTTAAAACCACTTACTGTGTGTGATTCACAATATAGAATACAGAATGCACAATAGAATGTGCATTACCTAGATCATCTCAGTCCGTCCTCCCCACCATGCTATATAAAAGTGGTTATCCTCACTGAACTGAGAAAGCGTCTGTAGCGTCTGTAGAAAGCGTCTTACTCCTGGTCATTTGGCTATTAAGTGGTAAAACTGATGTTCAGATTCAGGCAGGCTGATTCTTGTGCTCCTAACCCACCAGGAATCATACAACCTCCATCTAAGCCTTCTCTTAAAAACTTTTGAGCAAAGTGGTAGGTAAAAACGGCTCCCATCTTGTTCCATTCAATTGATATACCTCTGTTCCAGGAGAAATTAAATCACAGTGAGAAAAGATCTGGTCTCGAGCCTTGGAGAAACTTGTCTCACAGGCTGCTGTAGAAATTCTGAAGAGAAGTTCGAGGAGCAAGGTGGGGATGACAGCTACATATATGCACATTCCACCCCTACTCCCAGATGAAGAATGTCTGGAGCCCCAGAGAAAACTAAGGAAGAGGCAGGAAGAAGTCAGATTATATAGATATAGGTTTTGTTTTGTTTTTAAGGCTTTAAAGTGGTGGTCCTGAATTAAGCTCCTATGCTGTTAAGAACCACTAGGAAAATCACCATAAGTTGATGTGGTGCAAGTTTTTGGGAATCAGTACTTTCTAGGAACTGTCTTCTGAAAGAGCACAGGAAAGAAGACAATGTTGAAGACAGAAGCTGGTTTGCATACCTAGCACACTTGGGACACTAAGTAAGTGTTTTCGACTAAGAGCCAACATTTACTGGGCACTCAGGGTGCCAGGTACCAGGCTAAGCTCTCAGTGTATGACCTTTAATCCTCATGAGAACCCTGGGAGGAAGGTGACTTAACTCTGTTTTACTGATGAGGAAACTGAGGCCATAAAGGTTAAGTGATACAATGTAAGAGGCATAATTCATAGGCTTAATCAATAAACTACAGCTTCTGAGATAACAGATGAAACAAGAATGAAAGTGAAAAGACAAAAGCCCACAAAGAACTTAGTCAGCAGAACAGAGCTAAACACCCTCACCACACTTCTCACTCCTGGTCAAAACAGATGAAGAAAAAGTAATTAAAAAGAGACAATGTTTTTCAAGATAGTAACAGTTTTGGGCTTACATTTCAGAACACAGATGTTTGAACTATGTTCAATGGATGCCCTCGAGCTACTTGGAGGCTCTTGATGCCTATTTTTTATGGCAAAAATTTGTTTAAGTTATCCTTTTGGGGGGGTGGGATTTCCACTGTCTCTGAAAAAAACCTATAGGCTCTAACCGTTATTTTTTCACTATAAAACTTGGATATGAGAATAACGTGGTACACATACATGATCAACATCACCCAAACAATACTATATTCTGGTGTTGGGCACCCATCACAGAATTGCTTTAGCTCTAAGGCAAGTGTTGGTCTGAATTTCATAGGCTTATAAGCCCTGCACTTGCCCAGCCTCAAGATTGAAGAAAGAGCCCAGAATCAGCAATAAAGTCATCAATGGTTTAATGGATGAGGGAGCTTACATGTCTGAAGCAAGGTCCTGGAGCAACACCCCACTGTGTATGGCAGAGAGTGGACAGGACCTGGCTGTAATCTTCACTCCCAGGGGTAAGGTAAGGGAAGGTTATCAGTTATACGGGGAAGTAAAATCAGGTTGGTTCATTAGTTACCAGGGAAACCAGCAGAGGGGAATGCCTCTCACCTCCCCTTTGATAAGCTATCATGGTGGAGACATTCTGATCTAAAGCTAAAGCAATCATTAGCTGGGGTCTGGGGTAGCTATGTAGGAGGCTCAGTCATGGGAGTAGGGTGTAGATGAAGCCAGCACTGGGGATATACAGAGAGCAAGAGAACAGCCATCTTGAGTGGCCTGAACATAACAGGAAGGAAGATGGAAGTGGTCAATACCTAAGAGAATGCTCCACAGCACATCACATCAGATAATACAGCTCACACGGCATTTAAGGAAACTGAAAACACAATTCTAGGTAATCTGGTTCAGCTGTAGAGTGACAGGAACTAGCAAGGCACAAAGACTCTACAGTGGTTAGAGAACAGGTAGGTACTGGCAGAGAGTGGAGGGGTGTTGACAGGAGTATGTTCTTGTAGCCTGTGAGACCAAAGGCAGGGTTACAGAGGGTGAGAAACAGCAGTAATCACTTCAGAGCAAAAGTAACCTTCACTTACCTTATCTTCAGCTTTGGATTCTTCCTTTATAGTCGAAACTAGATGACAGTCAGTACCTTTGTCAGCAGCATCTTAAAGGATGAGGAGAAAAAATGAGATAAAACTTACACATTTTGAAGACCTGTTTAAAGATAACATTATAAATAACAGAGCCATAAGTCTTATACAAAATTATAATCCTGCAATTATAACAGTA
Source organism: Oryx dammah (assembly GCF_014754425.2). Lineage (NCBI taxonomy): Eukaryota > Metazoa > Chordata > Mammalia > Artiodactyla > Bovidae > Oryx > Oryx dammah. The sequence goes on from NW_024070189.1 coordinate 26,887,651, forward strand.
TACTACAATTCTAGTTACCAGCTTCTTGTGTGTATTTCTAGGCAAAGTTTTTTGTTTATTTTGTTAATTAAATTCCCTCAGCCATTTTATGTATTTTTATACCATTTCTGTTTAGTGTGTGAGCAGGTGATACACACACACAGTTCAAAAGTTTTTAAAATATGAAAGTATAGTATACACCGTGACAATCTCTCAGGAGTCTCTACCCACACAGCTACTTATCTTCCCACAGGCTATCATGGTTATTAGTTTCTTGAGCTTCCAATGCTTCCTTCAGGTATAGTTTAGTTTAGGCAAATATATATATTTTTTTCTTTTGAATTCACACAAATGGTAAGAAATACCCATGATCTTACACGTCTTCAGATCAGTGTTTGAACTCCAGATGAAAGTAAAGATGGGCTAGGGATAAATCCAATCGGATTTCAAACTCGGATCAACTCGTTGAGTGCAGAGGGCAGACATGATCTTCCTTAGAGCCTCTTTCTTTCCCTCATCAGGTTGTCCTTCCTGAAGCGCTGAGTCATAGAGACTCAGAGTTCTTACAGTCAGGAAGAGCTGGGGAAGAAACTAAAGCTCTGTCTCTGATAAACTAAAAGCAATTAGCCCTCTGAAAGGGCAGTAAAGGCTGGATGGGTGGGGAGGTGGGGGAGTGGAGGGTGGCGACAGTGGGGGCGAAACTTGTGAAAGTTTTTGATGCAAAGCTTACTAGACAGATCAGAATCAAGACCAAACGATGGGAGCTTCTGACCCCCAGTAAGCAACTTCAGAAACAATTAGGTTTATTCTGGTCTGAAGGAAACAAAATACAATCTTCCTTCAGTATCCACCGGGGTTGGTTCCAGGACTCACCTGAGATACCAGAATCTTCAGATTCTCAAAGTCCCTTATATAAAATGCTACAGTACTTGCACCTAACCTGTAGGCATCATCCCCTTATACTTTCCATCACCTCTAGATAATGTATAATACCTAAAACAATATAAATATTATGCAAATAGCTCTCAGTTCAGTTCAGTTCAGTCGCTCAGTCATGTCTGACTCTTTGCGACCCCATGAACCGCAGCACGCCAGGCTTCCCTGTCCATTCCCAACTCCCGGAGTTCATTCAAACTCATGTGCATCGAGTTGGTGATGCCATCCAGCCATCTCATCCTCTGTCGTCCCCTTCTCCTCCTGCCCCCAATCCCTCCCAGCATCAGGGTCTTTTCCAATGAGTCAACTCTTCAAATGAGGTGGCCAAAGTACTGGAGCTCCAGCTTCAGCATCAGTCTTTCCAATGAACACCCAGGACTGATCTCCTTTAGGATGGACTGGTTGGATCTCCTTGCAGTCCAAGGGACTCTCAAGAGTCTTCTCTGACACCACAGTTCAAAAGCATCAATTCTTCGGCGCTCAGCTTTCTTCACAGTCCAACATTCAAATCCATTCATGACAAATAGCTCTAAATACAATGTAAATGTGATGTAAATACTTGCTGGGCACACAACAAATTCAAATTTTGCTCTTTGGAACTTCCTGGCATTTTTTTAAAAACAGTTTTTATCCCCAACTGGCTGAATCTCAAAAGAGGCACACCCAGACATGGAGGACTGACTGTAATTATAAAGAGTTAAAGGTTAATGAGTAAGATAATTTTTTCCTAAATTATATATCCTACTCAAATGTAATGTGTAAGATACCATGAGAGATAAATGTCTAAATTATGTATTCTTTTTAAATACTGTGTCTTTAATACATATATCTAGCTGTTTTTATAAAAGTGTTTTCATCTTAGAGCTATATTATGGTATAAAGCATGTGCAGGGGTCCATTACTACCACAGCTGAGTGCAGGCTCCGGGCAGCACTAGTCTGATTCAGTCATAGACACTTATCACAGGCCAGGCACTATTTTGATGCTGGAGGAACAATATAACAAGATGTGCACTAGAGAGATTGTCATTAAACAGACAGAATGACTGTTTTCAGTAGACTGTGGTAAGCACAGGCATAAGGATACAAATCCAGCCTGGTTGCTCATCCTTGGGCAGGCTGGCTAGCCTAAGGGAAGTAACAGTTTCCAAAGTGTTGTCTTACACATCTCAACCTATCACAGTGATAACAAATACCACAAAAATAAGGAACCATTTTTAAACCCTTATGCAGCATTTTCAAATGACTCATTGTGGAGCTGGCACTTGAGTGTCTGCCGACTAGCTTCGGATATAAGGGAGGAATTAGTTTTGTGCTTGAAGTGATGAAAAGTTTTGAAAATAGATGGTGGCGGTGGTTGCACAATAGTGTGAAAGTAATTAATAACGCTAACTGTACACTTAATGATGGTTAAAATCGCAAATTTTATGTTATATGTAAAAAATAAAAAATCAAATGATGGTGGTAGAATTTTTCCTTGGGAGTGTTTTTCTGTTCTTGTTTAGCCATCTGAAATATATTCCTCCATTTGTCTCTTTGGATTCTTTTTACATTTTATTGGTCTAGAAAATCCAAAAGTTTGGAGGCTCCTTCATTATACACCAGTGAGAAAGTAACAGATACCAAAACTGGTTGTTTTCTAAAATCCAAAAGTTATTTATTTTAAAAGGACCAACTCTGACTCATAACACCTTTTCTTTTCTATTATCTCTATTTCCTTAGCAATGAACTGCCCCCCCTCCATGATTACACTTTTAATAGAACTAAGAACAATAGGTAATATTCCCATACCATATTTCTAAACAGTTTTTCTGCAACTATTTGTTTTTGTCCTATTGTTTAAAAGATTTCCTCTAAATTACAGAGTGACACAGAGATCAGTTGTTCAGTCATGCCATTGCTTTCATAATTTCATGAAATTGAATGATGTCCTCTAGACTTCACAGCAGACTTCATAAAATAATAATGAAGCCCTGCTGTTTCCCCTGGAGACAACTATGGTCTTGAAGGTCATCAAATCTTTTCAAGTCAATGTCATTGACACTCACTAATAAAAATATGAAGTTCCTGTAACTTACAGATAGACTTTTAAAAAAATTCGGTGCCCCTAAAATGAGCACATATATGCTGCTTAGTTTTTTCTAGTTAAAGAAAAATTTTAAGGGATAAGCAATACTCATTCTGATGATCAAGGTTTATTTTTACCTTTTGCATTTGATTTGCTTTTCAAGTACTCTGTTGATTGAATAGTTTTGATTTAAACATTTATTTCAAACTAGTTCACATTTTTGAATCCAAGAATCAGATTGAAATCTTACTCTAGGCACGACTGTGCAGTTTGTCTTCAGCATTATAGGTTCCCTTTGTTCCTGCCGTCCCCATCTCCAGCTTAGTATGTTTCCTGGCTGATCCCTGTCATGACAACCTGCCAAAGGCAGCTAGATACAAATCTAAAGCTCAATGTTCTCATGACATAAACCTGTCACTCAAACAGCTAAGCCCTACGAGAGCCTGCAACAGAACCCAGGGTTCCTGACTCAATGGCCAGAGCTCTTTCCTACATCTTACCTGCTCTGCAATAGGCTACTCCCACCAGCAGTGTTCAATACTTTATAATCTGCAGTGTTGAACTTCTAAAAGCAAGCAAACTAATAAAATGCATTGTTCTAAAGGTCATGGTGGGGATTTAGATTAATGAACTCTAATGGCCTTCAGTGACTCAACATGTTATACATTACATATTTTTCATAGGGTGTTTTGAATTTCAGCCAGGGCTTCTGGCATCTTTTACCTCAACACCCCAGCTGTCCAAAAAATAAGAATGGTAGAAATTTGTATATTCTAGCAGTCTTGTTAGAAAAGTTATTTTTGGTGTCTGCTTAGTTCTCACCATTATACCACATAAGTTATCATCTACTCACAATGCTAGAGTATAAGTAAATAGTACCTAAAAAAAAAATCAGAAGTTTATACTTCTAAAACACTACAAGATGATTTATAGTTAACCTCAGAAAAAAAATTAGAAGTTTCAGTCCCTTAGACAAGACTTTTGATCTGTACTTTGACTCTTTAATTTATAAAACACTCAGGCCTTGTATTCATTCTGGAATACCTTATGATTATGCTAAACCACACAATAATTTCCAAGTTTCCTATATAACACAGGTGGCATTGTGTATATTTTTTTACTCCACATGGTTCAAAACTTTATAATGGAACCATGGAAGGTTAATATAAGTCAAAATTATATGTAATATCAGGCAGTATCATACTGGAAAAATATAGTGGAAAAACTATGCAGAGTAATAGTTTGGTCATCCATTATTTTAAGTGCTTTCAGGGTCTCTTATGTCAACTATACATAGTAGATATTACTATCTCTAATTCACATATAAATAAATTGAAGCTTGGGGGTTACACACCTTGCTCAAAGCTAAAGAGCTAGAAACCTAAAGAGGTGAGGTTACAACAAGGTCTCTAATGCATCAAAGCCCTTGTTCCTAACTACTGTAATACCCCCTTAACCCAATCCATTTGGGCATTAGCTTTGACTTCAAAGTAAAAAGCATGAGAGAATCAACAATCCAATGAAAAAAATGGGCAGAAGACCTAAATAGATATTTCTCCAAAGAAGACATAAAGATGGACAAGAGGCACATGAAAAGATGTTCAACATTGGTAATTATTAAAGAAATGAAAATCAAAATTACAATGAGATATCACCTCATACCAGTCAAAATGGCTATCATCAAAAAATCCACAAACAATAATACTGGAGAGGGTGTGGAAAGAATGCTGGCAGGAATGTAAATTTGTACAGCCACTGTGGAGAACAGTATAGAGAGTCCTTAAAAAACTAAAAGTAGAGCTACTATATGATCCAGCAACCCCATTCCTGGGCATATATCAGAGAAAAACATGGTCCAAAAGGCACTTAATGTTCACTGAAACACTGTTTACAATAGCTAAGCCTTGGAAACCACCTAAATATCCAATAAGGAATGGATAAAGAAGATGTGGTATATATACACAATGGATATTACTCAACCATTAAAAAGAATGAAATTATGCCATCTGAAGCAAAATGGATGGACATAGACATTGTCATAAGACAGTAAGACAAAGAACTATCTTTATGATATCACTTATATGAAGAATCTAAAAAGAAATGATACAAATGAACTTAATTACAAATAGAGACAAACTCACAGACTTAGAGAATGAACTTATGGTGGAGGGGAGGGAAGAGGGATAGTTAAGGAATTTGGGATTGACATGTACACACTGCTATATTTAAAATGGATAACCAGTAAGGACCTAATTTATCACACAGAGAACTCTGCTTGATATTAAGTAACCATCTAAATGGGAAAAGAATTTGAAAAAAGAACGGATACATGTATATATATAACTGAATTACTTTGCTGTATACCCAAAACTGTCATAACATTGTTAATCAATTATGCTCCAATATAAGATAAAAGATTTAAAAAAAAAAAAACGAGATAATCAGGTAACTTCAACTTTTTGAAGGTCTTATATGGCTTCCCTTGTGGCTCAGTTGGTAAATAATCCACCTGCAATGCGGGAGACCTGGGTTCAACCCCTGGGTTGGGAAGATCTGGAGAAGGGAAAGGCTACCCACTCCAGTATTCTGGCCTGGAGAATTCCATGGACTGTATAGTACATGGGGTCACAAAGAGTCAGACACGACTGAGTGACTTTGACTTCACTTCACTTTCATGTCATGTCTCAAGTCCCATCATGGAAAGACCCAGCTCTAGGTGTCCTCCCAAGGTACTGGGTAGATCCATGTAGGGCCTCAGGCATTGCTGAGCAACTTACTAAACAGCACTTTTTCCTCCTCCCAGAAAGAAGACACTAGAAATATTTAAGTAGAACATGGGTGTGGTCATTGAGGATATTGCAGGGAGAGTATCATACATACAGTAGAGCTGAATAGATTTACCTGTTATGCCTTATGAATCTATGGGCCTAAATAAGAAGGTGAAGAGAATCAAAGGAAATGCTTAATAAGCTGGATTTTTTAAGCTGGATAATTAAGTCTCTATCCTTTCATTTTTAAAAAAGTATTCAAGATAGGGCACTGATGGCTTTAAAAGTGGTTAAACTATTCTGTTTCTGAAGATTAGAGCTGACATAAATTAAATATACTTATTTTTTTAATATTTTGATTGCTTTATAATAAAAATGGAACCAGTGTGTCCATTCTTGGACACTTTATTTTAAAATCTGAAGGTTACATATGCCATTAAATAACTAAGTTTTGAGGTCTGTCTGGAGATGACCAACTACTCTGCCTGATGACCTGTATACCATTAATGATTCATGACCAAGGTTGATTCAGAACCCCCAGCCTAAAGGAGGAAAGACTGCCTGAAAGGCAGCTTTGGCAGCCTTTGAAAGCTGTGTGTAGATGAGAGGGTATGTGCATCCAGGAGTTCTTGTAGCGCTTTCTCATTTTCAAAGCTTGCACATTCTCAAGAGAGCTCATCAAGGTCAAAAGCACAATGAGCGAACCAGGGGGAACCCCAGAGAAAGCCAAGATCTGAAAATAACAGCTGGCTATCCAGAGCCTGGCAGCCCTGCTGATTTGGCAGGCTAGGAATATCGTGGTGCTCTTGGGAAGGTAATAAAGTCCTTGGAGGAAGGAAACTAAAGGGCAAGTCAAGGCAGAAGTGAAGTGAGAAGATTCTGTAAACCAAGACACAGAAAGAGCAGAGGGACAGTACAAGGAGATTTAAGGGAATAAAGAAACAAATAACTATCTGGTTAATTAGAAAAGAAATATAACTTTGGATACACTTTCGCCATTCAAAGTTTGAGGAATATATTTCAAAATCTGGAGCTTTTTAAAAAACATTCACTAAAAATGCCTTTCTGAGGTCTAGCCTTTGTGTGAAAATAAAATACATCCATGTTGCTTGAAATGCTCCAGAATGGCATATCACAGATATGTATCGGAAGGCAGAGATGGGAGAACATTCTAAGTTCTTTGGTCAGAAAAGTTCAGTGAATGTTAATATGTTGCCATAAACTTTTCCCTAAATACAATACAGACTTATTGGATTAGAAAGTTCAGCTAAGGAAAGATCAATTTATCCAGTTTGAATTTTGGGGTTTATAGTGATGAAATAATTACAGTTCCCCATCACTTCTCTTGGTCTTATTTCTACATTTTTATATTTAAATATAGAAGAAAAATAGAATTTATGATGACATCCTCAAACTTCAGATGACCATAGAATCTTATAGCCAGTATTTCTCATTGATTGTCGTGTACAACTTTCCCTTTCTTCAGTGGCTTAAAAAACATGACTACCTTGTAGAACCCCACTACATACTAGAGGTACCTTTCTCTGTAATTCAAAGGAGGTCACTGCTCAACAAGGCAGAGAAGCTTATCGTCAATGCTACTCTTCACCAGATACCCTGTATAGGTAGTATATTTCATATTATAAAAGTCTAAAAGCATATTTTTTCTCTTTTTTTTTCAATTATAGCAGAAAATGGCCCCCGTCTACTGGTGGAAGCAGAACAAGCCAAGGTGTTCTCACGTAGAGGTGGCAATGTTACACTGCCATGTAAATTTTACCGAGACCCTACAGCATTTGGCTCAGGAACCCACAAAATCCGGATTAAGTGGACCAAGCTAACTTCAGATTACCTCAAGGAAGTGGATGTCTTTGTTTCCATGGGATACCACAAGAAAACCTATGGAGGCTACCATGGTAGAGTGTTTCTGAAAGGAGGCAGTGATAATGATGCTTCTCTGGTGATCACAGACCTTACTCTAGAGGATTATGGGAGATATAAGTGTGAGGTGATTGAAGGATTAGAAGATGATACTGCTGTGGTAGCATTAGATTTACAAGGTAAGTATCGTGTTAAACTTAGGAATGATAGTCAATCATTGCTTTTTTTTTCATGACAAGTAATGTCCAGTGGTTACCCCAGTGCTGATGTGAGAAACCAAAAGCCCATGTAAAGCATGTTTTTCTATAATTTGCAGTCTGTCTACAAATCAAGCTTTCACATTTGAAATTTATACACAATGGTTATATGCAAAATTGAAGCTATTTGCAAGAAGAAGAAATGTGCAGTGTAACTGAATTAGCAATATTCAGGAATTGCCTTGTGCCATTCAAAATTTAAATCTCATTACATAGTTATTAAGAAATGCAGAGTGGAGGCTTTTTATTATGTTTCTAAAATTGTCTCAGTTTCAAAATAATGGCAAGTTTGTGAAGGACATCTGCTAACTGAAATAAATTTAGTTGTATTCTATAAAATAACTGTGAAAACTTAATTTAACAAAAAGTAACCTCTAGATTTATTTAAATATTCTTGTAAAGAAGTAAATTTTTTAATGGTCCAGAGTCTCCTAGATACTGAATAGCAAATGGTCAAGGCATTTTGGAGGGAGTTTTATTTCTAAATATGCAATACTTTCAGTAAGTTCAGCTTCCCTGATGGCTCAGAGAGTAAAGAATCTGCCTGCAATGTGGGAGACCCAGGTTCGATCCCTGGGTAGGGAGAGCCCCTGGAGAAGGGAATGGCAACCCACTCCAGTATTCTTGCCTGAAGAATCTCATGGACAGCGGAGTCTGGCAGGCTACCATCCATGGGGTCACCAAGAGTCAGGCACGACTAAGCAACTAACACTCTCAACCCTCTTAGTAGGTTCAAAGACCAAAATGTATACAAAGCTAAACAATAAAATGTGCCATCTTGCCTCTACCAAAACCCTCTACACTTCTCCTTAGTTGATGATATATCTCTAGACACTCTTCATTCATGAATTTGAGCATTTCTTTACATGAGAGAACAAATTTTGACTACATTAATGGAATAGTCCTTCCTTATGTAAACCATAGGTGTGTGTTTGCTATAAGTTCCTTTACATTCTAGGACATATTTGTGGCTTTTGGAAAAATATCTATTTTGTCCACTAGCATACGACTGAAGATGTGACTTTCTGAATCCGATAGAGTACCATTACATGCGTACAGATTTATCAGCTTTGTGTGTCTGATACATTGCTTGATGTTGTAATGTGCATTTTTGTGACCTTTTCTTACTTGTAGTTCTTGGCGCCTGATTGCATGCCACCTTATACTTAGAGTGTTTATTGATTCACTTTACCATCCATGAACACTGGCATTATTAAAGATGAAAGCAGCAGTTGGCTTAGAGAAGACAGTAATCATCAAATATTAATTGAGGGTCACTTTCTTTATTAAAGGGGCATCAGGCAATGGAAACTCTAAGATGCTTATGTTAGTCCCAGCTTTGTCAGTATATGTTTTGTAACCAGATCAAGTTACTTATCCGTATTGTACATTGGCTTCCAATCTATGCACAATAGCTTGAACTATATTATCAGTTGGTAGTTTTTCTTCTTAAAGTCCATGTTTATATACCACAGTATTTCCTAAACTTAAGTAACTCCTATGCCCATATTTGTTATCTCCTTATACTTACTTAAAAATAAATTTTAAATAAATAGAAAATAACATAACTTGCCAGAAATAGAAGGAAACCAGAAAAATAAGTACAATGAATATAAGGTCTTTCTAAATTATAACTGCTTGATGATGGCTTTGAGTATGAAGCCTGCTGTCCCTTTGAAAAAGAGATTTAGCACATTTTAGAGGATAATACACTTGATAGTCAAACTGAGACTTCCTTTAAGACATACTTAGATATGTTGAAGGGGAATTGTAAGAGTAATTTTTCCTATACAAGCCCTGCACCTTCCCAAATCTCCATGTTTTCCATGTTTTCAGGATACTTCTTTACCATATAACTCATATGCATATGAGCTAAGTAAATGTGCCCAAGAAACCAATTTAATTGATAAATATTTTTTAAAGTGCTGTTTTTGTACCATGAGAAACAAAAAATTCTAAAACATGGTTCCTTTCATTGAACAATCTTACAGTCCATTAAAGATTCTAAGATACTTTCAAAAGTAAGTACTTTAAAATAAGGTGGAACTTGTTAAAGTAAGTAGGTACAAATTGCTCTAATCATATCCATATTTATTTTGCTCACTTTCAGTAATGCCCCTGGACAGCTGAAACTTAGGGGAAACTCCTTTCCAAAGGTAACATGGTTAGGAGTAAGAGCTAGGACTAGAATTTGATTTCAAGGGCCCTCAATGAAGTCATTGTTTTTATCTACTATGATCTGGGGGTTTGCAGTAAGAAGAAAGTTTCTGTTGCAGTAAAAGAGTAGAGGTTTCAGAAAGGCATTGGTGTTTGACAGCCTCAGTTCTTCTGAAACTTTCTAAAGATTCTTAAAGGCCCCAAAGTTATTTGGGAGATGATCAAGGGACTGTCTTTTAGTCATACTGCGTTAATTGGTATGTCTATTACAGCTGCTAAATCCCCTTCATTGCAGAGTGTTTTTCCATCTTCTTGTGTACTATAGGAAGAGTAGAAACAGTCATTAACCAGAGGAACTGCCTTAAAGTGACTGACATTTCCACATTTAACATTATTTACATGAATCCATTTATGAACAACTGGAGACAATGCAATCCTTTAAAAATAAGATCAAAAATAAGATCAAAGACCAATGCTACCCTAAGCCTTATCCCCTCCACCCCCAGCTATGATGTTCTCAGACCACAGATTTCTACTGTAACTCTAATCACATTTTTTTGGGTAAATATTTACAAATTTGTCCAACTTCACTTTTCACCTGCTAAATGGAATATAATGGTCATCTGAGTTAAATTCACCCATTCCAGTCCATTTTAGTTCACTGATTCCTAAAGTGTCAAGGTTCACTCTTGCCATCTCCTGTTTGACCACTTCCAATTTACCTTGATTCACGGACCTAAGATTCCAGGTTCCTATGCAATATTGTTCTTTACAGCATTGGACTTTACTTCTGTCATCAGTCACATCCGCAACTCGGCATGGTTTTCATTTTGGCTCCATCTCTTCATTCTTTCTGGAGTTGTTTCTCCATTCTTCTCCAGAAGCATATTGGGCACCTATTGACCTGGGGAGTTCATCTTTCAGTGTCATATTTTTTGCCTTTTCATATTGTTCATGGGGTTCTCAAGGCAAGAATACTGAAGTGGTTTGCCATTCGCTTCTCCAGTAAATAGTTTATAAGTGAGTGAATGTTTGATACAATGGGTTTATACTTTCAATACAAAAAAGTCTGCATGCAAAGGAAGGGCCATGCAATGGAAAGCACTCTAAAGGAAGACACTTGATATGGACCGTGAGAGGTGAACTTTGTACCTTCATAGCATAGATAGCATGACAAAATGGGAAAGAGAACATCACAGGTTGAAGGAGAAACTCTTCAAAGGCCAAAATGTGAGTAACAGATGCCACAGGTAGTTAGCATCCAGTTTGACTGATTTAAGGCTCTAGGGTGGGATACATTTTTTTTACTTTTCATTATCACCAATTTCAAATGTTTGAAAGAGGAGAAAGACTATGATGGAGAGTATAATGTGTCTCTATATATAATCATCCAGCTTCAAAAAGTGTCATCAGATAGCCAATCTTACTTTAGCCTGCTTTATCTACACCCACTGAATAATTTTCAAGAAAAATCCAGGGTATTATTTTATCTGTATATTTCAACTTGAGATAAGAATTCATTTAAAAATAAAACTACAAAAATTTTAACGATAGCCGCAGTGCCATCATAGAACAAAATCTGACGAACCGTGATTGCTAAGAACAGACACTATGAGGGACTTGACAATTTCCACCTCAGTTCAGCTCCCTGGTGGCTCAGACGGTAAAGCATCTGCCTACAACGTGGGAGACCTGGGTTCAATCCCTGGGATGGGAAGATCCCCTGGAGAAGGAAATGGCAAACCAATTCAGAACTCTTGCCTGGAAAACCCCATGGACAGAGGAGCCTGGTAGGCTACAGTCCATGAGGTCTCAAAGAGTCAGACATGACTGAGCAACTTCACTTCAGTTCAGTTCAGTCGCTCCGTCGTGTCCGACTCTTGTGACCCCATGAATCACAGCACGCCAGGCTTCCCTGTCCATCACCAACTCCTGGAGTTCACCCAAACTCATGTCCATCGAGTCAGTGATGCCATCCAGCCATCTCACCCTCTGTCATCCCCTTCTCCTCCTGCCCCCAATCCCTCCTAGCATCAGAGTCTTTTCCAATGAGTCAACTCTTTGCATGAGGTGGCCAAAGTATTGGAGTTTCAGCTTTAGCATCAGTCCTTCCAATGAACACCCAGGACTGATTTCCTTTAGAATGGACTGGTTGGATCTCCTTGAGTCCAAGGGATTCTCGAAAGTCTTCTCCAACATCACAGCTCAAAAGCATCAATTCTTCGTCACTCAGCTTTTTTCACAGTCCAATTCTCACATCCATACATGACCACTGGAAAAACGATAACCTTGACTAGACGGACCTTAGTTGGCAAAGTAATATCTCTGCTTTTTAATATGCTGTCTAGGTTGGTCATAACTTTCCTTCCAAGGAGTAAGTGTCTTTTAATTTCATGGCTGCATTCACCATCTGCAGTGATTTTGGAGCCCAAAAAATAGAGTCTGACACTGTTTCCACTGTTTCCCTATGTATTTCCCATGAAGTGATGGGACCAGATGCCATGATCTTCGTTTTCTGAATGTTGAGCTTTAAGCCAACTTTTTCACTCTCCTCTTTCACTTTCATCAAGAGGCTTTTTAGTTCCTCTTCACTTTCTGCCATAAGGGTTGTGTCATCTGCATATCTGAGATTATTGATATTTCTCCTGGCAATCTTGATTCCAGCTTGTGCTTCTTCCAGCCCAGAATTTCTCATGATGTACTCTGCATGTAAGTTAAATAAGCAGGGTGACATTATATAGCCTTGATGTACTCCTTTTCCTATTTGGAACCAGTCTGTTGTTCCATGTCCAGTTCTAACTGTTGCTTCCTGACCTGCATATAGGTTTCTCAAGAGGCAGGTCAGGTGGTCTGGTATTCCCATCTCTTTCAGAATTTTCCACAGTTTATTGTGATCCACACAGTCAAAAGCTTTGGCATAGTCAATAAAGCAGAAATAGATGTTTTTCTGGAACTCTCTTGCTTCTTCCATGATCCAGCGGATGTTGGCAATTTGATCTCTGGTTCCTCTGCCTTTTCTAAAACCAGCTTGAACATGTGGAAGTTCACAGTTCACGTATTGCTGAAGACTGGCTTGGAGAATGTTGAGCATTACTTTACTAGCATGAGATGAGTGCAATTGTGTGGTAGTTTGAGCTTTCTTTGGCATTGCCTTTCTTTAGGATTGGAATGAAAACTGACCTTTTCCAGTCCTGTGGCCACTTTTGAGTTTTCTAAATTTGCTGGCATATTGAGTGCAGCACTTTCACAGCATCATCTTCCAGGATTTGAAATAGCTCCACTGGAATGCCATCACCTCCACTAGCTTTGTTCGTAGTGATGCTTTCTAAGGCCCACTTGACTTCACATTCCAGGATGTCTGGCTCTAGATGAGTTATTCACACCACTGTGATTATCTTGGTCGTGAAGCTCTTTTTTGTACAGTTATTCTGTGTATTCTTGCCACCTCTTCTTAATATCATCTGCTTCTTTTAGGTCCATACCATTTCTGTCCTTTATCAAGCCCATCTTTGCATGAAATGTTCCCTTGGTATCTCTAATTTTCTTAAAGAGATCTCTAGTCTTTCCCATTCTGTTGTTTTCCTCTATTTCTTTGCATTGAGGAAGGCTTTATCTCTCCTTGCTATTCTTTGGAACTCTGTATTCAGATGCTTATATCTTTCCTTTTCTCCTTTGCTTTTCACTTCTCTTCTTTTCACAGCTATTTGTAAGTCCTCCTCAGACAGCCGTTTTGCTTTTTTGCATTTCTTTTCCATGGGGATGGTCTTGATCCCTGTCTCCTGTACAATGTCACAAACCTCCATCCATAGTTCATCAGGCACTCTATCTATCAGATCTAGTCCCTTAAATCTATTTCTTACTTCTACTGTATAATCATAAAGGATTTTATTTAGGTCACACCTCAATGGTCTAGTGGTTTTCTCTACTTTCTTCAATTTAAGTCTGAATTTGGCAATAAGGAGCTCTTGATCTGAGCCACAGTCAGCTCCCCGTCTTGTTTTTGTTGACTGTATAGAGCTTCTCCATCTTTGGCTGCAAAGAATATAATCAATCTGATTTCGGTGTTGACCATCTGGTGATGTCCATGTGTAGAGTCTTCTCTTGTGTTGTTGGAAGAGGGTGTTTGCTATGACCAGTGAGTTCTCTTGGCAAAACTCTATCAACCTTTGCCCTGCTTCATTCCATATTCCAAGGCCAAATTTGCCTGTTACTCCAGGTGTTTCTTACTTCCTATTTTTGCATTCCAGTGCCCTATCATGAAAAGGACATCTTTTTTGGGTGTTAGTTTTAGAAGGTCTTGTAGGTCTTCAAAGGATGTTCAACTTCAGCTTCTTCAGCGTTACTGGGTGGGGCATAGGCTTGGATTACCGTGATATAGAATGGTTTGCCTTGGAAACAAACAGAGATCATTCTTTCATTTTTGAGATTGCATCCAAGTACTGCATTTCAGACTCTTTTGTTGACCAGATGGCTACTCCATTTCTTCTAAGGGATTCCTGCCCACAGTAGTAGATATAATGGTTATCTGAGTCTTGCTCACAGTGCAGCAATTATATACATAAGAATTGGAAGGCTATGGTAAACCACATGCAGCAGAAGAGATACCTTGTGGTTATCATTTACTAGCTCTTATTCCAGGTTCTGACCTTTTTTCACTATCAGTTACATGCTTACATAGGGTCATCACGCAATCAGGCAAGTTCTGCTTATGCTCCTTGTCAATGTTCTAACATGCATAAATAAGACCAAGGAAGTGTATCATTTTAAATCTCATAATTAAGCTGCCTTTCCAACTGTAATTGTACAATGTCTTTAATCATATTGGCCCTTTAATACCAGATTAAATGCTATGTCGTTCAAAGAATTTTCCCAATTAGAAAAAAAAATCGCTCTATTTCAAGATGCCAAAATTGTATGGTTTGTATTTATAAGATTCTCTTCTGTCTTGGTGGAGAAGGCAATGGCAACCCACTCCAGTATTCTTGCCTGGAGAATCCCAGGGATGGGAGAGCCTGGTGGGCTGCCATCTATGGGGTCACACAGAGTCAAACATGACTGAAGCGACTTAGCAGCAGCAGCATTCTGTCTTGGAGTCATATTTTTATGTGTGTGTGTGTGTGTGTATACACACATACAGTCATAGACTTTTTGCAGAAAGACACCACACCCCAAACTCAAGGTATCCTAGAGTACTCAGTATAATGCCTGCTGTTAGTTGTATTTTAAAGTCTGTTTTTCAAATCACACTGATTTTTTTTTTTAAGTAAACTCTTTTGAAAAAATGGCCTACATATGAGTTGGAATTAGCTGTGGAAGCATAATTTTTTTCATGTAGAATCTTGGATAGGGTAAAGCCCTCTGATTACTACCAAATTACCCACACTGCTAGAAACAACATTCAGCAAGAGATAAGCCTTATATGACAAGGAGAGTGTCCCGAGAAATTCATGAGTAGCTTGGCTTACAGAATTCATTTGAGCAATTGATAAATATATAGATAATGATATGAAAAACATGATATTTGTACTTCCAATCTTCCACTGTATTATTGGTCTTCCACTGATGAAAATGGGGCCAATTCACAAAAGTATGATCTGAGAACTTTTAGAAATAGAAAGCTAATTTCATATATGTATGTAACACTGAAAGGCATTCTGAGAGATACAGTGGAAAGTAAAATTGTTCTGCATGGCATCTACCTTTTTATTATTAAAAATATTTACTTTATGGAGTTACTGAAATTTCCTTTAGCTTTAATATGCACCATGGCATGAAACTCTTTCACATACCAACAAATTGATATTTGCCAACAACTAAGATGAACTGGACTGTGCAACTATAAGTCTTAAAGAACGTGCTTTTAAAACATATTTCAATTCTCTAAACTACTCACATCACTTGATATTATCCTTTTCCATGTGATGGATATTTCTTATTAATCCCCTTTGTAGTAATGCATACCAGCCTTTCAGGGAAAAGTAAAGAGCTTTTGATTATATTTTGACATATAAGTATAAAATAATCATACTTGGAAAATAATCATATACCCTCTTTCTCACTCATGAAAGTTTAACTTTTCTTATTTTTGTAATGCTGGATGAAAGTAATCACCATTTGCTCCATAATTCAACTGTAGGAATTGCACATTTTTCCACAGAACCAAGAAAGTTTCTTCAGTTATAGTCTTAGATGTTGAAATCTTAACTAGCTGGAAGTAAAATGAGTAAATAAATAAATACTAACAAACAGTTCCAGAAATGCCCCCACTTGTACAAAACATCTGATTGTTGGAATGTGTATAATAAACTGAAACTTTTAAAATGTTGGTGAGGATGTGGAAATTGACCTTGATTTACTCAGAATTTGTTCTTTCCAGCATCAACATTGATCAAAATCTGCTAAGTAAATTTTTTGAGTTACTGTAAGTTGACCATTTACTCTCACCATTGAAAAAGGGTGAAATTTTAATATAGGGTTACACTTTGACTTTGAGAAATGATTGCGTAAAATTATGTTAAATGTAAAAGGAACTCAAAAATATATTACACTGTTTTTGGAACTAAATCAAACATAATTGAATGGTTAATCAAGGACAAACGACTAAAGAAAAAATTTCCTCAATGCCTACGGGAGTTCACCAAATCAGTCTGGTGAATTAAAACTTGAGAGGTTGCCTAGGTCTTTAAAACTATTACAAATTAAAATAGCCTGCTTTCTCCACTGTTACCATCTCAAGCTATTTGGGAAATGGAATTCAACCTAAATGGTTGAATCTAGGTTTGTATATGTTGAGATTTTCTCTCACTTAAGGTCTAGCTGCCAAGGAAAGCTCTACTGGAAAAATGAAATATTTTCCTTTCCATTGGCATTCCTGGGCTTGCTGAGAAAAGAGGACGTAAAGCATGAGGGGACTGGGAACACTAAAGCGTTTCCTTCTCAGTGCTGTCTGGGCTCTTGGTTGGATGCCTGGGCACAGCCCTTCTTAGAAGGAGTCACCTCCAGGCTTTCCCCACCCCCATCCCCCCATCTCTACATGGGGCAGAGGCAACCAAGAGAGTCTTTTCCTCCTTACTTTTGGCTCCAAGTCAGCTTACAGATCTCTCAGCCAAGAACCTGAGAAGGCAGGATGAGATCAGGAAGCCTTCTTGGATCTCTGCCTCTAGTGGATGGTGCCAGCTGGACTGCCCTGCAGGGACAAAGGTGTCCTGCAGAGGCCTTCAGTGGACATGACTGGATTTAGGCTCTTGAAATTTCTTCCTGTAGAATATTCCAGGACAATTGATAGAAAAGAACATTTCCTGTGCAACTGGTTACACTATTAGTAGATTGTGCATCATCTTGCACAGAGTCTGCAGTCTCATAAAACAGCACATTTGGTATAATCCACCAAATTACTGGGTGAGTCAGACAGGTTTTTACATTCCACATGCTAAAATATGAATTATTACTCATTATAATAAAAAATTCAAGGCAAAATTAATTTTCTTTTAGTAACCATGGAGGAGACATTTTGACTCAGTGGTCCTTCATAAAGTCCAACAAATGATACAACTTTGCATTTTTATGATGCAACCCTTATTCTTTAAAGAAACTGTGCGGAAAGTTGTGAGACAGCTCAGTCACCTCCCGTAATAATCTGATTTGAACCAACCTAAAGAAATGCTTTGGAAAACTGTTGCATATTCCCAGGCAAAGTCAAGCGCCAAATCTTCACCAAGTGCTACATTTACTAAGGGTTTTTGTCCTCTAAAATATTTAATTCTTTGGCAGATGTCTGTTTTGTACCTACCTTGTATAGGACAAGCTTCTAAAGGCTTTTGTTTTCTATTTCCAATACCAATGTTTAGAAAAGCTTAGTTTCAGTTTGCAATGCATGAATACAGAAGCTGAAAAAATAGTAATAGAAATATTTTAAAATGAAAGCTCTTATTTTAGTTGTATTGTTCAAGGAGAGAAAAAAATAAGATTAAGTTAAGCTACAGTAAAAGCTGAGACAAATGAATAAGAGAGCCAGGATGTTTTTTATGGAAGTGCCTCACTGTAAAAAATTACCCTATTAATATGAAATAAGACTTCTTAATTAGGTTTTTGTTAGATATGCAAAAGGTAAGTTCACCGGGCGGGCAACTTGAAAACTATAATTTGCAGATGAATCATTTCAGAAAGGAGAATTATGAGGCTTGAGTTGAATGCTTAACAAAACAGGTAAATCACTGAAGTTACCACACCAAATAGCTCATTGTGAAATGCTCAGAGCTGAGAGTCTATTTGAAGGGAAATGGGACCATTAGAAAACACTGCAAATTGAACAAAAAGCTGCTATTTCATCTGATGGTGATTCTGTTTTCCCCACCCAAGTGGGATTTGCTTATAGTTCTTACTATTTGTGTCACTAACGAGTCCTTGCTTTCTCCTTTGGACAGGTGTAGTGTTCCCTTATTTTCCAAGATTGGGGCGCTACAATCTCAATTTTCATGAGGCACAGCAGGCTTGTCTGGACCAGGATGCTGTGATTGCCTCCTTTGATCAGCTGTATGATGCCTGGCGGAGTGGGCTGGACTGGTGCAATGCTGGCTGGCTCAGTGATGGGTCTGTGCAATATCCCATCACAAAACCCAGAGAACCCTGTGGAGGCCAGAACACAGTGCCTGGTGTCAGGAACTACGGGTTTTGGGACAAAGATAAAAGCAGATATGATGTCTTCTGTTTTACATCCAATTTCAATGGTAAGATATTAACCACACTACCTTGTTTACTATCCCAGAGACCAATACATACTAGGATATGACATTAAAATTTTAATCTTATCTACTTGAAAAAAGAAAAATCTTTGAAGTATTGCTTCATATAAAAGAAGCTCTGTAATGTCATGATTTTAAAAAATCCACACAGATACCAAGCACAAGTACATATTTCCATGATTCTTTGGTTTTATTGCATCCAACTGTTGCTGTGAAATAGTTTGTCATGTTTTATGGAGTCTTTTTCTTACTGCCAAAGATGGTGCTGCCACTGTGTGCCTTCCATAGGATATAGATCTCTCCACTGAAGTAAGGATGGCCTCAGTGTCATGCTCTTCTTTAAATTACAATGTCAATTTATTCATAGATCATCAGCAAACCTCAGGATAGAGAGCTTGGATAAAGAGAGAGCTCTGATTAAGAGAACTCTGCAAGAAAATTAAGTAGAAATAACACTGGAGGCAAAAGCAGAAGTGAGAGATCTAGGTTGCATCAGTACTGATGACTGATCAGTTGAATTCAGCACAATTCCCAACCCTATCTTGCTTCTTCCAAAACCAGTGATGTGACAGTGGGGCCTAGTGCAAAATGAAAATGTGGGCTTCTTGTTAAAAAAAAACTATTAAAAATTTTAAGATGACACAGTAGAACATTCAATCAAGCATGAGGCCCAATGTAACTGTGCAGGTTTCAAACCCATGAGGCTGACCCAGGTCCCATTATTTTACATTTTAGTTGCCTGTTGATATGCTATGGGGAAAACAGAAAGGAATCAGGGATCAACAAAAGGTCAGACAGTAAATATGTTTGGCTTTGTGGGCCATATGCTCTCTGTTGCAACTACTTCATGTAGCTTTGTATGCTGCTGCTAAGTCGCTTCAGTCGTGTCCGACTCTGTGCGACCCCATAGAAGGCAGCCCACTAGGCTCCCCTGTCCCTGGGATTCTCCAGGCAAGAACACCGGAGTGGGTTGCCATTTCCTTCTCCAATGCATGAAAGTGAAAAGTAAAAGTGAAGTCACTCAGTCGTGTCCGACTCTTAGCAACCCCATGGACTGCAGCCTACCAGGGTCCTCTGCCCATGGGATCACTTGCAGTGCAGGAGACCCTGGTTCGATTCCTGGGTCGGGAAGATCCACTGGAGAAGGGATGGGCTACCCACTCCAGTATTCTTGGGCTTCCCTTGTGGCTCAGCTGGTAAAGAATCCACCTGCAATGTGGGAGACCTGGGTTTGATCCCTGGGTTGGGAAGATCCCCTGGAGAAGGGAAAGGCTACACACTCCAGTATTCTGTATAGTCCACAGGCTCCCAAAGAGTTAGACATGACTGAGGGACTTTCACTTTTCAGGAGGGTATCGCATGACAATGTGTAACCTGTAAGAGTCTGACCCTATTCTACCTGAAACTAAAAGTTTGCACTGGTAGGTGACTATGACTTTAGTTAGTTGGTGTCATATTTTATACTTTTTATGCATATTTAGTACAAATTGAAGGAATCTCGGTCATGAACACTACTGAGGTAAGTGGTTGAGGCTATCTTGCTCTTTTTTGTGAAATCAAGAAATGGTTAGGTGTCAGAGCTCCCACAGAGGGAAGTTGGAAAAAACAACTTACTCCTTTCCTCTCTGCTAGTGAGTGAACAGACTGGGTTCACATTCTAAGTCCACACTATTTATGGCAAGTGACTTCCTGTATGTTTTGCATTTTCATACTGTAGTCTTTGAATAAGAATAATGCCTTATTGATACCTGTAATGAAAAGGACTTGAGGGCTTTTGATTTTTTTTAAATGGACTTTTCTGTCAGGAATGTTTTTTGATCCTTTCACATTCAAATTTTGCCTCTCCAGAAACTTGTGCTGGGCTTCAGTCTTGCTACAGCTAGAATTTAAATAGCTCTTGCTTTTAACATGGAATTCTGTCTTCTCTAATGCCACAGAAGGGCCCTTTTAGCCACTAATTGGCTAACAGAGACTGCATCTGTCATTTCCCTTTTCTTTTTCACCACTCTAAAAGGGCATGTCTGAACACACATTAAGGGGCAAGGAAAAAACTAATTTAATGGAGAGAGATCTAGGGTTACTGCCTTTAACTGACTAGCCTATGCTTCAGAACCTCTACAGACACTGCTCTATATCCCCTCGCATTGAGAAACACTTCCATTTGGGGCTCTTTCCATCTCTCTTGGGCTAAGCTCCAGACAGGCCCACTGACCCTCTTTCCTTCTCTCTGCAGGCCGATTTTACTACCTGATCCACCCCACCAAGCTGACCTACGACGAAGCGGTGCAGGCTTGTCTCAATGATGGTGCTCAGATTGCTAAAGTGGGCCAGATATTCGCTGCCTGGAAACTTCTGGGATATGACCGTTGCGATGCAGGCTGGTTGGCGGACGGCAGTGTCCGCTACCCCATCTCTAGGCCAAGAAGGCGCTGCAGTCCTAGCGAGGCTGCAGTGCGCTTCGTGGGTTTCCCAGATAAAAAGCATAAGCTGTATGGTGTCTACTGCTTCAGAGCATACAACTGAGCGTGACCCTAAAGCACGTCAGTTTGAAAGTCATTAAGAACATGTGAAGTGAAAGGTTTTTTTTTTTTTCCAAAATGAACTCATGCAAGTTACCAAAACTGTGATAACCCTTTTTTACTTACTGTAAAAAGTCATTTTCATAAAGACCAATTCATTAATTTGTTTTTGTAAAGCTATTATCATTCAATATATATTATAAATTAATATAATTTTAAGGGAAGCACTACATATGGAGGTTTTAGAGCCAAACTGTTTAGGCTACATCATCCCAGTGAAGTATCCTTTCATGATCGGGGCATGCAATAGCTTGAGGATTGCTAGGATTAAACTAAGGAAAGTAAAGCTACTCAGAGCAGCAGCTGCCACAAGCACAAATTTTACACGTTTGTACAATTTTGAAATGCACTACAATAAACAGATTAGAGACAAGAGATTTGAAATATAGGCTTCTTTACATAAACTGAGGTTCTGAGAGGTTGCACAACACTTAGTTTCACAAGGGAACAATCTACACTTTTCTAAAATATTTCAAAGCTCCGATAGTCAGAATATTTTACTCTTTAAAATCCTGCCTTTCTGACCAAAAAAAAAAAAAAAAAGCAGATGGACTCCAATGTATGACAAGCACAGTTAAAACCCCGTAAGACCCCCATTTATATGAAGTATGAAATGAAAATAAGGAGATCACATTTAACCAATGAGAGATTCCTACCTTCTTCTAATTAAAATTATATATGCCTGAGAAGAACTGTTTTCTTTTGAGTAGCTTTACTGAATTATATTTAAATTCTAAGGGCCGTTTGCTAAGCAGCATTTAGCATCTACTCAGGGCAGTTATATAGATAAACTGCTGGACAGAAAAATTGTAAAATTTAGCAGCTTGATTTTATGTTAGCCTATGAAGTGTTACTGTCCTATAAAATTAACTTTAAAATATTTAATATTTCCTTCTTATTTACATGACATGACAAAAATTTAAATCATAGAAGGAATAAATAACTATACTTGCCTAACCAAGAAATAAGAACCCAACTTTCAGAATTCTTATTATTCCTATTTGTATATAGACTAGGAAGTCCAACTGGTGCCTGTGTTTGGGTAAAAAAGTCAACAAAGTAGTTTTAACCTTTCTCGTATAGAAAACGTGAACAGTGATGGATGTCACTTTCTTGCTAATCATCATCAGGCTTAAATGAAATGCTGAAGCTGTCAAAGAGTTTACACTAAAATCTTCAGGGCTTTATATGAAAGGGTAAGACCAGCTTCAAAAAACAACTTTCCCCATTAGCAGCTCCAATCTTAAATAAAGCTCGGTTTTCCTATATTTTTATGAGTGTTGAAACCCCACAGGGACCAATATTTGTATTCAAATTACATTTCATGGTTTCCCATTGTTTCACAATGAGTTCTAATAAATGGGATTTAGTATAATAATCCAAGTATGAAATAGCTGATATGCTTTCATGAATGTTTTTATGTAGATTTTCCTCCCATGAACATGAGTAAATAAATCTGTTTCCTGAATTGATTGTGGTTGCCTTCAAAGCTCTGTAATAATTCTAATAAATTTACTCTATAAATGTAGAGTTATGTGTGTGGAAGGTATAGGACAATTGGAAGTCCATGAAACCATAACTATACTCATATATTATCTAGGCAGAATATTGTAAATAAAAGTAGATCATTTCTTCTGTCAAAAGCATATCTGGAAATTTTCAGATGCTTTACTATTAAAAGATGAGAATGTATGCATGCACATTTTTACAGTAGGTTGGATATGCAAATTGTACAAAAATATAAATCCAAAGAGATTGTGTAGTTTAACTCAAACACTGCTGATACAAATAGAATTCAAATTTCTAAATTAAAAATACCTGAATGGTCTAAGATAATATGAATATATTATTTAAAGAGGGACTATCTCCAAAACAGTGACTCAAAAGTGGGGTCAGCTCACTGGAGGAAATCCATACTTGAATGATAATTACTCACATTACAAGAATATTATTGGAAGTACACGTGGAAAGAAATTTCTACTGAAGCAGATATACAAATTTCAGTTATTGCTGCAACACTCTACCTTTATAATATTAAGCATAGTAACATTTCTTAACTTTTGAATACTTACTAGTATAGGAATTGGTGCTGATAATCTTTGGAGTGACTGTTAGCTGACTAAGGTCTATACTGACTGCACACCATTTTTCCATGCTTGGGAAAAAAAAAAAATCTTAACAGAATGAATACTGCTGGGCAGAATTTTTATCTTCTGACTTCTCCCAAAGGATCAGAATTCCCATACCCTTTTGGACTCCTCCTTGAATAAGAGTTTCTTTTTAATGTTCTTATTTTGCCATTTTCACCAAATATCTATTTTCCTATTTCATTCCTCAAGATATTTCACTGAGAGTGTCTGAAAAAAAAGGTTATACTAGCATAGTTCCTAATGGAAAGTTGGTACAACACTGGCTTACACTGGCTAATTCAACAATTGCTACTCAGACTTGGGTACTAAGAACAACAGAGGGATGAGATGGGAGTCTGGTTAGGAAATCTTGCTTTGATCATTTCGTTCATAATTAACACTTGGCCCATTTAAGGAACAAAGTATATCTGCATATTTCACTGACAAGCCTACATTTGAAAAAATAGACAAGAAGAAATGATACCTATAAAAGGCAGTATAAGAATGAAAACAAGTCAGTTACATTAACACTGGAAGCCATTTTTTACCAACTGCTGCCATGTTTTATCACAGTAATTTCTAGTCAACTATGGTATTTGTAAATTTAAACTTTCTTTCATAGAAAGGGGGCCGGTACCTGTTAAAGTTTTATTTTATGCAAAAATATAGTCGCTTATTATTTTGGCAATTAGAAGTAGTCTCAAAGGAGATTCCAATTTGGTTGCTGGCAGCCATACTGGGTTTCTTGATTTCAGTGCTCCAAAGAATATGGTGGTCTCAAGGAGTAGTTGACCACTAAGGAGGGAAGGATGAAAAGGGAATCACTTATTCATTCTCAGCATAGAATACATAAAGAATGATCAGTGGATAACTGACATAGTTGTGTTGAGAAGTTAACTGTATCGTAGCTCACTACTGCCAGCACAGCAGTGATGTACAATGAAAGAAATGAAAAATACAAAAGTCATTATTAAGCCACCTGATTAAAAGGAAGTCAGTATTTAAAGGCATTTAATACCTACTGAGTACAAATCTGAGAAGAACCATATCTGTATTACAAAAAAAAAAAAAATGTTTTCATTTTCTGTAAGATACAATGAACTGGTAAACAAACATTAAAAGTCAATTTTGTGTTACTGCAGTATCTCTTGATTCTTCTGAGTTGTAGAATCTTAGCTATTTTTCTTTGTGTCAAACCCCATAAATGCATTATTTCAAGAAAAGACATTTAACTCATCCTTGCTCTGCTACAGTTGACTTCAAATTGTAAACACCTACCAACTCCCATTTCCTATATTTTGCAAAGTTATCAACAACAGCAACAAAAGGAGTATATCTGTAGTGTAACTAAATCAGCAATAGTATTTTCCCCAAATCTACTATGATTCAAATCTACTATAATTTATTTTGTTCATCTGGTTAGCAGTGCCAGGAATCTGTAATATCCTCGAATAGATTTATATATTTAAACTACATATGTAGCTAAATTTAAAAAAGGTTTTTAATTTTCTTGCTGAAGTCCTTCTCAAGCACTTTATACTCCAATAAAAAGGAACATATTTGTTAATATTTCCATCCCTTCTGAATTTTCAATGTGGAAGACAGTTTCTGGATATTTCTGGTATTTAAAAATGGATTCTTGAGTGCAAGAGTCTATTACTGGTACAATGACTTGAATGCAAGCACATCTAAAACAATTTGGGTTACTGACATTCAAATAGAAAAGTTTAAATTTTTCCCCATACTTACTTGGAATACATTGAACAGCCTTGGAGAAAAAAGTCTAAGGGTAACATAAAATTAAATCATGTTTCTTTAATGTTTAAGTTTTCACACAGATGAAAGGTATCATCTTAACTTTTCCAGCAAACCTCTTGTATTATTATGGTCAAATCACACACAAACCTGCTTGGTACTAATACTGAAAGGTCCTATGGGTTTCCATCAGTTCAGTTCAGTTCAGTCACTCAGTCATGTCTGACTCTTTGCAGCCGCATGAATCGCAGCACGCCAGGCCTCCCTGTCCATCACCAACTCCTGGAGTTCACCCAAACTCATGTCCATCGAGTCGGAGATGCCATCCAGCCATCTCATCCTCTGTTGTCTCCCCTTCTCCTCCTGCCCCCAATCCCTCTCAGCATCAGAGTCTTTTCCAAGGAGTCAACTCTTCGCATGAGGTGGCCAAAGTATTGGAGTTTCAGCTTTAGCATCATTTCTTCCAAAGAATACCCAGGACTGATCTCCTTTAGAAAAGTGCTTAAGTAAAAACAAGTTCACTGTTCAGATGTGGTGCCCTTAATTCCCTATCAAGTGACAAGGTTTAATACTAAGACTGTTCTTGAGCAGAAGGGACCTTGTCTAAGATGATATGCAAGAATTGTTGATTAGTTATTCAGTTGTGTCTGACTCTTTGCAACCTCATGAACTATAGCCCTCCAGGCTCCTCTGTCCATCTTATTTTCCAGGCAAGAATACTGGAGTGGGTTGCCATTTCCTCCTCCAGCAAATCTTTCTGACCCAGGGATCAAACATGCATCTCCTGCATTGGCAGATGGATTCTTTACTGCTGAGCCACCAAAAAGTAAAGTGTTACATTAAAGCATTACTGGGTAGTATGGTTTCTTCAGCCCTTCATTTAGCATTATTTAGAGGGCACAGCTTAAGATGACTCTGGAGTCCTTATCTCTCTGTAGGTGATGTTTAGGTAATCTCTCTGTAGGTAATGATCTTTAGAAGGAAATTCACTGCACACACATTTTTTTTTTTTCACTAAGAACAAGTGAAGCTTATTTTCTCTATATTTGTTTCAGACCATTAAAGCTTTGTCACCTCTATAGCTACTCATCATCTGAGACGACCTGGGTCAGCCCAGAGAGTAGCTCCATGTCTTCTCTGAAATTAAACAATTTTCCTTCTCAGCTTATCCCTGTCCACTGAAGTTGTCTAGTTCCACATGCCTCCATTATTAAAAGATGCCTCTTTCTTTCAGTTTGGTGTCTGACAGCAGCGTGAGCTGTGTTTATTCAAGGGATTATTCTCAAGGTAGAGAGAAAGCTCAGATTCTTCATTTTCTAACGATGAACCTATTGGTTTGATCAACAAGTATGAGATTCTCAGATGGTGGTAAATTTAAGAATACCACATTCCCATATTTTTCTTTCTAAGTAAGGGGCTCAATTGGCAGCTCTTCACTCTGCTTGAAATATCTGGGATTTTTGTTGTTTTAAAAAAATTTTTCACTATTTCTCTCTTTGATTTTAGTCAATTAAAATTTTGTCTGCCAAAACTCGTACATATGAGTAGAAAACAAAAAGCAGGAAATTTTGAAGTTTTAAGTCTTTGAAAGGCCCTTCTTTGAAAATGCTGAGAATCTTACATGTGAATCTGAAATAAAACTGCAGAACCATTCATTTATTATTCTGATAAATAAAGATATTCGCGTGTAATGATTGCTGTGAGCCCAGGGAAAAGATAAATAAAGTACTTTGTGGCTCTGCTTGTACTCGAGGTCAGCCAAACTGAACATCCTTGCTCCATGGGAAAGCACTTTAATTCCTGTGCTGAGAGCCTAACTTCAAGTGGCTGAGAAGCAAAGTCTGCTATTCTAATAGGAAAAAAAAAAAAGTGTTTTAAAGGCCAACCTTTCAGTTCAATATACATGAAAATTTAGTAATATATTAAAGCAGTTGGCAGCATATTAGAATCACCTAGGGAGCTTTAGAAAAGCTTTGAGGCCTGGGTCTCTTTCCCATAGATCATGGTCAAAGGTGCAACCTGGACATCAGGATTGTTCCAATCTTCCCTCACAGACCTCCGGTAAATTTTAATATGCAGTCAGGATTGAGAAACACTGACTAAACAGACTTAGCAGGAAAAAAATCAAAACCATTCCACTGATATATGGTTGGACTGATATTTATAGTTCGCAATTTAAAATAATTTTAAAAATAGTATAATTGGTTTGAATTTGATCAAACTCAGAAATTCTTCAAATGTGAACATTGGATTCATTTGATTTGCTCTTTTTCTCCAAGTAATAGTTTCCATTATGTTAGCAGATGTGTTCTAATAAGCTGTTTTTCTGCCTGCCTGCCCTATCACTGTCACTTCTGTAAAAACTACTATATCTACATATATCCTAACTTCAAATTCTTTCCCAGCTAAACTACCAAAATCCGAGGACTATACAATAATTGTGTAAAACATTTTGGGGACAAGAATTCAAACTCTACTTGAAGCCAATTGCTTCTGAGATTTAGTTATATTTCAGGAAGAAGAACCTATTCTCACAGTGAGCTTTATATTACAACATGGACCCTTAGACCAAAAATATAGATAAATAAACAAAAAGCCAACATACAATAGGAAAGAAAGAAAACAAAAATTACTCATAATCTAAATATTTGGGGAAAAGGAAGAAAAGTACTGTTAAATTTTATAATATCTTATTTTCCATTATGTCTGTAAATAAACACTTGAGTCATCAATTCTAGAAAATATACGATGCATAAACTATGTCAATAAAGCTCTAAGTAATTTCCTAACTGGCCTATGAATCTGATAGAGTTAGCTGAGTCAGTTGCAACTCACACTGAGGCACATGGAAGACATGAACAACACAGTTAATTAGTCTGAAATATCCTCCAGCTGTTCTTCAGCTCCCTTAGCTCTCTGGCCCCTCCAGAGAGCAAGAGGTCAATGGTCTAGCATTGACAGAGGAAGCAGGACCTGACCTTTCCTTCCCTGGCTTTCAACTAACAAAAGAAAGACTAGTACTAGTGGTACAAGGCATGAGGCTCCCTACCAGAATATTGTCTGTGCAAACAGAGGGCATAAAGTTCTATTTTTATCCTCTCCACCGAGAAGAATTCTAATTCTAAAGAAAAGTATACCATATTGAGTGGATTAAAAAGAATAAATATTAATTAGAAAAGTGCACTAACATATAACAATTTGCCACTACCAAACAGATAAAGCAAATTGTTGAAGCATGACAATTCCCTTGAGAACTGGCTCCCTATTAAATGACCATTGGAGGAAAGTTCAGGCATCAGGATTTGGAGGGAGAGCACTGCTCAGGATGAACTGTGAAAACTTAGAAACTCTCAAATCAATAGACAGCATAAAAGTATCTAGAGACTGCTGCCTAATGCCTTAGAGAGTCAGTGGAGGAAAGCTATCGAGGTGATAGTAGTCTGCAGAAATGCCCTTATCTTACTGACCAAAGCACTACTTCAAAAGTCAGTTTTGACATGTGATGTAAATAAATCACTTCCAATCTTCTTTGAAATAATGCAAAGATAAATAAAACACTGAAAAAAATATCAGTAACACTTACTGCTATTTGAAATGTAAGTATTTGATGCCTCTTCACATATAAAATCCGTTTAAAAACCTCAAAAATTTACAAGTAGAGAGTATTGATCTGAGGCTATGAAACTTCCTTCCTTCCATGCAAATACTAAAAAATGGCAATTAAAAAAATTGTGTGATGTCATCTTTGTGCAATTAATTAATATGCATAGTAAAGTCTAGAAGGATATACACTAACACACTCATGAGGGTTATCCTTTTTCCTTCTACTTCTGAAATCTCCACAGCAAAGTTGCATTATACAAAAATTATTTAACAAATTATTGTGCTATAATAGTGGATTCTCACTGTTGCTGCTGCTGCTAAGTCGCTTCAGTCGTGTCCGACTCTGTGCAACCCTATAGATGGCAGCCCACCAAGCTCCTTCATCCTTGGGACTCTCCAGGCAAGAACACTGGAGTGGGTTGCCATTTCCTTCTCCAATGCATGAAAGTGAAAAGTGAAGGTGAAATCATTCAGTCATGTCCGACTCTTAGCGACCCCATGGACTGCAGCCTACCAGGCTCCTCTGTCCATGGGATTTTCCAGGCAAGAGTACTGGAGTAGGGTGCCATTGCCTTCTGACTGGAATCTAACAATTTCTGGAAAAAAAAAAAAAAAAAAAAACTTGGAAAAAATATTCCAGACTTGATTTTATGAATTGCTCTCCACTGTATCTTCTATTACAGGTCTGCCAATATGAAGTCTCCCTGGATACCTCTTGGTGAGGATCTGAATCACCTGCAGTGTTCCTCAGAAATGCCATGCACATTTTGGATAAAATGCTTCTTTACTGTGTGGGATTATCTCACCTTTCAGGGCACTTAACGTCCCTCACTCTTACAGTCACTGCTAGTGAATACTCCCTTCTAATTAATCTAACAGCTCAAAACATACCCCCCAAGTTTCCCTACATCCCCAAGACAGGTAATAGTGCCTTTTGGGGGAACAGCTTGAGTTTTCTATTACAAGGTGGATGATCAGCGTAAGAAGAGAACAAAGAAACCAGTGGAACTAAAGCCTCAGTGAACCTTTGTTAAATCAGCTGTAGAAACCACAACCATGCGCTTGTCTTAATGTCCATCTGAGCTAGCTAGGTGTGCTCTTCCTGAAACCAGCCACCTCCAGTGATTCAATCAAAGTTGACCTTCTCCAAAAAGTCCTAGGATATCTTACCCATCTCTAGTATCTTATCAGCAGTGGTCCAATAGAAGTGCCTAATATCAGGAAATCCATCTCAGCATTTATCCACTGGTTAAGTTTATTTGTTGATTAAATGAGTTAAATGCTTCTAAGAGTACTAGTAAGTGTTCAATAAATGCTATATTTATCATTAATCATCATTATAATCATAATTATTTGTGATTTCCTTTTCAAGCACAGTATACCAAAAAGCAATTCTGTACAAAAGTCCAAGACTTTAAACTTACAATGATTACCCTTTAGTCGACTATATACTGTGCTCTGTACAAAACAAGTTATTCCTTCTTTAATCTGGTAATGATCAATTTAAGACCTTAACAGTTCTTGCCCCACAGTCAAAATCTGGACCTCACAAGTTGTACCCATATTTCTAGCATGAAAATGATTCTGTCGTTGTCAATGTAATTTTCAAATGAATCAGCAAAATTCTCCACAAATGTATGTTTTTACAAACATTTATTGAATTATAAAATCAAATACAATGTAAAATTTATGTTGTAAATGTTCCTTTGGAAGTTTTCTGCATGGGCTGAACTAGTTGGATTTTCTCAACATATATTTCTATGGACATTTGAACCAAAAATATTTTTTCCTGGCTTAACATATCTTCCTGTTGTAAGTGAAGCTGTTTTTCATTGATAAAAGATCATCCCTCTAGGATTCAAAATTAGAATTAACTGTCTTGAAACCATTGTCAATTACATGCATGAAAGGTTTGAGACATCTTTCAGTGATAATCCTGGAACATCTGTTGTCTGGATGTGTGTTGGTATTACTCCCTTGTGCTAAGTGCTAAGTCACTTTCAGTCATGCCCAGCTCTTTGAGACCCCATAGACTGTAGCCCCTCAGGCTTCTCTGTCCATGGGATTCTCCAGGCAAGAACACTGGAGCAGGTTGCCATTTCCTTCTCCAGGGGATCTTCCTGACCCAGGGACTGAACCTGTGTCTCTTATGTCTCCTGTATTGGCAGGCGGGTTCCATACTGCTTAGTGTCATTTAGGAAGCCCCTTAGTGGAGATAAATGCAATTTTGGTAGTTAATAGGGGATTGTGGCAGGCAGGGAGTGTGAGGTTCTTACTAATGATTCTTAAGGGATCTAAAATTGGTGTATGCCAGTCTGCCATAAACTGAAAATTATGTTCTGACACATGACTTGGTCACCTGTGTTCTGATATGTGACATTAAAGAAACACTGCAAGTTTGTTGACAGCAAACCCCCTTCATACTTCTCCACTTCCTACATGGTTCCAGAAGCCCAGGCTCTCACACACTGCTCACTGCAAATCTCAAAACAGGTGCAGCTTAATTGAGAGAAAGCGCTGAAGAGGTGTCTGATCTGAAAATGAAATAATCCCTTCCTAGATCTTATTCTCATCACACACACAAAAAGAAATGAATATTATGTAATGTGATAGTGGTATTAGCACTACATGGTAATCAGATTACAGTATGTAAATGTATCTAATCAACATGTTGTATTGTTGGGGCCAGTATGAAGAAAGCAGGAGAGACTCCATCTTGAAGCCTGTCATCCATCTTACAGACAGGATGTGAAATGGGCCTGAACCCTGCCCAAAAGTGAGGAAACCATTGCTACTGAAAACCAGGTCTCCTAGTGACTTCTTCCCTCCCTACAGATGACAAACGGAGATTGTAGTTGAGGTCAGGCAGCCCCTGTTAGATTAACCATGGAGACACTCCCCTTGATGTATAATCACTGTTCCCCCCACCCTTTAACCTTAATTGTTTGCTCTCCTAGCACCTACTTGTAAAACTCAATCATATACAACAAAGAGGTTGCTAACATGTAACCAGTCATGTAGTGGGGGGTATAAAACTGGGCCTCTCAGAAACATCAGGGTTCTTGTTGTGAACTGATTCCCCTTGGACTCGCTGGCATAATAAACTGTACTCCACTGTCTTGAGGGGCCTCCCTGGTAGCTCAGCTGGTAAAGTATCCACCTGCAATGTGGGAGACCTGGGTTCGATTCCTGGGTTGGGAAGATCCCCTGGAGAAGGGAAAGGCTACCCACTCCAGTATTCCAGCCTGGGGAATTCCATGGACTGTAGAGTCCACGGGGTCACAAAGAATCAGACACGACTGAGGGACTCACTTTTACTTTTCACTGTCTTGAGTGTCCTCTGAGGTGTGTTTTGTGACTCTGGATTACACAACATTTCACCTTAAATTTATACAATGTTATGTGTCAAATTTACTTCAATTAAAAAAAGATGAGAAAATTTCCAAAATGAAAATGAGATACGTTACTTTATAGTCTCTAAACTAATCTAAAGTATAATCTATAGTCTCTATACTAAACTAATTACACTTTGGATTTTCTTTACGAGAAGTTTCCTTTACTTAAGAATTTAACAACTGATAATGCAGTTCCCTGCAAACTGGCAAGTGAGAAAGGTCACAGAGCAGATGACTTTTTGGATTAATTAAAAATGTAGCTTTTAAATATAGTTTTGTTGTAGTCAAGCATTCCGGGAAACAAACTTGCTCAGAAGGACAATGCAGATAATGGAGTGCAGTTTATTACACCAGCGGGCCCAAGGCAGAGTCTCCTCTTAGCCAAGGACCCCGACCAGGATTTGTGAAAATCTTTTATACCCCATGTGTACGTGTCTGAACCCACCACTCCAAATTCCTTGAGACTTACATAAACCAAGGAAAATACAATCCCAATAACCCCATCATTCTCGTGCTATGTGCTCATGTGCTCAAACAGTCAAACAATTAGCCAATAATCAATAAGCCCAAGGTTACACTCCGATAGATACAGAAAATTTATGGCCTGTCTGGAGGAAGGGGTGATCAGTGTATGTTTTCTGTTAGGTGATGAGTAACCTAGATACGATCTTCAAGGTTCCCCTGTCTGGAAGGGGTCTTATCCTTCTGTTGTTTTCATAGACACTAAACACAGAGTTCAGAGTCCATTGGAAAGGTGGCCGAGCATGATCAGCATCAACAGGCCTAAGATGGAATCCAGGCTCTATGAATTCCTTCTTCAGTTTAATTTTAGGGAAGGAGTTTTTATTGAATTATTAACGTTATGCATTCTTTTTAATTTTCTCTGAAGAAAAGAAAACATCATGGGGAATAAACCTCAAAATAAATCTATTCCTTAGTCCTTGATAAGTATCTGGGCATAGTCTGGGTTGCCACATTTTACATCCCAATTTAAAAGTCATTCAAGTTCAAATTCTTTTCAGTTGCAAATATGTTCAGGATCCCTGAAGAGTTTGTGACAGAACCAGATGGCTGGCAAATCTGTAGAGTTCCACCTAATCTAAATTTTCATCTGAAAATAATTGAGTTTCTCCTCTTCATGTAGCCTTTGAAAGGAAAGGAAAGTTAGTTGCACAGTTGTGAACGACTCTTCGTGATCCCATGGACTGTACTGTCCATGCAATTCTAAAGGCAAGAGTACTGGAGTGGGCTGCCATTCCCTTCTCCAGGGGATTTTCCCTATCCAGGGATCAAACCCGGGTCTCCTGCATCGCAGGCAGATTCTTTACCAACTGAGCTACTAGGGAAGACCCTGTGGCCTTTAATGAAAGGCAACTTGTGCTCAGGAAAACACAATTATTTAATATGAGTTGGTCTTAGTAAATATGTGAAGAACTTAGGGTCTTGAGAAAAATTTCCAAGCTCCCAGGGGCTCCTCTGCATGCTGGATAGAGGAGTGGAAATGCGTGGAACTTGTCCCAGTGGAACTTGTGAGAACACACCAGTTGTGAAGCAGACCAACTTCCAGGTTTGACTGAAATGTTTCCAAATTGGTATAGCCAGACAATGTTATATATATCAGCAGCTCTCAAACTGTGCCCCCTCACATATATAACAGACAATACAGACA
The DNA here is from genome assembly GCF_014754425.2 of Oryx dammah. NCBI lineage: Eukaryota > Metazoa > Chordata > Mammalia > Artiodactyla > Bovidae > Oryx > Oryx dammah. The sequence continues at coordinate 26,921,567 of NW_024070189.1, forward strand.
TTCGTGATGTAGTGCAATATTTTGAAGTATTAGTTGGCATATTTCTTCCCAAACACTGAATTTGTTCACCCACACCTTGAGGGCTTCCTCTCTCTCCTAAGTGCTCAGGTAAACAATTGCCCTGTAAGCCCTGAATAGGAATTTAAAATCTTTTTTTCAGATATATACATTTTTCTATAGCATTAAGAGTACGTAAAATTCCTGAAATTTCAAACCAATTCTAAATTTTCAGTATGGCAACAACCTCCTGATAATATAAGGACTAGTGCTGAACAAAACCCTACTCCAGTACTCTTGCCTGGAAAATGCTATGGGCAGAGGAGCCTGGAAGGCTGCAGTCCATGGGGTCGCTGAGGGTCAGACATGACTGAGCGACTTCACTTTCACTTTTCACTTTCATGCATTGGAGAAGGAAATGGCAACCCACTTGAGTGTTCTTGCCTGGAGAATCCCAGGGACGGGGGAGCCTGGTGGGCTGCCATCTATGGGGTCACACAGTCGGACACGACTGAAGTGACTTAGCAGCAGCTGAACAAAATGCTGGAGAAATGGGCTTAAGGTTAGCAGTCAGAGACTCAAAACAAACAAGCTAAGTAACTTAAGATTAGGCTACAAATGAAGAGAAAATTTTAAAAATATGATATGTACCTAGATGCATTGATTTAATTGCACTTAAAATTGTGAACACCAGAATAATTTTATTAGATTCATGCCATTTTTATATTAAAAGTGTTTACATACCGCATGCCACACACCAGCTGCTAAACTGATCCCTTTGAGCTAGCATTAAAGGAATCTTTATCTTTAGGAGAAAAGCTTTTATAAACAAAATACTTCTTTTTAAAAAAAAAAATACAGGTCACTAGCATTGCTAATATTAGATTTTGCTAATAGAAGGTGGTAATATTTTGAAGTATATAGTATTCACAATTTTATGTGACTAGGTTTATCCACAATTTAAAAATTCAAAATAAGTATGTTCAAGATAAGCAGTTCTTTGATAAAAGTGCAAGCTGTGATTTCATATTTAAACAAGAGACACTTTGAGAAAGAATTAAATTGCCAACTGGTAAAGTTTTTGGACAAAAAGCTTTTCATGAACAATATAATTGCAAAGGATATGTAAAACTTTAAAAATCAATGTAGAGTACCAGCACCTAAGTTAAGTGGTAATGACAAGATGCACATCAGACTAGTAAACTGCGTTTTAAATACCTTTCAGTCATTACCAACAGCCAACTATGGAAAATGCTATTCAGTCATTATTAACACAATTCTGTTTTTCTGGAAAAAGTCTGTAAACAGCATGTCCAGAGCCCTGCAGGGCCAGACTCTAAGACGTTCGCTGTCTGCTAATTCCCATCTGGAAATGTGTCCTCCTTGGGGTGCCTAGGAGGACTCAGGAAGGGGGTCCCCTCTTTGTGACTTTACTGGTCACCATTTCACAGACTGCTAGAGCTCTGAGAGGAGGAAAGCAACTTCCAGGCAGCTGTTTCTTCAACCCCTGCCCTCTACTGCCCCCTCACTTCTAATAAATCCTATATTCTGTGCCTATATCCTATAAACATTATCACTTCCTCCTGCCTGCCAGACCCTAGGGTTTCTTGATTTAAGGGTATATACTGACAATATGGCTCAGAGGTTAAAGCATCTGCCTGCAATGCAGGAGACCTGGGTTCAATCCCTGAGTTGGGAAGATCCCCTGGAGAAGGAAATGGCAACCCGCCCCAGTATTCTTGCCTGGAGAATCCCATGGACAGAGGAGCCTGGTGGGCTACAGTCCACGGGGTTGCAAAGAGTCGGACACGACTGAGTGACTTCACTTTCACTTTCACTGACAACATACTTAGGCAAAATCATCGAAGGTAACAATGGAAGAAAAGAAACAAAGGCCTGTGTCGTCATAATATATAACTAGTAAATATTATTTGATGGGGGGAAACAGCCTATAAAATTTTCTATCTTGATTATGGAAAAGGGCTTGGAAAAAAGTCATTTTCAGAGCAAAATCTTTCCAGAGTGACTCTTCCCATTTAATTCAAACATATTATCTCAGCACCACTGTAGAAATATTTTTCTCCAAACTAAAAGAATCAAACAAATATGACCACTTATATGGTGATAACAGTCAAATTTAGCTTCTTCCACAAGCCAGTTCTCAGATACTCACAACATTATCCTCAGGTTCAGATATATACAGTAAATTAAAAGCCCATTTAGTAACTTTATTTGTCAGCTAAACTGTCTCTAAGCAGCCTCAGGCAAAGGATACAAATGTCTGGTTCTCTTGCAAAGAGCCATAGCATACAAACAACTTTACAATGTTTAGTCTTGCTTTTTGTGGTCTATAGGCCCTGCCATCAGTAATGTGTTTATCAGTGAAAATGCTACATGGCCCTATTTGCCAAGGCACCAAAAATGTGCCTTGTAAAAGAATAAAGTATCCATGAATATGCTATTTATTAAAATGCAAAGGAATTATGTGACAGTCACCTTTTCAAAAATAGCCATTTTACATTTGACCTTTTCCAGTGAATAATAGGGTTTCATTTAGAACATAACTGCCTGACCTAAACCATTGCTCTCTGTACAATGCTTTTCATAAAGCCCAAGATACTTCTTAATAAAATAAGCTGAAAGCTCCCTGTTTAAACAATCAAACTGAAGTGTTTAAGGGTCTACATTCATTGGTGCATTGTAAACTGCTCATAAAATTGAACAATGTATATAGCACCGTTGACCTCTTTCTCCTCTGGCAGATTCAGGTCCTTTCATATTTCAGAGGACTGTCCCTGTGTCTCCATCTCAGACCTGGACCTACATTTCTAGATCCTGAACTGCTCAGTTCCCATATGGTCCCTGTCTGCTCATCCTCTATCTCTCTGTCTCCCTCTCTCCCAAGCCCTGGAAGTTCTCAACAACTGAGCAGACCTCCCAAAGTACGTTTTCTCTAGATAGACTTTTATGTCAGGACACACACCATATCCACGTACAGATGATTTGACGTGAAATCCCAAGTCATCCACCTAGGATCATTCACCTGACTATATTGCCCCCAACAAGTCACAGGTCCCACTATACCCTCAGATTCCAGAAACAGCCAAACTGACTGTTGTCCCCTTTCTTGCCAAGAATGCTCATTCCCACCTGGTCTCGCTATAAAATTCCTCAGAGCCATTGAAGACACTTTTGAATATCACTTATTTCAACAGGTCCATTTCCCCATTACTCCCCACAGGACTCTCTACTGCTGTGACTGTTGTTCTTGGTGGTGGTTTTTTTTAAAAAACATATCTGTCTTCCTGGTTTACTTATAGACTCATACACAGGAAGAACCAAGCTTAATGACATTTTTATCACCATACATCCACACTCTTTGAAAACTTTAACTGAAATGTCTCTTACATAGGCCCTGAACTGGGAGTTAAGTCCTCTCAGATGATAATGAATAAGGAAGAAATATCTCTGCTTCGAGATCTAAAATGCCAGTATAGAACTACCATAGTAAAAAAAAAAAAATATATATATATATATATATATATATGTGTGTGTGTGCAATGAGAAAAGCAAAAACAAAATGAAATAAATAGAATTAAGTATTTGGATCAATGGTTAAAGTTGTACAAATTGTAATTTTGGAGAGGTCTTTGGGATTTTACTAATGGATATGACCCTTTTCCCAGAAAACAGTTTGCTTGTGCACACGAACACACAGACACACCTTTATGATAGTTATAAAGGGTCTTGTCCCCTGGAAACCCTTCCACAGATGATTCTAGTAGGGAGCGCTCATGCTGGTATTCTCAGACCACAAATTAAGAACACTGAGCCTTTGAAAATGGTATGAGAGAATAGAATCCTATAATTTCAATAACCAGAGAACAGGCTTTAGGAGAAACTGAAAGAAAACCAAGGGAAAGTCAAATAGTCCCTTTAGACCACTTGGGCTCAAAGAGCTTTTGCCCCAGTGTCTGTTTCTTTGAATTTTATTTTAATTTGTATCTGGCTTATAATTACAACTATCTGATGAGGCAGTGTGGTTTTTTGTTGTTGTTTTATGAAGCAAAAAGATACAATTGATTAAACACCTCCATCCTTTTCACCTCTGAAGGTGAAAAAGCTAAAATCTTGAGGAGCAAGTTGTTCTTTTTTGCCTTGCTAAATTCAAATTTGGAGGAGCTTTGCAATCCTTAAATCCTTCTTTAGAAGTGGGATTGAGTAAGAGAAAGCAAACAAGATGGAATATAAAAGAAAAAATAAAAACACACTTAAGCAAATGAGATGCAGAAAAATGTTAAAATTATATGAAAGGCTTAACAGAAGAAACTACTACTTAGAGGAAATCTGACATGTTAGAAGTTAGATACAAAAATATGCTGTGTCTACAGACTACAGGAACCACTGCAAGGCATAGAATGCTTTGATTCTAGTCACTATTATTCAGCAAGCCCCAGGGTGTCTCTCGGTCCCATCTAACTTGCCAGGACACATGATTTCATTGTGGAGACTTCCAAGGATTCAGCTTGAGTCTCTCCAACTAACAATATAAACAATAACAGGATGTTATCATTCATCTATCACTCACATTATGTCAGAGACTGAACTGAGGACTTTATATATGCGTGATTTCACTTAATCCTCACAACCATTTGATGAGGCAGGCACTGTTAATACCCTAGTGTGCAGATGAAAAAACAAATTAAGAAAAGTATTAACTTCCAAAAGGTCAGATAACATAACTGGGAAGATGAGAAGATTTCTTTTCCTAATACTCATTGACCTGGAAGGCAGCTGTAGACCTTAATTAACTGATTAGCTAGTTAAACTGAGATATGAAGTCTGGAGTGTTAAATAATTTTTCTAACACGATGGCAGACAAACAAAACATAGTCCAGCCACCAAAAGAAATTTTGAAGTAACTCAGTTTCTTACTTTGATGAATGCTTCTTAAAATCCCATTTCTCCCCATTCATTTCCCTCCCAACCCACAGCCACTCTGGTCCCTTCCCACACTAACCACCCTAAAAATCTCCTTTCCCAGTTCTAGCCATCGTCTCTCTGGCATCATTCCTTCTCTTTTCTTGATCAATTTTTCATCATTTCTCCCATTTTGATTCACAAAAATCAACTATGCCGGAGTTCTGGGCAATCTCCTGCCACCATGTAATAGTCTAAGCACACGTTGAAATTCAGGCCCACTCTCCTTCTTGCCCTCAAATTATACCGCCCCCCCAACAGCAGTTATGCACAGGGCACTGGGAGGATGCCTCTCCAAAGAAAAAGGAAAAGAAAACACTGAGCAGGAGAAAGCCAGACCACTCTGCAGCTGGCAGGGAGAAGAAAAAGTGTGAAAATTTCCATGTGTTTGTCATTTTGATTCTGTGACATTTATTTGTATATTTTAATCCTTCAACTAGCCTTAAATGTCATGTTGGGGGGTTTATTTTGTAGTAACAGGAAACCACTGATGAGATTTGATGAAGAAAGTAACTTAAAATTATATATAGACATTGGAAGATAGTCTGGCCACAAGGTAAAGGCTAGATTGGAGAAATGAAGGGTGATGAATGGCTAGAGATAATTTTCTTTTTTTCTTTTTCTGCCCTCTTCTCCATTGTTATTAAATAATTAAATAATGCATTAAAGTTGTATGAGGAGGTCAGTATTAGTGAGAGAAATATAACTGTTTAAGTTTCATTCTGTCTGTGACCATGGCTAATATCTCTACCTGGAACTCTCAGACATAACTCGGTGAGATGTCAGAGGTACTAGCTCACAGAGCCTGGCACATGGGAGTCAATATTCATTATATGCATTCTTACCCATTGCACAATTGAATACATGAATAAATATGGTCTGTGGTCCTGGGCAGGAACATAGGGACAAGGGCTAGTGACATTTCAGTTATTATTGCTGTATAACTTCATCTGTTCGAATATGCTGGTGGTACTGATCTTGGGTGGCCTCAGTCTGCAGCGGTTTGAAGTAGGATTTTGGTCCACTGTCCAGAGACTGAAGTCGGTCTGTGTCAGTGAGAGTGCCAAATTCTAGCCACTAGCCCACCAGAGACCAGTGGCTAGTGACAAAGCCCTGGCTTGTTGGCTTTGTAGAAATGAATTTCCACAAAGAGACAGAAAGTAGGGAAACAAGTAAAGTCTTTATTAGGAGCAAAAAGAGTATTTTGAATAGACACACATGAGTAGGCTGAGAAAGAGAGTCACGCCCTTTTGGTAGTTTGACTCACTTACATGGGGCATTTCTTCTACATTCCCTTTGGCCAATCATCTTGCTTTGCTTGACTCTGAGTTCATGGTTGACCATTCAGGAATGACCTAAATCAAATCCCTTACAATTATACAGTGGAAGTGACAAATAGATTCAAGGGATTAGAACTGATAGAGTGCTTGAAGAACTATGGACAGAGGTTCATGACATTGTACAGGAGGCAAAGACCATCTCCAAGAAAAAGAAATGCAAAAAGGCAAAATTGTTGTCCAAAGAGGTCTCATAAATAGCTAAGAGAAAAGACCTGAAAGGCAAAGGAGAAAAGGAAAGATATACCAATTGAATGCAGAGTTCCAAAGAATAGCAAGGAGAGATAAGAAAGCCTTCCTCAGTGATCAATGCAAAGAAATAGAGGAAAACAATAGAATGGGAAAGACTAGAGATCTCTTCAAGAAAATCAGAGATACCAAGGGAACATTTCATGCAAAGATGGGCACAAAAAAGGACAGAAATAGTATGGACCTAATAGGAGCAGGAGATATTAAGAAGAAGTGGCAAGAATACACAGAAGAACTATACCAAAAAGATCTTCATGACTCAGATAATCACAATGGTATGATCATTCACCCAGAGCCAGACATCCTGAGACTGCAAAGTCAAGTGGGCCTTAGGAAGCATCACTATGAACAAAGCTAAAGAAGGTGATGGAATTCCAATTGAGCTATTTCAAATCCTAAAAGATGATGCTGTGAAAGTGCTGCACTCAATATGCCAGCAAATGTGGAAGACACAGCAGTGGCCAAAGGTCTGGAAAGGGTCAGTTTTCATTCCAGTTCCAAAGAAAGGCAATGCCAAAGAATGCTCAAACTACCTCACAATTGCACTCATCTCATATGCTAGCAAAGTAATGCTCAAAATTCTCCAAGCCAGGCTTCAACAGTATGTGAGCCAGGAACTTCCAGATGTTCAAGCTGGATTTAGAAAAGGCAGAGGAACCAGAGATCAAATTGCCAATATCCACTGGGTCATTGAAAAAGCAAGAGAGTTCCAGAAAGACATCTATTTCTGCTTTACTGACTATGCCAAAGCCTTTGACTATGTGGATCACAGCAAACTGTGGAAAATTCTTAAAAAGATGGGAATACCAGACCACTTTACCTGTCTCCTGAGAAGTCTGTATGCAGATCAAGAAGCAACAGTCAGAACTGTACATGGAACAACAGACTGGTTCCAAATAGGAAAAGGAGGATCAGGGCTGTATATTGTCACCCTGCTTATTTAACTTCTTTGCCGAGTACATCAAGAGAAATGCTGGGCTGGATGAAGCACAGGCTGGAATTAATATTGATGGGAGAAATATCAATAACCTCAGATATGCAGATGACACCACTCTTATGGCAGAAAGCAAAGAACTAAAGAGCCCTTTGATGAAAGTGAAAGAAGAGAGTGGAAAAGTTGGCTTCAAACTCAACATTCAGAAAACTAAGATCATGGTATCTGGTCCCATCATTTCATGGCAGATAGATGGGGAAACAATGGGAAGAGTGACAGACTTTATTTTGGGGGGGCTCCAAAATCACTGCAGATGGTGACTGCAGGTATGAAATTATAAGATGCTTGCTCCTTGGAAGAAAAGCTATGATCAACCTAGACAGCATATTAAAAAGCAGAGACTTTACTTTGCCAACAAAGGTCTATCTAGTCAAAGCTATGTATTTTTTCCAGCAGTCGTGTATGGATGTGAGTTGGACTCAGAATGCTGAGCACCAAAGAATTGATGCTTTTGAACTGTGGTGTTGGAGAAGACTCTTGAGAGTCCCTTGGACTGCAAGGGATCCGACCAGTCCATCCTAAAGAATATCAGTCCTGAATATTCATTGGAAGGACTGATGCTGAAGCTGAAACTTCAGCAATACTTTGGCCACCTGATGCGAAGAACTGATTACTTGGAAAAGACCCTGATGCTGGGAAAGATTGAAGGCAGGAGGAGAAGGTGACGACAGAGGATGAGATGGTTGGATGGTATCACCGACTCAATGGACATGGGTTTAGGTGGACTCTGGGAGTTGATGATGGACAGGGAGGCCTGGCGTGCTGCAGTTCATGGGGTCGCAATGAGTCAGACACGACTGAATGACTGAACTGAACTGAGCTGACAGATTTCCCCTGTATGTGCCAAGATGGAAGAGGCCTATAGGTACTTTGAAATCACCCTGTATAGGGTGACGCCTCCTCCATTTTGACCCCCAAGGAGCCTTTCTGAAGACATGCATTTGGGAAGATCTCCTTGACCTCGAGAATGAGAAATATGTGGTCTCTCTATCTCTTATCTGGGCAGGGCTCAGTTCCTCTCTGCCTCTGCCTTTCTGTTATCTTTAAGTGTCCACCAGAGGCAAAGTCCAGCTATTTACCCTGTTCCTGTTGTTATTTCTATCTGGAAGTGTAAACAGGAGGTTGGCTATAAATGTCTAACCAGGAACTCATCTATCTCCTGCCTCAGCATGTAGAAAACTATTTTGATTCAATAACTGGAAATTTAAAAGAAAATCAACTTTGAGGGGATCACAATGATATTGACTTATGTCACTAACTGAGCTAGAAGACTTTTTATCTCTGTAACAATCTGCCACTCCCACATGCAGATGAAGAACTACTACCCTTTATTTATTCAATTAAATACTACTGATGACTACTTTGGCCAGGAATTATAATAAGGATAATACAGAGATGACAAAGAAGGGTCAAAGATCAGCCATAATGAAATCAGATGTAAAGAACTCATGGGGAAAATAGTATTAATACAAGTTGCCATAATTAAGGTATACACTGACTCATAGTTGACCAAGATGGAGAGGAATGTGTAAGTTATGGGGGTGGGAGGTGGAGCACTCTTCCCTGGAGGAAGAAGCATATTGCTACTGACATTGTTTAGAATCAGCAATGCATGGTGATAACAGAAAGCAGGCTGACCCTTAGTCTGTTTTAGTACTATTTTAAATTCCCCACAGACAATACACCCGCTTTGTGCCTGCCACCAGGGCACACTGCTTTCCCCCTACCCCCTCTCCCATCCCCTTGATGCCAACTGCTGTATGAGCAAAGTGAAAGAAGAAACAGATCTTTTCTGAGGAAGTTACAGAAAGAATAACAGGATCACTGACATTTAAAATGACTTTTGAGAAGAACTAAGAATTCGCCTAATTATTTTGAATTAGAATATTATAAAATGTTAATTCCCTACAGGCCATTTGGCCTCATTGTTCTATGTGGGGTACTTCCATTCATTTACACCTATATTTGGTATTGTGTGTGTGCTCAGTCGCTTAGTCATGTCTGATTCTTCGTGACCCCAGAAAATTGTAGCCCACCAGGCTCCTCTATCCATGGAATTTTCCAGACAAGAATACCGGGGTGGGTTGCCATTTCCTTCTCCAGGGGTTCTCCCTGAGCCAGGGATTGAACCTGAGTCTCCTGAGTCTCCTGCATTGGTAGGTAGATTCTTTACCCCTTGAGCCACCTGGAAAGCCCATATTTGGTATTACCTCCATCCATCATCAGCTAAAACTACCACAGCTAGTTTTCAATGTAAGTCAATTATTTTGTTCTCTTGGCCTTTTCACACTTGGGAATACCCAGTTTTGCTGCCAGAAGGGAAGGGAGCTCTGAATGCGGCTTGTGGGCTGTCTCTCCACGCACTGATACAGGAGAGGTTCTTCAAGAAGCTGGCTTGGAGGCTGAGGTTAGTGTGTAGAATGTTTATTAGAAAGTGCCTGTGGAGGCGCAGTGAAGGAAGCAGATTAGCTGAGGGCAAAGTCAAGCTGTGATGCAGGTCCCAGAAACAGCTTCAGCTGATGCTGAGGGGAGTTCTGGAGCTTAGATGGCCCTGTTGACTTGTCCCACTTTGCACTGAAATGACTGAGCCTTTATACCCCAGTCAGTCATTGGCTGTGGGCTCCCCAGGAAGGGACATTTCTACGTAAAGCAGGACACTGAGCAGCAGTCAGTCCCAGCCCTGAAATGCTTGGTCCATGTCCATCTTTTGTCCCACCACATTCTAGGGAAAAAGAGTCATTTGACACACTTTTGTCTTCCTGAGCATTTGTCTTTAGTAAGAACCACACAGCTAGATAAAGAACCGGCTGCCACCTCCCCTAGCTCTCTCCCTGACATTTCCGGTTGATTTCAGTAACTGACTGGTTGGACTGCTTGTATCTCTTCTCGTTCTTTAAATTCCCACTTTTATGCTTAGACTCACCAATACAGAGTTAGCCCTTGAGACAATAGGCGCCCTCCCTGGGCCTGTACCCTTGGTCCCAATAAAAGCAGAAACCCATATCTATGCTTTCTCTCGCTCTCTACCTGTGACCTCACTGTGTGCTCACTGATGTGCCATATAACTTCCAGGACTTTAAACAATAAACATATTTTTTAAAGTTTTTTGATGGTTATTGCTGACAGCATTTTGCAATCATAAGAACCACAAGGCAGGTCCAGCTACAACACTGGTTATCTAAAGGTTGAGACTGTCACAAAACACAGGATATCAATTCTTCCCAAGTTGATATATAAATTCAATTCAATCCCAATCAAAATTTCAACATTTTATTTATGGATATCGGCAAACTTCTAACACTTATATGGAGGGGCAATAGACCAATATAATATTGAAGGAGGGCTTATTCTATCTAACTTCAAGACATTCTATAAAGCTACAGGAATCAAGACAGTGTGGTTTTGGTGGAAAAACAGAAAAAATAGGTCAAAGGGACAGAACAAAGTCCAGAAATAGATAACTGTAAACACAGTTGACTGATATTTGACAAAGGAACACAGGCAATACTATGGAACAAAAAAACAGTTTCTTCAACAAAAGATGCTGGAACAACTAGACATGCACATGCAAAAACTGACATCTAGACACAGATCTCACACCTTTGCAGAAATTAACTCAAAAATGTATCACAGGCCTAAATGTAAAATGCAAAACTATGAAACTCCAATAGACGATCTAGGAGAAAACCCAGATGACCTTGGGTAAGATGATGTTTTTTTAGATACAAAAGACATGATCCATGAAAGAAATAATTGCTAACCTGGAATTTAATATAATTTAAAACTTCTGCTCTGTGAAAGATAATATTAAGAGAATGAGAAGACAAACCACAAAGAAAATATTTACAAACAATAAAAGACTTCAATTCAAAATATACAAAGAACACTTAGAACTCAATAATAATAATGATAAAAAACTGATTTTAAAACTGGGCCAAAGATCTTAATAGACTCCTCATCAAAGAATATATACAGATAACAAATAAGCATATGAAAAAAGTGCTCAACATCATATGTCACCAGGGAAATGCAAATTAAAGCAACCATGAGATACCACTATACATCTATTAGAATGGTCAAAACCTAGACTGCTTATAATACCAAATGCTGTCAAGGATGTAGGAAAACAGAAAATACTGTAGGTGTGAATGGAAAAATGGTACAGCCACTTTAGAAGACAGTTTGGCTATTTCTTAGAAAACTAAAATACTCTTACTGATGATTCAGCAATCACGCACTTTAGTACAAAGAGTTGAAAACTTCTGTCCATATAAAATTCTACACATGAGTGTTTACAACAGACTTATTCATAATTCCAAAATTTGGAAGCCATCAAGATGTCCTTCAGTAGGTCAATGGATAAATAAACTATGATACATCTAGACAATGAAATATTATTCAGTGGGAAAATAAAATGAGCTATCAAGCCATGAAAAGATACAGAGTGATTTTATTACCAAGTGAAAGAAACCAATCTGAAAGGGCACAGTACTGTATAAATGCAACTATATGACATTCTGGAAAAGGCAGAACTATAAACACTGTAAAAAGATAAGTGGTTGTCAGGGTTGGGGGAAGGAGAGAAGAGATGAGCAGACAGAGCACAGAGGAATTATAGGGCAGTGAAAATACTCCGTATGATTGTCTTAGTCCATGCAGACACCTAAAACAAAATGTTATAGACCAGGTAGCTTATAAACAAGAGAAACTTATTTTTCACAGTTCCAGGGGCTGAAAGACAGAGATCAAGGTGCCATATCAAAAAGGGCCAGGGAGCTCATTAATAAGAATACTCATCCTATTCATGATATACCCATCTAAATGCAGAGTTACACAGAATAGCAAGGAGAGAGGAGAAAGCCTTTCTCAGTGATCAATGCAAAGAAATAGAGGAAAACAATAGAATGGGAAAGACTAGAGATCTCTTCAAGAAAATTAGAGATACCAAGGGAATATTTCATGCAAAATGGGCACAATAAAGGACAGAAATAGTATGAACCGTTAAGGAGCAGAAGATATTAAGAAGAGGTGGCAAGAATACACAGAAGAACTGTACAAAAAGATCTTCAAGACCCAGATAACCATGATGGTGTGATCACTCACCTAGAGCCAGACATCACGGAATGTGAAGTCAAGTGGGCCTTAGGAAACATCATTATGAACAAAGCTAGTGGAGGTGATGGAATTCCAGTTGAGCTATTTCAAATCCTAAAAGATGATGCTGTGAAAGTGCTGCATTCAGTAAGCCAGAATATGTGAAAAACTCAGCAGTGGCCACAGGTCTGGAAAAGGTCAGTTTTCATTCCAATGCCAAAGAATGTTCAAGCTACCACACAATTGCACTTATTTCACATGCTAGCAACATAATGCTCAAAATCCTTCAAGCTAGGCTTCCACAGTACGTGAACTGAGAACATCCAGATACTCAAGCTGGATTTAGAAAAGGCAGAGGAACCAGAGTTCAAATTGCCAACATACACTGAATCATAGATATGACTTCCAGAAAAACATCTACTTCTTCTTCATTGACTACGCTAAAGCCTTTGATTCTGTGGATCACAATAAACTGTGGAAAATCCTGAAAGAGATGAGAATACCAGACCACCTGACCTGCCTCCTGAGAAATCTGTATGCAGGTTAAGAAGTAACAGTTAAAACCAGACATGGAACAACAGACTGGTTCCAAATTGGGAAAGGAGTACATCAAGGCTGTATATTGTCACCCTGCTTATTTAACTTCTAGGCAGAATACATCATGCAATATGCTGTGCTGGATGAAGCTCAAGCTGGAATCAAGATTGCCAAGAGAAATATCAATAACCTCAGATATGCAGATGACACCACCCTAATGGCAAAAAGTGAAAAGGAACTAAAGAGCCTCTTGATGAGGATGAAAGAGGAGAGTGAAAAAACTGGCTTAAAACTCAACGTTCAAAAAAACAAAGAACAAAGCATCTGGTCCCATCACTTCATGGCAAATAGGGAAAAAATGGAAACAGTGACAGATTTTATTTTCTTGGGCTCCAAAATCACTGTGGATGGTGACTGAAGATATTAAATTTAAAAGACACTTGCTCCTTGGAGGAAAATCTATGACAAATCGAGACAGCATATTAAAAAGCAGAGACATTACTTTGCTTGACAAAGGTCAATATAGTCAAAGCCATGGCCTTTCCAGCAGTCTTGTACGGATGTGAGAGTTGGACTTAAAGAAGGAAGAGCATCGAAGAATTGATGCTTTTGAACTGTGGTGCTGGAGAAGACTCTTGAGAGTCTCTTGGACTGCAAGGAAATCAAAACAGCCAATCCTAAAGTAAATTAGTCCTGAATATTCATTGGAAGGACTGATGCTGAAACTGAAGCTCCAATACTTTGACCACCTGATGCAAAGAACTGACTTATCAGAAAAGACTCTGATACTGGGAAAGATCGAAGGCAGGAGGAGAAGGGGACAACAGAGGACAAGATGGTTGGATGGCATCAACTGACTCGATGGACATGAGTCTGAGCAAACTCTGGGAGATGGTGAAGGACAGGGAAGCCTGGCGTGCTGCAGTCCATGGGGTTGCAAAGAGTTGGACACGACTGAGCAACTGAACAACAACGTACTATTCACGAGGGTTCCACCTTGGTGACCTCTCAAAGCTCTCATCTACTAATAGCATCACCTTTGAAGGTTAGGATTTCAACATATGAATTTGGTAGGATACACAACCACTCAGACAATAGCAACGATAGTATAATGATGGACGTATGTTATTATACATTTGTTTAAACCCACAAAATATACAAAACCAAGAATAAACCCTAAGGTAAACTATGGATTCTGGGTGATGATGATGTGCCAGTGTGGGTTCTTCTTTGATTTTAAAAAAATGTACCATTCTAGCAAGTGATGCTGACAGTAAGGGAGGCCAAGCATGTTTACATGAGTGGATATTTGGGAAACTCCCAACTTTCCACTCAATTTTGTTATAAACCTAAAATTGCCCTAAAAACTATTCTTTTAGAAGTTTTTTTTTTAAAGGATTACAGTACATCACCGTTTCTCCTTGCAGGAGAAACCACAGGGAGCAGGACAGAACACTTCTCCATTTGTGACATCTAGTGGCTTTGCATCTGCATGACAACTTCTTAGGCAGAGAAGGAAAATCTGGCAACAGGCCTCTGCTGGGCTCCTCCAACTCCTGAAAAAAACACCAGAGCACTCCTCTCTCCCCACAAGAGTTCAGCAGTGTTCCAGTCTAAGAGCCAAGTGGATTAAAATATAAGGCATCTGTCTGTATGCAGAGTATTCATCTGGATTCAGGAAAGCACAAAAAATAAACTGCTCCAAAGGTTAAAAATGATAATGATAAGGAAGAACTGAAAAGCTAATTCCCATCCTCAGGCTATTCCTTAGCATCAGAAAGACAGTTAAGGAGCTGGCCAGCCTCTAGAACAGCATCTTGTTTCATAGTGAGAGGTCGCTCTCAGAATGAATTTTCAGGCTCAGTAGCTGGTGTCTTCATGGATGCTGGCTGCTCAGGAAAGAACTCAGACATCGATCTACTCTTTCATCATTTCTGTGACAATGGTGGGTTGGCTAATTGGAATCTTCTTTGTGTTTTTAGTAAATGAAGGTATTACGACTTCGCATATATTATCTTACTAAATTTAATCCTCACAACAACTCCAGAAGGTAGGTCTTTTAATTCCCTATTTTGGTAAGTGAGAGTACAAGGGCTCAGAGAGGCTAAATAAAACTTGCCCTATTTACAGTTAGAAAGCAGCATTGTTGGCATCCGATTTCTTGTCTTGTTGGCTTCAGAAGTACATTTTTCTTGCATATCACATTCATCCAGATAGCAGCTTTGATAAACCAACTAATGTTCTTTGTTTTTCCACTGCTATTTTCCGCTTTCCTTGCCCTCCTCCTCCTTGTCCCCTGTAGCAAATATTCTGGGTTCATTGCCTCAGGACGAGGATGTAGCCAAACAGAAAGCTGAAACAGCCAGCAAATATTTGGGCTTTTGTATCCCAAAAGTCTAAGTAAGGAAGTTAGAGAATCAAGGCAGAGATAAAGAGTATAACAAGAGTGCTGAGAAATGAAGTAGAGGGAAGTGGCTGTAATTATTTTTCCATGACTGCAGAGCTGGGGTAAAGATGGAAGAAAAGACACAGGTGGGTCTTGGAAAGTGAAGCCTAAAAGCCTTTCTTCCTGCAAAGCCATCATAACAAAGAAGCACCCACTGCAGAAATGTCCAGAAAACCCCAACCTGGTGTACACAAGAAAAAAGTGTCTGTCTGAGACTGCCATGCCTTGCAGTAGTCTGGAAGCTGCTGGAGTCATCAGAGCTGTACAGGCCATGGGCACAGAAGCAAAACATGTTCCCAGACAACTGGGTTGGGCAGATGAACCCAAGTTGTAGTTTAGGCACAGCCCTGGGAGGTGGCAGGAACCTAAATTGACTGCGTTTAAGTGTTTACCCCCTGGAAGAACTGAAGGACAAAATAAATGTCATGTTGAATTACAGAAAAATAAAATTATATTTAATAGCCACCTTGTATTAGTTTCCTAGGACTGCCATAACGAGTTACCACAAAGTGGGTGGCTTGAAATAACAGAAATTTAATCTCTGAGTTCTGGAGGCTAGAAGCACAAAATGAAGGCAGCTACAGACCCGTCCTCCCCACAGAGATTCTAGGGGAGACTCCTCCATTGCCTTTTCCCAAGTTCCAGTGCCTGCCAGCAGGTCCTGGAAATCCTTTATCACACCAGTCTCCACCTCCGTATTCATGTGACCTATTCTTGGTGTGTGTCCGTGTGCGTCCTCTCTTTTTATAAGGACATCAGCCATTGGATTCAGGATCCATACTAATCAATAGGACCTTATCTTAAATTGACTTCCCTGGTGGCTCAGACAGTAAAGCGTCTGCCTACAATGCAGGAGACCCGGGTTCGATCCCTGCGTAGGGAAGATCCTCTGGAGAAGGAAATGGCAACCCACTCCAGTACTCTTGCCTGGAAAATCCCATTTGATTACATCTGAAAAGACCCTATTGCCAAACATGTTAATCTTCACAGATACCAAGGTCCCCTCTCTTTGAGGAGATGTAATTCAGCCCACTGTACACCTGAATCTGTGGTCTGGGATTGATACCTGCTACTCAGATAAGTTTGGTGTGGAGAGGGTGACACTGCCGGGCTGAGAGCATCCACATCAGGAAGGCTGGCCCCAGTCCAATGTTAAGGTGGCATGAGGCCTTGAGCAAGGCAACTAGCCACTAATGGTCTTGCTTTCTCCATCTTGATGGTGGCTGGGATAGAGTCTCTGATCCTTTCCAGTGCTGACGTGTCATGATTCTGCTGAGCCTGAATGGAGGAATGGATGAAGCCTTTCCCCACCCTCCACTCACACAAGACTCTGCTGCTTTGAGAACACTCCACCCTTGTGATGCTTCCCTCCTTGCTGGCCTGTTCCTCTTACCATCAGGGTCACAAAAGTATTAGATGACAAATAGACATATTGTCTCCTGAAGGCTGCTGTAAGGACAATCTGGATTCCCAACAACAAACAATTATATTGACAAGGGATTCAGTTTTGAAATGCTAACACTACAGTGAGAACTGCTTTGTGCAGGGTCAAACCAAGCTACATGGTTGCCAAGGGAAACCAAGACTCAGTTCAGAGAAAAAGCGCCAGAGAGGCAACGCAAGGCTTTGAGTCTGCATGATTTTTGTTAAAACTACAAAGGCATCCTAGAAAGAAAGCAATGACAGAGAAGAGCCAGAGCCAGGGAACAAAAGGCCCACCCTGACTCCTACTATTCATCTCTGGAGAGAACTAGTGAGCTGCTGAAGTGGGTGGACCTCAGCCCATACCAGGAGGCAAGGGACATTCTCACTCGGACATGGAGACCATCTCACGGACTCCTCCTACAAACAAGACAGTTGGCAGAGGCAGAGGCCTGGCTGCAGCTGGGCTTGCTTTTCAATGCCTGAAAGCTCTGTAAGTAAGAAACAAGCAGCCACTGGGAAAGACTGAAGAGCGAGGCTCAGGATCTCAGAGAGGTGGTTAGAGCTCTGTGCTCTGGAAATGGACAGGCTGCCTATTGCCACAGTTACTCGGTGTGAGACTTCCTGTAAGTTATTATCTTTTCTAAGCCTTAGATGAAATGAAGGTGATTATCTTAGCAGGTATCTCAAGGTAGTTGTGAGAATTAAATGAGATGATTAGGTCAAGTGCTTCATGGAGTGTTTGGCACAAGAAAAGGATCTAGTAAGTGTTACTTATCTGTTACCGTAAATGACACTAAAAATTAAGAGGTACTAAGGCCACACAGCTAAGCAATGACACCTCTGAGGTAAAAATCCAAGGTTCTTTGCCAAAACAAGAGAAACCAAAAAGGAGAAGCTAGGAATACTTTATTTACTTAACAAATGGTCATCATGTTTGTCCTGGGCCAAGCACTGTTTCAGGCACTTTATAAATACTAAGTCACTTAAGCTTCACAGCAACTTATGAGGCAGGCACTAATATCATCACCATTCATACATGAGGAAAATGAAGATAGAGCAGGTCAGTGACATTGCCAAGGTCACTCAGGTCAATGGGTACTGTGCTGTGACTAGAGGTTCTGAAGAAATTATATAAAATATGAGTTGAATTTTACGTAGACTGTTTCTCATTAGTTAAAACATATTATTCTTCCTAATAAGTATTTTAACTTTTAAGACATTTACTAGACTAGATGGCATGTATACATCTAAAATCCCCAATTATCCATGACTAAAAGAAGCCTAAGATTTTAGCCTGTGCAATATAAATTGATAGCTCATCTAGCTAGCAGCAGTTTCACAAGTTGCAAAAACAGTTCTATGTAATGGTGACTATTTTCCATAAGACAAGCCTTATAGAATCTACAGAAAATTAGCCTCCAAATTCTAAATTTTCCAAGAAATTATTTAAAAACTAACCATTAAATGTGCTAAGTGTCTTATAAAAACATAGAGAACACAGATTAAACTTTATTTGATGACTTTGATCTTGCCTATCAATATCTGTATCTGCCCTGTGTTGTACAGTGAGATTTCAGGGTTTGAAGCCCCTATACCCTTGCATTGTTGTTGTTGCTGTTTAGTGGTTAAGCCATATCCAACTCTTTTGCCATCCCATGGGCTATAGCCCTGGAGAAGGCAATGGCACCCCACTCCAGTACTCTTGCCTGGAAAATCCCATGGACGGAGGAGCCTGGTAGGCTGCAGTCCATGGGGTCGCTAAGAGTTGGACATGACTGAGCGCCTTCCCTTTCACTTTTCACTTTCATGCATTGGAGAAGGAAATGGCAACCCACTCCAGTGTTCTTACCTGGAGAGTCCCAGGGATGGGGGAGCCTGGTGGGCTGCTGTCTATGGGGTCGCTTAAAGTCGGACACGACTGAAGCGACTTAGCAGCAGCAGTAGCAGGGCTATAGCCCATCAGGCTTTTCTGTTCGTGGGATTTCCCAGGCAAGAATGCTGCAGTGAGCTGCCATTTCCTTCTGCAGGGGATCTTCTTGACCCAGGGAGGGAACCCACGTCTCTTGCTTGGCAGGTGGATTCTTTACCACTGAACCAGCTGGGAAACCCATACCCTCACATGCTCTATAATAAAAAAACGACTCCAATGTCTCCAGAACAATGCACTTGGCCCAGGACAAAGCAAAGTAAGGTCATTAGCCAGCAAAGAGATGGATTCTTCTCATGCTGAAAGTGTGATCGAAAGGTGAGCTACTGATACCTGGTGGATGAAAATGAAAAGGAGGAATCAAGGGTTATTCCCAAGTGGCTGGCAAGAGTTACAGGGGAGAGGTGCGAAGTCTGCCCTGTGCTGAGAGGAAGAACTTGGAAAGAAGAGAGAGATCAGCATACAGCACAAAACTAGTTCCATTTTAGACCTACTAAATCTGGAAATCCCTGTGAGGCATCCAAGTGGAGCTATTGAGTAGGCCATTAGTCCTAAGTTGTGAAACTTAGAAGTGGGGGCCTGGGGTGGAAATATGAATTTTAAGTTTCCACCATATCATGGCAATCATCAGATTTGAATGAATTCACCTACAAAAGGGCTTCCCTGGTGGCTCAGCTGGTAAAGAATTTGCCTGCAATGTGGGAGACCTGGGTTTGATTCCTGGGTTGGGAAGATCCCCTGGAAAAGGGAAAAGCTACCCACTCCAGTATTCTGGCCTGGAGAATTCCATGGACTCTGTAGTCCATGGGGTTGCAAAGAATCGGACAGGACTGAGCGACTTTCACTTTCACTTTCTTTCACTTCACAAAAGGGATGTAAAGTGAGGAGAAAAAAGCTCCTAGGGCCTGGGGAACTCCAACAACTAAAGGCTGAGTAATGGAGAATTAAGTCAGTGAAGGAAACTGAGAAAAAAATGACCATAGAGATAGAAGGAACACCAAGACTGTACGGTATAAAAGCCAAAAACAGAAAGTAGTCAACTGTTTCTAGTGGTATTAGGAGATGGTACAGGATATGTGTTTGAACTGTGGTGTTGGAGAAGACTCTGGAGAGTCCCTTGGACTGCAGGGAGATCCAACCAGTCCATTCTGAAGGAGATCAGCCCTGGGATTTCTTTGGAAGGAATGACGCTAAAGCTGAAACTCCAGTACTTTGGCCACCTCATGCAAAGAGTTGACTCATTGGAAAAGACTCTGATGCTGGGAGGGATTGGGGGCAGGAGGAGAAGGGGACGCCCCAGGATGAGATGGCTTGATGGCATCACTGCCTCAATGGATGTGAGTCTGAGTGAACTCTGGGAGTTAGTGATGGACAGGGAGGCCTGGTGTGCTGTGATTCATGGGGTCGCAAAGAGTCAGACACGACTGAGTGACTGAATTGAACTGAAGGCCTAAAAAGAATCCACTGGAGTAGTGCTGTGGATGTCATTGGTGACTCTAGCAAGAACAGTTTGTGAAACAGTGGGATGGAAATTATACTATATGAAGTTGAAGCATAAAGGTGACCCCATTCTGGCATGGCAGAATATTTTATAATGGATTAATGCTATGGCTGAGACTATTATAAGAACTTGATAAAATACACCAAACAACTGCTTGACACTGAAAAACCGTAATACAGGCCCTGTAATTCTTGAGAGAAGGAAGCATAAAAGGTGAGTTCATAGAGCCCCTGGATTTTCATCTGAGATAGTTTTCCACATTCAAGCATGGAAAAATAGGGCCTGAGTAGAGTGTGACTGTTTCACAAGAGCAGGGCACACCAGAAGCAGATTTATGAGAGTGGGAGAAATTCAGAAAAGGAGCCCTGAGAAAATGGTGTATATATCCCTATACATTGTTGGACAATGCCTAAGCTGCACATGGGTAGGGAAGAACTCTACAAACCCAGATGAAAACAGCAGCTTGAATGCCAAAAAGCTGATCACATATTTCAGCAGCATCATGTATTAAGAAAACAGAGGTTAGAGTTTACGCCATACCAAAGAGAAGACACATTAGTAAACAAAATTTTAGTGAAGACCTCAGATGGGGAAATCAGTGAGAAATAAGGTCTGCCAAATAGGGTCAAGTAAGGTGAAAATTTAACAATCTAATCATACTTTGGGCTTCCCTGATAGCTCAGCTGGTAAAGAATCTGTCTGCAATGCAGGAAATCCCAGTTCAATTTCTGGATTGGGAAGACCCGTTAGAGAAGGGATAGGGTACCCTCTCCAGTATTCTTGGGCTTCCCTCATGGCTCAGCTGATAAAGAATCCACCTGTAATGCAGGAGACCTGGGTTCAATCCCTGAGTTGGGAAGATCCCCTGGAGAAGGGAAAGGCTACCCACTCCAGTATTCAGGCCTAGAGAATTCCATGGACTGTATAGTCCATGGGTTGCAAAGAGTTGGACACAACTGAGCAACTTTCACTTTCAATCATACTTCAGCAGGACTGATCTACTTGCTCCCCCCAAAATAAATAAATAGTTGTCTTTGAAAGTGTCAATTACACATTGGCACTTGCCAAGGCTATTTGCCATCTGCCTCTGTAGATTGAATCCTGTGCTGCTGCAGCTGGTGACCTTGAACACACCCTGAAGAGAATCCAAGGTGGAAAATGAGATACTTTGTGTTCCAGGAAAACTGGTGGAAAGGTCTTTAGATAGATATTTTTCAGAAACTGACTTCATGATCCCAATCTTTGCATCTCTTCATGTCTAGAAAAATACTAAATCCCTTCATGGTGACATCAGCTTCTTGTGACTAGCAGAAAACCTTTTGTAGGATAAGTGCTTGATTGCATGGACTCCCCCTTCACCAAAATCACATATATATTGATGCTTTTACTACCTCTGAGGTGGTGTCTCCTGGGCCACAGGCTTCATTTTGCCCCAAATAAAACTTATCTCACAACTCTCATGTTGTGCATTTCTTTTAGTCAACAAAAGAAATCAACAGATCATCTATAGTTCATTTGGGGGTTTATCTTCAGTATCTAAACTTATGAGGCATGTTAACAGATAGGACACAGTAGGTTTGCTAAAGCTAAGAAGAAGGGAAAAAAAGATGCACATGTGGTTCAGATATTAGAGGAAAAGTTGACCAACTAGTAGAAGAGGATGAAAGTAAAAAAATTAAGTGTAATTTATTAAAATATCAAATGGACATTTTAGAATGTAAAAATATAATATTTGAAATTAAGAAATCATTAGATGAGTTTTCCAGCAGACTGAACACAGTATAAGACAGATTGGCAAACTAGAAGATGGGTGAATAAGAATAAGCAAGAGAAGAATCATAGTAAAAAAATTATATAGAGGAAACAAAACAGATAATAAGAGACAAGTAACTCCACTGTCAACAGGATTCTCTAGACAGGAATATTGGAGTAGGTTGCCATTCCCTTCTCCAGGGGATCTTTCTGACCCAGGGATCAAACCCACCCACATCTCCTATGGCTCTTGCATTGCAGGCCCCCCCACCCCCGACAAAGCAGGATCAAGGGCTTCCCTGGTGGCTCAGTGGTAAAGAATCCACCTTCAGTGCAAGAGATGCTGGATTGGGAAGATCCCCTGGAGGAGGGCATGGCAACTGTATTCTTGCCTGGAGAATCCCATGGACAGAGGGCTGGCAGGCTACAGTCCATAGGGTCACAAAGAGGTGGACATTCCTGAAGTGACAGAGCATGTGTGTATGCACAAGGCCTGATCAAATGTATAAAGCTGTAAAGCTGGAGTACTGGAAGGAGAAAAGAGAGAATGGGACAGAACCAGTATTCAGAGAGATAATGGTCTATTCAACAATGCTTCTTCCTTACTTTTCAAATCATTATTACATTCTAAAATGGCGACTTTTTTTCTCAAAGTCTAATATCTGGTAAACATTCTCTTGTATTTTTTAATGCCTGCTGTCTTAGTCAGGTTGGGCTGACTAAAATGCCATAGACCAGGTGACTTAAACAGCAAGCATTTTTCTTCTTACAGTTCTGGAGGCTGGGAAGTCCAAGATCAAGGTTTCTGCAAATCTGATTCAGTTTCTACTGAGGATACTTTTCCTGGTTTGCAGATGGCTGCCTTCCTGCTACATTGTCACATGGTGGACAGAAAGCAAGCAAGCTCTGGTCTCTCTTCCTCTTCATATAAGGACACTAATCCCATCATAGGGCCCCACTCTCATGACCTTACCTAAAACTAATTATCTACCAAATGCCCACACCTCCAGTTACCACACACTGGGAGTTTGGGCATCAACTTATGAATATTTTTTTGTATGTGGTGTGAGGAAGGGATACAAACATTCACTCAATAACCTGGTGGCTCAGTGGGTAAAGCGTCTGCCTCCAATGCGGGAGACCCAGGTTCGATCCCTGGGTTGGGAAGATCCCCTGGAGAAAGAAATGGCAACCCACTCCAGTACCCTTGCCTGGAAAATCCCATGGACTGAGAAGCCTGGTAGGCTACAGTTCGTGGGGTCACAAATAGCTGGACACGACTGAGCGACTTCACTTCACTTCATGTACACTGGGTACGTAGGAGAGTTGAGCTTAAAGGACAGGTCTGTCTGATTCCAGATGATTTTAATGACTGTTCTTCCTCCTACATCATGTTGCATCCCCCCTCACCTAATGGGCTTCACTCCAAAGCTAATAAATTCATAAGGAAAAGCAAACTATAGCCTGTGGCCCATACCTAGCCCACCACTTGGCTTTGTAAATAAATTTTTTATGGAACCCAGCTGTGCATATTCATTTATACATTATCTATTGCTGCTTTATCACCACCATGGCAGAACTGAGTATGTGCAACAGACACCATAAATCCAGCAAAGCCAAAAGTATTTACTCTTTGTCTCTTTACAGAAAAAAAGTTTGCTGATCCATGTCCTAGCTCATTGCAAAAACAAATTTGATTACTGTAATTTAAGAAGCTCTCATTGTCATTAACTTCTTCATCAACAGGTTAAGTACTATTGACATCACTTCTTAATATGAAGTGATGATGCTGATGCTCTGGGAGAGAAGATAGTTGTTGGTGCTTGGAATCAGAAATAGTACAGCTTCAGCCATTAATGAGCAATGTACATAATTAATTTTAGATCTATAGAACAAAGTTGGTCTCTTGGAATAGAATCTTTTAAGAATGGGGAGGTGAGTAGACTCAGAGTGGATCTCCCTCCTCAGAGTAGGAAGGAGAAAAGGTCTAGCCCTCATTATCTCTCTGATCTCTCTCCTAAGTTTCCTCCTCCTTGCTTATTCTACTCTATGCACACAGATCTTCTTGCTCTTCTTGCTCTTCAAGTAATCTCCCATCTTAGAGCTTTAGTACTGACCACCCACTCTGCTTAGAACACTGTTTTTTTCTGATATCATTTTAGCTAAGGACCTCATCTCCTCCAAGTTTTTGATCAATATTGCTGTTTGCATGAGACTACTCAGACATCAGTGACAATGCATCCAGCTGGATTTCCCCCATTCTCCTATTATTTTTCCCAAAGTTGTTTTCACTTTCTCTACTTTGTAATGTATTCAGTTATGTTTATTTTTATGGTGTGTCCATCCCTTAATAGGATCTAAACTCTAAGAGAGCAGGAATTATGGGGATTTTTGTTTTTAACTGATGTTTTGAAAATAATAATAATATCTAGAAGAGTGATAGAAACACAGTTCCTGCATATCATATATTTATACATTTCTTGAATAAAAGTGTGTAATTCACATTTTCTTCTGGTGTCATGGAAATATTTTTAGGGCAATTTGGATTTATCATTTGGGGATTGGTCCATGTGTAAGTCTGACTGAGAAAACCATTTTTCCCTTCCTTCCCTGTGATAACTGTCCCTCTCTTTCCTACCCAACCAATAGCAAGTGTCTCCCAGAGACTTCTGATAAATGAGATTTTCACAAGTCTTCTAAACTCATTAACCAAAATACTTCAGTAAGGCTTTTAATCCCAAGTCAAAAGCTAGAACCTAAAAGCTAGTCACTGATTTCAAGCCATTAGGGTTAACCTAGTAATGTGGAATACTAACTTTCAATACTATATTTATACCTAAACTCAAGTTACATTACTAAAAAATTCACTAGTTAATATTCCTCATTCATGCTAGAATTGATTTTTCAGTCTACATTGCCTTTTTTCCCCCACTCCTTCCAGGGTATCATTATGTTCTTCATGCCTTATTTCTCTAAGTATAATAAAAATACATTAGGAATATTCATATACAACTTCCTGGCTTCAGACCAGGTCTGAATGCAGAAATTGGCATCATATAGCAGAACAATTACCGACAGCAAAGTCTTTTTCAGAGTTCTTTATATGTTTCCCTTTCACTATACAAAGGATTAAATAACGTAGAATTTTCTATGCTGTAATAAAATCACCCATTTTCAGCCTTTTAACTGATAGAGAAAATTTGTTTTGTTCAAAATGAAAATAGAAATGATAAGTTCTAGTAAATTAATTCATATCTAATTATCACTTTTCAGTCTGTAGAAACACAATTCCAGGATATTTAGGTTGAAACAGTTTGCCTAGAAATTGATGTAACAGAAGCTTGATTTTCTATAGAAAATATTTCATATTGTTTTGAACCATATTCCAAATTTCCAAGTATAGATCTATTGAATAAATATCCATATCTATTCAATTTTATCATTTAAATATATCTCCAAGATGGGGAGAGGGTAACTCTTCTTGCAATAAACATCTTGTGTTGACTCAGGACAACTAAATTTTTGCAGATATTAACTTAGCTGTTCTCTTTTCTAGCATTCAGATTTAAAACAATCTATCTGGTTTAGTAATAAATAAGCAAGAATTGTTCAAAGCACCATGTAGGGTTCAGTCACATCTTGGATTATAGGTCTCCCAGAAATATCTCCTCTGGGATCTGCCCTGATTCTTCAACCAACCAGATATGATATAAAAGAGATGGGCCCTGGGGAAAAACTCAGGAAATGCTATTAGACCCTTCTAAATGTGTATTCATAGAGTTTCTATTATCATGCATGGTGTCCCAAGATGGCAGCACAGTGACTTAGATATTCAGAACCTGGAGACAAATGGGGAAAGGACACAATGATCTGCATGAACTGCCTTTATGTAAGATGCTCTGCACTTGTAAAAGTCCATACAAAGTACAAACATTTGGAGTTATAAAAATCATACATGTGCAATTAGTTCCCATCAAGATAGAGAAATGGAGACCAGACTTATTTATTTTGTCTTCAACAACAACAACAAAATATATATATATATATATATATATATAAACGATGGTTTCAGATATTGAACAACAGCACAAGACTGCAATCCCTGATAGAGGAGAAACAGTTAAGGCAACCTGACTACCTGACAGGTGGAAATAATTCACATCCTCAATTATTCTTTCATTTATCAGAATATGGAAAAACATCCACTCTTTCAACATATAGGTACTTATAGTTATAAACACTGAGAGCTAGGAATGGAGACAAGCAAGAAACAAGTGAACAATGAAAAAAGTAATGAGATTCAGCTGATGAAAAGTGCAAAGTAAAAAAATTAAAAAGAAAATGTTTTACAGGGACCAAGGACAATGTACATGTGCGTGCAATGAGTGCTGTCCGTTGTGTCCAGCTCTTTGTGATCTCACGGACTGCAGCTCTCCTGGCTCCCCTGTCCATGGGATTTTCCAGGTGAGAAAACTGGAGTGGGGTTGCCATTTTCTACTGCAGGGTATTTTCTGACTCAGTGGTGGAGCCTGAGTCTGCTGCATCTGCTGCACTGGCAGGCAGATTCTTTACCACTGCACAACCTGGGAAGCCCAAGTATGTGCCTGTATAAGTGCAATAATTAAGAGAGTCATTTTTAAGAAGACATTTGACCAGACACCTGAAAAACGAGGTGTGGAAAGCTAGAAAATGAACATTCTAGATACTATGGGAAACATGACATATGAACGCCATAAGATAAGAATGAGAATAAGACAGAAAATAGAGCGAGTGAAGGGAACCTGGATGAAAATGAGCCTAGGATGACAGGAAAGGGCCAGAGCAGGGAGGGCTTGAGAAAATGGAAAACATTTTGCATTTTATTCTCAATGAGTTCACTTTAAACCTAGGAAAGTTGAGCAGGTGAGCAACATGATTCAGTTCAGTTCCATTCAGTCGCCCAGTCATGTCCAACTCTGTGATTTCATGAATTGCAGCACGCCAGGCTTCCCTGTCCATCACCAGCTCCCAGGTTGCTCAGACTCATGTCCATCGAGTTGGTGATGCTATCCAACCATCTCATCCTCTGTCATCTCCTTCTCCTCCTGCCTTCAATCTTTCCCAGCATCAGGGTGTTTCCCAAAGAGTCAGTTCTTCGCATCAGGTGGCGAAAGTATTGGAGTTTCAGCTTCAACATCAGTCCTCCCAGTGAATATTCAGGACTGATTTCCTTTAGGATAGACTGGTTTAACCTCCTTGCAGTCCAAGGGATTCTCAAGAGTCTCCTCCAACACCACAGTTCAAAAAGCATCAATTCTTCCTCGCTCAGTCCAACTCTCACATCCATATATGACCAAAGTAAAGTCTCTGCTTTTTAATATGCTGTCTAGATTGGTCATAGCTTTTCTTCCAAGGAGGAAGTGTCTTTTAATTTCATGGCTGCAGTCTCCATCTGCACTGATTTTGGAGCCCCCCCAAAATAAAGTCTCTCACTGTTTCCACTGTTTCCCAGTCTATTTGCCATGAAGTGATGGAACCAGATGCCATAATCTTAAGTTTTCTGAATGTTGAATTTAAAGCCAACTTTTTCACTCTCCTCTTTCACTTTAGCAAGAGGCTCCTTAGTTCTTTTTGCTTTCTGCCATAAAGGTGGTGTCATCTGCATATCTGAGATTATTGATATCTCTCACATCAATCAATGTTAATTCCAGCTTGTACTTCATCCAGCCTGGCATTTCACAAGATGTACTCTGCATAGAAGTTAAATAAGCAGGGTGACAATATACAGCCTTGACGTACTCCTTTCCTGATTTGGAACCAGTCTTGTTTCTGAACTGTGGTGTTGGAGAAGACTCTTGAGAGTTCCTTGGAAAGGATATCCAATCAGTCCATCCAAAGGAAATCAGTCCTGGGTGTTCATTGGAAGGACTGATGTTGAAGCTGAAACTCTAATACTTTGGCCATGTGATGCAAAGAGCTGACTCATTTGAAAAGACTTTGATGCTGGTAAAGATTGAGGCCAGGAGGAGAAGGGGATGACAGAGGATGAGATGGTTGGATGGTATCACTGACTCAATGGACATGGGTTTGTGTGGACTCTGGGAGTTGGTGATAGACAGGGAGGCCTGGCGTGCTGCAGTTCATGGGGTCGCAAAGATCGGACATGACTGAGCAACTGCACTGACTTGTTGTTTCATGTACAGTTTTAACTGTTGCTTCTTGGCCTGCATACAGATTTCTCAGGAGGCAGGTCAGGTGGTCTGGTATTCTCATCACTTGAAGAATTTTCCACAATCCACACAAAGGCTTTGGTGTAGCATATAAAGCAATAAAGCAGAAGTAGATGTTTTTCTGGAACTCTCTTGCTTTTTCTACGATCCAACTGATGTTGGTAATTTGATCTCTGCTTCCTCTGCCTTTTCTAAATCCAGCTTGAACATCTGGAAGTTCATGGTTCATATACTGTTGAAGCCTGGCTTGGAGAATTTTGAGCATTACTTTGCTAGCATGTGAGATGAGTGCAATTGTGCAGTAGTTTTAGCATTGTTTGGCATTGCCTTTCTTTGGGATTGGAATGAAAACTGACCTTTTCCAGTCCTGTCGCCACTGCTGTGTTTTCCACATTTGCTGGCATATTGAGTGCAGCACTTTCACAGCATCATCTTTCAGGAGTTGAAATAGCTCAACTGGAATTCTACCACCTCCACTAGCTTTGTTTGTAGTGATGCTTCCTAAGACCCATTTGACTTCACATTCCAGGATGTCTGGCTCTAGGTGAGTGATCACACCATCATGGTTATCTGGGTCATGAAGATCTTTTTGGTATAGTTCTGTGTACTCTTGCCACCTCTTCTTAAAATCTTCTGCTTCTGTTAGGTTCATACTATTTCTGTCCTTTATTGAGCCCATCTTTGCATGAAATGTTCCCTTGGTATCTCTAACTTTCTTGAAGAGATCTCTAGTCTTTCCCATTCTATTGTTTTCCTCTATTTCTTTGCATTGATCACTGAGGAAGGCTTTCTTGTCTTTCCTTGCTATTTTTTGGAACTCTGCATTCAAATTTGTATATCTTTCCTTTTCTCATTTGCCTTTCATGTCTCTTCTTTTTTCAGCTATTTGTAAGGCCTCCTCAGACAACCATTTTGCCTTTTTGCATTTCTTTTTCTTGGGGATGGTCTCGATCACTGCCTCCTGTACAAGGTCATGAACCTCCGTCAATAGTTCTTCAGGCACTCTGTCTATCAGATCCAATCCCTGGAATCTATTTGCCACTTCTACTGTATAATTGTAAGGGATTTGATTTAGGTCATACCTGAATGGTCTAGTGGTTTTCCCTACTTTCTTCAATTTAAGTCTGAATTTGTCAATAAAGAGCTCATGATCTGAGCCACAGTCAGCTCCCAGTCTTGTTTTTGCTAACTGTATGGAGTTTCTCCATCTTTGGCTGCAAAGAAAATAAACTAACTGATTTCAGTATTGACCATCTGGTCACGTCCATGTGTAGAGCCTTGGGTTGTTGGAAGAGGGTGTTTGCTATGATCAGTTCGTTCTCTTGACAAAAGTCTGCTAAACTTTGGTCTGCTTCATTTTGTACTTCAAGCCAAGTTTGCCTGTTACTCCGGGTATCTCTTGACTTCCTACTTTGCATTCCAGTCCCCTATGATGAAAAGGATATCTTTTTTGGGTGTTGGTTCTAGAAGGTCTTGTAGGTCTTCATAGAACCATTCAACTTCAGCTTCTTCAGCATTACTGGCTGGGGCATAGTCTTCAATTACTGTGACATTGAATGGTTTGCCTTGGAAACAGAGATCATTCTGTCATTTTTGAGGTTGTACCCAAGTACTGCCTGAAATGATTGGCCATTCCTTGGGTGAGTTCTCAATCACCTACAAGCCCACAAAGCACAGCTGCCCAGCATCAGAGCTACCCACTCCTGCTTTATCCCCCTCAAGCAGCCTGTTGGTCAATAAGGACACAGACTTCTCTTTAAAAAAAAATTTCACCCTGACTTCTGTGTGGAGAATGGACTCTATTTGGTTAAGGGTGAATACCTAGAGACCAAATGAAAGGCCGTTTTAGAAGTGGGGCCAGAAATGATAATGGAGTAGACTGGCAGTTCTCCACGAGGTGAGAAGTAATTGAATTCAAAATAGATGTTCCTGTTTTTACTAAAAGATATGCTACATTGTAGTTGCTGTTCTAAGAATAATGCAATGGCTCTTTTGATTGTACAACTACTATATAGGGTGTGTGTTAGTCACTCAGTCATGCCCGACTCTATAGGTTAGGCGCTAAAAATATTCCCATTTTAGGAGATAACGAAATGAAAGCACAGAGCAGTTAAAGTAACTTGTCAAATATTACAAGCTGTTAAGAAGCGAAACCTGGATTTGACCTCAGGAATCTAACTCTAGAATTCCTAAACACTACAGATACTGTGAAACCTACAGGAACTGCCAATCTCTCACTTCAGTCACATGGCTTTCTTTTGGTATCTCAAATATACCATGTTGTTTAATCCTTCAGGGTCTTCACAGAGATTGTTTTCTTTCCCTGAAATACCCTCCCCCGTCCCAGATTTATATTTTGTTTTCTTGGTCCTTTTTGCCCTTCAGACCTCCCCTCAGCTTAAATGTCACCTCCTTATAGTCGGGTTCCCATTCCATCCAAAGTAGATATCCGCCCCACCCCTCCCCCCGCCAGTTATTCTTCCTCACAGTACTCAGTTTCTTCCTTGGATGAAGTAGGAGGGAAAAGCAGGGGTTTGTATTTGGATGCGTTAAATTTGAGCTATATGTTAAAATTCAAGTGGAGATGCAGGGTAGACAAATGGCCATATAAGTCTGGAGTTCAAGGGAAATATTCAGTCTGAGTCATCAACATATATGGTATTAACAGTCATAAGACTAGATGAGATCAACAGGAAAAAGGGTATAAATAGAAAAGAATGTGGAGGAACCAGCAAGGGAGATGCCCAAGTAGAAGAAAATCAAATCAATGTGATTCCTGGAAGTCAAGTGAATGTAGTATTTACAGGCAGAGAAGGCAGTGGCACCCCACTCCAGTACCCTTGCCTGGAAAATCCCATGGACAGAGGAGCCTGGTAGGCTGCAGTCCATGGGGTCGCTAACAGTGAGACATGACTGAGTGACTTCACTTTCACTTTTCACTTTCCTGCACTGGAGAAGGAAATGGCAACCCACTCCAGTGTTCTTGCCTGGAGAATCCCAGGGACAGGGGAGCCTAGTGGGCTGCCATCTATGGGGTCGCACAGAGTCAGACACTACTGAAGCGACTTAGCAGCAGCAGCAGTATTTACAGGAGGGGTTTAAATGAGTGACCAGCTGCATCAAATGTACTTGCAGACAACACAGCTATTGTGCCTTCTGTGGAGAAAGGACCTCAGGAAAATCGTGTGTGTGTGTGTGTGTGTGTGTATGTGTTTTAAATATTCGTCTAGGAAGAGAATTTCTTTGTTTATGGATAGCCAACAAGAAGTGTTACTGAAAAGCAAGTTCCTGTGCCCAACACACAGTGAGGCCAAATAATACCAAAATGTCAGAGTTGGAGTAGAGAAAGGTTAGTTTCAGGGCCATGCAAAGAGATGGGTGGCTCTGGCCTTAAAAGCCCCAAGTGCCCTGAAGGCTCTCAGCATAGTCCTTTTTTAGCAAAGGTGAGGGAAGGGCGTGGGTAGTTGTTGCAAACTTTTTGGGTCAGACCCTTTGTTCTCGAGGTCAGGTAATGCTGTTCCTGTAAATCTCCACCAAACAAATGTTATTCCCTGTTTTGACAAAAAAAAGGGCAAGGTCCCATGGCACAACTTTCACCACACAACAAGGCCAACAAACCGGGAGAAGAGTTGTCGGAGCAAGGAACAATGACTTGAATCAGAAGGCCAACAGACTGAGGAAATGGCACACTAAGTGTCTCTAAAATTCATCTCATCCCAGGTAGGATTCAGGGTCCTTTTATATACATCTAGGGAAGAGGAAGGGGCTTTCAGCGGCACTGACCAGTGGCAGAATAGGGCTGTTAACCGGTTGCTGGTTGACAGTTGCTCACTTGGTTTGGAGGAGGGGCCCCCTGGGGTACCCAACCAATGGCTGAGGAGGACTGTTATAGTTTGTGTCTGTCTCAGTGGAGCATGCAGGCTGGAGCCAGGGAGTGAAAGGCCCTTAAGGCCTTGGGTCCCATCTGGGACCACCACTACACAAGGCCTGCCTAAGAGGAGGCAGATCTCTGGTGGTGGCTCTCTCAGGGCCAGGTTCCCAGGCCCTGCCCAGCTGTCATCACTGAGGGAGTCAGGCACCCAGAATCCAACTGGCCCTCAGGCTCCTCAGGCCACTGGAAGGTAGGGGCAAGTCCAGGCGAACTGACTCTGCCATTAGGTCGCAGAAATGGGGATGTGGGAGAGGTTCACTGCTTCCTCAAGGCACGGCCGTGGCCAATGGGTGGCCTTGGTGAGGACTCTGGAGTCCTGCAGGACACAGCCGCAACCCTGTTTCACGGGCCACCCAGCTTACCCACTGGCCCAAGCTTCAGTGAGCTGGAGGGCCCTGGGAGAAGGCTGGGAACTGCCTCTTACCTCACTCTCCACCTGACCACTACTCACCAAGCGCTGGCTGAATTCCTCACTAATGGCCGCTCCTTGACAGTTGTTTGCTTATGGGCAGGACCCACTGCAGCACCAACCAATGGCGCAACAGGACCGCTAACAGTCGCTCATTGGCAGTTGGTTGCTTGTGGGCGGGACCCATTGCCGCACTCACCAATGGCTGAACAGGACCACTAACGGTCCTTCATAACCGTTGCCTTATAACAGGGTTGGGGGCAGCAATAACGGCACACAACACCTGCTGAGCGCCAAGGGCGGCACTCAGCTGTGCTCTATTACAGAAGTACCTCAGTTCAGAAAGGTCTGCAGTTTTTAAGTGTCAACTACAAAATATAGTCACAACCTGAAAGTAAAGAGTTATTTTATTTGGTGCGAATGTTTAGGAGCTCAGCAGACTGAGAACACATCTCAGTAGCTCTGAGAAAACTGCTCCAAGGAGGCGGGAGAGGAAGTCAGGCTACATACAAATTTGCAACAAGGGGAGCAGGCAGTCTGGACATCAGAGATCAGATGTCAAGTTAAGGAATTTAGCATTCTATGTATGGAAAGATGCAAGCCTCTGGGTTCACTGAATTCATTCTTTTCATATGCACCTCAATTATCTGGGGCCAAATACTCTTTCCTTGTTCACTTTAAGAAGTAGCAGATTGCTGCCTCTTGCATTCCCCCACCTCAGCAACTCAGCAATCACCATGGAGGTGGGGGAGTAGTGAGGCATAGCAGCATCTTCTGGATCACAGTTTGGGGAGCCCTCATTCACATTTTGGAGAAGGAAATGGCAACCCACTCCAGTATTCTTGCCTGGAGAATCCCATGGACGGAGGAGCTTGGTGGGCTACAGTCCACAGGTCGCAAAGAGTCGGACACAACTGAACGACTTCACTTTCATTCATATTTCAGTTCAGTTCAGTTCAGTCGCTCAGTCGTGTCCAACTCTTTGCGACCCCATGAATTGCAGCACGCCAGGCCTCCCTGTCCATCACCATCTCCCGGAGTTCACTCAGACTTATGTCCATCGAGTCCGTGATGCCATTCAGCCATCTCATCCTCAGTCATCCCCTTCTCCTCCTGCCCCCAATCCCTCCCAGCATCAGAGTCTTTTCCAATGAGTTAACTCTTCGCATGAGGTGGCTAAAATACTGGAGTTTCAGCTTTAGCATCATTCCTTCCAAAGAAATCCCAGGGCTGATCTCCTTCAGAATGGACTGGTTGGATCTCCTTGCAGTCCAAGGGACTCTCAAGAGTCTTCTCCAACACCACAGTTCAAAAGCATCAATTCTTCGGCGCTCAGCCTTCTTCACAGTCCAACTCTCACATCCATACACGACCACAGGAAAAACCATAGCCTTGACTAGATGGACCTTAGTCGGCAAAGTAATGTCTCTGCTTTTGAATATACTCTCTAGGTTGGTCATAACTTTTCTTCCAAGGAGTAAGCGTCTTTTAATTTCATGGCTGCAGTCACCATCTGCAGTGATTTTGGAGGCCCCCAAAAATAAAGTCTGACACTGTTTCCACTGTTTCTCCATCTATTTCCCATGGAGTGATGGGACCGGATGCCATGATCTTAGTTTTCTGAATGTTGAGCTTTAAGCCAACTTTTTCACTCTCCTCTTTCACTTTCATCAAGAGGCTTTTTAGTTCCTCTTCACTTTCTGTCATAAGAGTGGTGTCATCTGCATATCTGAGGTTATTGATATTTCTCCCAGAAATCTTGATTCCAGCTTGTGCTTCTTCCAGTCCAGTGTTTCTCATGATGTACTCTGCATAGAAGTTAAATAAGCAGGGTGACAATATACAACCTTGACGTACTCCTTTTCCTATTTGGAACCAGTCTGTTGTTCCATGTCCTATTCTAATTGTTGTTTCCTGACCTGCATACAGATTTCTCAAGAGGCAGGTTAGGTGGTCTGGTATTCCCATCTCTTTCAGAATTTTCCACAGTTTATTGTGATCCACACAGTCAAAGGCTTTGGCATAGTCCATAAAGCAGAAATAGATGTTTTTCTGGAACTCTCTTGCTTTTTCCACGATCCAGCGGATGTTGGATCATTCACATTTAGAGGCCAGAAATCACTGATGGCCGTGACATGTCTTGTTTACTGATATAGCAGGAGATATTTTCATTTCACATAAGTATAAATCTTTATACCTGTGGTAAGTTTGTTTTCCTAACAAAGGTAATCAGCCTTTTAGATTGTTGCTCTTGTAGAAGACTATATACTGGCAGTTAGCATTTTAAAGCTCTCTTTTCCTTGGGGGCTCAGTGGTAAAGAATCCACCTGCCAATGCAGGAGACGTTGATTCCATCCCTGGGTCCGGAAGATCCTCTCCTTCCGGAGAAGAAAATGGCAACTCACTCCAGTATTCTTGCCTGGGAAATCCTATGGACAGAGGACCTGGCAAGCTACGGTCGTGGGGTCACCAGAGAGTCAGACATGACCTAGCAACTAAACAACAGCGACAACAAACAAGGATGTTAAGGGCTAGAAGTGGATTTCGCTGTCAATGCCCCAAGTTGCAGATGGATGGCAGAGGAAGTCAAAGTTGTTATATTCAGGACTTCCCAGGTGGTTTAGTGATAAAGAACCTGCCTCAATGCAAGAGCTGTTATTTTCATACAGTACAGTAAGTCCCCTGCATACAAACCTTCAAGTTGTGAACTTTCAAAGAAGTGAACGTGCATTCACATGTCCAATCACATTAGTTCATGTGTCTTGTGTACATTATCACGTGCATGCATCCTCTACAAGTGGTTGTGCTTTTGTATACTTTATTGTACATTACTGTGCAGAGTACAGTGGTACAGTATCTTTATTTCCAGCGCAGGATGTCTGGAAGCAAGCATAAACGTAGCAGTGATGTAGCTGGTACTGCTAA
Organism: Oryx dammah; assembly: GCF_014754425.2. Classification (NCBI taxonomy): domain Eukaryota; kingdom Metazoa; phylum Chordata; class Mammalia; order Artiodactyla; family Bovidae; genus Oryx; species Oryx dammah. Next base: position 26,957,280 of record NW_024070189.1, read on the forward strand.
GAAACACCAAGCAATATTGATGGAAGCAAAAGTGAAAATAATTGAGAGAGTGGAGTGAGACAAAAAGATGGTAGATGTCACTCATTCTTTTAATCTGAATAGTTCAACCATTGGCACGGTTCTACAGAACAAAGATAAGATCTTGGAACCTGTGAAGTCTGCTCTGTGATGATGTTGACAATACTACCAAAGAAGCTTGGAAAAGTAATGAAGGTGATGGAGGAATTTCTCAGTGTGTGGATGTAGGATCAGCATCAGTGTCGAATCCAATTCAACTTAATGCTGTTTCAAGAGAAAGCTAAAAGCCTTTATGAAGACTTGAAAAATGGTAGAGAATCAGAGGTTGCATCTTTTAATGCCAGCCATGCCTGGTTTCATCGGTTCAAGGCTAGAGCTAACATTCACAAAGTAAATGTAAGTGGCAAGGCAGCAATTGTAGATATGGTAGCTGCCTCAGAAATTCCTGAAACAGAAATTGGTTAATTTTGGTGTCTCATTTGAAAGACTATGAAATCAGATTTTTGTTTCAAATGGAATGTTATTATCACCAGGTGATACACATCTCATTGTTCTAATGAAACTTTTCCATTTAGAAAAAATCAAGTGATCAAATTTTATAAGATAATAACATCCCATTTGAAATGAAAATCCGATTTCATATTGTTTCAAAAAGTTACCATTTCCACAGAGGTTTGTGTTGGCAACCTTACAATATTAGTCCAGTAAAAAAGATTAAATATTAATAGAAGTGTGGGATAGATTATTCTCTTTCTTTCTTGGATTTAGAGCTTTATTCTGCTTTTCATTCTGAGTACGTGATGTGAATATAGATGGGTCAAATAAATTACACGTATTAGCATGTCATAATTAATATCAAATGACAAAGAATAATTTTTGCAGGATAAATTGGAATGAGCTTTTTTGCACCCATGTTAATTATCTGTAGTTTCAATTTCATTATGAACCACCAACTGCAGAAGCTGACTTCAACTGGCTTCACTTATATTTTAAATAATTTGTGTTTAATAATGTATTATGCATTACACAGATATTCCTACAGAACCCAAGTTTCAATTACCAGTCACTTCAAATCACAGGCTCCCAGTAATTAGCTTTTGCCACATAACCCATAATGGAACACATTGAAGTTAATAGAAAGCAGGAGCAAATCAAACTGAGTCAATTTTGGTGTGAGCAGATTTCAAAATTAACCAATTTGTGTCCTTTTTAAATACATTTCTCCACAAGAATTAAACAGTTGTCTGGTTAACCTTTCTGAGTCTCCCTTATTTGTAATAAAGGAGATAATGAAGACAATGCTTGCCTCAGAGGGCTTATTCACTCACCTTTAGGGATAAAGGCACGTAGTTCAGTTGTCAGGATTTCATCAGTGGTCTGCCTTAAAATACCTTTATATCCATTCACAAATTATTTCTGAAAGCACAGAAAACAAATATATGGTCTCATATTTAGGGTAAAATCTGGAGCTTTTATGTGACCCTTGAAGGTTTCTATTGATGGTTCTCAAGTCTGAGGACGCGTTAGGATCACCCAGGGGACTTTAGATCAGATTCTGTGAGAGGGGGATCTAGGCAGATGGGGAGGCTGCAGAGGGGTGGAGGGCCTAGCCTGAGTATGCTATATAATTTTGCTAGGTGTGACCAAGTTTGAGAACTACTGCCCTACACGATCATTCCAGAGCTGCATTGCCTGTGAACTGATTAGAAATGTGAATTGTCAGGCCTTACCCTGGATCTGGGGCTTCCCAGCTGGCTTAAGTGGTAAAGTATCTTCCTGCCAATGCAGGAGCCTCAGGAGACGCAGAGTCAATCTCTGAGTCGATACAAACCCCTGGAAAAGGAAATGGCAACCTATTCCAGTATTCTTGCCTGGGAAATCCCATGGACAGAGGGGCCTGGCGGTTACAGTCCATGGGATTGCCAAAGAGTTGAACTCGACTTGGCGACTAAACAACAACAAAAAATTCAAGAAGAAGGTCCTTATTTATCACAGAATTATTATAAACTACTTGTTGCTTGGATACAAAATTTCCTTCCTCTCCCCAAACACTTATTTCCATACTGAACTCACAGGCTATTTCTAGTTGCCAACACAGCTTGTTTTACTCTGAAACGTCTTAAATCCTGAGGCCAGTCATGTGTATTTTCAGTGTGTCTGTATAGGTGTAGGATGTTCTGGACAGCTGAAAACTTTCATTTGTCAGGAGCTACTACTAAAAACCATAAGATATGCTAGTGTCAGAACAATATAATAAAGTCTGAAATGAATCTAAGAAATTAAATAGAATAGTTCCTGGAATGTAGTCCTTACTCAAAAAAAATATCTATTGAGTGAATTTAAAGTGAGTGCACAAATGGATAAATGTAAGTGTTCACATTTGTACCCTAAATCTAAGTACATCTCAAGGGTTATGAAAATTTGGCACACATTTTGTTTTCTGCTACATTTTCTTTGAAGAAATACATTAGGTAATTTATTTAATCTTGACATTCACTTCAAAAATTCATATACATAAACATTCTCAAGACACGTGATAAAAGCATAGCTGTAACACGGCTCTATCTGTAAATTTCATGCAAAAATTTCTTGATCTTTAGGAGCCTGCTTGGAGATTTGTTCACACATTGCTGGAAAGCAACTTCTGGTTCTGTTCTAATGGAGAATATTACTTTGGTTAAACAGGCAACAGGGAGAGTCACAAAGGACTGACATCCACCATGAAATAACACTGACATTCATTCACTCTGACTCTCAGGCTAAGATAGACATAAATTGCAGCTGTATTTTTCTAAACATTCACATGATTTTCTAGAAATCCCAACAACTTCTCATCTGCTAAATCACTCAGTCCACTAACTTAGGTGGCAGACAACAGTGGATGGCATATTTCTGGAGCAAAGAGTTGTAAGAGAGAGAGAGAGAAAGGGCTTCACATTTTTCTTATTCTGTCCCCAGCATCTGCTGCTGCTGGTTAATAAAACTGCTCAAAGAATATAACATAAGAGGCTCTGGATGGTACCTGGGGCAAGGAGACAAGATATCTCGGTCTTCGTTTTATTATTCTGTTATTAACTTCATCCTACCTTAGCTTCAACAAGCTCCCCCTCTATCTGAGGAGCTACATCCAAATATATTCCTGAGCTCCAGAATTAGGCTTTCAGGGGGCACATCTGAGGTTTTATATTAAGAGACCTGGGGCTGTCAGCATAATCTCCCCGAGCCTTTATATCTCTATCAGTAAACAGGAATGACAGTAAAATCGTCGTGAATATTAAGAGAGGTGATTTAGTCATTCATTTAGCAAATATTTATTGAGTGTCTGCTGCATGCCAGGTACTGTTGCAGGTGTTAGGAACATGATGATGATCAAGACAGAGGAGTCCCTGTACTTACAGAACTTACATTTTCATGAAAGAAAACAGATGGCAATTCGCTTATGAGAGTGACCAGCACCCAATAAATAGTACCTTCAACACATAGTAATTGAGCACTCTTTGGGGTAGTATGGGTAAAAAATAGTGACCTCAAGCGAATATTCTTTTGAACATTTACTTTCCTATTTGTGCCTTTTTGAATTTTCCAACATATTTACAATGAGCAGGGGTTGCTAAGGTAATAAATTTAAAAAAGTAAAAGAGCAATGACATAATTTAACAAATATCTAAAAGAGCTTTCATGGTGTCTAAAAGAGAATTATGATTCAGGTAATGATTCAACAAACAGTAATTGCCCATACAGTTCTCAGCTTGGATATGTATTTTCCAACTTCAGCACAGTGGGCCATTCATGCTTGGTAACTTCAGCATCTCTCATCCTCTGGTCTAGTCTCCATCCCAAGCCTCTTTCTTTATGGATGTACAGGATCATTATTTTTGTGTTTTTAAGCCCTCAGTTTATTAAAAATCATTTTACATGTTTTCCATTCTTATACAACCAGAAACTCCCAAGCAATTGATATTTGCCCATTGTTAGTGAGCTTCAAATATTGCTTGGTTTTCCAGGTGAACTGTCTTTTCTTTTTAGTGAATGTGTTATAGTATTTGTTTTCCCTAATACTACATAGGAAATGTTATAATTAATATTTTTCTTTTATTCTCCATCATAATGACAGCATCACCAAATCTCAATGCTTGCCTTTTAATGACATGTTTTGTCTCTACCTAGATTAGTAGCAGTCCATGGGGTCACAGAGTTAGACCCAACTGAGCAATTGAACTGAAGATTAGTACAGCCTCTAAAGTCTCAGCAAGTCTTCTTCCTTTCTTAAATCCTTATCAAAAAAGCATAGTATTGTATTACTCTCATTCTTTCTGAATTACTTAGCTAATTTTCTTCTATTCATTTTACTGGGTTACTTTTTTTCTTGCCTGTGTATTCATTTTTAAATTCCCAAATTACTCACTCTGCCCTACATTTCCTGTGCAAAATAAAAGAATCTGTTGATTCACCCCACATCTTAAAGTAGAAGACAGTACATTGTAACATACTGGTAAAGTCTATACTAATACTATAAAGTCTATACTTGGTAAAACCTACATGGTAAAGTCTAAGTATTGCCATGTATTACACAATGATATTACTTATAAGAAAAGTGAAAGTGAAGTCGCTCAGTCGTGTCCGACTCTTTGCGACCCCGTGGACTGTAGCCCACCAGGCTCCTCCGTCCATGGGATTCTCCAGGCAAGAATACTGGAGTGGGTTGCCATTCCCTTCTCCAGGGGATCTTCCCGACCCAGGGATCGAACCTAGGTCTCCCGCACTGCAGGCAGACATTTTAACCTCTGAGCCACCAGGGAAGCCCTTACTTATAAGAAAGCCTATGTAAACAGATTCCCACATTTAGTTTTAAGAAATTGCACTTCCCTTTAGTGCTCAAACAATATTCCCAAGACCACTTGTTACTTGACAAAAAATTTAAAAATTTTATTAGACTCCTTCTGAACATTTCTGGCACACTGCCCTGTCCCATAAATCCAGCTGGCATGTCACTCAGACCCCAGCCAGTCTTCTGGTACCAGGCGCATGACTCCCCACCCCATTGTGCCGTCTGTACCTGGCTCTCAAAGGCTGCCACTGGTCTCTTTGCCTCTCCACTCTTTCCTTAGGAGGGCACAGCCCATCCCTTAATTCTGAAAATCTCGGTTACGCCCTAACTTAACAAAACTATGCTGAGGATGTGAAGAAATGTAAAGAATTTTAACACAGCTAAGCAAGTCTTAAAACTGTGTAGTTTATCAACTATTTCCAAAGTTTACAGGCCCCTCCACAGGTAGAGACCTGTTTCTCTTAATTTCAGCACCTCAGCTACCGGGTTACTAAAACCAGCTTCCCTTCTCAACACAGGAAGGCCCTTCTGCCAATAATTTTCCACTCCTTAGAATTAATACCCTGGAGAGAGCAAACAGAATATTTCTTAAAGTAAAACTTTATTCTAAAATTACAACATTTTGTATGAGAAGATAATATCTACTTTTTAATGCCGAGCAACTCAGCTCCTCCTTTTACCAATTCGTTCCAAAGTAGGAGCTCAGTCTTAAACTTGTATAACTTACAGCCTGGAATGGCTCCTCCAAAAACAAAAGGAAGAAAAAAAAAAAACCTCTTCTCTGAAAAACAGAAGCAGACCTCTATCCAGAAAAACAAAATGGGTTGGCAGCCTCAAAATAGCGGTCTCTGCTCCTTTCTCTTCCCAATTCCCCATGTGTGGTCATAAAGCTTCAACAATATTGATGTTTAGTCTCAGAGAAAGTTATGTACATGTATAACTTGACATCTACTCTTTTCTTTGCTCCTTATTTTAAGACAAGCATTGAATACTGAACTTGATTGTGACTCCAAGCTGAGGAGTATCACTTTTAATTTTGGAAATTCAAGCCAGAGAACACAGCCTTAGGACCAAGCAGTGTGAAGTGTGGCTATGTTTATTCATAACTGAAGCAGAAAAATGGCTGGCAGTTGCAACATTCACGTTTAGTGTCTAGCGGCTATAAAGAAGAAGTAAAGATACAGCCTCACAAAAGCTCACAATAAGGTGCTGTGGAAGAAACCAAGAGATCCAATGTAGCTGCTTGCAGACTGCAATGTGGCGTGCCCATCCAGTGATTGACAGGGACTGGGTGCCTGTGTGCATGCTAAGTCGCTTCAGTCACGTCTGACTCTTTGTGGCCCTATGGACTATAGCCCACCAGGCTCTTCTGTGCATGGGATTCTCCAGGCAAGAATATTGGAGTGGTTTGCCATGCCTTCCTCCTGGGGGTCTTCCCGACCCAGAGATCAAACAAACCTTTGTCTCCTTTGGCTCCTGCACCACAGGCAGCTCTTTACTGCAGGGCCACTGGGAAAGCCCCAAAATTTCCCTGAACTGCATCTAAAAACATAGGAATCCAGCGGGAAACAGATGACACAATCAAACAGGGTAAGTTGAGAGTTTAACCAGAGGACTATTGAATATACTGGCGGGCGGCTTAAGGAAATGACAATACTGCAATACCCCTGAGCCAGAATAGTGAGCTTTTCCTACCTCAGTCCTGAAGGGTCAAGTTGAGAGAGCAGTAGGGACTCAGAGGCAGAGAGAGCTATGTGGAGATGGGACTGCGTCTCTCAGGGCTAAAGTAGGAGGGCAAGGTGGAGAGTTGTACCTGGAGGGCAAGCCTATGTCCTATTAAATCAGAGAACATTTTCGGTCTTCCATTTTCACCCTGTACCCAGTTGCTAGGAGGGGAACATGACGATTCATCAGAGACTGAACAGGAAACCAAACTGATTTAATTAGAAGAAAAAACCTAAAACTTTAATTGGCTAAAACAAATTAATTAAAATCCATTATGTTGATTTGCTTAAGACTTCTAAATCAATTCCTCTATTCTTAAGCACATAATACCTAGAACAGCTGTTCCTGCCCAAAACATTTTTCTATGCATGTAAAATGAATTTTATTTTGTAAACAATAACTTCTGGAGAATTTTGAGTTGTAGAATGCCAAGCTCTGATTTGCACACTTGAAAAAATACTCCACAGTAGTTTAAAAGATCATTTTGAAAATGATGTATCTAGAGACAGTAATACTGTATGAGATATTATAGACAGTTGGGATAGAGAGATGATGATAATACAGGAAACTTTTGGAGGTAGAATTAATAGAATTTGGTGCTTGATTGAACATGGACAGAAATTAGGAGTTGAGAGTTAGGACACTTAGACTCCTAGTTTTAAAAAATAAGTGTACGTAATTAGTGGGTGGGGTTGATAATAGCTCAATTTGGGACATATAGAGCTTAATGTACTGCTGAAATCCAACCAGCTGAATATATGCCTTTCCCACACAAGAAAGAGATATGGAAGTTATAATGTAAGAATGAGTTAAGGCACATGGTTATATCTGGAATCAGGTGAAAATGGAGAACAGAGCACACAGTTGTTCAAGAATGGAGGCTTTAGCAACATTCTAAAATTCAGAGCTCTTCCTGCTTTAGTTCCATTGATAATCTTTCCCACCAGACAGTAAATCTCAGTGAGAACAGGGATTTGGCCTAGCTTGTTTTTAATGGTATCCTCAATATCTAGCATCGTGCTTGGCACATGGTCAGTCTCAATATACATTACTGAATGAATGATGACTTGATCTGGTTAATGGGCACTGGAGAGGGTCATCTGATTTAAGAACTGGACTTACTTATAGATCAATTCACTCTGAAGGATTCTCCCATTTATACCTCTTTTAGGGCTCCCCACTGAATTTGAAGTCCTTTTCCTGGCTAGCTATTGCTTGGAAGTTACTTCTTATTTGCTTCTATTTCTCAGTTTTTAAATTTGTCTTAGTTCTTTCATTTAAGGCTTTGTTTCAGGTCTGTCTTTAAGAAACAATTGTTTTTTAACCATACCTCTTCATTCAATTTTCTCTGGAGAGAAAGCTATTCTTACTTTTTTTTTTTTTTTTTTGGTATAACCAGAGGCCCATTCAAATTTGGAAAGAAATCAACAAACATGTTTGTAAGTACAGATAGGTAATATAATGAAAATCTAAAAATCTAAAAGTGCTTTAAGTACAGTGTATCTGAAAGCAGTGTTCTCCAAATCAGGGTTGTTTATCCTGGCAGTATCCCAAGACTCTCCGGGGTTGGGAGGTGGAAGATACATGGGCACACAAAAGGAAACAATTTCCAGAACTTCAACTTAAAAAAATATATTTATTTGGGGCTGCATCAAGTCTTAGTTGCAGCACACAAGGTCTTTTCTTGCAGCACATTGGGCTTCCCAGGTAAAGAATCTGCCTGCCAGTGCAGGAGACACAAGAGATGTGGATTCGATCCCTGGGTGGGGAAGATGCCCTGGAGAAGGAAACAGCAACCCACTCCAGTATTCTTGCCTGGAGAATCCTATGGACAGAGGAGCCTGATGGGCTCTATCTAGTTCGTAGGAGTTGCAAAGAGTCAGACACAATTTAACATGGACACATGCATGCATGAGCTTTCTGGTTGTGGCACTCAGGCTTAGTTGCAGCCTTAGCATGTGGGATCCTAATTCCCCCACCAGGGATCAAAACCACATCTCTTGCACTGGAAGGCAAATTCTTAACTACTGGACTACCAGAGAAGTTCCCCAAACTTCAACTTTTACCTGGTCTCTTTCCTATAAAATTCATCTGTCTAAGAAGGTGCCTTTGACTGTGTGGATCACAATAAACTGTGGACAATTCTGAAAGAGATGGGAATACCAGACCATCTGACCTGCCTCTTGAGAAACCTGTATGCAGGTCAGGAAGCAACAATTAGAACAGGACATGGAACAACAGACTGGTTCCAAATAGGAAAAGGAGTACATCAAGGCTGTATAATGTCACCCTGCTTATTTAACTTCTATGCAGAGTACATCATGAGAAACGCTGGGCTGGAAGAAGCACAGGCTGGAATCAAGATTTCTGGGAGAAATATCAATAACCTCAGATATGCAGATGACACCACCCTTATGGCAGAAAGTGCAGAGGAACTAAAAAGCCTCTTGATGAAAGTGAAAGAGGAGAGTGAAAAAGTTGGCTTAAAGCTCAACATTCAGAAAACTAAGATCATGAGATCTGGTCCAATCACTTCATGGGAAACAGAATGGGAAACAGTGTCAGACTTTATTTGGGGCTCCAAAATCACTGCAGATGGTGCTTGCAACCATGAAATTAAAAGATGCTTACCCCTTGGAAGGAAAGTTATGACCAACCTAGACAACATATTAAAAAGCAGAGACATTACTTTGCCAACAAATGTCCATCTAGTCAAGGCTATGGTTTTTCCCGTGGTCATGTATGGGCGTGAGAGTTGGACTATAAAGAAAGCTGAGTGCTGATGAATTGACGCTTTTGAACTGTGGTGTTGGAGAAGACTCTTGAGAGTCCCTTGGACTGCAAGGAGATCCAACCAGTCCATCCTAAAGGAGATCAGTCCTGGGTGTTCATTGGAAGGACTGATGTTGAAGCTGAAACTCCAATACTTTGGCCACCTGATGTGAAGAGTTGACTCATTTGAAAAGACCCTGATGCTGGGAAAGATTGAGGGCAGGAGGAAAAGGGGTTTGGGTAAACTCCAGGAGTTGGTGATGGACAGGGAGGCCTGGCGTGCTGCGGTTCATGGGGTCGCAGAGTCGTACACGACTGAATGACTGAACTGAACTGAACTGAAGAAGGTGTCTGTGGTGGAGGCCATTGGTTTTACTTTTGCATCTTTCTAAAACCAGTTCTCCTAGACTTTAGAATTCATCAGATCACCCTGAGTGCTTGTGAAAACCCAGGTTGCTCTTCTCAGTCCTAAAATTTCTATTTCTTTAGGGCAGGGTCTGAGGATTTGTATTTCTTACAAATTTCTAGGTGATGTTAATGCTGTTGTTTCAGAGAACAAGCTTTGAAAATCTAAAGCTTTAGAATAAACCAAAACCATTTATTAAAAACAAACAAACAAACAAACAAAAATCCCATCACATCAAACACACTCTTCATCTGTCCTGAGTCTTAGGATGCACTGATCTGGGATGTAAAAATTATAAACAAACAAAAGGACAAATCCAAATGAATGACTCTAGTGACACCAATAAATTTTAAGAAGGATTTCATTGAGATGTCAACTGACAAATAATTGAAAATAATTTTTGATAGACCACTATGTGATTTTTGGCATATAATTTAAAAAAAAGTTTAAAAAAATTGAGTAGCTTTGCAGAATAAAACTATCATTTCCATTTAGTTACGTAAGGTTTTTCCATTTTTAAATCTATAAGAATAAAATAGGAATAGAATTGATGCTAAGCCATGACACATTCTAGTTTCACGGAAATGTGAATTGGGATAAACAGTCCTAATCATCTCATTGAGCTGTATTTTTAATAAAATGTTACAATTTGTGTAATGACTTTTCAAATTTTGTAAGAACATTGTGTTGTTTTGACCAATTTTATATCTGTAAATTACAATGATAATCCAGATTTTTAACTTTACACCTTTATGTTTATGTTCCTAAAATTAATTTTTCACTTCAAAGTACAAATTTTGATGGATATGTGTTTATAGCTTAATCAATAGAAGATTTTCAAGCACATAAATATATAATATTTAGATATAATTACATGGGGGAAGTGAAATTAAAAAACCAAGTCCAAAAATAAGAAAAACATAAAATATCTGACTGTTAAAAGATTATTTTTCTTCAGTTGTTTTTTAGATGGATGAGAATGGGAATCAAACTAGTATGATATTTAGAGTCCTGCTGAATATATTTAAGGGTGATGTTACATGTTTATTTTAGAATGGCAATATTTATAATATGCCAAAAACAAAGTCCTTTATAATTGTTTTACTCTGTGATGAAAAACATTTTGGTTGACGATGTCAGATGTGATGGGAACACAGTTTAAAGTTTTATTTTAAAGTAAATACTACCAAAATCATTTACAGTTTACAGCCTTAAGGCAATCAACTTTTAATCTTCAACAGGGATCATTTGATGGATTCAGACAGGACTGTGAATTAAATTCCAATTAAAACCCAAGCTTTGCTTATTCTGTAAACATCTCAACAAAAACCATTCTTGTTCTTGTTTGGCATTTGCTCTTTCTAGTGCAGCTGGGATCCAAACACACAGAAATGAGTAATAATGGGAAAAGATTACACATTCTTGAATGACTCATTCAAAGACCTTTATCAACTTTCTGTATAGACTGTTTTAGAAAAGAATCATTTGGATAAATTCTGGTGTGTTTAGCAAATGGGAACTGCAGCACAATTAAAAAAAAAAAAGATGTACAAGTTGTATGAAACCATCACTGCAGGGCCTTTTTCTTCAGAAATTCTTTCACTGCATTTGTAATACTGCTGCTGCTGCTAAGTTGCTTCAGTCGTGTCCGACTCTGTGCGACCCCATAGACGGGGGCCCACTGTCTCTGGGATTCTCCAGGCAAGAACACTGAAGTGGGTTGCGATTTCCTTCTCCAATGCATGAAAGAGAAAAGCGAAAGTGAAGTCGCTCAGTCGTGCCAGACTCTTAGCGACCCCATGGACTGCAGCCTACCAGGCTCCTCCGTCCATGGGAGTTTCCAGGCAAGAGTACTGGAGTGGGGCGCCATTGCCTTCTCCGCATTTGTAATACTAGGAAACATTAAAAGAAACAATAAAACATGTTGAAGCTATCACCGAGGCTTTAACCACTTGATAGTAACATCTTCTGCTTTTATCTAAGATATATTTCCTCTTGGAGATTTCTTTGCTTGGGAGACACTCATGTATAGCCCATTCATGAAAGCAACTCTGCACTTTTTGGCAATCTATTATATTCTTTTCTGTCCGTTCCAAACTCAGTAACTTAGGTTTGCATGATATATGCCTTCTGGACAATTAGCTCAAGGCTAATCCAGTTCTTACTTTCTGTTCTGTAATTGAAAATTCACTTAATATCAGCAAAGTTGCTATCACATCAAAATGATGTATTCCTCCCTACGGGGCTTCCCTGGTGGTGCAGTGGTAAAGCGTCCACCTGCCAATGCAGGAGACACAAGTTTGGTCCCTGAGTCAGGAGGATCCTCTGGGGAAACAAATGGCAACCCACTCCAGTATTCTTGCCTGGAAAACTCCAGGGACAGAGGAGCCTGACTGGCTACAGTCCAGGGGGTTGCAGAGCAGAAAGGACTTAGCAACTGAACAACATTCCTCCCTATACAATCTCTCATATCTTCTATTTCAGCTACCCCATAAGACCACCTCTTCTTACATAGCTCCTTACTGGCACATTCTTCCCCTGATACGCAACCCAGGTTTTAGAAATGAATAGAAAACTGCCTCTGGCTGATATTGAGTAGTGCTGAGTCTCCTTAAACTTCTCACTTTGTCCTAGTATTATAGGTAATGGAACATCTCATAGCCTCTATTATTTGTACCTAGATCAATAAAAGTTTATTTATAAACATCTAATAAGGGTGTATGTGTGATTGGGCTCCATCACCCAGTCATGTCTGACTCTTGTGACCCCATGGACGATAGCCTGCCAGGCTCCTCTGTCCATGAAATTCTCCAGGCAAGAATACTGGTGTGGGTTGCCATTTCCTTCTCCAAGGGATCTTCCCAACCCAGGAATCAAATCCACGTCTCTTGAGTACCCTGCACTGGCACAGAGAGGTGGACCACTGTGCCACATACTTACACACTCCCTGGGGTAATTTCTCTTTAAAGGTCTGTATACATATGACAGCACATTAAAAGGACAAGCTCAACAAGGCAAAGTATCTCTTCTGCGTCTAATCATGCCCTCCCGTGTATTTTTGACATTCCAAGAAGGAAACCTCCAAATAATTTTCCACTTACCTTTGTCCTTTATGATATCTTCTATACAACTGCAGAATATACAATGGATTTGTTCTTTCACAGCATCAATAAATATATTGAATAGAATTGACTGTAAAATAACTTACATGGGATGCATTCAGTATAAAAAAACTTACATTGGCAGAAACCTGTGTAGCTTGCTCACTGTAGAATCTCCAGGGCCTAGTCCAGTGCCTAATACATAGTAAGTATTTGGTAATAGTGAATGAGTGAAAATAAAGGAATGAATGAATATCTGGATGGACAGGAACTTGGTGTTTGTGACATCTTCTGATTGTTTTGTTAGATACGATCTTCTAGCCAGTAAATTAACCTCCTGAATGGTTAACAACTGAGAATATATTATTTTATATTTTTATTGAGAGTATCATGCAGGTGGTAAAGATGACATGCATCCTCTACAAACAAACTATGCAACTGGGGACAAATGACTTAAATTCTCTATGCTGTTCCCTCATCAATCAGACAGTAACAGCCTCTCTCTGGGGCTTGTTGGGAGATGATGCGCATGAAACCCTTGGCCTGGGTAATAGGAAGAATTGTGTAAGTGTGGCCTATCACTTTTCCTATTGCATGTTTCTTTCATCTTTGAGATCAATGCCTAAGAATGCGGTTGTAAACATTATCAGAGTTACTGTCTCCAATTTTTGCAGGGACATTTATAATCATCTCTCTGCTAGCCATAAAATCATTTCATCCAAGCCAGCAGCTTGTATTCCATGACAGATCTAGAATGTAAAAATGTTGGTGCACATTAGGATTTAAAGTTATAAATATGTAAATAAATACATGTAATTATTTAAAAATGTAAATAACCAGACCAGTCACAGTATAGTAAAAGAAGGATTTTAGGTTTCTTTGGTGAAACAAAAGCAGGTATAAAAAAGTTACAAAGATTTTAGATTTTCATTCACAAAAAAAAAAAAACCCAATCATTCACATTTTACACTATACATGTTATAATATAAATACAGGAACGTATTATGTGCATTGTAATGAAAGAGGAAAAATTAAAACCTCATAGGTAAACACAGAGTTTTTCTGTGCTCTAGAACACCCAAAGGTTGATCACATTTAACACAGCAACCAAGGAAACTTGCCTAAAGACAGTGTGTATGATTGTGGCTACTGTGGCTCCTTCTGGTCAAAAGAGGTTTTGAGAAAAAGAATCCCTGCTGGGTCTGCTCTTTTTCTATTCGCATTTTATTTATTATCTTGAGCTCTCAAGATCACTCTAAACTAAAATTAGGAAAAAGACACCTAAATGCTTTCTTTCCATCGCAGGGTTTCTTTAAACATTAAATTAAGCAGATAATAATTCAAAGTCATCTTTAGCAGTCATTTTATTCAAATTAAGGGGAGAAAATGGAGTGGGAAGAGATCGGGAGAAATTCCAACACATACACTCCACCTAATAAGAAGCAACGCCCATACTATCTCTATATATGTGCTCCTTGCTTAGAATGGGCAAACACCATTTGCTGAAAGCTATACACTTTTCCACTCTTCTTTATAATAAAACACTTAATGCATTCTATCCATCACATTATTTAATCAGGGACAGAGTACCTAGATTATACGATTCCAAACTGTGAGGGAAGTATAAAGGCTAAAACCGAAAAATAACTACCAACTACGTCAATGTTCAGGTTTGAGGGAAAATAACATCCAATAAATTAAATCAGTATGGCTTACTTCATTTATTTATGTATGCTTCACAGCTGCAGCATTCATACATGAACATTCAAAACTTTATAAAAGATTAAAATGGTTATATATACAAAATTTCTTTCTTTGAATGTGTGTTGTTTTAACAAACCCCCTCCCTCCAGAACCCTAGGTCTATATCCATTTGAAATGTGTTGATCTGTAATCTTGCAGGTTAGTGTTATGAAAGCCATTAAAAAGGAGACCCAGTTGAGTTAATAATTAGCACTTTGACCCCTAGAAAATGCTCCTGGTCATAAAAAAGTCCTCCATTCAGGCCTTTCTTGTAAGTGAAAAAAAAGGAACGCAGCAAAAAAATAAAATAAAAAAAATAATAAAGAGTTCCATGTTGCAGTCTCTAGTTTCGTTGGGATCCCATTAGCCAGGCTTCAGCATCCCATGGAAGCCAACTGTACCTGTGCTGGAGATGGGACAGTGACCTACACAATTTTGTGTTTGTTAATTGTCCAGCAAAAACTGTCTTCAGTCTTGCTGACAAAGAGCAGGGAAAATCATTTCCAGCCTAAACAAACTACAAAAAGCAGCCGAACCAATGATTAAAGACCTCGAAGGCTCCGTAATCATCATTAAATATGCTTGAACTCAGTGTGACTTTTTATTTTATATACAGGATTAAAATCAACATTAAATCATCTTATTTACATTGCCATTGGTGCTGAAATGGAGCTTTTTAAATAGTACAGTAGGCTGGTATACATTATAAAATGGTCTGCACTGGAGGCAAATAGAAAACTAAAGAAATTAGGCTGGAAATGGTTCCACTCTGCTCTCATTTTCCTTTCTTTTGTTTGCTTTCTTTTTGAATGCCAATACTTTCATTTAAAATGTTTTGGGAGCACAGCAACCCAAAATGACTGGGCTGGATGGTGTTCCAAAAATCCAAACCAACTGATAATACTTCTCGAGGTGATAGGAAAGGCACAGGAAGTTAGGACTTTGGCTGAAATGATGAAAACATGTGTTTGCCATTTTAGGGATCAGCGCCTTGATTCTTGCCACCTTCGGCTCCAACGGTGATCATGTTTTGATGTATTTATTGAATTGTCCTTTGCTGATGAGGAATTTTTAAAATATTTCTTAGAATAAGTCCTTTGGTATGCAGATGCTACATGGAAGGAAAGAAAGAAAGAAAAGAAAACACAACAATATTACTTGCTCCATACCCTAAACTACCAAAACCGTAGCCGTAAAATGAGGGTGTCTAGTACTTGTTATAGCATGGTTGTCCATTCTTTCTAAAGGACCACTTACGGTTCAGGCAGGTAATTTTAGGCATAGCCCATCTTCCATTTCCTAGGCAACGGATAGTTGGAAGGTGGCGTTGAATGAAACCATCTTTGCAGTGATATCTAATCAAGGAGTTGATTTCATAACGAGGTTTCATCTTTCCAAAGGTCTTGGCATTTTCTACAACAGGGGGCTGGCCGCAAGCAACTAAAGAAAAGTAAATTGGGTTATTTCCAAATAATCTAAATATTTCTATTAGTAGGAGACACTCTTCTCTTTTTTCTTTCCTTTTTTATTTTACCCAATCAAGTACCTTCAGTAATCATTTAGATTAAGAAATTGAAAAATTTCAAGACAAAATGAAACACTGAGGCTTTGGGCCTGGTTTGAATCCCAGATTCTGTCATCTTGAATTGTGTGTGCGTATGTGTGTTTTAAAGGAAGCATAGGGCATATGGTTATACATTCATCTGTCTGTTTGGAAGAGCTACTTTTCTGAAAAAATTCCAAATTAAAAGGCATCTGTCTCATGTCACTTGTGGCCTATTGGTTTTGTCTCTATCCCAGTGGTTTTATTTACCACTCACCTGCACTTCAAACAGGCTACCCTGGCAGCTCAGCTGGTAAAGAATATGACCACAATGCGGGAGACCTGGGTTCGATCCCTGGGTTGGGAAAACCCCCTGGAGAAGGGAAAGGCTACCCACTCCAGTATTCTGGCCTGGAGAATTCCATGGACTGTATAGTCCATAGGGTCGCCAAGAGTAGGACACGACTGAGTGACTTTCACTTTCACTTTTCACTTCAAATAATAAGATTTGTAACAATTAATTACTACTTCTACTTCCCTGAAAAAATTTACAATGTATAATAACAATATAGCTCTAAAATATGGACTTTTCAGTATAGAAAATATATCCAGGTTCAATTATGCTTATTTGCTCTTTCTGTCTTCTCTATGGAGACAGAGCAAGTCAAGACATAGTATTCATGCCTCAATAATTACCTATATATATAAATTTCAACTCTTAAGAAAGGTAAGTAAAGGAAAATCTTAGAATATATAACCATCGTTTTTAACCTACAATAAAAAATTCTGAATAGCAACAAACTTAGTGATGGTAGAAATAGTAAAAAGGAAATAACATTAAAAAAAAAAAACTTTGTAATTTTGAAATTCAAGAAGGTGGGAAAATTGATTCAACTGCATTTGTATTAATTTGTAATTTTACTCATATTAGTGTACTTGCTTTAAAAATATACTAATTTAACTCTAAGTGATTGTGTTTTGCTATATAGCTCTAATAAAAATATAACTTAACTTCAATATAATTTCCCTAAATGACATTTCCTACCCATAGTTTACTTTAAGAATGCCATCATAAGGCCTACAAGGGTATGTCATAGTCTCTTATGACATAATGCAAATCTTCAATGGGAGAATGATTACCAGAAACCTAGATACCAAGATGTTTAGATGTCAACATCCTAAAATAACCAGGCAAGAATACTAGCATGGATTGTCATGCCCTCCTCCAGGGAATCTTCCTGACTCAGGGATCGAACCCGTGTGTCTCTTATGTCTCCTGCACTGGCAGGAGGGTTCTTTACCCCTAGCGCTACCTGGGAAGCCCATTAAAAGGTTGCGAATGTTAAATTTACATATCCAGAAGGCTCTTTACAACCATATTCTTTTGCAGTGACAAATGTAGGTTTAACTTAAATATTTAGCTCTTTAATTTACTTCTGCCTAACAACACAAGTTAGAAAGTATTGACCCCACAGCAAACAAAATTGTCTTTAATAAAACACAATCCAGGCATAGTTTTTCATTCACATAAGAAATTGTGTCTCAGATAGACATAACCTAAAAATAGTTTATAAAATCCTACTATCTAAAACTAAGAAATTAGAAGTATTTGTGCATACATTTCATTTTCACAAATTCCTAGAAGGTAAACTGAGAATTCTATAATATGTTATGTTCAATTAATAGTCTACACTATATATAGTTCAATGATAACCCCCATCTGCATATCTATACTTCTTTTATTGTAATATGGAAAGTCTATACTAGGGCCCAGGCACCAGTAAGTACCAGATAGAATGAGATACCAATGATATAAATTAGATAACTCATACTTGATTCTGGCAAATTAAAAGTTATCTTTAAATTTGAGAGGAAAGCAATGTATAGATTTCTTCCAAAACTATAAATGAAGACTTATTTTGAAGTTAAAAAAATTCAAGGAGTGTGGTGTTGGCAAGGAAAGGCAAATAGACTAGAAATAGATCCACATATATATGCTTGATATTTGACAGAGCAACATGGCAGAGCAGTAGCAAAAAGGTAGTTTTTTTCATTTGGACAATTGGGTATTCATAAGGAAAAAAAATGTATTTGCTTCCCTACCTCAGAGAGTCCATGGGAGATCAGTTCTAGATGGTGCACATATATAAATGTAAAAGATAAAACTATAAAGCATTTAGCAAACAACATAGGATATCTTTCCAATGTTAGGGTAGGTAAGAATTTCTTACGACACAACAAGGCTTAAACCATAAAAGAAAACTCAACAAAATAAACAGCTCTATTCATCAAAAAATGCCACAGGGTAAAGACAAGCTACAAACTAGGAGTAGATATTTGCAACATACAATTATCAAGGGATTAGAAACTAGGACATTAAAAACAAAAACAAACAAACAAACAAAAACTCCTGCAAATCAATATATATAAGAGAAGCAAACAATCTTTCAAAATAAGCAACAGAAATGAGCAGATAGCTTACAAAAGAAGAGCTATACATATATGAAAAGACTTCTAAAAAGAATCATCCAAGACAATGCAAGTTAAATCAGAAGAGATAACATTTTATACCCACCAGACTGGCAAAAATTTCAAAGTCCGATAAGATCAAATGTTGGAGAAGATGTGGAGTAACAGGACCCCTCACACATTGCTGGTGGGAGTGCAAATTGGTACAACCACTTTGGAAAATAATTTGGCATTTTCTAGTCAATTTGATGGTATATATATCCTATGACTCAGCAGTTCACTCCTGGAGAAACACCCTATGGAAACTTGCAGAGATCTACCATAAACAAGTTCAAGAATATGCATAGTGACATTGTTTATAACTGCAAAAACACTGCATATAACCCAAATGTCCACTTGTAGAACTGATAAATAAAATGTTATATAGTCATACAATGTAATACTACACAGCAGCAACAATGAAGAAATACAGCTACATGCATGGATGACGTGGATTAATCTGACAAACACAATGCTGAACAAAAAGAGCAAGGCACAAAATACAAACTTAAAGTTCAAAAATGTGCAGAACTAAACAATTTGCTTACAGATACAAGCATAAGTGATCATTTAAAGAGAAAAGTAAGGGAATTAAGTTATTATCTGTGGCTGGATTTGGAGATAAATGGATGGGATTGGAAAAAACCTGCATAACACTCCAAAGATGCATGAATGGCATGTACTGAGGTTTGTTTTTTTTTAATATGTCTTTTGTAAATAATATAATTCTTCTTTGTAATTAATTAAAACTACCTAGGTCTGTAAAGATGTATAAATTATCTGTAAAGAGAAATGAGTCTATATAGACATTTATAAAATTCATAAAATTCCCCAGGGTAAAGATTAACAAAGAATTAAGTTTACATAAATAAAAATCAGACAGTAGGGAGATAAAATATACGAATTGTTTTGTTTTGGTTTCTTCCTCCTTTAATGAGGTAGACCTAATGTTTTGTAAATCTTTCCCCATTGGGAAATGTATACCGTGATGCTGCTTTTGTGAATCCTTTTTAGATATAGGCCTGTGGTTTTCAACCGGGGGCAGTTTTCTTCCTCTTCCCACTTTCCCAGGGATAGTTGGCAATGGCTAGAGATGTGGATGGCTGTCACAAAGCAGAGCAGGAGGATGTAGAGTTGGGGAGAATGCCTCTGGCATTCAGTGCATAGAGGGTAGTGTTGCGTGTTCAGTTGCTTAGTTGTATCAGACTCTTTGTGATCCCATGAGCTATAGCCCACCAGGCTCCTCTGTCCATGGGATTTTCCAGGCAAGAATAACTGGAGTGGGTTGCCATTCCCTCCTCCCGGGGATATACCTGACCCAGGGAGCGAACCCATGTCTCTTGCGTCTCCTGCACTGGCAGGTGGATTCTTTACCACTGAGCCACCTGGGAGGCCATAGAGGGCAGAGAAGATGCTAAACATTCTGCAAGGTACAGAACAGCCCCCCACAACTAAGGACTGTCTAGTACAAAATGTCAATAATGCTGCTGTAATATACCCTAGTATGGGAAAAAATAACACTGGAAATAAAAGAATGTTTGGGTCATAAACTGAAAAGTATGACTCCAGGGCATTTGGATATCTAAGAAGGCAAACATGACATTTGGACAAAGACAGACAGTTCCTTAAGGACTTCTTACACTAGGGAACAACAGGGAAACAGCAGGGAAAACAGCTGTTTTCACAAGCTTAATGGCATAAGTGCTAAAGTAACATACATAGTCAGGAAAGCTGCTCACATAGAAAGGATATTCAGAATAAATTCTATTTTAGAGAAGAGAATAGCAGAGTGAAGTAATCACAGATAACAGCTGAGTTTCGACTCAGCTTTGTGTAAATTACTGTTCTCTGTCTTTTAACAGAATTTCTCACTGGTGTTTAAGTCTTTTCTAAAATAGCTATAGAGTATATATTTTTAGTTTTATTATTTTTATATTAAAAAATAAGTCAAATGGATTTTATATTTTGCATTTGTACTTTGTACTCTTAATTGAGGTGGGTAAAATCTGGGTCTAGAAGTTAAATATGCATGTGCTAACACCATTATCAATTGTAACCAGGTTTAAAAATTGTGATGCAATTCTTGTTTTTTTTTTTTAAGGAAGAAGTCTACATAGTGTGGCTTAGAATTCAAACATATTGGTCAATGATAAATACTGAAAAATCAGCTTTCTTAATTTTATCTGTTAATGTCAGCTAAGCAATTCTCCTCATTCTAGAACTTACATTATAAATGTTTTTGTTTTAACATTTCTTGAAAATAGTCATAATAGATATAGGGATGGTATTTTTGTTCTGTGGTTTATGAGCATAGATTGAGCTTCTAAGGGACTGACTGAAAAACTCAAAGGCCTATAAAGACCAGGAGCTTAACCAAAAAGGAGGGAAAGGACCGCAATGAGGTGGGGACCACAGTCCCCACCAAGGCAGGGCAGTGTTTTTTAGTTGCAGTACTTTAAGCCACTGATAAATTTGAACATGAGCCAAATGGCACTAAGTGGTCTTTTTTATTTGTAAGTAAAAAATAATTCACATTATCTTATGGTATATTCCAGTTTTTTATTTTTGACAACTAATTTTTTTAATGCTTTCCTCATCAAAATTAACAGATCTGTGGGCCCTTGGGGCTGACAGTTGTTTTTCTTAAAAATACTGACAGGGTTTTTTTTTTTTTTTTCATAAATGCTACATTATTATCTTAAGCACTTGAAATCTAAAATGAAGACATTACTGAAAACAAACTTTTCAATTATATTGAGAAAGTAAACTGTTCCAGAGCAATAAGGATGCTGTATATGACATCCAGCTTATGTCTGAAAGAATGACGTTTATTCTTCCTGAATTTACTTGATAACTGAACTGCAGATTAAGTATACATTATTGATGGGTTAATCATTACCTGTTCCTTTCTTGCAGGTGTAGGTGAGATGGTAATTGCAGGGAACGTCATTCCACTGGCCATTCTCATGCCATATAATCACAACACAATCTTCTCCAGTAGAAAAGAAGCTGTCTGGTTGGTTTGGCCTCCAGTTCTCATATTGCTGTAAAAATGCAGGGAAAGATAACTGTGGAAGCATACTGTAAAAGTGATGGCTCCATTACAGCACAATTGAGTTAGAATGGGCTCAGCAATTCCTGTTGAACAAGTTAGCTCAAATAATTTTGGTGGTAAAGATTTTTACACTTTGAGTGGAAAATATGTGTTATCTCGAAGTCTCTCTTCAAGAAATATGCATATTTTTTCCTTTGACAATGAGATATATCTAAGGAATTTGGTGCTATTAATAGTACTTCCCAGTGGTGCTAGTGGTAAAGAACTCCCCTGCCAATATAGGAGACAAGAGATGCGGGTTCGATCCCTGGGTCAAGAAGATCCCCTGGAGGAGGGCATAGCAACCCACTCCAGTATTCTTGCCTGGAGGATCCCACAGACAGAGGAGCCTGGCGGTCTACTGTCCACAGTGTCGCAAAGAGTCGGACACAACTGAAATGACTTAGTGTGCATGCGTGTATCCTAGATTTCTAAATATGAAATCAATGCTCATTTTAAGAATTTTAACCATGGCATTATTGTTAATTGTAACAGCCTTAATGGCAGTGCAACAACTAGAGATAAAAATCATAAACTCGGCACTCTAATCTACATACTTTCTTCCAGACCCTATGTGTACATATACTTTTATATAGTTGTGATTATAGTGGAATAAAAGGTTCAGTCCTTCATTTATATTTTTATCACTATAAAGTAACTTTCTTTGTCTTACTGAATTGTTTTATCTGAATTCTTTGATATATTGATATATATGTAAATTGTTATATTTGCTATATTTGTTTTTTTATTTATCCAATATACCTATGCCCATCATTTTACATTCAACTTCCCTGAGTAATTCCGCTTTAGATATGATTCTCATGTGCACCATACAGTTGTGTTTTGCTTTATGATCCGATCTGCAAGTTTTTTTAATAGGAACATTTATCACATTTTTATATATTGATATACAAGATAATGCTTTTAAAATACATCTTATTAAAAATGTTTTTTTAATGAATGTTCAGATAATTAAAAAGAATTTTATTGATCTGATGTTTTTCTACTGGTTGCCTTTATATCTTTAGATAATTCCTATTGATTCTCTAGTTTGAGCAATGACATGTAACCAGAAATATCTTTTGCCTTCCACTAGTTTCACTTTTCACTTTCATGCATTGGAGGAGGAAATGGCAACCCACTCCAGTGTTCTTGCCTGGAGAATCCCAGGGACGGTGGAGCCTGATGGGCTACTGTCTATGGGGTCGCACAGAGTCGGACATGACTGAAGTGACTTAGCAGCAGCAGCAGCAGCAGCAGTAATACTTGGAACATGGAACAACAGACTGGTTCAAAATTGGGAAAAGGAGTACTTCAAGGCTATATATTGTCACCCTGCTTATTTAACTTATATGCAGAGTGCATCATGAGAAATGCCAGACTGGATGAAGCACAAGCTGGATTGATGCTTTTGAACTGTGGTGTTGGAGGAGATTCCTCAGAGTCCCTTGGAATACAAGGAGATCAAACCAGTCAATGCTAAAGGAAATCAATTCTGAATATTCATTGGAAGGACTGGTGCTGAAGCTGAAACTCCAGTACTTTGGCCACCTGATGCGAAGAACTGACTCATTGGAAAAGACCTTGATGCTGGGAAAGATTGAAGGTAGAAGGAGAAGGGGACAATGGAGGATGAGACTGTTGAATGGCAACCTGTCCAGTTGGTGATGGACAGGGAAGCCTAGCATGCTGTAGACCATGGGGTCGCAAAGGGTCAAACACGACTGAGCAACCAAACTGAACTGAACTGAACAGTGATACTTGCTTTTTATTTTAGCACCAATAATAGATGAAACCCTATTCTAGGTACTTGGTATGCGTTATTTCTTACAATGATCCAGCAAGACTGGGAATAACTTGGACCTTAGAAATGTTAAACACTCAGAACTTTTCAGTTTACATTCAATTTTTTGTCACCTTAAAATGCAGCCTCCATATCAAGCAACAATTACATGAAAAACATAGTCCTTATGCCTATTCAAAAACTTATGCCTATTCAAAAACAAACTTTAGTGAGATGAAAATAATATTGGATGCTAAAGCTGAAACTCCAGTACTTTGGCCACCTCATGCGAAGAGTTGACTCATTGGAAAAGACTCTGATGCTGGGAGGGCCTGAGGGCAGGAGGAGAAGGGGACGACAGAGGATGAGATGGCTGGATGGCATCATCGACTCAATGGACGAGTTTGAGTGAACTCCGCGAGCTGGTGATGGACAGGGAAGCCTGGCATGCTGCAATTCATGGGGTCGCAAAGAGTCGGACACGACGGAGCGACTGAACTGAACTGAACTGATAAATAAGAAAGCAGTTTCCCAGCTTCCAGACTCTTAACTAGAATGTGATACGGGACAAGTTTGTTCAGGGTCTGTCTGACTCAACTTGGGTACTGCTTTCCCAATATGCTTTGCTTACTGTCAGCTTTTACAACACATCTAATGTTGACCAGACTGGTGGAGACACATTTCCCTCATCTGAAAGGAATATAGGTTCAGATTTATGGGACAACAGCAAATATGATATCTCTCTGGGCATACAGATTTATTCATCTTTTCTTGAATTATATTTAAAATTAATTTATAGTGGTAAAGAATCTGCCTACCAATGCAGGAGATGTAAAAGACGCAGGTTTGATCCCTGGGTCTGAAGGATCCCCTGGAGAAGGGCAACTCACTCCAGTATTCTTGCCTGGAGAATCCCATGGACAGAGGGGCCTGGCAGGCTACAGTCCATTGGGTTGCAAACAGTCAGACACGACTGAAGTGACTTAGCATGCATGCACTTTGAATTAAATTTAAAATAAGTTTGTGTGTAGAAAACAAACTTATGGTTACCAAGGGGAGAAGAAAGGAGGAAGAGATAAATTGAGAGGTTGGGATTGATATATATATAATAGATAAGTATACATAAAATAGATAACTAATAAGGACCTACTGTACTGCTCAGGAAACTCTACTCAAAACTCTGTAATGACCTCTATGGGTAAATAGTCTTAAAAAGAGCATGTGTGTGTATATATATATATATAACTGATTCACTTTGCTATACAGCAGAAACTAACAACATTGTAAATCAACTATACTCCAATAAAAATTTTTAAAAAGGGGGGAAAATAAGTCTATGGTTGCAACAATGAATTAGATTCTATTTGATAAAAGAGAAGAAAGAACTGAATATGACTGAAGGCAATTGTTCCTAATTCAGAGCATGCCAAGAGGTGGTCCTGCTAGTTATTTCCAAAAGTACTATGGCTATTTTTATGTTTTAAGAAAACATATAGTAAATTTACTAGAAAATGGTTCTAATTTTCCTTCCTGCTCAGAAAAAAAAAATGTGGTTTTTAAAACTTTAAAATATAGCGAAACAACCTAGATCTTTGAAAAATAACTTGTGAGATGAAGACCTTAAGTTTGAAAGGTAGAAAATTAAGAGATCTTCTATTTTTCCTTCAATCTCTTTGCTGAACTTTGCTTTGAAATACACCTCAATCATGTGAAAATTAAGGTAGGAGACAAGAGACCTCTGCTCTGTAAAGAAGAGTCTCTGAAAAGTGATACAACTTTTTTCCCCATAGCACAGAATTAAGGATGTTTTTATGGCTCTTGTGGAAATCCAGAAATTACATGGATTTAAATGCATTCTCTTAGCCTGGAGGGTACCGCCGAGTTACCCACTAGATGACCCCTGGAAAGATGCTTAGAGGACCATACACACCAAGCCAGTCTGCCTGCCAGGTTTTCCTGCAACAAGGAACTGACGTTTGATCTGACCTAGGTTTCAAATTATTTCTTTATCTTCCTTTCCTTATTATCTCTTACCCTCTGCCCACAAAGCCTCTTTTTTTTTTTTTTTTTGCTATCCTCTTTTAATAGATAATGGAAAAGGAGATGATGGAGCAACACTGCAGATGGAAATGTTCCATTCATCCTGCTGCTGTATATCCAAACTGTCTTTAATAGATGAATTAAAGCAGGATATAATTAAAAATTAATAAGGAAAAGAATACGAATCCCCGAAAACTAATAAAGATCTACATTTAACACTTTTATGGTGAAAGATTCCAGAGTTCCTCATATACTTAACTTGGAGCTCAATAGTTTCTGGTTTGCTTTCTTAACCTCTTCCAGGAAACCAGTGAATGTCCTCAAAGGTGGAAAACCTCCCAGCATCCCGACAGCACGTGTACACTGTGCAAGGCTGCCCTCTCCTTGTCCCTCCCATACTGTTCATCTCCCTCCTTTGCTTTATTTTTCCTCATAACACTGATTACCTTCTAATATCCTATGCATCTTATTTACTTATTGCATTTCTTTTCTCCTTAGCAGAGTGTAAGCTCATTAAGGACAGGAATTTGGGTTTCTTTTGTTTACTCCTGTATCCTCAGTGCCTGTATCCTCAGGAGCTATGCCTGGCCCCTGACTGAAGATGTTGTTTGCCCCCAGTAAACTGTAAGCAAAACAATCACAAAGTCAGCAGAGTTAAATAACCTTTCTGGGAAACAGCTGGCAATACACAAAGAGTCTTAAAAGTTCTCACCATTGAACCTCGTAATTCTACTTCTAAAGAGCTATCCTAAAAAATAACCAGAGGTGTGAACATTTTATTTAAAATATTACTTACACTGGTAGTAAGTGGGAAAAATATATAGAGCAAACATATATTCAATAAATCTTGGGTATAGCCAGACAAATGGGATATATAAGCATTAAATATCTTGTTATTGAGGACTATACAAGAAGATGGAAGATACTAAAAGAAGTGTTAAGTTAAAAATCAAAGTACTAAAAATGTACAATGATCCAAATTTTGCACATACTCTCAGATGTAGCTGTGTGTATGTGTGCATATAAAGGATCAAAAAAAATGTGATCAAATGTCATATATAAAGTTTATACCCAGTGATATGAGATTAAGGTAATATTTTATTCTACATATTCTTACAGGTTTGACAACTTGCCTTGAGTGAGCATGAATTACTTCTGTAATTAGTAAAAGTGAACAGTATAAAATGATCTATGCAGTGATCAGAAAGAACTTACCGATTTCTCAGCTAATCCTTTTTAAATCTAACCTCAACAAATACCATTTCAAGTTATCCAAGTCCCTTAACTGCCATGCATTTTGCAGCTGACATTTCCTCCTGATCTGAACAATAACCATCTCATTTTCACACTGAAATGAGATTCTGATTCCATGCCACCAAAGTAATTCTCAGGCCTTAAGCTGCCCAGACTCAGACCTCTGGTAAAAGATTTAATTGTTTTGGGTGGGAATTGCATTTGGCTTACAACAGTGATTTAAAACCCGTGTTCTGTGTTGTTGCTTGGCAGAACTGTGGCTTAATGGTGCAGGACCAAATTTTAAGTCTGTGGTTTTTACAAGAATGTCTGATAGCCACAGGCATGTCACACTATTACCTCATATCTGATTGCTCCATTGTGCACATTTATTTTGGCTTGGATGCTTTGATTTTGCTCCATGTTACTGCCAAACTGACTTAGCAAAGGAAACTCCAGTTTTCTGAACAACTTTCTTTGTATCCTTCTGAATTCTTTATAGCCTTATTTAATATCATTTGTAGGGAGAAAGAGTAGGAAAAATAAATCATTGATTTTAGGTTTAATAATGTATTTTTTTTTTCACTAAAGCTAAATGTGAAGAAATCAGTTCTGAGTTATAAGAATGTAACCGAGCCTTGTTCATATAGACCGTGTCTCATACATACAGGAGTGCAGACTCCTGGATCAAGCAGAGAAAAATTCTCTACTTTCATCTGGATTATCTTTTCCTCACTAGGATTATAAGCCAACCTCCTGGGTGATCCAGCCCAGTTGACCCTCTTCTAGGACTGGATGGACAAACTAAGAATTATCCCAAAACACCAGTATTGTTTGGGGAGAATTCATCTTAACATCGCTAACAGAAATAAATGCTGACCAGACCTCAGCCTGTTTCTGTCTGAGAGACTCATGTTCACCATTCTAAACCTTGAACTCTTGTTCTTTCCCCTACAGACCAGAATTAGATCAATATTGTGTCTGAAAAGAGACCCCTACATTACTTTGCATTTTTGTTCTCTTCTGATGGCAGAGGAAATTATGACATAAAAGTCACACAGTTGATGGAAAGTCAGATCAGATGTAAACTTTTTTAATGTTCTGTAATAGACTTGTATTTTATAACAGATAATTATTTAAACCTTGTATGAACTGCTTAATGCTCTATACTGTATGAAAAGTTAGAGTCCTAAATAAATGATCACCTCTACATATCTGTACAAAAAGAAAAGTGCCCCCCAAAGACAACCATTTCAATTAAATTTAATTGATTAACTTTTCAGTTACTGTTTTCTCTTTCTTTTCCCCCCAATCAGATTTAAGCAAGTTAGCTGCCAAAAACATAAAATGATTCTAAAAATCCTGGCCCAAATCCAACCATTACATACCATTCTCTCAAATGAAAATTGTCTCCACAACCAGAGAATTCGTTCTGAATCAATCCTAATATTGATTGAAGTTATTCACCACAATCTATCAAATTGTACAAATGCTTAGATTATTTGTTTCCAAATAATCTGTATCTTACTGTCAAAATTTTATTCCTGTCTTAAATGAACATAAAAGCAGAGAATTACCCTGCAGGTCTCCTGGAGCACATGGAACTCCCTTCCCTGCAAATATTTCCACCCTTGGAGAGTGAATTCAGTTCCACAGATCTAAGACAAACTTGACTTAGTTCTCTCAAGCAGAGTGGCTGAAGAGTTATTCTCTCCTCCTCAGCTCTTTGAAAGTTTCCATCTTGATTCACTCAACATACTGGAAAGGAAAATGTATGTATTGTGTTTTGGGATGGGGGTAGAGTCTCTGCTTTTGAAAGTTATCAGCAACCTACTAAATTCAGTCAGGGTTTACATCCTTTCAAGGTGACTCTGATTGCATAGTGTCTTGGAGTCTGAACTGTCATTCAAAGATATCAGCCGACTTTTACCTTTAAAATACACACCACCATTCATCTGCTGATGGACATCTAGGTTGTTTCCATGTCCTGGCTATTATAAACAGTGCTGCAATGAACATTGGGGTACATGTGTCTCTTTCAATTCTGGTTTCCTTGGTGTGTATGCCCAGCAGTGGGATTGCTGGGTCATAAGGCAGCTCTATTTGCAATTTTTTAAGGAATCTCCACATTGTTTTCCATAGTGGCTGTACTAGTTTGCATTCCCACCAACAGTGTAAGAGGGTTCCCTTTTCTCCACATCAGCAGATGAATGGATAAGAAAGCTGTGGTACATATACACAATGGAGTATTACTCAGTCATTAAAAATGAATACATTTGAGTCAGTTCTAATAAGATGGATGAAACTCGAGCCGATTATACAGAGTGAAGTAAGCCAGAAAGAAAAACACCAATACAGTATACTGACACATATATACAGAATTTAGAAAGATGGTAATGATGACCCTGTATGCAAGACAGCAAAAGAGACACAGATGTATAGAACGGACTTTTGGACTCTGAGGGAGAGGGAGAGGGTGGGATGATATGGGAGAATGGCATTGAAACATGTATACTATCATGTAGGAAACGAAGTGCCAGTCTATGTTCGATACAGGATACAGGATGCTTGGGGCTGGTGCATGGGGATGATCCAGAGAGATGATATGGGGTGGGAGGTGGGAGGGGGATTCAGGATTGGGAGCTTGTATACACCCGTGGCCGAATCATGTCAATGTATGGCAAAACCAATACAGTATTGTAAAGTAAAATAAAGTAAAAATAAAATTAGAAAAAATAAAATACCACCACGATCAATGGCCCTGAAATCTCAGCAGATAACTAGCATCACGAGCATGAACAAAATAAACTGAAGATAAAACTGTAATGTAAGTAATTGACTTTTTCCTTAAGTAAAGATAGGTCACTGTCTTTTTTCTAAGGTTAAAAAGCATAATTTCATAGACTCACAAACACAGAAGGGAAACTTATGGCTACTCAAGGGAAAAGGTAGAGAGGAATAAATTAGGACTTTAGGATTAAAAGATATACACTACTATAACTAAAATAGATAAACAGCAAGAAAGACCTACTGTATATAGCACAGGGAACCACATTAAATATCTTATAAGAACCTATAATGGAAAAGAATACACACACACATACATATAACTGAATTACTTTGCTATATACCTGAAACTAACACAATGTTGTGTATCCACTATACTTCAATTTTTCAAAAAGCATTATTTCATTAATAGAAAAGGTTTAGAAATATATCAGGTATTTTGCTTTGCTTTACAGAAGGAGTTAGCTTGGTTCAGCTTTGAGCACTGCTTTCCGCTCAAGAAAGGAAACATACCATCCAGTATTAGTCAGTAACTTCTGTGATAGGCACGTCCCAGCTGGTCCTTTATATGATACATATATAAACAGATCAATTTATGAGGAAATAGGCAAGCAGCTGGATGGTGAAAAGAAAAGGCTGGATCAAGGAAGTTTCTTGAACTGTGGAATGACTTACTCTCATCCTCACATGCAACATTCCAAAACAGTCTTTGTTTTTAGCCCACCAGGCTCTTCTGTCCATGGAATTTTCCAGGCAAGAATACTGGAGTGGGTTGCCATTTCCTTCTCTAGTGGATCTTCCCAACCCAAGGATTGAACCCAGATCTCCTGCACTGCAGGCAGATTCTTTACTATCTGAGCCACTAGAGAAGACTTTGTCTAGGAAATCTTTTATCTTTAAAGGATAATGCCAATTCAAAAATCAAGACCCTGAAGATAACAAGGTCATGCTTCAACCTCTAGTAGAGAAAGAATTCCTGGAATATGAAAGAGCTTTGTTTTTAAATCCCTTTTCTCCGAATCTTAAAGCTAAGACATTTTCAAAGCAATGGACCTTATCAAAACTTGGTTGATAACTAGCCCTTCTCCATAATATTTGACCCATTTCAAATTCTTTTCATTGAGATTTTATGATTTTTTAATTTGGTCAACTAACCACAAAGAACAATCAATGGAAACAAATTAGTTCTGCTCAAGGATCAGACACTCTGTTTAGAATCTCTTGGTTTCTTTTCTTCTCTAATGAAATAAAAAAAATTTTTTCACACACTAAATTAAATTAAAGTTCATCTTTCTGTGACACAAATTTGACATTTACTACCATCTCTCTCTCTCTCTCACACACACACACACACACACATATTCACCCCTATAAGTACAGTATTTCTTGGCCTCAGGGAAGGCAATATCTAGGCTAGACCTTTGGGAGTGCCCATGTTCATGCAGACCTGTGCAGTGGATAGGTTCCCACTGTAAAGATGATAGAGAAATTCCAAAATGGTTAAAATGACTAGCAGAATTAACAGCAGCAGACTCCTTGAGATGGGAAAACAGAGCTGTCCTTTGGACAAACTTGTTAGCTAACTAAACAATCTTTACACACTAGTCCTTGGGTAGAGTGTGAATTTGTGCTTGAGCAAAAAGTACAAACTTTCATGTCATGGATCTTGAGGCTCTCTCATATCATCAGTTCAGTTCAGTCACTCAGTCACGTCCTACTCTTTGCAACCCCATGAACCGCAGCATGCCAGGCCTCCCTGTTCATCACCGACTCCCAGAGTTTACTCAAACTCACGCCCATTGAGTCGGTGATGCCATCCAACCATCTCATCCTCTGTTGTCCCTTTCTCCTCCCATCTTCAATCTTTCCCAGCATCACGGTATTTTCAAATGAGCCAGTTCTTCACATTAGGTGGCCAAAGTATTGGAATTTCAGCTTCAGCATCAGTCCTTTTAATGAACAGTCAGGACTAATTTCCTTTAGGATGGACTGGTTGGATCTCCTTGCAGTCCAAGGGGCTCTCAAGAGTCTTCTCCAACATCACAGTTCAAAAGCATCAATTCTTTGGCCCTCAGCTTTCTTTATAATCTTTCACATCCATACATGACTACTGGAAAACCATAGCTTTGACTAGACAGGCCTTTGTTGGCAAAGTAATGTCTCTGCTTTTTAATATGCTGCCTAGGTTGTTCATTACTTTTCTTCCAAGGAGTAAGCGTCTTTTAATTTCATGGCTGCAGTTACCATCTGCAGTGATTTTGGAGCCCAAAATCTCTCATGTATATCTGAACTGCAAATCTTGAATCTGCATCTGCCAAGGGCCTCCTCTGTCACTGACCTTGGACCCACACACATATTTATCTACAGTTTTTCAGCTTCGATTGAGTTAGACTGAATCATTTATTCTTTAAAATTCACTGGAATTTACATTATCTTAATGGCTTTGTGTTTTAGAACTACTTTGGCTTTTGCCAAGTATGTTTAAACAATTAATCACATACATTCCATTGATAAAAACCACTCTTGACATTTGTCCAGTAAAGTCATTCTATGATATAATATATTATTGTAATTGTTGGGAGAATTTATTAAGGCTTCAAGTTATAATTTGGAGTTTTTTTTTTCCCATGAACAATCCAGTCTCTACTTTCTACCTAGTCTCCCTTTCCCCAAACACTGCTGATTTAATTCACTGTAAAAAAATTTTCATAAGAAAACCAAAAATATCCTGTAGGTTCACACGCCAAGGGAACCAGCCAAGGAAAACTTTCCACTATTATTACTGTGTATAAAGTGAAGATACGGGAAAGACTGGTCCTAATATTTGCCTCAGTTGCTAGGATTTCACTAAGCATGTGACTTCATGTGTTAGCTTCAATTGTATTTGAAAAATCATCTCATATCACATGTAACTTTCAAGTTCACAATATAATGCAATTCATACTAGAATTTTAAAACCTAAAGCTATAGGGACTTAACTCACAGAGAATATTACTCCTGCAGGAACCTAAGTGCAGTTCTGGAAATATGAAGTTTTGAAATGAAAATACTATCTGGCCACTAGGTGGTGATATCCATCCATCATTATATTTTGAATTACCAACTAAGTCACAGTTAAAACAATGTAGAATCCCCCCAAAACTATGATTATTTACTCTATACGGGAAAAAAAAAAAAAAGATTAAAATTATCTGTGTTATGTCCTTTCAGTTTTGTGAGGAAAAGTAAGAAGAGAACACTTTTCTAAAAAATAGACCTCAACTAAACAGTAAGTACCAATCCCATTACATTCTATTTGGCTACAGGCCAATGTAGCTATAATCTAAACTTTCTACTTGACAAAAACATTCAACTACAATAGTTTATTTTTACTATTTGGCCTTTTAAAATTATCAGATGACTTACATCAATGGTGAAACTGCATCAGAAACAAGCGAAATCTATAATAGCCACCTAAAATCCTTAGAACGAGGCAGATCAAAAATAAGCACCTATAGGGGAGAGTGAAAAGGTTGGCTTAAAACTCAATATTCAAAAAACTAAGATCATGGCATCTGATTCCATCACTTCATGGCAAATAGATGAAGAAAAAGTAGAAATGGTGACAGATTTTAATTTCTTGGGCTCCAAAATCACTGCAGACCATGACTACAGCCACAAAATTAAAAGACAATTTGCTCCTTGGAAGAAAAGCTATGACAAACCTACACAGAGTATTAAAAAGCAGAGACATCACTTTGTCAACAAAGGTCTGGATAGTCAAAGCTATGGTTTTTCCAGCAGTCACGTGTGGACGTGAGAGTTGGACCATAAAGAATGCTGAACACTGAAGAACTGATGCTTTCGATGTAGTGCTGGAGAAGACTCTTGAGAGTCCCCTGGACTGCAAGATCAAACCAGTCAATCCTAAAGGAAATCAGTCCTGAATATTCATTGGAGGGACTGATGCTGAAGCTCTAATACTGTGGCCACCTGATGTGAAAAGCCGAATGAGGGTAAGAGGAGAAAAGGGAGACAGAGGATGAGATGGTTGGATGGCATCACCAGCTCAATGGACATGGGTTTGAGTAAGCTCCAAGAGACAGTGAAGGACAGGGAAGCTTGGCTTGCTGTAGTCCATGGAGCAGGGATATGGCTTAGCTATTGAACAACAATATGCACACAAGTTAACGTCTTCGTGTGATTTAGTTTGTTTTTAACTAAAAACTTCTGTAGATTAGTTATAAAAGCATGACCCTTGTACTAAAAGCTGGCTTCTCTGTGTCCACACTCCTTTTATCACCTGGAACCGGGACCACTGCTGCTCTTCCCATGGTCAATTGCAGACGATGCCAGGATGCCAGGGGTGGGCAGATAACCACCCAAGGATACAAGGACAAAAGCAAACTCCAAAGAGAAAAAACACCCACCCTAGAGGATTGCTTACCCAAACATATGCTGATAAGAAACCACCTTCGAACTAAATGAAGGACTCAGATAAACCACTCTGGGTTTACCTCCGCCCCCAACTCTCCACCTTTCAGAACAGAGGTCAAATGGTTATCTGCCAGGAGCTTAGGAGGACTACTTATTAGAGAAATCAAAACATTTGGTAACTTTAAAATGCCTTTCTCCCCTAGATGGCTCTGGTCACAATAGGCATTTGTTTGCAGTCTGCGGCATGGGGGGAAGGGGGGCGGTTGTATTTAATTTTGTTTTATTTAAATTGTCGGGGCACATGACCTCACTTCGAGGTAGAGATATACTCTCTTCTGATCCTGGTACTTGCCTCAGGTTACTCTGGTCTCAGTCCTTGTTTATTTATGTTTTAAAGGAGGTTATGGTTTTGCTGTTGTCTTTTAGTCCAACTACCAAAAGGAAAAGAGCAGCTTTGTTTTAAAGGAGAAAGAGACGTTTGTTTTGGTGTCCCTGCCCTAGGCTGGCAGCCTGGAGTCGGATCCTGCAAACATGAATACGTCGAAGGGAAAAAAAACTAACTTGGGGTCTCCTGATAGTTGTTAAAGTGGCAATATGCCCATTATTTTCCTAGCTGGCAAGTCTCTGTGCGGGAGAGATGATCTGCCAGCTTTGGAGCACAGCGCTAATCTTGTGTAATAGCGTGAGCTCACTGCCCTACAAAGTAGTAATTATCAACAGCAGTTTCCAAAGGATGTGAGTTCCTCCCACTATGAGAGCACTTGGGAGACAGGGCCCCAGGCACAGCCCCATAAGCCACTTGCGTTTAATCCCCACCATGAATGATGCCAGTGGGTTCCTTCGCCCCAAGTTTGTTTGTACAGGTCTTCAGTCAGGAAGTGCTAATGATCCAAATGCAACGTGAAACTGCCAAATCCATTCAACATTTTCTTGGCCTTTTTCTTGGTTATGCATTGCCTTAAACTAATTAGCAATTAAATTTAAATAACCGTGTGTGATTTTCAAGTTTCACAGAGCACTGTTGGAAAAGCCTCTGGGAGAAGAAACTACCGCATTGATCGATTCTTCTTTTTTTAAGGGGAATTGTGTCAGCTATGAAGTGATGATCTGATGGAGGGTAAATATGGTTCTTCCAGCTGTTTGCCTGTAACAAACCAGCTGTACTCAAGGAAGGGAAAGGCGGAGATGAGGGTTTTGTTTTCTACAACTACAATATTGCTCGATCTATCTCAGGTGTAGAATCAGAAGAATCAATTCTTGGTTTCAAATCAAACTGAACTGCAACACAAGCAAAAATTTTCACTAAGAGTTCAGTGGTCTTTTGGACAAGAAACTGAAAATTCTTCTACTCATGGGCAATGTGTGAAAGGAAGAGGAAACAACATACATTTTCCTTGGCTTTTAGGATAATGTGATGAAGCCTGTGAGATTTAACATAATTAAATTAATGTTGATATGCAGTGTGACTTGCTCACAGGGAAGTAGCATTTGACTTGGAGCTGAAACCACAGCACAGCCAACATCCATCCATCTGCAAACACTTGACAGGAAGTCTTCTAAGATTTTCAGGTAGAAAAAGTAAAACTGAAAGTTTTGGCTTGGGGGTTGTGTTTTGCATCGTTTTCTGCCAAATCATTCTCAATCCCTTCAAACCTACAGACCTACAAACAAACTTGGAAGACACAGTTAGTTAATTCTCTTGATTCTCTTTTCAATGTCCAAGACATCTGGGAGGGGGAGGAGGATACGAACCTTTGTGTTTATAAAAGGGTAATAATGGTACATTCCTGCAGAAAAAAAAATAATGGTTTATGGCCTGCAATTTGTTACTCTTTTTCTCTGTCCCTTTTAAGTGTCTCTTCCTGGATTAAAGGCCATTTCTTTATTGTTTCTACCTTTTTAAAAGCTGTTTTTTTTTTTTCCTCACCATACTTTGCATGGCAGACTGAGGTGTTTATTCATGAAAGAAGAAAAGGGGACTCTGGATTTAAAGTCAAATCCACAACCAATTTGGCTTTTTTTCTGCATCATGACCAGGAGGGCAAGTGAGTATTCCAAATTCTAGGAGGGCCAGTTTGCTAATGCTCGACCATGTTTTTTAAAAAAAAAAAAAAAGCAAAATTCAGATATCTTCCAGAATGTTATTCCCATAGCATTTTTTTTAAGCACAAAAAGGATATCAATAAGCATTTCATAATGTATCTCATAACATAAAGGCACAAGATTAATTAGCTAGAGCTAGAAAATAAGACATCTATAGATTTGTGAATTACTAACTTATTTGAGAACTTTCTGACTAAAACCAGACAAGTGCAGAGAAAAGGAAGTCTGTTGTCTCCAGACACGACACTGGAGAGTGAGAAGGAGGCCGTGCCTACTTCGTAGGAAGCTGACAAGCTAGCGGTTTTCACAGAGAGACACTGAGGGCTGACAAAATAGAGATGACGGGAAAAGCATAAAAGAGATGCAAAAAGTGCTCTTTTTAATGTATAAGTATACAGCCAGGGGTTTTTCCCTTACAAATCAAACTTTCCCAAAACTCCTCAACATTTTTTCAAAGGGAAATGGATTGTCAGTTCTATTCAAGCCTCAACCTCTGGACATCGAAGGTGACATTTTCCTTTGAAGTAATCACATCTGATCCACTGAAGCATCGGAGTCCCAGTGGTGAGAGGGGAGTTTTGAGCGGCTGCAGGAACTGACCAAAAAGACGATGGAAAGGAGCAATACAGACCTCGGGAGAGTTCTATGAGAATTCTCTGAGAGTTTTATTCCTGGGGGGGTTAGAGAGAGGAGGGAGTAAGAGCATGAAAGCTTTAAGTCTCTGAGGGCCACAGGTTGATTTTAAACTGGGGAGTTGTGTTATAAAAATATGGTGTGACGAAGGCACCTAACAGTTTCCAACATCTTCCTAACTTTGCTGCCCATGGACACACTATAATCTGTAGTTGAAAAGCAAGTCATGAAATTATTTTGCCAGGATGTATGTAGGTGGGGAAACATAAGTGACTCCATAGTGCTGCCTGAGGTCTGGCTCCCTCTGTGCTTGAAAGGATGGACTCAGATAGCGGATGGATAAAGGAAGCCCTGTCCAACTTAGCAACCACGTCATCCTTAGGGAAGCAACCCATAAGAAATGAAACAAGCTGAAAACATTCAGGAGTGAGATTCCTTTTGCTTGATTTGGATAATACGGTTTTTAAAAGTCTGAGTAATTGTCAGTTTCCCAAAACTTCATGGAAAATTGGCCCTGATATAACTCAAACTTTTGAAAAGTTTGCTTTCCATTTCTTCTTCCCAAGGCTTATATGTTTTCTTGGGACAACCATGGACAAAATTGTCATCATTTCCAGGAGGAACATCTGTTTTCCTTTGAGTTAATAACTTTTGTAAGATGCATTATGCTCAGCGACACACTTGTGATTCACAGAAACATTTTCTTTTCGTCATGTTTGAAATACCACCTATTTTATGGTTTAATGTTTTTCACACTGATACAACTTTAAATAAAACAATTTAGATAAACAAGAATTGTCATAGGGAGATTCAGCCAAAAGACTTAATGAGTCTTTTCAGGATTCAAAAGATAACACAGTGAGTTAGTTGAGCAATGTATGGATACTGATTACCATTCAAATATCTGATTTTGTCAACCACTCTGCTAGGTGCCAAGAAAATAGGGAT
Organism: Oryx dammah; assembly: GCF_014754425.2. Lineage (NCBI taxonomy): Eukaryota > Metazoa > Chordata > Mammalia > Artiodactyla > Bovidae > Oryx > Oryx dammah. The sequence goes on from NW_024070189.1 coordinate 26,994,961, forward strand.
GAAAGTTAATCTCCGCCCCAGAAAGCTCAGTGTCAGGAAATTAACACTACAGGTTCAATGGTAGGATGGGAAGAGTGCACAAAGGTTTCTGCAGCATAAAGGAGGAGTCCTTAGTCACATCCAGCTAGGAAGGTTTCCTGGAAGAAGGTGACTCTTGGCTAAGCGAAATATTCAAACATTTATCAAGTGAATTTAGGGCAAGAGGTGAGAACATTTTGAGAATGAGGGCACATGAATGCAAAGACCTGCAGGAGTGAGATGTCATGGCTTATTCCTGGAACTGGGTATTTTGAGATAAGACAGCTTAGGAAGTGGCAGGTGGAGTAAGTGGGCGTGATATGCCTCACAAATAATGACAGAATTTTATCCTGAAGGCAAGAGGAAGACATTTGCAGAATTTTAAAGGGAGTAACAATAGTTCAGAGCAAGGGAAGAGGAAGGTCATAAGCAGTGGAAAACAAGATCTGGGGGAAAAACACTTCAGACTAGTCATTCATTTAACAATAGGTTAAAGAAAAAACTTAAAAGTCAGCTAATAGTATAGAAGCTAGATAAGCAATGTTTGTTTAAGTTGGCCAGCTTTAATGTGTATTTAACTTGGATGGTTTAACTTAGTGTCTTTGAAGACATTACTTGGGTGACAAGGAAAGTAATTCATTATGGAAGTTATTTGTCAGGCTTTCTAACAAGCACTTGAGGCATTTTGCTGTGAGAAATCAATAGTCAAGTTAAAGAATGACTGGTGAGTAGAAAACCAAAGGACAAACTGAAAAGTGACTGCTTAGTAGGAAAGCAAGTGACAAAATAAAAACTGAAATGTGTCAAGAGAAAATAGCCTTCATAGAAATCAGAAAAGTTAAGCTAGAACAAATATTGTTCATGAGTACAATTTTGTGAAATTTATTGGATAAATACTCCAAATAAATAACAAAAAATATTTTAAAGATTCAACAAAGGCAAGAATTTGGCATTGTAGCAACATCCTATTATATAAACCAATAATGTGGAATGAATCCATCAGAATCTGAAGAATACAGGCAAAATAAATAACTTGGCCAAATAACATTATTAATTTAGTATAAGCGTATAAATTGAATTAATCCAGCTATAAAGCATAATCACATTAAATGCGATACACTGCAAGATTTTTGGAAGCAGAGTTTAATGATTTCAAGAAAAGAAATGATTGAAATTGAGACCTAGTATCAACTTGTTTGTTTTAACTGTAAGACTGAATGACAAAAGATAATATACGGTAAATATCAAAGGTTCTTTTTGTTTTAATACTGCTCTACCTCCCAAGAAGGATAAGCTCTAATAAACCTTTCAAACAAAAAATGGGGGTGGGGGGAGAGGGGAGAAATCACTCTAAAATATAAACAAAGTCCTTGAAATTGCACACAGTCAAGTTAACACCATTCCCAAGTGTAAGCGATACTGCCTTTCCCAAGGAAGAGTTTACTATTAGGGATATTTTCAAAAGCAGGACACTTGGAGTAAACAGCGAAACAAAGGAGAACTATTTTATTCCAAGGCCTGAGCACACATGGAATCTGTTAAGGGGATGGTGGCTGCAGAAAGAACTACAAACGAATTTAAGAAACACCTAGGCTGCCTCGGAAAGGAAGGATGGAGGCAAGGGTGGTTAGAAAAGCAGAAAGTGGGCCAGAGATCAGTCGAATAGGAGGGAGACAGACTGTTGGGCAGATGGCCTCTTCTGTTCCAAAATGTTCAAAGTTAAGGATACTCCTTAGCACACTTTTATTTTACACAAAGAGTGAATTAAGAAGAAACCAGGGGTCTGTCAGAGTTTTTCCTAGATTTACTTGCGGCATTTCTTTGATAAACTTCACCTTGTTTATGTCATTCATTTGCTGCCTTCTTCAAATTAAGCCCCATTTATTTGGTGCTCTCTCCAAAACCCTTGGGTTTGCATTAGAAAATATGAATTAATTGAGGGAAAGTTTTTTGTTTATGTGGTATAGTTATCTATCTTAGGTTATGTTACCTTCATCTGAAAATATCAGAGTGAGTGAAAGTTGCTCAGTCTTGTCTGACTCTTTGCGACCCCATGTACCGTACAGTCCATGGAATTCTCCAGGCCAGAATACTGGAGTGGGTACCATTCCCTTCTCCAAGGGATCTTTCCAACCCAGGGATCGAACCCAGGTCTCCTGCATTGCAGGTGGATTCTTTACCAGCTGATCCACCAGGGAAACCCAGAAAATATCAGAGGAAGATCATTATTTCTCCTTTGAAAAAGTGCAATGCTCACTTATTTACCAAGTTTAGGACCAGTAAAAACTATGGAAATGGTAAGTTATTTTTTCACACATGTTTCACAGTACAGTCCATTAAAACTTAATGGACACAGATTAAAAAAAACATTGAATTCAGCTGGCTTGCTTCAGAAGAGTGGAATAATGACATCTGATGAATCAAGTATATCTGAATGGCACCTGACAGGCAAGATAAATTCCGTAAGACATTTTTCAGACCTCACTTAATCTGCCAGCTATAAGCCGATACTCAAGCTCACTGACCAAACTCAGAGGGAGTATAGAGCCTTATTCTACACACCTTCTGAAAGAAAATGCAGGCAAGAGAACCACGTCTTTGAAGAGCTCAATTGCTCATGGAGAGACCAGAGAAAACATTTAGTAACATGGAAAAGTACAGACAATGAGGATATACAAATCCAGTCTATAGGACCAATGACAGGCTGGAGATAGTCAGGGACCTTGCCATCAGATCAGTATGTTTCAAATGACAGACTTTACAAATACTCGACCGGCCGAGATGCATCTATCCTAGCTCAGGGCAGGAGCATAGAGGTAGCCAACTAACATGCATACTTCGAGATAAGTCACGGTCCAGGTCCGCAGAGCACAGGCAAGTACCCACCAGAAATGGTCACCTGAGTGCCTGGCATTACAGCTTCTGTAATAGAGCTCACAGGAACCTGCACTTTTACTGGGCTATTTATAAGGGGGAGACTTCATAGTGGGTGGCCTAGACCCAATTCATCCCACAGGAATGAAGCCTACTTTCAACAAGGGAAAACTTACTAAAATGCCTATGTTACATAATAAACTTCAACAAAATTATAAAAAGTTTTGTCTGTAATATACATGAAAAATCTTTAATTTTTATGTTCACTTACATTAATAAAAACAATACTGTCTATCTTAAACTAAAATTTATATATAAGAACTCATCTACACGAACCACTATTAATCTGAACAAAATTATCGGCCTGCAATTATTACTCATTTCAGCAAAATGAAAACAGAGGTAACAACCGCAGATACATTAATACCATCCACCCAGGACAAGTAGAAGAAAATGAGACTTTTGATGAAGTGAAAAGTGAAAGTGTTAGTCACTCAGTCATGTCAGACTCTTTTCAACCTCATGGACCGTAGCCCATCAGGCTCTCTGTCCTTGGAATTCTCTAGGCAAGAACACTGGAGTGGGTATCCATTCACTTCTCCAAGGGATATTTCCAACGCAGGGACTGAACCTGGGTCTCCCATATGGCAGGCAGATTCGTTACTGTCTGAGCCACCAGGGAAGCCTAAGACTCTTGATACAAGGGCTGAAATCCTATACCTTACTGAGAATCTATTTTATGGACAAACTACTTTCTGTACTTTCTCTGCCTCTTACCAAAGAACTTACTTATTGACACAAACGACAAACAATGTTGACTAAATATAAGGTGTGATGACAGAGATAGCGCAAGCCAGGGTATTTTAGGGTTCCTAGTGGCACCCCACTCCAGTACTCTCGCCTGGAAAATCCCATGGACGGAGGAGCCTGGAAGGCTGCAGTCCATGGGGTCACTGGGGGTCGGACACGACTGAGCGACTTCACTTTCACTTTTCACTTTCATGCATTGGGGAAGGAAATGGCAACCTCCTCCAGTGCTCTTGCCTGGAGAATCCCAGGGACGGGGGAGCCGGGTGGGCTGCCGTCTATGGGGTCGCACAGAGTCGGACACAACTGAAGCGACTTAGCAGCAGCAGCAGCAGCAAAGGCAAAATGTGATAAGGGATACCTTTTTTAAAGTCAAGGAGGTACCAGCTAGGAGAAAGCCTATGGCTTCTCCCCTTAATAGCATTGTGATTGTGGGCAAAAGTTTAGCCTAACTGACCTTCATTTTCCTATTAAAATAAACCTAATGCCTTTCTTACAGGTTATTGTGGAGAATAAACGAGTACAAAATGCTGAGTACAATGATGGACACAGAGATGAACTGAGGGGCATGTCCAGGAGAGCACAGAGAAGTTTTCCTGAACAGGCAGAGCAGAACTTCTGAAAACAATAATTAGTTTGGCGTCTGTTCTAGAATGAACTTCACATTTTGCCAAACTCATTAAATCCAGATGAGTGGCAGTAATGAATGAAACTTAAGCACACACAAAAAGTGTTTAAAAATTATTTTCAGGTTTTCCTCTTGTTTATCTAAGTTAGAATTGAATTTACACTTAACTGTCTAGCCTAGTAGATCCCAAATCTTTGTCTGCATTTTAGAATCACCCAGGGAACCCTTAGAAAATATAGCTGCCAGAGGTTTTGCTTTAATGAATTTGAGCCGAAGCCTAGACACCAGTTTTTTTTTTTTTTAATTACGCTCCCCAGGTGATTTTAATGAGCGGCCAGAGCCCAGAACAACCACTATAGCTAGTTGCACTTGAACTAGTTCTTAGGAATTAGACTCATGCATTTACTAGCAGTGACTCAAATCAGCTTCACCCATCCTGACTAAAGAAACTTACTGAAGCCTACTCAAGGATGTGGGCAGTATTATCAAATCATTTCTTTCTTTAAGAGGTGGAAAAATCTAAGAGACCATATAATTAGTCAGCAGAGTTTGAATAGAAAGAAATTTATAAGATCATAATTCAACAATCCTTTCTAAGATGTAAAAAAAGTGAGCATTTTTTGCTCAGATAAAAATGAGCCATGCCTTATTATAGCAGATTTCCAGTGCAATTATGTAAGAAGAAAAGGTTTTGTTTTTTTTTAAAGGACGTTTTCTGTCACACTTATTATTTCCCTTTTTGCTTTGAAGCTGTAAAAACAAAGATAACCATCTGAAAGACAGACCTGAGGCAATTCTGCTGATTGTGCAGTTTACCTGTTCAATGGAAATCCAATATACTCTTCTTTTAAGAGAGCCACCCTGACTGCAATATTAGTAGCTGGATCTGTTCTCAGGGAACAAACTATTTTAACCCCTGTCTATTTCACCAAGTAGATGAAATATTACATTGATTAGATGAAAACATCACCGAGCAAAATGTTTAACTGGTCTGCAGCCTAATGTGTCTCAGTAAAATGCCAGCAACCCACAGTACCAAGTTCTAGAATTGGCAGCATTTTAATCAGCAACTTACCAGGGTGCTGCCATCAGTCCAACGGAAGTCATGCTCAAACATCTTGTCATTGAGACCTATCCACTGATAATCATGGCCCACACCTAAGAAGGAGAACAACACAGACCTTTTTATTACCTTCCCCACTTATGGATGAAATGTATCAAAGAAAGTTATTTTTGGACTGAATCATGAATCCTCTCCTGGCTGAATTTCTGTTTAGTTGCTCATAAAAATCTTTCATGGTCTAACTATCTTTTGTTCTTCTGCCCAATGTGTTTTAAACTAAAAAGCTAATTTGCAAATATCATGAAACATTAAAATATCAGACATGGACAATTATTTCCCTAGCAGTTTACTACAATTAAGTAGTTTTTTCCATCTTTACTCACGATAGAAACTTTCCACTTTTTTTTTATTAAGCTGTGCAGTTGGCAAAAGTTCAGTGAACCAATAAAATGTGACAGATCTAACCCATACTAGACTCATTTTCGAAGCCACATGTTTCTTCTCAAAGTATTTTTAATGGTGAGCACCTAGACTGGACAGTTCTGCAAAACTTTCTCAAAAATAATGACTTTCACCATGAAATGAGTCACAGGCAAAGACACCATGAAGAGTTAAATGAACCTCTACCCAGATTGCAAATTAACAATCAAACTTCTAAAAGATAGCAGGCATCTTGAGACCATATTAAATAGATCATCAAACAAAGCTTCATGAGCAAAAAATATCTATGTATTTTCTACATAAAAGCTAGCTGCCCTCCTCTTTGCCATAGTCTAGGAAGTTATTAAACAGCTCTGGCAATAAGTTTCATTAGCTTTCAGCATCCATAAGCCAATTATGCTCAGAGAATAACATTAGGGTGCTATTATAATTTAATTTTAACTAGTGGGATAAAAATAATTGAAAGCAATTTTCTATTTAACTTAGACAACATATGTACATATTCAAAGACCAAAGAGTATGGGAAGAATTAGATTGGAAACTTAAGAGGTGGTCATTTCTATAAGTTAAAAAATGATTAAAGAGCAATTTCATATGATTCCACCTATAGCATGCTATTTCAACTATTTCTGGTGGCAAATCAAGAAATGTCTGCCTGTGTTACAGTTGAATGTTTCTCAAAATAGGGGACTCACATAGGAGAGATGATATTAAGCGTTTTACAGATGAGGGATTTAATAAGTTGAGTCACAACTGAGAACGCTACTTGTTTCAGTTAGATACAGGAAAAACTAAGAAGGTGGCAAGATTGAATGAAAACCCATGTATGTTGGGTACATACGATTCACAAACATTTGCTCCTCGTGAGACAGAATGCTGGTGAGATGGGCGCCCTGCAGACGGCATTCCCGTTCAGCTGCATCCCACGTCCGTCGATGGGCAAAGTACTTGTAGCACTGCCCTTGAAATTTGTGCCAGCCGTAGTCACATGTCTCTGTGTCTGGGAAGAAACAAGGATGGGCTTATTAAACTCACCTATATCATTCAAATTTGGTTCACTCATCCAAAAGTTCATAGAAATCCCAAGCCACATCAATGCAGTGTCCCTGAAGCAAGGGATTCACCAATTTTGGTTACAGTGACAAAGAAATCATGATAAAGAGAGCCCACGTGATTCCTGCCAAGTGAGTGACAATACATCTTAGGACTGGAAAGGCACTACTGAACTGCACTTTCCTTGATGAAAGCCAGTATCAGCAGGAGAAAAACTGGAAAAGGGGCCAATCAAAACCTCAGTAAGCTGCAGAGTCTACTGATTCACTTGGGAAGCAACTGGGGCTAATAATTTCTTACCAAACTTTTCCAAAGAGAAATCAGTCAAATGATAAGATAAGAATTCTTGCTAAAAGGATTATGAATGCTCTATTTGCATAACAACTTCAAAGGCTCTGGAAATAGTCCTTCCCCACTTCCCAGAGAGAGAGCTGCATGGTCACAGGTTCTTGCCACGTAGATTTACTAAGAGAAGAAAATTCTTCATCAGTTGGCAGCTTCTGGGATATAACTAATAACTGTGAGCCTTTTCCCCAAAAGGAGAGGGAATATAAGTAACTCCCAGTGCAAAAGCATCAAGATTTAAAGTTTATCAAGAGTGACTTTAACTTAGTACCCCTCATTCCATCAAACCATATGCACATATGTAGATATGTGTATGTGTATTAATATATACATATACTTTTTCTCTTTTGAAACAAGCACACTATAACCAGTATCCTGGTGAGATGAAAACATTTGTCAAATATGTTTAAGTTTTACACTGGCAGTAAACTTCAGCTATATTTTCTAGATTGCCAGTTTTTAAGTATATCAAAAGAAAGTAGTCTTGCACATAGCACTTCCCTCTCACTGGCAACCTTCTCAGACTAGCCCACGCACTGCTGCTGCTAAGGCACTTCAGTCGTGCCTGACTCTGTGCAACCCCATAGACGGCAGCCCACCAGGCTCCGCCATCCCTGGGACTCTCCAGGCAAGAACACTGGAGTGGGTTGCCATTTCCTTCTCCAATGCATGAAAGTGAAAAGTGCAAGGGAAGTCGCTCAGTCGTGTCCTACCCTCAGTGACCCCACCGACTGCAGCCTACCAGGCTCCTCTGTCCATGGGATTTTCCAGGCAAGAGTACTGGAGTGGGGTGCCCTTGCCTTCTCAAAGCCCACTCATAGGTGAGATTAAAATATGCATTAAATGATGATCAATAGAAATCATTTTAACTTTCATAAAGCATCTCACAAAGATATTGAACCAGTTACATGTGAAAACGAACAAAATGGCCAAGTTTATGAAACTGGGGCACTGTGAAAACTCCACATTACCTAATGATCAGATGCCCCGCCCCTAAATTTTACTGATTAATGAAGATAACAAAACTCTATTAGATGAAATAAATGCTCATTTTATATGTCTGACTTGGGGGCCAAGCTGAAAGTCAGATTGTTTCCTGATTCTTACTCCATTTATTCCTCCTCCTATAACTCATTGTGGGAAATCGTGCATGATGAAGACTTAATTTTTTTCCTGGCTTCAGCGATTACGCCAGAATCATACGACAGATGCAGCTTATCTCTGAGAACAGTCCTTATTTCAGTTTAGTCTATCAGGCCTGTTGTTTAGTTAGAGCCAGCTGACTAATTGATTTCAACAATGTGCACTGGAAGTTTTGAGTTGTATTACAGAGTTGTTTGGACACCACTAATCTCATAGGAAAGGACTCAAGACACAGATAGGCAGTTTTATAACAGTAGCACTCAGCACCCAAGAAGGAAGCCTATTTTGGCTACTTGGATGTAGCGGGTTTTCTTTCAGGAAGTTCACATGGAAGATTTCAGAAGAGAAGTGGGAGAGGTGTAGAGGAAACAGATCTTTATATATGAAAGGGTTGCGGAGGGTTGGGGGGGGGTAGAATCGGGAAATTTGTTAAAATACCCTTACTGCCAGTCAGTGCTGTGATATTGTAATAGCATCAGTTCAGTTCAGTCACTAAGTCATGTCTGACTCTGTGACCCCAGGGACTGCAGCACGCCAGGCTTCCCTGTCCATCACCAACTCCCAGAGCTTGCTCAAACTCATGTCCATCGAGTTGGTGACACCATCCAACCATAACCTTGGAAATTATCATTTATTTGAAGAAAGTTTAAGATTCTAGAGGATCCCTAACTTACTGAATAACACATCAGAAAAAAATTATTCTCTACCGTCTTTCTTATCCTCTATTAACCTAAACAGTTTTAGTCTGGTTTTCTTTGTCTTCTATCACTAAGAGACAGTATTTTCCTCTTGTGTACAGAAAACCAAATGATCCTAAAAATTTAGATGCAAGACCATGACACTGCCCCACTGCCCTTCTCAGTTAGCACACGTGTGCAGAAAACAGAGGCAGTGTTTCTGCTAAAACCAAATGGGGACGGATTATTTATCTGTACTCTTCCAATGATTGTAAATAGATGTGCAAATACTTAACAGAGTGAATTTTTTTAAAGAAGCCAAATATCCACATCAATTCACTTAATTCTTATTATTCGTGAATTCAACAAATACGTAATGAAGGACTATGTGTCAACAGCACCTTCTAGGATGCAATTATGAAAGGAGTTATCAGAAGCAGTTTGTCTTTTCAATCTTAACTAAAAATAATGTGATACACATCTTATTTATTAAAAGGCAATGCTTTCAGATGATGCTTTCTTAGGCATCAGTCTACATTTGGGAATATTTCTTATGCTTTAAGACTCCTATGGAGAAGGAAATGGCAACCCACTCCAGTACTCTTGCCTGGAAAATTCCATGGACTGAGAGGCTCCTTAGAGCCTGGAAGGCTACAGTCCATGGGGTCGCAAAGAGTATATTACAAAGTCCCACATTTAGTTTGGCCTGTGTGTGTTGGGGGAAGATGGGGAGATTACAGCAACACTTGTTCACGACCACAGAGGCCGAAATTGTCATTCTTAAACAACCTCACTAAAACTCTATTCTCCTTATGCTATATAGGTAACGTTTTCAACACTCCTAACATATAGCCCACAAGCCTTAAGCAACTGTCAATACTCTGGCACTTCTGGTTGGCAAGATGTATCTTGACTTGGGGGCAAGTTGTGTGTACAGAACTGGCCCTCCACGGTTCTAAGACCTCCTTCTAGATTTTAAGATCTGTTATCATTCCACCAAATGTGTCCCCTCTTTCAGAGTTGCTGGGAGTTGGGAAGTTACTAAAGCAGAGAACAGAAAAGGTCAGCTGAAGAAAGAACAACACAGCCATCACCGAAATTTGGATAGAAAACTGTTTAGACAACAATGCCGCTGTTAATGAAGAAAACATTTGTTCTTAGGCAACCTGAAAAGAGGAGAAAAAAATCTTTCAGTGTCCTGGCAGTAAATCACAGGAGCACAGCTGTATCTGGTAAACAGACTCGGGTAGCTATTCCCCAGCGAATCATGTGGATGAAAGTTAAACTTGCTGTAAGATAAAATAGAAGGTACCTGAAAGGCGATACCAGAAATGAGAAGAAAAATGAAAACGTTTTCTTTTTAATATTCTCTTAAAAAGAAGTAAAAGGTAATTGCCCCCAAACTCCCTTCCAAGGATGTTACTGCTGAATCTATCAGCTTCACATATAAATAAAATGCTTCTCCTTAAGAGTTACTTTAGAAGAGTGAAGACGTTGAAAAAAATCTGGGCTTTCCAAGGCCACTGAGGTTCATTCTCCCCACTCTCTAATTTACTAGCTGTGTGACCTTGAACATCACTTTTCCTTCGTGGGCCTCAATTTCTGGTCCACTTAACCCACAGAAATATTGCTGTCAGCCAAAGGAAATGGTGTACCTTGAAGCACGTGGTAAATTAAAAAGTAACCAACAAATAGTATCTCTTTGTATTCCCTGCCAAGAATTATGCTGAGTTAAGAAGATCAGAGCCTTTGTTTTGTTCAGAGCTCTATCACCAGCACCCAGAACAGTGCCTGTAAGACTGCACGTGTTCAAAACACTTGTGGCACAAATGATTTTTTGAATCACTCCTTGTACTTGGAACTAAGTGAAGCCAGAATCATTTTAACACATACAAAAGGCTCAAGCACCTCACCCTTTTGTTTTCTTCAACAATTAGCATCTTTCCTACCGTTTTCTTTAAAGAAGAGGATCTTGTTTGGTCAATTATCATATTTATATTTTACAATTTTAAAACAGACCCATCCTATGCAAGAAGGAAAAAGAAAAGAAAACCCTAAAAAGCCCAAACGTCATCCATCCCTTTCCTTTGGCAATTCAATGCACACTCCTTTTAGCTTTGCTTTAATTGTGTTGACATTCAGATTCATGCTGCAAAGCGGAATGTGGGGCCAGACCAATGTGTCTGAGTTATTAGACACTCATTTTCATTTTGTCTAGTGGAATGGAAGTTTGGCATTAAGCACTCTTATCAAAGCCAAACCACTGTATGACTTTAAGGAGAGGAAATCGATGTTCCAAAACCGAGTGTGCTGAGTATGCGATCTGTTTCTGATTGATGGGCTCAGAAATGTTACCATTAACCACCCAAAATACACTCTCAGGTTGGCCATAAAATGCAAATTACAGGGATCACTCGATTCAAGCCATCATGAATTTAGGCCTTTCATTCAGAAAAAAATAGATTTTTCTTCAGTAGGAAAGAAACCTGGTTCATAATATCTTTTCTGTAGTATTTGCCAAGTCAAGGTGAGTGTATTCGCACAACTGCATTAACTCATTCTCCAGAGATGATCAACTATGAACAATAAGAGCATTGAGTCTCAAATGCTGATAGGAGAAAATAAAGGCAATTAACACTGAATTCAATATCCTTGGTACAAGCCACATATGTGATTAAGGTCCATGCCTAGTCTGTCCCCAAGAAGAATATGTACCACAGTGTTCCTTTTGGTCAATCTGCTAAGTTGCTTCAGTCGTGTCCGACTCTGTGCGAGCCCACAGATGGCAGCCCACCAGGCGCCCCCATCCCTGGGATTCTCCAGGCAAGAACACTGGAGTGGGTTGCCATTTCCTTCTCCAATGCATGAAAGTGAAAAGTGAAAGTGAAGTTGCTCAGTCGTGTCTGACCCTCAGTGACCCCATGGACTGCAGCCTTCCAGGCTCCTCCATCCATGGGATTTTCCAGGCAAGAGTACTGGAGTGGGGTGCCATTTTGGTCAATGGATGTCCTTAAATTCAGCTTAGCATGCCTGTCTGCAATTCCATTCTATCAGCAAAACAACAATGATCAAATGAACATTATTGTTCAAATGTTGTGAGCTAAAAACTCATCAGGAAACCTAATGTATTTTGGCAATCTGAGAATTTCCTCTGCAGAAAAGAATATACAGTATGGTCAAAATTGCTAACAACAACAACAACAATAATAACAATCTCCAAATAATTATGGCAAAGGACTGTCTAGAATTAACAGTTGAAAAGAAGTATCAATACTGTTCTTCAAGCAAATGTTGCAAAAGCTCTTACCTTGCTCACAAAGTGCACCAACATAGCTCGGGAGGCAGAGACACCTGAAGGTATTAAAACCGTCAATACATGTGGCTCCATTGCGACAAGGATTAGAATGACATTCATCAAAATCTATAATGAAAGCCACAAAAGTACTTTCAGTAAAAGGTCAAAAGATCCTATTTCATAAGATTGCCAGGTAAAACACAAGATAGCCACTTAAATTTGAATTCCAGATTGAAAAAAATAACTTTTAGTATGTCACATCCTTTATTTAGGGCAAACTTGTACTAAAAACTCTTCTTTTTTAAATCTGAAATTTAAGTGTCACTGATCTAATATTTTTATTTGTTAAATCTGGCAACCCTAAGGAAATTTCAAGTGTATTCAGAGTAAGGTCATTATCTCCATTGATGTTAGATGAGTCCCATGAGCCTTAAAACCAATAAAGAATCCCCCTAGCCTTCCCACCCCCAATTCTGGCTCATGCTCTGACCACCTCACTTGTGAAACACTGAAAATACTTCACTGGCTTCATAGCCTCCAGACCCTTCCCTTTCCAATATATCCTTCATTTAGCTGATTGTCATCTTTGCTGCTGCTGCTGCTAACTCGCTTCAGTCGTGTCCGACTCTGCGACCCCATAGATGGCAGCCCAACAGGCTCCCCCGTTCCTGGGATTCTCCAGGCAAGAACACTGGAGTGGGTTGCCATTTCCTTCTCCAGTCCAGGAAAGTGAAAAGCGAAAGTGAAGTCGCTCAGTTGTGTCCAACTCTTAGCAACCCCATGGACTGCAGACTACCAGGCTCCTGTGCCCATGGGATTTTCCAGGCAAGAGCACTGGAGTGGGGTGCCATTGCCTTCTCCACCATTCTCCCTCATTGGCATCTAAACATTCCAAAGACCCGGATTATTCAGGGTAGCAGCTGTCAAAATGTGGTCGCTGGACCAGCAGTACCAGTATCACCTGAGAATATCAGAAACGCATGCTCCCAGGCCCATCCAAGACTTACTGACTCTGATATTTGGAGGATGCGAACAACAAACTGTGTTTTACCAAGCCCTCCAGGTGATTCTCATGTACGCTAAAGTCTTAGACCTTAGACCTAGATCCAACTAGCTTTCCACTGTTGTTTCCTGGTGTTTCTCTCTCACAACCCACTAAGTAGGCACCCAGAATACTCGCGGTCCCCCAGATGCACCCTGCAGTTCGCGGTCTCTGTGCTTTTTTTTGCTGTGTCGAGTCTTCCTCTCCCACTTATGAAAATCCTCCTTAATTTCAGTGTCTGTATTGAATGCAAACTTTCTAACAGACATCTGTCATCTCTTGGGATGAAATTAATGCCTTTATTCCATAGCATTTTGCAGTTACACTAAAAATTTAGTTAATGTTTATATTAAGTATTAAAAATGAATATATGTGTGTTTGGTCACTTTGGTCATGTCCACCTCTTTGCGACCCCCTAGACTGTAGCCTGCCAGGCTCGTCTGTCAGTGGGGGTTCTCCAGGCAAGAATACTGGAGTGGATTGCCATTTCCTTCTCCAGGGGATCTTCCCAACCCAGGGATCAAATCTGCGTCTCTTAGGTCTCCTGCATTGGCAAACAGGTTCTTTACCACTAGCGCCACCTGGGAAATCCATTTTTTAAATAGAGCTTTAAATTGATAATTTATTGATATGCAGATTTGGAGACAGATCAAAATTTTTTGTCAGTATGTAAGCAAATACTATATATCAAACTTTACATTTGTAAAGCCCGAGTGTGAAAACCACACATAAATACAACTGACCTCAGTAATCTTCCTTGAGTGCTGGTGATATCAAGAAAATTCAATAAGCATCTATCCCTGTTTCCAACAGAGTACTTAAATTACTCTATGATTTTAATTTCATCTAACACACCATTCATCTACAATGGGCTTCTCTGAAATCCTCTGATGGATTCAAGCAATGTAAACTCTCCCTCAATACATCTTCTGGAAAAGCACTATGGTCTTTCAGGGAAGAACATCTTACCAAGTTCACACCGATCACCACTGTATCCTGGCACGCAGGTGCACACGTAGGAAGTTTCAGTAGCATAACAGGTGCCCCCATTGAGGCACGGGTTCGTTTTGCAACGATCAGGTCCTACCAGGTTCAGGAAAGTAAGAAGAGCAATTAGGCTCATCTCTCAGTTTCAACATATTTTAGCATAAAAATGCCATTTTTTTGCTACCATAACATAAGGCTTTACCACAGCACTATACATAAAAATTAAGATTAACTTTACTCTCTGGAGTGTTTCTTGGCATTATAACTAATTATTACAAATTGCATCTATTCATTTCTGGGATCCAATCAATTATCATTATTTTTAAACAGTATTTTGTATGGTATCTGGCAACTAATTAATATATTCTACTGCAGATTTAGTTGGCATGATAATGGCAATTGATTTTAGTCAAAATGATTACACATATGTGCACAGTGAATGGAAAATGTATTCTTTTAAACGAGGTTAGTTCATGTGAAATGGCTGGATACACAGAACATGCATTCTTTTTAGCATTGGCTTGTTACCATCATTTAAATTATTATTGCCTTTTACCACTTAATGCTCAGAAACTTTTTCTTCGAAAGTGTGCACTGAAGTCTCTTCTGCTACATTAATATGCTTTTTCCAAAAACACGTTCCAATTGTACTCCTTTAAACTATACTTGAAGAAAAGCAACACATGGATTAAACTCTACTGTGTAAAAACAAACCCCAATACAAAAATCTCACCTTAAGTGAAACCCCAAACTTTTATTACAATTTTCTTATTAAAAACACAAAATTGACACTCCTAGGTGATCAATATAAAGGCCAGAGCTACAAATGTATGAGGAGAAAACAGTTTAATACATATTTTATAAATCCAAGTACTTTTAGACTAACTGAGGCACATCTATTATTCTGTAATATCCCATGGGTAATTATATTTATATTAATAGCTTATATATTATTTGAACACTTTTCCAGAAGTGCTTGCTTCAATGTTTAAGAATCCAAATGACAGCTAACCATTTTTAACAAAAGAACTGAAATAAATAGGCTATATATGGAATAAAAACCAAAGTTTCAAAAATTTTAAGACCTGAAAGTCTGAAATAATGGCACACGAAGAAAAGAAGACATCCACTTATGAAATGTGAGAAACAGGTATGGCTAAAGAAAATAAGTGAGCCTTTCCCACCCAGAAAAGTCAAACTCACACTTTCTGAGTGTTAAGGAAATTCTGGACTACTAGAAAGACGATAGGGGCACATGTGCACGCGTGGGTTCATGATAATTAGGTTAATTCAGATGCTTGCAACTGTTTCTTCAAAAGTGACCCCAGTTGTGCTAAGACTCTCCCTACAGTTCTAAAGATCTCCCTACTTCTGCTTCTGCTTTTGAGAACATGCTGCTTAGATGACAAGGCTACGGTCAACACTTCTACGTGCTGCTCTCCGTGCAAAACCAAAATGACACTAAAGTGAAAGTGGTTGGTAAAGTGTGACGTGCCACAGAAATGTGAAGTACACCGTTACTCCCACCACAGACACGGGGCATCATGCGAGAGTACAGGACAAGGGCTTGGCGAGGGAGGGGGCTGTGAACTGAAAGTCGTTTAGATGAAGAGAACAGTTTTGGTTTCACTCATTTTATTCTTCCCTAAGCAGTGTGTAGTCATCTCGGAAAGTTGAAACTGCAGCAGATAGACCAGGCAATCCAATAGGAGCTGTTGTTTACTGAGTTCACCTAAAGTGACACTTTGTTTTGCAAAGACGCAAGCTCTGATTCTAGGTAAACATTACGAATTGGGCGACTGGTACACATTTCTCATTTGTCAAATCCAACTCTCTCTATAGATATAGCTATTACCAGTGATTTCTCTATCATATTTCCTCTAACCTGAAGTATATTTCAACTAAATTACAAAAGAATAGATATTGGCCGGATTACTAGGTTATCATTTACAGATTCAATAAAGAGTGACCAAAAAAAAAAAAAAAATCCATCAGCCACCTTTCATCAGATGTATTCACAAAATACTTCATCATTTATAAAAGTTATACTTTATGACTATTTCACTCTATCTGAAGCACAACAAAACTGAAGCATTGGTAGCACAAAAGATAAGGTTGCAACGCTCAGAAGAATAACTCTAAGTATAGCCATGCTGTAAAAACATACTCATTAAACATATTTTTAATCAACACAGTCCTAGAAGTACTATTTTTTGGTTTCTTTTTTTCTTTTTCTAGGTAGCAACTAGGTGGTGATAGCTGCTTATGGATTCCACTAACATTATTATTCCCACTGTTCTTGGGAAACGCCATTAAACTTAACTTTTTAACATTATCAACTAGACTAAAAGGAAAATAAATTCTACAGAATAAATATTCCAAGATCTCTGCTTTACATGTAATTAAATATTATTCATTTTTATTCTATATTAACAGAAAACCACCAAAGACCAGTGGAAAAAAACCACCTGCTCTGGAGTGAGGCCCATCTGGGTTCAAATACCACTTTACCACGATGTGTGTGGCTACAACCCTGGGCCAATTACAGAGCCTCTCTGAACCTCCACGCCCTACCCTTTTAAATGGAGATAATAATGTACGCATTGTGGCCTTTCTGTGAAGCTCAAATGGCATAGTCTATACGAACCAGTATCAAATTCATGCTTCCTGTCTACTTAGCAAAAAACTAGAAATCTTCTCTCAACAGGCAGAGTTGGAATATACACCGAATGAATACTCCTTGTGGCTAGGCACCGTGTTAGAAGCATTAGGTAGACTACCTATCTAAAGCAAGGAAATTACAGAAAGGTATGAACTTATAACTGATATTGTGTGAACCATGTTAAGTATTTACTAGAGTTACTTACTAGTCTCATTTGTAAAGGCCTGAAAGAGTTTAATATTGCCATAATATCACCCATTCATTAGAGTTTTTTTTTTTTTTTAAATAAGATACTTTTCCTGTTCCTAAAGCTAAGATGTATAACTATGGGACCTAAGACAAAGCCATACTTAAGTTGCAGGTAAAGTCAAATTGAATTTTTATACCATTAACAACTTCAGGTTTTCCATGTTGCAATTGAAAAAAAAACAGAAAAGAAAAAAGAAAATAACATGTTTCTTAAACCCAGAAAATGCAAAGTATATCTTGGAAGCCCCCAAACAGTCTATACTTACTTTCTTTGCATCTCATTAGGAAATCAATATTATGGCCTGTTCTGCTGTACATGAACAATACAAAGAACCTTCACCCCTTTCACAGTACCACAAAATTATATACATAAATATGTTAGGACCAAAGGACTGTTTCCACGTTTGGAAACAGATTTATCAACGTGTGTCCTTACCTGGTAAATAGATTGCTGTGCCTTCCACTGACTCTTCATTAATGCCAATCAGGAAACTGGTTTCATTAGAAGTTTCCAGAGGGGGAAATGATGGTGTTGCAAGCTCAGTATTTAACTCTGTGGTGCTTAGTGTTGCCTGCTTATTAGAATCAAGCATCCTCGTCGGTACTTGCTGTTTGGGGGCCGCTACTGTGGAATCCTCCCCTCTGATCAAAGCTGCCTGTGTTTCAGGCTTTATTTCCAGAGGAGAAGGGATGGTGGGCTGCTCAGAAGTCTGTGGGCTGGGCTGAGGCACCACACCTGCCTCGGCCCCATGCATCACAGAAGCAGAAGTAGAATGTGGCCGTAGTGTAGCTCCTTCTAGCTTCGTTTCACTTGCAGCTGGGCCAACAGTCTCAATACTGGGAAACACCTTGACTGTTTCCCCAGAAACCTGGACACTGGTTGTGCTGTGAGAATTTTGGAAAATCTCAATTTCTTCTTGAGCAATTAGTTCTGTGGCAGAAGCCTCCGTTGGTTCTAATGGTTTATGTTTATTTTCATCTTCTGAAGGCTCTGTGTCAAGAGATAAGAACGGAGGCTCAGTTATGTGAAAGTCTTCTTCACTCGAGGGTTTGAAAGTCGCTTCAATGTTTGCAAGTTCTCCTGAGGGTACTGGGGGTGTGCTGGCATCTGTACTTGGCAGAGCACTTGGCTGGGGGTCCTCTGAGTGCTCAGAGTCTCCACTGCCTAAGTGGACACTGAGTGGAGGAGGTGATGGTGTCTGAGAGAGCAGCTCTGCAAAAGCTGAAACCGTGGATGTACCAGTGGAATCCGGCAGACGGGCTCCTTCCCTCACATCAGGTGCCTCTGTTAAACTCTGAGCCGTAAGGTAGGTAGTACCAATACTTACATAGCGGGTGGGATCTGCCAGTGCCTCCTCAGCCCCAGAGGAGAACTCTGGCTGGAAAGAAGGACTTACATATTTCTTTTCTTCATCCTCATTCTGTGTCCTTTCCAAATAGCCCAACGTTGATATGACTTCACTTTGGTCTGCAATAGCTTGGCCATCAGACAAAGTGCTTGATTCAAAGATGTCCTCCAGGGTTTTGGCTTCAGTTTTTGACTCTGGATTAACTGTGGCAGACTTACTAGGAATGGGCAGAGATGTGGCTGTGGGAAGCAAAACGTCTAATTCTGTCTCTGAGCTAAGGATGGGGATCCCAGTTGTGAAGACAAAGCCTGTGTGATCTAATGGATTTCCGTCTTCAGGAGCCTTCGATTCAGGTGTTTCCTGAGTGTAATTAGCCAGCAGAATATCACCGGAAGCCTCAAAGTTTTCCTCGGTTGAAGACAGGTTAACAGCTGCCTCATACTTCTCTTGAACTTGAGCGCTCTCTTCACTACTCTCAGGTGGCCCCGAGGGTACTTCTGGATCCAAGTCCGTCTGCATTCCAAGGATGTCTTCATATATCGGTTTAGTGTGATCAATATCTATGATAGTATTTTTATCTGATGTGAGCTCAGGTAGAATTTCAAGGATGGTGCTCTCTGTCATTGTCAATATTAAATCCTTGTCGTCTTTGTCCAGATCTATAATAATACTTTCAGTGGCTTTTCTTCTGTCGGGTTTCAATGTGGAATCCTTGAATCCCCCGAAATGGTCTTGGAAACTGTCTGCGGCACCTTCTGCAGCCCTCTCGTATGATGCCGTACTTGCCAGTGTGCTGCTTGCCCCAGGAGAGCCTTCATTCTGCTCAGGACGGACTGGCAGCACCACTGAAACTGTCGGGAATCCATCAACAGTAACAGCTTCAACACTTGGAACCTTGGGATGTTTTTCCAGGGGTCTGTCAGAAACAGATGTGGTGCTTCCTTGCCTAGTTGCCTGAGTCATTCCAGAAGCGTGGACTTCTGCATCAATTGCATCCAATTCCCCAGAACCTTCTCCAGAATGTTCATAAAACAGGTCTTTTGGTTTCGGTGTTGATGTAACAAATCCTTTGGCCATTTCAAGATCATAAGTTCTAGCCAGAAAATCAGTGGAAGAGGTTGCTGTTTCTTTAGTTCCTGCTGTCAAAGAATTCTCGCTAGAGACCTGATCAGTCAGAGGCTGTGGTCTACTGGGCTGGATTTCTTCTGCCCTACCATGTGTCTGATTTTGAGGATGTCCAGGGCCAGTGGAAAAAGTGAGAGGTGCCGTAAATGGCCCTTCTGTTCTGGCGTCACTTAAAATTCCTGGTGACGTTGTGCTGGATGCTGTCTCACCATCTTCAAAAACGCTGTCCGTTTTGGAAGTGAGTGGTCTCACTTCATTTTCATTTGCTACATTTTCCATTCCCTCATAGTCTCCACTTGTATCATTTAAGATGCTGGCTTCTAAACTTTGTACTTGAGAAGTCGGGGTATATAATGTACTAAGGACTTGTTCTATTTCAGTAAAATTCACTGATCCTGTAGTAGGCAAAACTTCTTCCCCAGATCCCAGTCCAGAGAATAAAAGATCTGTATCTGACTCTTTAATTATCGGGCTCGTAACTTTGGGAAAGGGTTTTATACTTTCTTCCTCTTTGATGGTTGAACCTGCAATTACACTTTCAGCTGGTACTGATTCAGTCACTGAGGCAGTAGCTAAGAAAAAATGGGATTTTTCTGTAACTTCAGGGAGAGTTGTGTACAATGCCAAGCCCTTTGAATCTAGAGTTGGAGTGGACACGTCAGCTAAGGAAATGACTTCCTCCTCCATTTTCTCATCAGTACTGTAAGTTTTCTTTGTTGTTAGTGCGAAATAACCTGTGGTTCGGAGTCCAGGTTCAGGAAATGTCTGTGAATCAAAAGTTGTTTGTTCTGGTGCAACAGAGCTTTGAAGGGGTTCAAAAGATTCTTGTTCTTGAGTCTTTTCCTCTGATACTATTTCGCTTCCATTTCCTTGCCTTACAGGGTTGACTTCTTGTCTAGGCCATAATTCGTCTGGTTCCACAGTTGGGGGAAAGTCCATTGAAACTGTGTGATTCTCTTTCACCTCCTCCTCTTTGGATGAAGCTTTAGTACTCTCAGCTTCTGCTGTTGGCAAAATGGTGGATCTTTGATCAGTTTCATTGATAGCACCTTCTTCTCCCAATCGTTGGTCAATAAATGGGGAATCTGTTCCAGAGGCTTTTCCCGCGGCACTGGGAAACACTTGGTCAACAGAGCTGCTTACTGAGAGCAATTGCTCACCCGAGCCCTCGGCAGAGGCTGTGAATTCTTCCCAAGGGAAGGCTGAGGTGCTGACCAAGGTGCTGCCAGGTTCTTCCGAGTCAGCAGTGTGGTTACTGAGGTCCGAGGTAGGTGTTACAGATGGTGACATCTGGGTATCCTTAAATGCTGCATCCCCTGAACCTTCCATCATCACTATTTCTTCTTTTGTTATGGGATAAGATACTGTCGAGTATTCTCTGAAGTCACCACTGAAATCTTCCTCCAAAGGAAAATCTGTAGAAAAGCCCTTTATTTCTGCCCTGTGAGTTGGCTCTCCTGAGGTCTCTGAAACCAAGTTTTCTTTGGATGTTTGGCTTATAATTTCAGCAACCTCCCTGTCCACTGCAGTACTCAAGACTTGTTCGGTTGGCTCAAAAGGGAGTACAGTTTCCACATGTGGAGACCAAGTGCCAGCTGCTTCCTCTTCAGCTAGAATTTCAGGCTCTAAATTTAATGAAAGTGAAGAAACAGTGGTGGTTGCTGGGTCAACAGCAGCTTCTCCGGACCCCTGCTCCATAAAGAGAGACACGGGGCTCCCTGGGACAGTAGGTGACCCTTCCAGAACCCCGGGTTGACTGCTAAGGCTGGGATCTGTGGTCTGTGCTGCCAGATTGTCTAAAACTTCTGTTTCTGTAAAGACAACAGTAGAACTTGTCATTTCCCTTTCAGACTGTGTGGCTGTCATCGGGGACATGAAACTCTTCCTAGGAGCAGCTGCTGAATCATCAGGTGGAGTTTCACTCGAGCTTTCTAATTCAGAGGGAGAAAGAAACTGATCTGATCGCTGTGTAGGGGAATGTACCTCAACTGTAGAAGCTGTACCTGTAGTTCCCTTCTCCTCATCTTTCCTTGTTGTTTCCTCCAGAGGTGGACTGAAAACCCACTCATAAGTGTCTGTCTCCCTTACAAATTTGGTAGGCACTGCTGCAGAAACCTGTTCAGAAATTGAATATACAGTGGTTGCAGGAACATCCAAAAGGCTCTCCGTGATCATGATCTTGCTGGTGTCTAAAGTAACGAGGGAGTCTGTAGTATTTCTCTGTGATATATCAGTTATCATGGCAAATATTTTATCTTTGTCTTCTTCTGCTTCCCCAGAGCCTTCCGGAATTGGAATTGAAGGACTTCCCGAGAACTCGACAGTCTGTCTAGGGGTTATTTCCACCCAGCTTTCTACTGTGGACAATGGCTCCTCAGACTGTGGAGTCCCTGTTAAGATAAACGATGCATCCTCTGAGACAGGTGCTGATACAGAACTTGCAACTATACTTGGAGTATGTGTGGTAGAACTTTCTTCTGCCTCTTCACCAAATGTTCCTTCGGTAGCCCCTGAAAAGATGATTTTTTGAGATTCTTGGTCAATGGCAGCATCTCCTGAAGACTCTTCAGGAAACAGAGGTACCGATTCAGTACGTTCATGCACCCGATGATCAAGTTCAGGACTTTTCTCTGTGATTGAGTCGGGCCCCTCAGTGGCTTCTCCCTCATGGATTGAGGCTGTGGGGAAAATATCAGGCTCGCCACTTGAAAAAGGCTCTGCTGTTTCAGGGTAAATCTCGGGTCTCCACGTAATTTCAAGGGACTCCGTCGTTTCTTTAGATTCATTAGGTTGCATGGCAGTGGACAATCCAGCATGGGTGATTATAAACTGATGACTATCACTTTCACTGCTGTCTGAAAAATTCTGAGAAGGTGCAACACTTTCGAACTGGCCACGCCTAGCTTCTGCTGCTTCTGGGTCCTTGGGAACCGTGGTAACTACATGCTTCCCGTTTATGTACTGCACGGATGGGGTGGTCGTGACATCAGTAGCATTGGCACACTCCTCATCTTCATCCTCTTCACTGTGCAACATACCAAGTAACTCAGGTAAAATTTCAGCAATTAGCTCGTGCTCTGGGTCTGTTTCTTCACTACAAGGCTCATCTTCTTTAGATTCTGAATCTATTGGATGACCAATTACACTCAAATCACTCATTCGACCTGAAAAAAACAAAGAGTTTTCACAATACTTAAATAGAAGATTTGGCAGTGCACGATAGAAGAAATCGATAGCAAGGCTGGCTGATCACACTCTCACAAAAAAAGAAGGATTCACATCTGCTCACAGTAAGAGCAATCACCCTTCTACACACGGTTCTCAGTCTTCGCATTTGCTGTTTGATATTAACAACGGGAAAAATAAATCCAGTTGTAGCAACAGGTCACAAAAGCTCTTCAACATGTTTAACAAAACCACATCCTTGAAACAAGGCACCAGGTACACACAGGGTAATCATGAAATGGAGGGATTCATCTCTGTGCAAACTGGAAAAGAAATATCTCAAGTTAAGATCCCTTCACCAGATCATACAGAAAAAGTAACTGATGGTTGTCCTTCATGTCGGTGAATGCGAAGATGCCCTCTATTGAATAGGGAAATGAGAAGCGATTTCTTCTGGCCTCTTGTCATAATTTACCCTAGAGAAGACTGTTATTAGAAAAGTCAAAGAGAGGTGTCTTTAGAGCCCTCTCACAGTGTGATGACAATCCTGACCCAGTGCAACAGTAAGACAAGACTTAGCTGTATAAGGGACTCCAGCCACATTCCATGCGCAAGGGCAGGAAGCCCCGGGGAGGAGGGGCTGCTGGTCTCCATGCAGGGCTGTCTCACAGAAAGCACCAGGAAAGAAGAGCCCTCTACACCTTTACAGCTTTATCTGTAATGAGAGGTGATCTGGACTGGGGCAATTGTCATTCTTTTCATTAACCTTTTCTCCAAAAGTTCAGGAGTCACTTCTAAACATTAGAACTAGCATACCTGAAATAACACCTAACTCGGAACATTTCCTAGGTTGTAGATTGCCACAGAGTACCAACAACTAAGCCCATCTGCCTCTCCTCTCTCCAAAAATCCACCAGCAAAGCTCCTCATCCGGACACCAGGAGGGGGACATTCCGCACCCTCATCTGCATTGGAGTGGAATTCAGTGGTCCTTGGAGAGGGTCCTGCCACTGTAGATGTCCTAGTTTCAGAATCACGGCAGCACAGAGAGAGGTACCTGTGGGGGTTCTGACCCCAGGAGAGACACAGAGAAGCTCGGAGGGTTGCCCGGTGTCTCGCCCTCTGGTCCCGGGAACACTGTTGCAGATACAGCTTTTAGCCTAGCCCTGATCCATGCCACACATGCTTAGGTTGAACCTGAGAACTTACAGGAGGAATAATAATTACAACGACGGAATCACTCCTGCCCGCTATTGGTAGGGAAATGGCTTCTGTTGTCAGAAGCCACTCTCCTTCACCTGTGAAAGGATCAACATCTAACATTTCTTCATGGCAAAAAAGAAAAACACTCTATTGAGACGGGAGCAATATTGTTTGTGTTCTTTGAATGCGTGTGTGCTCAGCTGCTTCAGTCATGTCTGACTCTTTGCCATTGTATTCTCTGCATCAGCATAAATACAGAAGTATATGAACATCCAGTAAAAACTCTACAGAGCTCCTTCTGTTTCTAACTACGGTTTGCTAATAAAAGAAAAAAAAAAAACAAAACACAAAGACCACAAAACTTTTATGGAACTAGAAGATATACTGTATTTACATTAATCCCTTTCACTCTGATAAAAACAAAAAAGAAAACTTGTTTCTCTGTATCCCGTCTTCACGGTATTGTCACCATAAAATATCACTACTGTTTGTGCCAGAGTAGGCCACTCTTCCTACTACATGTCCATCCTATTTAACATTCACACACTACAAATCATTCCTTTTATCTCCACTGAATACATTCAGCACTTCAAACATGTAAACAAAGTGGGATAGGTATTCACATGAACAAAAAATACTGCTACCCTAAACAGAAATGTGACAGATGGCCAACAAGGACCTACTGTATAGCACAGGGCACTGTGCTCAATATTCTGTAATAATCTAAATGGGGAAAGAATTTGAAAGAGAATTTACATATGTATATGTAGAGCTGAATAACTTTGCTGTATACCTGGAACTAACACAACATTGTAAATTAACTATAAACCAATATAAAATAAAAATTAAAAATATGTACTAATATAGATGATTTCTGCCACAGAAGTTATAGCTACTCCTAATTGCCAAACTCATAGAAATAACTAAATGCCTTATCTTTGTTTTCAAAAAAGGCTAAGTTCACTTAATATTAGATCATAGAAGTTATTACTGTGATCTTATACTGTTTCATGGTGTATGTTTTAAAAGAAAACATCTTCAGATGATAAATACCTTTTATAGCTTGTGTTGAAGGCTACCTCTCACTAAGGAAAAAAGAATGTGAGAGAATATATATGCATATGCTTATACAGGTATATGAGAGAATGCATCTTTAAATGCCTTCTGTACAAATGAATCTTTTGAAATATCATATCTATAACCTTATCTAATCACTAAATCAAGTAGTCTCATTGTTAATACTATTTGAATACAGTTGAGTGAAAGCGTGTTAGTCGCTCAGTCGTGTCCAACTCTTTGCAACCCCATGAACTACAGCCCACAAGGCTCCTCTGTCCATGGAGTTCTTCTCAAGGTAAGAATACTGGAGTGGGTTACCATTTCCTTCTCCAGGGGATCTTCCCGACCCAGGCCTTGAACCCAGATCTCCTGTGCTACAGGCAAATTCTTTACTGTCTGAGCTACCATGAAGCTACACTCAGTTAAATGATTCTGTGAAACTTTGTAGAATTTAACAGGAACTTCAAAAATATGCCAATTTTAAATTGCTTATAGTGTCATTTAGCATATCACCCTTTTCATTAGGTTTCATTAGGTATAAATATCGTGAAGTGAAGTGAAGTCGCTCAGTCGTGTCTGACTCTGCGGCCCATGGACTGTAGCCCACAAGGCTCCTCCGTCCATGGGATTCTCCAGGCAAGAATACTGGAGTGGGTTGCCATTTCCTTCTCCAGGGGATCTTCCCGACCCAGGGAATGAACCCAGGTCTCCCACATTGCAGGCAGACGCTTTAACCTCTGTACCACCAGGGAAGCCCCTAAATATCATGAGAACTCATTATTAAAAATGATCACATATACAGTCTAAATTTCCACAGCACCTTGCACTTAAATACAGAAAGAATTTCAATAAGAAGCATAGGTGTGTGTCAAGCATATAAAAAAAAATCCCCATCACATTTTGTACCTTTGTATAAGCAGTAGAGATTAAACTAACTACTCAGCCAAGCTTCTCCAGCCAAACACAAGGATAAATAAGGAAATAACTGCTTGGTAGTCTTTATTTATAAACTCCTAGGCTGGGAATAGGGTAAAAATATTCAATGTTATTATAGATTTGTATGATATTCTAAATAAATTCCTTACTTTTTAGAAAAACAAAATGGATATAAACATATCCCATGAACTTCTTAGTGAATAATTACAGATAGAGGTTCCATTAGGTATGATGTTGGTAGCTCTAAAAACAAGTGGGGTGGAAAAAAGCAGAAAGAAGACGCAGAGGCCTGTCAGTGTGTCAAATGTCAGCATGTCAAAGGAACTGACACTCTGACGCTCAATTACATGTTTTACAAAGGAAAAAAATAATTTTAAATAAAATGTTTTCCTAGCAAAGAAAACAAAGAACTCATTGTAAATCAACAATTTTTATAATAATTTCATTGTCTATCAACTCATTAAGTCTATTTAATTCAATTAATTAAACTCCCTGACATTCACTTTATGTTCTCTAATTGCAGTTCAATGAACAGAGTATAATATTCTTTTAGCCCATTTTCCACTTGGATAAGGAACCCTGACATTTCTCATTGCTTATAAATCTGAGGACTCCCTTAGCATTTTAGACCAGCATATTAGAATATTTCACCAAAAGACTCAACTGTCAGATGCAATTTATTCCATTTTCTAACCTAAATAAATACCACAATACTTCAATCACAGCCATATAGTTCACAACACAGCTCAGCATTGTACTGGTTTTTGCATGCAAAATTAAATTAAATCCCACAACTATGCATGGCACCCAAAAATGCAGTCTCCCCAAGACCAACTGATTGCACAAAATTTACTAAATACCTATTCTCTATGAGACTATATGGCAGACTCATATTTACCAACTTTACAGAAACCTACGGCCTCCAAGGGTGTCTTCCAAATCTTTCTCTTTCTCTCTGAAACAAGTCCTCTTGCCAATAGGTTAGAGAAATGACCTTCCTATAACTCTTTTTTGCAAAAGACACTTTTTGATTGTAAGTAATGCAAATGTACCAATCATTATATTTAAATTAGAATTCCTTTTACCACCTGCCTTCCAAGTACCTGATCTGCCTTGCCTCAGAATGGCAGAAAATACAGAAATACTCAAGTAATTTCTTCTTATGCTTCTCATTGTTCTTTGAAGCTGGCACTGACCAAAGGACTATCCGTGCATTATAATAAACAGTGATTGAGAAGATACATTTCAAAAAGTGCTCATTGAATATGAGCACTGTAAAAATGCTCTATTTAACAAGAATTCTTAAACTAAGATATGAAATGTGACATGAAATTATTTGGTTTCCTTTTCTGAAAGGAATCTTCTCACAATTAACTTATCATTGAAAAGTGAAAGTAATGTCACTCAGTCCTGTCCGATTCTTTGCTATCCCATGGATTGTAGCCCACCAGGCTCCTCTATCCATGGGATTTTCCATGCAAGAATACTGGGTGGGTTGCCATTTCATTCTTCAGAGGATCTTCCTGACCCAGGGATTGAACCCAGGTCTCCCGCATTGTAGGCAGATGCTTTACCATCTGAGCCACCAGGGAAGTCTTAATAACTTATCAATATTTATTATTAAAATGAGTTGTGTTCCAAATGGCTTCTTCTGATTTCTTAATATTGGTTCAAGGGTGAGGAAAATATTCATTGCCCAGGGCTTTGAAGACAATTTTTCTGGCCAACAGATTCTCTACAGATGAATCTACATTTTATTCTTAGCATGGCAAACTTGTTTTCATACTTTTAAAATGTCAGGAAGGGCTTCCCTGGTGGCTCAGTGGTAAAGAATCCACCTGCCAAAGCCAGAGACACGGGTTCAATCCCTGACCCAGGAAGATCCCACGTGCAGAGGAGCAACTAAGCCCGTGCACCACAACTATTGAGCCTGAGTTCTAGAGCCTGGGAGCCACAACTATGGAGCCCACGAGCCACAGCTCCTGAATCCTGTGAGCCCTAGAGCTCATGCTCTGCATCAAGCAGGCCACTGCAATGAGAAGCCCAGATATGGCAGCGAGTCCCCACTCACCGCAACTAGAGAAAAAGCTGGCGCAGCAACAGATCCAGCAGAGCCAAAAACAAACAAACAAATAAATAGATATTTTTGGTGAAAAGTCACAAAATCTACTTGGGATAGACAAGTGAATTCACTTCTGCCACTGCCCCCTCCATCTCACCCATATTCCAATTCGCTCCTCTTTATTTAGTTTCTGAAGTTACTTCTTCATCCCCCTTTCTTGCCACCACCCTCACCCACCACGCGTATTATGAGAGTTGCCAGAGCTATAATTATTGCAAACCAGAAAAGTTTCTTTGTAGGGTGTGTGACCAGCTCGGAGTGGAGGGGAGTAGGGAACACCTGTGTTTTTGTGAAAGCAAGTATTTCATCATGAAATTGTGATCTGCTCTATTCTGTACTAACAGTGCAACCTCATGGAATAATTAATGACCCCAGCTCTTAGGTGAACAAATTCTTACAAAAGAGGACTCTATTTTAGAATTTTATTCTAAGGGTGATATAACTTTTATTTGGACTGCAAGAGTCAAACCACAGAACTCTACACAGCATTATGTATAATCTTTTCTCTGTTTCTGTGAATGTATTTTAACAGCTTGAATATACCATGCTAATAGATTTTTTAATGGCATTTCACACAAAGCTTTATTGCTAGCTGACCTCAAATTATTCATCAAGTATATGTAAGTACTTAATGGCAAAATTTTGTAGACATAGCACAAGTCTTAAAATCACACTGTTAGCAGACACAAAACATAGTTGCTAAGATGCAGAGGCAGCTGGCTAAAGTCCATGCTTTCTATAGGGAATTCTACAATTTAAGAGCTTTTAATTAAATATAAGTATATACCAATCCACTCAGTGGAGAAATATTAGGATCACATTTCTCTATTAAAATAGATTTCACTTTAATGTGTGGAAAAAAAAGATTTTTTTCCTTATTTAAAAAATACAATAGACAGCCATACTGAAGTACTTGAGAAGCACTTATAGAATTTAAATAGAGAAAACTTGAAGTTGTCTAAGATATTTAAGCTTTCTGACACATACCTATGAATCTAATATATCCAGACATAAGCAAATGCTTCAATTTCATTCACCATTGATATATTCTTAACTAAAATGAAATGCTAGCTGCCACCTTGTAAAGCAAGGAAGACTACCTAATCTGCCTTTCCACTAGGTTTTCTCAGATGTTCCAAATTTCCCAACATTTTCAAAATTTGAGACACTAAAAATGGTGCCAACTCAGGATGTTGAAAAAATAAATGACGTTAGTGATCAAGATATAAATATCTTCCCCAAATCTTGTCACTTGTTTTCACATGCTTAAATTACTTTAATAATTGAAAATCACGTGATATTTAGATCAACACCCAATGCCTCCAGAGGTAAGAGATTAAAGTAGAGGGGCGATCAAGATTGGATTCTGTGACCCGTGTCTCCCTGTTAGCTCTGCTAGCCAAGGCTCATTTGGTGTACCACCCATGCATGCTATTGGACACTGACAGCTCCTGCTTGCTGAGAAAGGAGCTCAATATTTCTCAATTCATGAATTTTACACCCTGAAAGCGCAATAAACAATATAAGCGTTTCTGATGGCCTCACTTTTGAGGCAGACATGTTATGGGGATGATAAATGGGAATCATCTCTTTTCCCAGCTTCAGATAATCCTCTAATAATGCTGTTCTTTCAAGTGGAAAGAATGTGTTTAGATACAGTCATCTGCTCTAAGTACGCTTAAGGAGTTACCACTGAGTGTGGGCTTTTCTTGCTTATAGAAGGGGCCCAAGGGACTCCCTCACTTCCAAGTTTTAAAGGGTAAGGGCTTTCATGGAGAGCTTAATCAAGTAATTTTGGGCCCTTCAAGCATTTTTGAACAGTAAGATAAAGAGCTGCATGAAAAAGAAGGCAGGTTATTTCAGTTTGTAAATGTTTCCTTGAAAGCAGAGCAAATGACAAAAACCAATTATTGGGCAGTACTTACTTTTCTTAATAGGGGCTTTCCTGGTAGCTCAGACGGTAAAGTGTCTGCCTACAATTCGGGAGACCCAGGTTCGATCCCAGGGTCAGAAAGATTCCCTGGAGAAGGAAATGGCAACCCACTCCAGTATTCTTGCCTGGAAAACCCCATGGATCGAGGAGCCTGGGAGGCTACAATCCATGGGGTCACAGTCAGACACGATTAAGTGACTTCACTTACTTTTCTTATCTTTTTCACATTAGTTTCCCATGATTGTCAAAAGTTTTCATAGATAAATAGATGACAGATAATGCCCAACACCAGAAAAATACTTTGGTCAAAATCAAGGATTCAAAATGTAGGTAAAACACTTTGACATAAGTAAAACAAATGCCCCTCATATATATGTGTGTGTATGTGTGTGTGTTTATCTCGATACTTCCTTCTAAGCTCTCAAATTACAGCTACTAAACTGAACTTTACCAAACATCATTTTGTTTTCATTACAACACTCCCTTCTTCAAAAGTTACCTCTTCCAACCGACCTCTTCAATAGCATGTTCAAACTGCTCCATTGCTGTCCTCACATTTATCCTCATCCTCTCATTCTTTGTTCTCATTCTCTGCATCTCTTGAGTTGGATGCAGAGAAATCTATGCCCCCATGTCAATATCCTCCTCATTCCCAACTCACACTTCTATTCAACAAGAATCCTCCTGCCCCGACCTTGGAATGCTTCATAAACCCTCCTTGGAGCTTCACTCCTTCATTTATGAACAATCCAGCTGAAGTCTCCATTCCTCCAGTCTGTCTTCACTGAAACTCCTCAGCCCAAACTGGTTGTGTCTTTCATTTGTATGACTTATGTCATATTGTTTCTTATTTATAAATTCCCTAGTGGTTATTATATACTTGTCTCAGCTTCCTTACTAACTTCTATGTTCCGTAAAGTGAAAGGATCTTTTAAACATGTACTGCTACTGCTGCTACTGCTAAGTCACTCCAGTCGTGTCCGACTCTGTGTGACCCCATAGACGGCAGCCCACCAGGCTCCCCCGTCCCCGGGATTCTCCAGGCAAGAACACTGGAGTGGTTTGCCATTTCCTTCTCCAATGTATGAAAGCGAAAAGTGAAAGTGAAGTCGCTCAGTCGTGTCGGACTTTTAGGGACCCCATGGACTGCAGCCTCCCAGGCTCCTCCATCCATGGGATTTTCCAGGCAAGAGTACTGGAGGCTCTCCTTATTCTAGCCACTTAGCTTCTCTTTGGGAATTTAGTTGAAAGAATGTCTACATAGTTATTTATCATCAAGAATGGAAACGTTTACATTTACTACTTTGACACTTTCTTTTAAATATCTGCATTTTTTCTGGTCCTGAAGAAACTGTTTTTGGCTGCAATAATAGCTCAAATTCTGAGACACAACTGAAAGAAACACAGATTATGCAAATATTAAAGACTTCTATGGCTATGAAGGTCAGATAATCTAAGTAGGCAGGCATAGTCTCAATATTATTTTTTATCATTCTTTTCCTTTCCAAATATAGAATCCATATAGGTTTATCTCAGGTCAATACTCACTATTTTTTTTCAAGTGGAAATATATAATGAACATATTCACTTTGTCAGTATAATCAAAAGAATCCTTAAGCCATGAGCATATGTGTTTCCTTTTAATTTCCATGCTGATAGAGAGAAAGTAATATGGGTATGGCAGTGTGAGGTATGCAGGTCCTTGTAATTCAAGATACATTCTCCACCCCTCACGATCACTTTTGATTCAATTACAATTACTCTGAAATGTTAAAAAACATATGTTTCAGTTATAGTTAATTCTATTTTCCTCCTTCCTTACAGATGCCAAGGTTCATTTAACATGTGTGAGAAAAGCTACGCTTCCCAAAATGTGATAAAGGCCAGCATTTCATTTAGGGGAGACTGAATTAAACTTTTTTTTTCCTCCTTAAAACTGGTAAAATACAACTTAAACTCGCAGAGGTTTAAAGCAACCCCTTCCCCAGGTATATGTCTATATTTCAACCCCTGTCTGAAGGTCAGAAAACCTTTACTTAACTGTAGGGTTCAACATTCTCCAGGAATAAAGACTGCATGCATTAAAAAATACAGACATCTAATACTAAAAAAAGAAGGCAAATGTAAGAAAAGAAACAAAAAATATGAAGGTCTGGGTCCTACCACTAGAATTCAGATTCAAGTTGTCTAGTGGGGGGTGGGGGAGTGGATATTTTTATATGGAGGCTCCCTGGTGATTCTGATATAAAGCCAAGGTTGAGAAGCAACATGAGCAGAATTTGTGCACTGGGAGATTTCCTGGGCTCCTTCAAACCTCTGCACAGAATGGCATCACTGTCGGTCAGCTGCTGATACCTGGTTGGTGCTGTCCTGCGGCCTCCTGGGCAACATGGATGGCTGCTCAGCAAGAGGATGAATGCCCAGAGTTTCCTGTGAGGCTGATTCTGAGACTTTGTCTGTTATAGTAACTTACTTCATTGTTGCTGTTGTTGTTTAGTTGCTCAGTTGTGTCCAACTCTGCGACCCCAAGGACTGTAGCAAGCCAGGCTTCCTTGTCTTTCACTATCTTTCAAAGTTTGCTCAAACTCACACCCATATTACCTCTAATTTTCTTTTTATTAAAGCAAGCAACTAGCTTTTATTGTATACTCCTCTTGCTTATTGATTATTTCAAGCTGCCTTCCCAACTAAGCTACGGATGACATTATTTTCCTTTCCCTAGCTCTGGTGGCTCAGATGGTAAAGCGTCTGCCTGCAATGTGGGAGACCCGGGTTTGATACCTGGCTCAGGAAGATCCCCTGGAGATCCTTCTCCAGGGGGAGAAGGACGGCAACCCACTCCAGGACTCTTGCCTGGAAAATTCCATGGAGTCGGACATGACTGAGTGATTTCAATTCACTTCAGCCACAGAGTAGCTTGATTGAATGGCTTTATTTCAACAAGCCTTTAAAATACTTCCTGGGAGTGAGTGTGAAGAGATGGGCAGAGAATGTTTTATCTTCAGAGAGTGAAATGGCTCCCTTAGAAAGCAGAGCAAGGTAAGATCACAACGTAATAAAAGATGGTAACTATAGTATATCCCATTGAACTCTACAGAAGCATGCATTGGTGTGTTTTATTTTCCCTTTCTCAACTTAGAGAAACCCAAACCTCCTCCGAACACCACATGGCCAAAGAAACTAACTCACCCTGTGAGATGCCAGGAATACTGTGGTGTAAAATGAAAAAATGAAGTCACTGGAAGTCAGACAAGGTAGTGCATACCAATTACATACTAGGGGCAAGCAGGTCTAGGTACGGAAGTGTGACATAATATGTCAAGCTTTCATAGACACAGATGTTGAAGTTCAATTAAACTTTCCCTCTCACTCAAGGGATTCTTTCTTTCCAGTTTCAAATCTCCTACTTTAACTTATCTATGGAAAAAAAATTTTATACATTATCACAATAATTCTAGCAAGTATTTAGAAGGTTTGCCATAATTTATCCTCCTCCTCCAAATCAAACCACTCCTTTTGAGAATAATTATAGCTTTCATGCCATTGGATCAGGGTTTCCTTCTTGATTCACACTCAAAAGGTCTGAATATTGGCATATCCCTCTAAGGAACACAGTTTCTCATGCAATAGGTGCTGAATTGTCTACACGATACCCTAGGTTGAAACAATATTTTACAATTTCCATTGCCTAAATTGTGTTGGAAAAAAATCAAAGTACTTCCATTCAAACGAAAAAAAAAAACAAAAATACAACAGTTTTTACTAAAAAATATTCCCCTGCCCCCTCAACCAGAGCCCCATTCTTGGAATCTCTCTATCAATAAAGTCACTTATTAACCAGCTTTATATATATATATATATATGTGACAAACTGGCCTCAGTGAGGTTCAATGTAATAAATTTTGCAAATAAATTATAAAACTGACAAAAACAGATAAGGCATTTAAATTATTTTTTCATTTTACCTCATTAAAACGAAACCTTTACAAAGCATTTCTTTTTCTGTCTCTTTTATCCCTTTGCTCCTCTCACCACATGTCTCTCCCCTTAGCTACACCCCTCCCCTCCAAAAGTTCTGAACACTGTCTGGGCCCGTGAATACATTTTTTATTCACTGCACAAATGAATGATCTAAGAGCTATTAAGAAAGAAGAATGTAATCCCTGTGTAGAGAACTAGGGGGTTTCCTTGACAACAACAAAAAGACAGCAGGAAATGCCCATGTTTTCTATGAATATGCAAGAAGAGGCCTGGCCCAGCACCTGGAAAAATTTATAAAGAATCTGTGAAAAGATCTTTTCTTTGAAAAAAATTAAATTTGCAATCATCAAAAATCACCAGTCCAATATTCACACATGAAAAAGAGCAGAAAGCTAATGAGTTCTACATGTTGATAGTATAGAATCAATACTATAACTATATTTAAAATTTAAATAAGGGCTGCAGCTGCTTCTGATTTGCACCCAAAATGGCATCACCCTAGACAAACACAATCCATAGATGATTAAAATTTTAACAAGCTCTTGCAGTCAGACAGATACTAGAGTATAATTATATTTGTCTCGCTGTGGTATAAATCATCTCACATTTTAAGGAAACTGCATTTTTAACATATTTAATACAAAACAATCTACATTTTCCGACATTTAGACATTCACAATGAAACAACTGCCATAGCTGAGAGGCGATTCGTTTCTACTACCTTATTGCCATGTGCAAGGCCCTGTGCTGGGTGCTTTCTAGGCACTTAGGAGGTTTTAACATGCGATGTGCCTGCCACCATGTCTTGCAAGCCCAGGAAGAGATCCCCTTCTCTTTTAAGTAATCTGGTGAGTTTGTAGTATTAGCACATCGGAGAAGGCAATGGCACCCCACTCCAGTACTCTTGCCTGGAAAATCCCATGGACGGGGGAGCCTGGTGGGCTGCAGTCTATGGGATCGCACAGAGTCGGACACGACTGAAGTGACTTAGCAGCAGCAGCAGTATTAACACATATGTTTCCTATTATAACAAATGAGGCCTGTGGCGATCAAGCAATTTACCTAAGATCAAATAGGTGGCAGATAACAATGTTGACCATGAACCCAAGTCTGTTTCCAAAGGCTCTTTCCACTCCATCGAACTGTATCCCATGGATCAAATCAACTACCTATCCATGGACATTCAGAATATCAGAGTGTGCTTCAAAAATCCAGTTCTAGTATAGTATGTAGTGAATGGCAATTATTTGACTATTTGTTGGATACATGTATATTAATATATTTGGATATATACATATATGTATAGCTCAGTTGGTAAAGAATCCACCTGCAATGCGGTGAGACGTGGGTTCAATCCCTGGGTTGGGAAGATCCTTATATGTGTGCATGTATATGTGTGTGTGTATATATATATATACACACACACACAGTCATCTTTTATTACATAATCCCTGTGCTTTTGGGAAAAAAAAGAGATGTATCAGAATTTAGGAACTATTCTTTCTATACAATAATCACTACTACATCCATTACTGGCAAAAATTTCTGACAGAAAATTTAAGAAATTCCTGGGTCCACATGGCCAGGAATCAAAGGAAAGACTGATTGTAGCTTTCCCAACTTACATCACCTGCTTCTGTAATATTGCTAATTCAAACTGCATTTGAATTAAGATATTATAAAACTTTAAATCACCTTTTAGGGTATGCAGCCCACTCTAAATAGTAGTTTTATGTCATTTAATTTTACAAATGTGTAATTCTGAACCATGATACATCATGGGACGTGTTTTGAAAAGCTAAATGTACTTAACTTACAGATGTCATCTTTATCAAAATGTATCAATCACTGAAAAATAGGAAACTGTGACAGAACACTCCTTTCTGAGGAAGTTGCCTGAAGTTTCCATGAATCTGTATAGGCTTCTAGGTGAATCCTAAGAAGGCATTCATCTTCCGAATCAGGGGTGCCACTCTGTCATTCGAACCCTGTCTAGAAAAATGCCTGATAGTACTTGGGGCTCCTTGGCCCAACTGGTGAGTCTCTGTTGTGAAGCAATAGGTTAATAATGAGTTTTCAGTCATTTGTTTTTGATCTTACCCTTCCAACAAGAACCAGCTTATATTTCATTCTTCTCATGAAATATTTTCTGAATCCCCTGCCTTCATTGATTTCTTCTTTGTTGATATTATCTGCCATTTAGTCAGTAGCTCATACCTAGTGTGTAATTATGCATTTCTGTACTGTTAATTACATTTGACTATGTGAATATAGGTTCCTCAAAAGCATTTAAAGGCTTTGGGAGCAGGGCCTATGGTTTACAGTTATTTTGTGTCCCTTTTGATTCTGTTAAAGAACAAAGCATGTTGTAGCTTTACCTGAGGATAACCCTTGACTGACTACTCTGCTAGAAGGCAGTGTGCACCTTTCTCTCAAGGTCACTGCTAATGACAACAAGTGGCATTTGTCTTTGGCTGAGGCCCCACCTCAATAGCAGCTTAGATACTGGCAACTTGTAATTGCAAGTGCCATTTTCAGAAAGAATAGGCTTCTTCATGTTAAGAAGACAACAAAGTTCCTTTTACCCATCTACAGGACATCTCTTTTATTAGTAAGCCCCAACCTGTGAGAAGCATGATTTTAATGTCTTCAAGATTTTCTTGAGATTGGTGGGTTAATAAAATATTTATAGAGGATTTAAAAGTTTGAGATTCTATGTGTTCTGTATTGTGTCTTCTGTGAGTGTATGTGTTATACATACAAAACATTTCACTTAGAAGGACTTGGTAAAAAGGTAAGCTTTGATCTGTAGTGTAGTGTTAAGCTCATTAATAATTTAAAAATATTAAGGCCAATTCTTTTTTTCCTACTATAGAAATGAAGGGAAAAGAGACAGTCTCTTCTTTTTTTCATTATTTTGCCAATAGAAGAATTCAGTCCTTTTCTAGACAGCCAAGGAGGAATGAGGGAAGCCATCCTAATTCCCTGCAGGGGAAAAAAAAACATGTGCTTCTCTGGCAGGGAGCCACAGCTGGAGCCCAGCAAAGGGAACCACTCAAGTGTGTAGACACCCGCCCCATCCACTTTCAGGGATGTGCTCCAAAATTCTGCAAGGGAGAAACAGCCCAGAACCAGAGCTGCTGGTTTCAGCACGCTGTTCTCCTGCCATAGCAGGTATCTGAATAGCATACACAGAGCCCCTTATTAGCAGCAAACGAAATCTAAGCCATCTCCTCTTAAACCAATAGAATGCCAATGAGAAGCCAGTCTTTCCAGCGTTTATGTTCTTTCAGAAACTGACAGACAGAGCAGCACCTGAGCTAACAGGGAGTCATTATTCCTGTGAGTTCATCAGGGGAGAGAATTGCCTCACCGCAAAAATGCGCCAAGGAGTGCCGAGACTCAAGACTAGTACCAAAGTGGCAGACCCAGTGTGCCTCTGTCTGCCATCTGCCACACTTCCCCTAGATACCTCACAAATTACTTTTGAAGTTTAAACATGATAAAATATATAAAGAGTGGTCTGAAAATATCAAGCTTTAAGTGCACGCTTGATGATTTTGCCCTGCACATACTCTGAAATATAATTATATATAATTTTGATTACATATAGCTATCAATAAGATTAAAGTTAGATTTGCTTAATTTGTTTTATTCAGAATCATGTGGGTAAATGTTCAAAGGTAAATGTTAATCACGTGTATCATTATAGTGAGACATATACATACATGTAGTGAAACTGTGTGTGCTTGTCGCTCAGTCATGTCCAACTCTTTGCCACCCCACAGACTGCAGCCAGCCAGGCTCCTCTGTCCATGGAATTCTCCAGGCAACAATACTAGAGTGGGTAGCCATTCCCTTCTCCAGGGGATCGTCCCTACCCAGGAATCGAACCCATGTCTCCTGCATCGCAGGCTGATTCTTCACCATCTGAGCCACAAGGAAAGCCCATATAGTGAGAGACTAATTTAAAAAATGTTTTTACTTAAAAAAAATATATATATATATATAAATTCATTCAGAAATGAGTAAATTTTTTGCTGCTTTATTCTGAATTACCCACATGATCTCATTCTCTTTCTAGCTGAGTTCTAAGGTACATGTTACTTTAGAAACTACCTTTGGGGATGAGAGAGGGGTCCCAAGAAAGTGGGACTCCTAATATCCTCCCCTCAAACACTAACCAGAACAGCCACTCTTTTATGCGCTCAAAATATGGAAGCCCAAGAAAGGAATCTGATCCTATAATTAAAAACCTGAAAGTAGTTCTACATAATAAATTCTATAAAAATGTGATTAAAAAATTATATACAGTTATCTTGAGTAACATTACTTTTTAAAAACTGATGACTGTGCTTTCAATGGTATAAATATTGGCATTTACCCAGATATCTACTGTACTCAGAGCTAATGACCCTTATTCCTTACCCTCTCCTCAACAGCATCATATTCAGAAAATAAATATTTAGCTCTATGTACATTTCTCAAATATACAAACAAAAATGCAGATGGGATTAATCATATCGGAATTATTTCTGAATGATGTAAGCAATCAGTTCAGTTCAGTTCAGTCGCTCAGTCGTGTCTGACTCTTTGCGAGCAATAAAGTACCATAATTCTCAACAAGGAAACAGAGCAAAAGAAACTCTAATTTAGAGGCCAAAATTATATTTCTCAAAACTTCATTAATCATTAATGCCATTTCATTAATAATTTCATCAATATTTTATATTTGTTATCATTTTAGTTTCATATTGGCTTAATACCTGTCTTAGACTGGATAGCTAGAAATGATAAAACTAGCAAAAAAGAACACCTGACCAGCAAATAATACCAAGCAAGTCGGACAAGTAATAGGCAGATACATGAATTTGTTTTAAAAAAACTAATTAAGTCACTTATTTTAATGTTATAACCATAAGCATTTGCCTAATAATGTTTACAGTCAATATCTGTAGACTTCTAAATTATTCTTTGAGTTAAAATTACAGTGTATTAGCTTTTAGAAACATTCATAATCCTGTTACACTAATTTATGACATTTCAGATGATTTCAAGGAGGAGCATTCTTTTAAAAAGGGGAAAGTGCAGAATTGAGCTAATTCTTCCTATGCCTTTAAACTCTATAGATTTCATGTGTGTGTGTGTGTGTGTGTGTGTGTGTGTGTGTATTAGTCACTCAGTCATGTCTGACTCTTTGCAGCCTCATGGACTGTATAGCCCACCAGGCTCCTCTGTCCATGGAATTCTCCAGGCAAGAATACTGGAGTGGGTAGTCATTCCCTTCTTCAGGGGATCTTCCTGTCCCAAGAACTGAATCCGAGTCTCCTTCATTGCAGGCAAATTCGTTATCATCTGAGCCATCACAAGTTCACAAAGAAAACCTTTCAATAACTTTTCAAAGTGCAGGTGTGCAAATTACTCCTGAAATAGACAGGAGCCATGTTTTCAGTATCCCCTGAACCACTGTTAAACACACCCTATAGCGTTTTTCAGCTCATAAAAATTTTATGAGCTGAAAAGTTCCTTTAGATTTTTTTTTAAACTGCTAACTACAGTTGCCCTCCAGCAACAGCACCCTAAGTTGCTATTAAGATCCATTTGAGCAAATAGAACATAAATGTGTCCTGCATAGTGTGTTTTGTTTAATAGTAGTAAAATTTTTTTAAAAAATCAAGATTTATGTGACTTGCTGAGAGCAGCAAAAAAAATTATGAATGCCTTGGTTTAGAGTAACATGGGTGGTATTTTTGCTTACTTGAATATACAGTATATGTAGAGGTCAATTTTATGTTTTTGAGTAGATTTATACAAATTTGTACATGTACCAAGGATTTTCCAGTTTGGAAAAATGTGCCTGGATACATAAAAAGGTTGGTTTTCCAGGCACATATGTACTTTTCCTTATTAATGTACACCTGCCTTAAAACTCATTAATTTAACATCTGCTCTCAGGTTTTCCCTTTCCAAAGTGAAAAATGCTTGAAAAATTAAATTTCTCATAGAAAACAAATAAAATGAGTATAAAGCAGTTGGACCTGAGTCACCACCCTCATTGTCTTATCAAGACAATAAACAGTGTTTTTAGTCTTAAGAAGGGCATATATAAAACATACAGAAAAGATAGATAGGTGCAGGGACAGAGGAGAAAAAGAGAGATGGAATGAGGGAGTTAACAGATAGATACATGTTATTCTCATCCCTAGCCCCCCGCACTCCACCGCACTCACTGAAACCCCCTGCCAAAGAAGATAAACAAGTATTCCCTCTCCTTTCTGACCCACAGTTATCAATGCTGAATGGAAATTAGTTTAAAGGCAAGTCAAGGCCACATGTTTTAAAAGTGAGATTGACACATATACACTACTATGTATAAAATAGATAACTAGTGAGAACCTACTGTATAGCAAAAAGAACTCTACTCAACACTCTGTGGTGACAAAGAGGGGATATATGAATGTGCATAGCTGATTTACTTTGCTCTACAGCAGAAACTAACACAGCATTGTAAAGCAACTAAACTCCAAAAAAAAAAAAAAAAGAAAAGTAAAGTAAAAAAAAGGTAGAAAAAAGAGGAGGAAATCCGTAGTTGTGTTTCCCAGATCCAGCTGACTTAAGTTTATAATTCAGATAAAAATACACACTTTGTATAAATGGTTTATGAGTTAAGTTACTCAGACTCTCCATTTCAAGTAGCCATTTATAAACTTAGATTTTTTTTTCCTGATGACTGCCACTTCTTCCAGGGAGATTGAGTTTCACTTTTCCCGTTTAGTAATTTGATTACCCTCACCTCAATGCACAGTTTCTCATTTAGAAGAGTTTTTAAATGCAGAACATGTTTTACTACTTTATCTATCATTTGACTCAACATAGTATCTACACTACAAGAGAGTAATCTAAGTTGGGAAAAAACTTTTGTATAGCTAGTCATTCAAGAATTTCTTTTTTTAATTCTCAAATTAAGCTTTCGTAGGAATCCCTAAGCTTCTCTTCATTTCTTTCTTTTTCATAGTAATATCTTCTTGTCACTTTTCCAGCCCCACTAACAGCAATCCTCATTCCCACTACTTGGCAGCCTGTCCTCTCTCTCCATCTCCAGTTCCAAGAGGCAGAAGAGCAATGTAGGAGAGAAGAAATATGGTTTCCAAGAAACAGCATCATTAACAGGAAAATAATGCTCCAATCCTGACCTCATTCAACTGTATTGGAAAGTGGAGATTAATATCAATACTCTGAGAGTGTATTCTCTTCTCTGCTATTCACTGTCCCACAAGAGCTTTTACATGGAGAAAG
This sequence comes from Oryx dammah, assembly GCF_014754425.2. Classification (NCBI taxonomy): domain Eukaryota; kingdom Metazoa; phylum Chordata; class Mammalia; order Artiodactyla; family Bovidae; genus Oryx; species Oryx dammah. Next base: position 27,036,414 of record NW_024070189.1, read on the forward strand.
TTCTGGGTGGTAGAGGCCAAATTACCATCTAACTGGAAGCCAGCTGACTAGACATTAGAGCCACCTGTGTTCCCAACAAGTGCATCCCCAAGCAGGCTCATGAGTATCGCATAAATTACAAAAAATGACACCTCTAGGGGAATAGCCCAACAGTAAGAGAAAAAAACCTCTCAAAAAACATTCTTCTAGCTTAACTTCTCATAGCTAGGTTAAGGAAAAATGGACATTTATTCCTCTAATCCACACACTAAAACTAAAATACAGCATCTTAACAAAAACCGATGATCTTAACTTCTAAATTAAAAACAAGACAAACCTGAATAGATCTATTGAACTGCATATAACACGTATTTGCAATTCAGCTTACCAAATTTGGAAGAAAGGGTGTACTGACCTTTAAGAAGGAATAGGTTAAGTTTAATGATAAAAATTGCAAGTATTAGTCAATGTAAAGAAACAGCTTTTAAGAATTTTGCCAGAGAGATATATAAAATACTTGAGCAGAATAAAAGGCACCATGAATATTCCTATAACTAAATCACAAAATAAATAACATTACAGCCTGGGTTTTTAGGGAACAGAGGTAATCCACTTTCTGAAATTGTATTTGACAAATATATTACAGCATTTCCTAGACTTGAGCTAGACCTTATTTGTTCTAAATATTTAAAGCTTAATGAAAATATCCAAGGACAACAGCTTGAAAATATGTTAAAGTTTCTTTAAAATAACATTTAAACTGCATACCTATTACCCACCCCACAAGTTGCATAATAAACCTGCAAATCATGGAAGAGAAAAACCAAAACAAACCTCTAGATGTCTATCAGCCCTAGGGATATGCGATACGGTTTTAGCTGTCCATAGTGTAAGTACTGAAGGTTAATAGTTAAAGACCGATGAAATGTTAACACAGTCTAGTACTACACTTGAGTAGTAACACATGGAAAGACACTGAAATTAAAACATCTTGTTCTGCATGTTCTGAAGTGATGTAACAGTGATGATTTGGTTATATTAGATGACAAAGCAGGGCTTCTTATACTTTTAAAACAAAATCATATCTAACATTCTTCCAAACTGTTTAACATATTCTTCCAATTCATGTATAAATACACAATATATGAAGCTAAAACAGAATTTTTTCACACTCCAGTTATCTTCTAATGGCAGCATTTGGCATGTTGATATTTTTTTTTTCCAAAAGTAATTTTCAAGATAAAATGCTGATTGCCTTGATTGGTATGTCTAGAAAGCAAAGACTTACCTGTCTTGTTTTCTCTGACCTCAATAATATAAACATTTATGTCAGGGTGGAATTTTGTCCCTGCTGGGAGTTCTGGAGTAGAAAATGCCTGTGGTCCGAAGGCTTCTTTGCCTTCCACAGTGGGAGGTCTTGTTGGCTGTATAGTAGAAGTACTTGAAGTTGTGAAATATTCTCTATCAATATCTGTTTCTGTTTCCTTGGCTACAATATCCTCAAGGGTAGTGGGAGGAACACGAGATGTTGATTCTCCAATAATTACCATGTCACTGGTTGTTTCTTCGTCAGGTTCTCTGTCAATGAGAGGTGGCTTCTCAGTGGAGGATGAAGGTGTGTGAAATCTATCAGCTGAACTGAACTCAGCAGTGATGTCACTTGGAACTGTGGCTTTAACTGTTGAAAATTCTGGGAGTTCTGTGGCCTTGGGCTTTTCAAATAATCCTGAACCTAAATCAGTATAATCCAGGGATGTTTTCTCTCTTTTCTCAGTCGTGGTCTCTTCTATAAGCTGGGTAACACCGATGCTAAAAGGAGATACAAATCCCCTTGGACTGGTACCTTCTGTTTCATATTTTTGTTCAGGCCATGGGCTGAAAGTTACCTTTGACCCTGTGGTTGGTGTTAGCGTTACCACTTCATCTGTTTTTGCTTTGGTGACAGCACCAGGTGGAAAAGATGTACTCTGCTCAAATTTTCCAATTGGAGTTGTTACTAAAACTGAGACTCTGTCGGAACCCGTCACTGATCTGTCTTCAAGGACAGTATAAGCTGACCCATCGCTCTCTTGTTCATCCGAAGGTGTTGTCTCCTTGGCTGTGTCAGCTGTAGATCTGGGAGGAGAAACTGGTTTTTCTGGAGTCTGTTCTTTCCAAGGAAAATCTTCTCGCGTTGCTTCCTGTATAATTTCTGTTGTTGTTCTTACAGTCTCAGGATAAATAGAAGCTTCAAAGTGAGTCTGATTAATGACATGTATGTCTTGAGAGGGTTCACCTAGAACTTCACCTTCTGATGGTAAGGAAGGTACCAACACTCCCCATTCTGTCTTGGGGATTACAGAAAGAGGAATGGTATGGGAAGTGTCTACATAAGTAGTAGGCTCCTGGGTGCTACTATAGTTAACAAAGGTTGACCCTTCCACATCTGAAGGGTGTGCAAATTCAGGGACAGTAGACAAAGGCTTAGGGACATCCACATCTTCTCCTTCATCCAAAGCACTTCCCTCTATGGTTGCATGAGTAACTCGGACTTCTGTGCTTGTAAAAGGTGGAACTCCTTCTTCAGTTATAGAATCTCTCAAAGTGGACTTTTCTGTGGTAGCAATTGATGTAGTTGGCTGAAATCTAACTGTGAATTTTTCATGGTCTGTTGTGTCTTCCTCAGTAAACTCCTCTAGTGGCTTTTGAGTACTACCTGGGATACGAGTGAATTCATCTCTTCCATCTTCAGTAAGACTTGGCATTTCTTTATCCTTACCACTCACTCCTGTGGTGGTGATTAAGGCAGGGGGCAATTTTGGAGAGCCTACATGTTTCGATGTTGTATTATCTTCATCCAATGACCATTTTGATACAGTAACCACCTCCACATTTAAAGTGCTCTGGATCAAATGCACTGTTGCAATACCCTCCTCATACTTTGTGGCATCTCGATAGCCATCTGTTTCTAATCCACTTGGAGTTGTAAAGTCTTCCTCCACAACTGCTGCCTCTGTTGGTGTCCCACCTAGCTTTGTCGTCGTCGTCAGAGCTGGGGATTCGAAAGATTTGGTCATTCCCAATGAATACTCTGTATGATGAATTTGCTCTGAGGAAGCTGTAGGGAACTTCATTCCAGAGAAGCCTTCTTCCTCTATTTTTTCTATAAGCGAATCTTTGGTGATCTTTTCCTGTATTTCACCATCGGTGTAAGTAACTGTTCTCATCGCTGGTCTTAGTGTTTCTGTTCTTTCTCTTCCTGTTCGTGGACTGGGAGAAATAACTGTGGATGTTCCCTCGACTAATCTTTTATCATCAGAATAAGGAAACAATTCTACTTCTGTATGATGCTGTGATGGGAAAAGTGTGGTGGACACATACTGGCCAAGAAAATCTTCAGTTATCCTACCATGAGTCTGTTTCTCTTGCCTGTGGTCCATGGACGACCCATCGCTGTCAGGCGAAACAACCGTTGATGCTGAGACTGATTCCACATCCTCTAGCTGACTGCGGGTGGTGTCTTCTGAAGTCTTTGACACTGTAATGACCTCAGGTATTTGGCTAAAGCCCGAGGTACGCTGACCCGATCTGACCGTAGATGTGTCTTCCCCATCATCTTCTCTCAAGGTGAATCCATAGCGGCTTGTGGACACTGGTTCAGGGACTGTGCTTATTGCCTTCTTCTCAGTTTTTGATTCCAGGGTCATCGTTGTAGATACAAACGGTGTCACAGTTACAGTGAATTCCTTAGAAGGAATGTGCTTTGAGATTTCCATAGATGTTACCAAGGGACCTACTTCTATTTGTTCAATTTGTGTAACTGATTCTTTTCTTTGTAGATCTTCCTTCACACCATCCCATGAATCAGGAGCATGATGGGAAACGACAGTTGTACTTTGGGGCACTTCTTCCTTAATTTCAGATATGTCTGGCTCTCCAAGAGGTCCTGAAGCAGAGGGTGAGTAATAGTCCATATCCCAAGGCGTCTTCATACTTCCTTCAGGTGGGAGTGATTCTGTGGCTGATCTGTGGGTACTAGTTAGAGGTTGAACTGTGGATTTCTGTTCAAAATTGACAATATTTCCTATAGGAGGGACCTTTGTTGTAATGACAGGTAATTCAGTGATTAAAGGGACGATTGATGTAGTTCTGTCTGGCCCCATTTGTAGTTCTTCCAATACAGTGGGTGAGACAGTTTCTGCAAGCATATTCAGTTCGATGGTTGTAGCCTCTGATATATTCTGTTTAGCTAGAAAAATAATTTCAAAGAGTTGATTAGACAAGTCACTAATAAAAAGTTGTACGTCCAGTGCTGTGTGTAATTTGGAGTGACCCAAAAGTGTTTTGTGATGGAGGGGAGTCTAAAAACTATACTTAACCCAAAGACAGAAACTAAACATTTAATCATCACAAAAGACTGTTCTTAGTTAACGAACGTGAATATTATGTAGTTTTCAGATAAGAAGTTCAAAAAACAAATGCCGAGTTTGGAAACAGTAGGTACATTATTTCTCAGAAACTACCGCACCAACTTGAAGTTTAGTAGGAGAACTCAATACTACTATTCTGTCTGTAGCTACATAATGTCTCCAGGGAGAGGGAGTGCCTCAGATTGCAAAATAACAAAAAAGCCACATCAAATGTACCCGAGTTACATATCAACGATTACATGGTCCATAATGTGGAAGCTTTCATAAAAACAGGATATTAAACGTTTTAACACCACTTGTTGCTTGATCCCAGGTGTTGGACATTTGTCTTCATGTTCTTTTCAACTCTACAGGGTAGCCTTGTTTATAATAAATACTAAAATGCCTCTGGCAGAGGCTGCTTGGCATTTGTTGTAGTTCTACATCTTGTTCTATGTTCTACACGATATGTTTATAACTCTTACAAGTCTTGGGTCCAGGCTTACTTTCAGCAGGAAATGCAAACGGAGAACAGGAAGTAAAGTACCCACATGATATATTTTAGCTCTGTAATTACAAATCACTGGAAACAACCCTGAGCACGAGAAAGAATGGGCTCAGGCAATAAAAAGTAACATGTCATCATAAAATGCTACATTATAACGCCTCCAGATTTACAGAGAATGGCCTGGACTGTTGAAAGAAATTTAAGTTGTATATAAAAATGACAGTGTTGTAGATAGGATTCCATCTCACCATAAAGAAAATGCAGTAGTTAGGCACATAACGATTTTGTCTTTTTAAAAATATTCAAGATTTTCAAAAATCAAAAACTGCCACTAGCTCAGAAGAAACTGATCTGAGGACATCTGTGGTCACTGCTTTGCTAAGTTGTGATATCTGTAGTATCTATAATATCTTGTGGCCTACTCTTAATAATCCCTAAACCAGAGTCCTTGGTAGACAAAACTGGTTGATTACTTTTGAGCTCCATCTACTCTGTCAAAACTTAATGATATTAGGGCACTGAAACTGCTCTGTGTGATAAGAGAATGGCAAAGATATGTCATTATATATTTGTCCAAATTCAACCCAAATGTTGAACGAACAACACAAAGAGTGAACCCTAATGTAAACTACAGACTTTGAGTGATTATGTTGCATCCATGTGGGTTCATTGGTCTAATAAATGTGCCATTCTGATGGGGGATGTTGACAATGGGAGAGGCTGTGCATGAGTGTGGACAGGGCATATATGGGAAATCTCTGAATGTTCCACTAAATTTTACTGTGAACTTAAAACAATTAAATAAAGCCTATTTTAAAATTTTAATGATAAAATGATGTGATTTTGTTGTAAATCAGACTTGAGCTGTAACAGATTCCTCATTTTTTTTTGGTCTGATATGAGCTATTATTAGTTGTGTTCATTCCCTAGACCATTTTGAAGCCCAGATTCATTAATATTATACAAAAACCTGGTGACCATTTCATTATGCTGTATTTAAAATTCTTTAGTCTGTCACTATTTATCCCTTTATCTTAAAGCAAAACTAAACAATAAAAACAAAAAGAATTAGACTCTTCAAAAACATGTTAAATAATGTTTTTCCCCCTTTTTTTAAAGAAAGCTTTTTTCCAATCATTTCCTGGAGGAAGCTTTGGTCTATTTTGATTGACATGAACAACTTAAGGAACCAAAGTGAGGTTGACTATTTTTCTTTTCATTCAATTCTCTATCCTCTGAAATTCCATAACTGTTACCTCATTTAACTGCCAGATATCATGTTTGTTTTATAACTGCATTCTTTGGGGAAGCAGTAAAATGTACATACAGAGAAAGTTCCCAAGGAAACATAATATAAACACTTGGTACACTACATATTAGAGAAAATTTAATCATATTATTATTAATAACAACACAAAAGCTAATTTTGCTTTTTCCCTCTGAGTATTTCCATGGCTGATGAAATTCACTTAAAAGGAGGTGATCACTGGCTGAGAGCCAAAACAGGGCTTGTGAATCAGGTCTTCCTAATGTTCCAACCCAATTTGTATGCCAGCAACTTTCTACAGTACTATGAAAATACTTTTCATATCATTTTAAAAACGAAAGACTCAGATTTCAAAAACTACATGACTGTATGTCATTATCAATTGGTACTGTACTATTTGGTGCTGTCTTCCTCTAGGCCTGAAACATAGTCACATGACGGTAGTGTGTCTCAGGATCTCCTTTATAAAGCTACATGACTTTGTTTTCAGAACAAGGGCTTTTAATGAGAGTCCCGTTTAAGGGTCTGCTTATAGTTAAGCTGATTAATTCTACTATTTGGAATGGAAAACCTCAGACTTCCTTTTGGGGTTGGGTTACTTTTTCATCAACTTAACAGATGACTTCCATCACAACTCAGTATATCTGAGCATCTGCGCCATTTGTTTCAACCCTTCCAAAAAAAAAAGAACTAATTAAAAAAAAACAACAACACAAATATCTACAAAAAAATAACCTAAGAATAAATACCAATGTGTTAATGATGACTATTACAAAAGTGAAAACACAACTCCAGACTTTTCTGAAAGTGTCTCTCCACAAGAAGTATTCACGTGGAGAAGTTTTTGTCCTGGAAAACTACCAGTGTCCCTTCTTCAGCTTCATTATCGAGGAAGCCGATGGAAAGCAGCAGGCTTCTTTCCCACAAAAGCTCCCCTCGAACATTTGCAGCTGTTTGCCACACAGATGTTTCACATCACTGTACTTATGGTATTTTATATCCTATGGACTATCTTCTCCAGTGCTTCTATTGTGAGACACAAGGCAGATTTTCCTAATAAAATATGAAAACCCTATTAGCAGCACAATAGTCAATTTAATTTACAGCCATACTGCCTTTATTATAGGGAAATGACTAGATATTCAAAAAGTTGATTTGGGGTTCATGGTTGCAAGAAAGAGTAACGGTTGGAACCGCAGGATTAGAATTCAAAGTAATATTTAAGTTTTATGAGTGATTGAATGCCAACTGATTCAAATTCAATAAAGAGAAAACATTTCAAAAAGACCAGTTAGGGAAGGATACATTTTGACACCTATGGTCAGATTATGATCTAGGGTGCAGAAAAGATAACAAGCTGATCATAGGTTAGAAGGGCAGATCAATTGTAAAAATGAACAAATACATAAGAAAGACATCATAGGAAGTGTTGGGTATTTATTTAGTCTTCTTTAGACCATTATCTTTAGCTCCAAGCTTAACTGAACAGAGGGATGTGGAAAACAATGAGGGTTCAAAGCAAGATGGCATAGGTGATTAGAGGCCTAGAAATTAAAATTTCAAAACAAGGAAATTGTTTCAGCTGAAGGAGACACTGAGGGACAGCTGAACAATGGTTTTCAATAGAAGTGCTGTTATTTAGATTTTGGTTTCCAACTTGTGAAGGAAAGATGGACTCGGATTCTAACGCAAAGGATTTAGATAATTAGGAAAACAGTCTGAGAGTGATAATAATAGGATACTGGAATGTGTTTTCTATGAAACATTCCCTATCTTCCTCTCCTGGAGCTCTTTAATAATATTAAATGAGAGGTTATCACGAGTCTTTAATGGTTTTGATTCACTTAAATTTGGGGAGTATGGATGAACCTTCAGAGCACTGCATAACTCTATTTCGCAAAACTTAACTCTGAGGTCAAAGAAAAATGAAAAGTGCACAATTTAATCAAGGGGAAACCAGCAGGAAGACTTTATTTCACAAGGACATTAATTTACTTGTTTTTCAAATCTGTTTGACAAGAACAGATTTTAATTATATTTATCATCGGCCATTGTTAATGTTCTATTCAGTGATTTCAGAAGAGGGAATTATACCAAAGTGAGATTTGGTATTGTTTATTCACCATGAAGTGGCCTTAAAAACACTTTTGACATTTGGTAAAAGCAAATAAGAAAAATATGGTTATATTTCTAAATTATTCTACTTAACCAACTAGCCGTACATCCCTGACATCACTTTTGGAATTTGTCCTTAAGGTCACAATTCTTATTAACTTTAACCCTATAGATTTAGTCATGACTCAACTCTGTGGGAAACTACAGCAGGCAAGTCATTTTAAGAATATTTTTCAAATTAAAAAAAGTATATGTTTTTAAAAAAACTTTTAAAAATGAATTCAAAATTTGGGGAGGGTGTTGGCATTGTGTGTTAAGGAAGGCTTTTATGTATTACTAAACTTTCTTAACCTTTTATGTGCTGAATAAATTTTGAGTATGGTAGAGTCTTAGGGAAGAACTAAATAAGAATCTAGTCTTTAGCTTAACTGGGGTAAAAAAACAAAAATTTGAATCTATTATATCTGCAAGTTATATATTTCCAAGTTATATAGATTCAAATGAATTAGGGAGAAAAAAGAAGACCTAAACTTTCAAATTTTATTCACGTTTTATGTAGATGTTTTAGTAGGTGGTTATTCTACTTGAATCTAAGTATCTTGTTATTTGGTACATTCATATGAATTCCTTATTTAAATAAATAATTTAAAACACAACAGGATGAATTCTTTGGAGCTATAGCCAGGCTTTGTTTGACATTTTTCTCTCATAGAAAACAAAAATGTTTAAAAGTTTTCTAGTGCCAGGTTTATAAAGCACAAGAAAATAAAATCAAGCAAGGTAGTCACACTGGATAATTCCTTCCTGAACTTAACTTCTCTAATCCACCTCTTCCCTCCCCTCCCCAATACACACACAAAAATTTGATTTTCTCCCTTAATCACACCAGTCACTTAACATAAAACTGATTTTAAAGCTTGAACTACTTGAAAATATTCCCAGAACTACTGTTATGGGTATGTGGCTTAAAAGAATGATATCTTCCTACTTCTGGGGATAAGGTTTGGCTATTATTGTTGTTGTTTTGTTTGTTTTCCTGAAAATGATCAAGACTTTTCCTGTAGTTTCAGGGCCTAAGAACAAAAACAAATAATTCCAAAGGCTTTTCATGGCCAGCTTGTATTGCACTGATACACAACACATGGCTTTAACACTCAGAAAGTTGAGTTTACAGGAGGAGATCCAAACAGAAATATCTTAGCTGGGAGATAGCAGGATATGAAATTACACCTTTCCACTGCACTAACAATCTATTCTCCTGACTACTCAGATATCCCACTTCAGTGTCTTTTTGGTTGATGAAGAAAGTCTGTATATTTAGAAGCCAATTACAAAATAAGCTAGTGTATTTTTGACTCATTTCAGTTACTGTTGACCCTCTGTATCCATGGGTTCCATATCCGAGGATTCAACCAACTTCTGATTAAAAAAAAAAAAAAAACTCCAGGAAGTTACAAAAAGCAAGACTTGAAATTGTTGTGTGCTAGCAACTACTTACATAGTTGATATTATATCCCATTATACAGTATAGGTATTGTAAGTAATTCTGGTATCCCTGAGGGCCCTAGGAACAATCTCCCATGGATACCAAGGGGATGATTGTATGTATTGCTAAAACAATACATATATTGAAAACTTAGTAAAAAAATTCTCACTAATTCAATATAATATGGCTCCATCTTGAACACACTAAAGGTCACCAAAATTTCTAGCAGATCTTTGTTTTGCTGGCATAATATAGATCCTACAGTAAATATCACAGTGAGACTCTGGATTAGTTGCTTGTTTAATTAAGCATTCTACAAGCATGACACTATGGTATGTGACTGCTAGTGCTAAAGTAATTTAAGGACATGTAAAAATTAAAATATATCATTAATGTTGAGAAATGTTACTTCAAATCCATTTTAAGTTATTTTAAATTCATACTTAACTGAAGGTAGCCTATTTATGTTAGAGCTTGCCAAAAAACATATACTGTACTTTAATATGATTCTAGAGCATTAGAAGGAACATATTTCCATTATATGAAATAAACTGAGATAAAATGAAATTTTTACTTATAGCATGGTTCATTTTTAGGTATTATCCATGTCAGCTCCAAGTACTCACCTGCAGTTACTGAAATTTAAATCCTCTGCTATTTGAAAGAAAGGGTGATACCAAACAAAGAGGGAAAAAAACAGAACTCAGGGATTCAACTCAGCCATGACTGGCCCCAGCATAATAGCACCAACAATCCAATTGCATTGAAGGACTGCAATTAATATAAAACAAGTGCTCAGAAACATGTTCTGTGCAATGCAGCACAGTTAAGGCCTTTGCCTGACATTTTTTCATCCTCTCTAAAAACCATTTGTCTAACTTGTTTTAACCATATCCCTGCTGTTTCGTTTCCTTGTTTTTGAGAGTCACTGAACTGTTTCCATTCTGTGCACACAATGCAAGACATGGAATCATTCCAATGGCTAGTTGAACATCAATTGCATGCCTTCGAAGCTTTTTTTTTTTAAAATCTAGAATGTTTTAAAAGGTATCAAACACTTACGTTTAAAGCAGTAGGCATCAAATCTGCTATCAGGGGGAGGGAAGCCTGTCTGGTTCTCAAAACGATACAGGGTTCTCACCCCAAGTAAACCACCTCCACACTGGGCCCTGGCCACAGTCACAGGGTGGCGAACGCTGGCGTCCAACAGCCACCCGTAATCACACCGGTCGAAGCCGTTCCTCCACGCTGCTTGGAGCTCCCCCACCGTTGCCAGGCGGGCGTCCTGGTTTTTACACTCTTCTCCAGCTTCCTCAAAGGTGAACTTATTGGGAGCAGTGATGTGGAACACATCACCTGCAATAAGAACAAGAAAAAAAGGGTCTCAAATTTACTCTTCAGTCTTTTCCTGTTTATAGGAGATGGGGAAAAGCACACCATTCTTTTTTTATAGTGAGGAATCATCTTCTGATATTTACAGCAGAAAACTCAGTTACCTAATTTTGTTATTATTAATATTAGTGTATGATAAGAAATAACACAATAAACACACACCAGAAAAGTTTCATTTTATATACGTACATTCCCTAGGTCATAGAAGCAGTCATTTGATAATACAGTTACAATAGATTCTTTAAAGTGAACAAACTTTTCCAATTGATTCTTTGATTTACTGTCCAGGAAATGGGTTTTCTCTCCAATGAAAGAGGCTGTGGTGTACTTATTAACATTGCATGCCGGAAAGAGAAAGCTGCACTGAAAGGTCTTTGAGGTCATTTTTCTTTGTTTATCCTAAAATCAAATAGCAATTTTCTGACTCTTTCATCCATTTCTGCCATCAAAATGGATTAACTCCCAGCAAAGCAAACAACAAAACAAGAAGACTTCCAAGGTCTGAAGAGGGGGAGGGAAAGGGGCAGAATGGAATGCAGTTGCCTACTTTTCTGTCCTAGGCACAGGGCTGCCTTGAGAGTTACGCAGGTCATGGCCTGCCCTTGGGCAGGGCTGAGGATGTATGAGGACCAATATCAGCTCCCAATCAACCAGCCAAAGAGACCAAAAGTCCTCCTGGAAGAAGGGGCACCCTTTTTTTCACTTGCTCTGCCCAAGGTGGATACCATTTGAAATCCGTCTGCCTTTCGGTTCTCATAAAGTTACTATAAGGGGCTCTAACTAGGTTGGGGAAACTTTTCATGTTTATTTATTGATTAACAAAGAAAGGGTGAACGTTTCCTTTGATCCTCACATTAGGCTTAATTAGACCCAATTAGTATGCTCATTATCACTTAACATGTCACAGTAAAATATTCTGGAAATGCCAGAGAGCTTGTTAAATTGGAATGTTACTTGTGTAATGTAACAACTGCCTGAAATGAATGCAATGTGAATTAAATGATGCTTTTCACAAGTGGCTAAAAGACAGAGGTAGAATTAGAGAAGACCTAAGCAAATAGAGCTTCCCTGGTGGCTCAGACGGTAAAGTGTCTGCCCGCAATGCGGGAGACCCGGGTTCGATTCTGAAGATCCCCTGGAAAAGGAAATGGCAATCCACTCCAGCGCTCTTGCCTGGAAAATCCCATGGACGGAGAAGCCTGATAGGCTACAGTCCATGGGGTAGCAAAGAGCTGGACACAACTGAGTGACTTCACTTTCACTTTCAAGCAAATAGAGCAGGCAGGATGAGGAGTACAAAATGAGGTAGAGAGGTAGCTAAAATATTGAGAGCCCATTTTTATAGCAGCCATGGGTCCTGCTTCCATTTCATTGAGAATTGTCTTTGATTCTATGATCTATCAGACACAAGAGCTCTCATGATCTGGATCTCCACCTGACTAAATCCAGATGTAACAAGTTATTGTTTAAAATGAATAGAGCCATTACTCCGTGTTCAAGTGTCAAAACTTTATAAAACCAGAAAATTATAGTCAGGAGAAAAAGGTCAAGTCACCCAGATCGGCTCTTCTCGCTACAAATCTAAAAACGCTGCCAATGAAACGAGGACAAATTCCAATAAAAGCTATTTGATGAAGAAAAAGAAAAATGACTTTTACCTGACTGCAAAAAGTAAGGCAGAGGTGAGAATGGGGTTTTGTCCTTAATTATCTAGGCCGGCAAAGGACAGTAATCTCAAACCCAAAAATACACTGAAAGAACAAAGCCCCCCCCATTCCTAGAACGTCTCCCTTCCCAGTAGGTTTTAAAATCGTAAGGTCATAGTACCAGTCCATGTGCATAGCACATATTCAATAACTTGTTACATGAGTGGCATTTCAGGTTCTTATTCAGAAAAAAGGTGCCATCTTTCCTTCCATCCTTCCCAAGCAGCACAGTCAAGAGTGCTCCCTAGGCTGCAGTGCTCTGGGTAGCTGCCATCTGGGACAGGAGATTCATCTCGCCTGTGGATCTGGCTCAAAGCAACGGGCTACATACAGTCCATGGGGTCGCATAAGAGTCAGACACTACTTAACTGACTAAATAACAGGAAAATAAGAACAAAACCTGGGGAAAGGCAGACAGACAGACCGTGTCGCCCCAAGCAGCCTCAGCAGCCTTGTTCACCTGAGCATTACGCTTGCATTTGGCCTGAAAGCAATGGAAGTGTGAAAGAGGGCAGCCCGCCAGCACGCTTCCCTCCAAGGTGGAACCCTTGGGTTTGTTATTACAGCTGGAATGTCAATTTTGTTGCCTTCGTTTCCTGTATGGTGAGGTGCTTCTACATGGAGGCAAGAGTACTGTTCCTTTTCAGTAACAAGACTGATCAGACAACCAGAGCAAGGCAGAGAAATAAATTAAATGAGTAAAACCCTGCTTCTCCAAACAGCAACGTTCGCCCACATGATGGGAGGAATCAACTTCTCCAAATACAGCCAGACCAAAGGGCTAATGAAGAAAAATGACAGCATGATTTTCTGGATAACTTGTTTCTCTGTTTTAAGTAGCAAACATGTTTGTGGTATTAATGGAAGGAAAGGTTTCGGTAAGTGCTGGCAGGTTAAAAAAAAATACCCTTATTATTATCAAATCAGTAAAGATCTACTTATAGAACTTTTCATTAAAAACTCTTATTAAGTCTGAATCTATATTAAATTAATATTTAATTCACTTGTTTGGGGTATATAATATCTATCTCTCCAAGCTCCAAAAGATAGTGATTTTACTTATTTAAGTATAAATTCTGTTATTCCCCTATTTTCCTTTTCATTTGTATGTAAAAACTTTTCAAACATTGCAAAATAAATTTTAAAAACTTATTGAAAGTGATGTCATCATTGGATTTCATGTAACTCAGATGAAAAAAGGAAGATTTAACTAGCATTAATGTGACTTAAGGTGAGAATCAAAACAACTCATCTATAAAGATCCATATGTGTGGCCCATCATTATACATGGCATAACTGTTGTTTGATTTTGAAATAATAATAAAAAAACAGTTACTTCAACTCTGTTGCAAAAAATAGATGTCTAAGCCTTCCTAAATCATACTTGTTTAACATAAACATCGTCTTGTCTATTTCAGAATTCTAATGATACAGTGAAGTATCCATACTAGGGAACTATCTTACTGAGTCTAGAAGCTTTTAGAACTGACACTCAATCTCTACCAAAAGAAACTAAGTTGAATGTCTAAATTGTGACCTTTCTATGTAACAACCTCAAAATATTAACGTCAGACATCTAATATTGTTCTCAAATGTGCCAAAATATTCTGGCATCAGTTTCATATACTAAAATCCAAAGGAAAAAAAAAGTAAATTAAAGGGTAACACACAGATAGCAATCACTGAATTAACTCGTATTCCTAAGTATTCTCGATTTCTAAGACATCTGTTTTTAGTTTTTATTGATATTACTAAAATAATCTCCTGTCAAGTCCTTTTTGATTCACAAGCTACCTGGCTTTAGACAATCTTAGACATTATGTATTTTTTATCTAACATAATACAAATGTACATGATCTGTTGTTTAAATCAGAATTAACCTATTAAAAGCTTTACCACTGAGCTTCCCAGGCAGCTCAGTGGTAGAGAATCCACCTGTAATGCAGGAGATGTGGGCTCAATCCCTGGATTGGGAAGAGGCCCTGGAGGAGGAAACGGCAACCCACTCCAGTATTCTTCCCTAAAAATTCCCATGGACACAGGAGCCTGGTGGACTACTGTCCATTGGCCTGCAAAGAGTTGGACATGACTGAGCGACTAAGCTAGTACACAACCAAATAAAAGCTTATTGCTAAAGATGTGGGTTGGGAAGATTATTAACGTATAGTCCAAGTTCTAAGAATACAATTTCCAAAAGTGCCTTATACAAAAAACTGGTAATCCCTGGGACATGACTAGGTATCCAACAAGAAGAGGTTTTGTGGACAACAGCATTTGGAAAACAAATACATACAAGTCATCTGACAGGTTTCATTTCTGTAAGACTTCTCAGAGCAGGTAATATTATAGAGTTTACTGCGAGTTCCTATAAAGAAGTCAGGATTTTTAAGCCATTTGACCATTTGAGGAAAGAATAATCTCCTTTTCTCATAGAAGACTAACTAGTAGTTCACGGATCTATTTCTTGGAGCAGACTGAACTAAACTGCCATAGTGACATGTATGGCAGCAGCGTGAACACCCTCTTCCAACAACACAAGAGAAGACTCTACACATGGACATCACCAGACGGTCAACACTGAAATCAGACTGACTATATTCTTGTAGCCAAAGATGGAGAAGCTCTATACAGTCAGCAAAAACAAGACTGGGAGCTGACTGTGGCTCAGACCATGAACTCCTTATTGCCAAATTCACACTTAAATTGAAGAAAGTAGGGAAAACCACTAGACC
The DNA here is from genome assembly GCF_014754425.2 of Oryx dammah. NCBI lineage: Eukaryota > Metazoa > Chordata > Mammalia > Artiodactyla > Bovidae > Oryx > Oryx dammah. The sequence continues at coordinate 27,051,987 of NW_024070189.1, forward strand.
ATTCAGGTATGACCTAAATCAAATCCCTTACAATTATACAGTGGAAGTGACAAATAGATTCAAGGGATTAGATCTGATAGACAGAGTGTGTGAAGAACTATGGATGGAGGTTTGTGACATTTTATAGGAGACAGGGATCAAGATCATCCCCAAGAAAAAGAAATGCAAAAAGGCAAAATGGCTGTCTGAGGAGGCATTACAAATAGCTGTGAAAATAAAAGAAGTGAAAGGCAAAGGAGAAATGGAATGATATACCATTTGAATGCAGAGTTCCAAAGAATAGGAAGGAGAGATAAGAAAGCCTTCCTCAGTGATCAGTGCAAAGAAATACAGGAAAACAATAGATTGGGAAAGACTAGAGATCTCTTCAAGAAAATCAGAGGTACCAAGGGAACACTTCATGCAAAGATGGGCTCAATTAGGACAGAAATTGTATGGACCTAACAGAAGCGGAAAAGACGATGGCACCCCACTCCAGTCCTCTCGCCTGGAAAATCCCATGGATGGAGGAGCTTGGTGGGCTGCAGTCCATGGGGTCGCTAGGAGTCGGACACGACTGAGTGACTTCACTTTGACTTTTCACTTTTCACATATTGGAAAAGGAAATGGCAACCCACTCCAGTGTTCTTGCCTGGAGAATCCCAGGGACGGGGGAGCCTGGTGGGCTGCGTCTATGGGGTCTCACAGAGTCGGACACGACTGAAGCAACTTAGCAGCAGCAGAAACAGAAGCAGAGGATAATAAGAAGAGGTGGCAAGAATACAAAGGAGAACTGTACAAAAAAGAGCTTCATGACTGAGATAATCATGATGGTATGATCACTCACCCAAACCCAGACATCTTGGAATGCAAAGTCAGATGGGCCTTAGGAAGCATCACTACAAACAAAGCTAGTGGAGGTGATGGAATTCCAGTTGAGCTATTTCAAATCCTGAAAGATGATGCAGTGAAAGTGCTGCATTCAAATGCCAGCAAATGTGGAAAACCCAGCAGTGGCTGCAGGGCTGGAAAAGGTCAGTTTTCATTCCAATCTCAAAGGAAAGCAATGTCAAAAAATGCTAAAACTAACACACAATTGCACTCATCTCACACACTAGTAAAGTAATGCTCAAAATTCTCCAATCCAGGATTCAACAGAACATGAACTGTGAACTTCCAGATGTGCAACCTTGATTTAGAAAAGGCAAAGGAACCAGAGATCAAATTGCCAGATTCCGCTGGATCATGAAAAAAGCAAGAGAGTTCCATAAAAACATCTATTTCTGCTTTATTGACTACACTAAAGCCTTTGACTGTGTGGATCACAACAAGCTGTAAAAAATTCTTGAAGAGATGGGAATACCAGATTACCTGACATGCCTCTTGAGAAATCTGTATGCAGGTCAGGAAGCAATAGTTAGAACAAGACATGGAACAACAGACTGGTTCCAAATTGGGAAGGGAGTATGCCAAAGCTGTATATTGTCATCCTGCTTATTTAACTTATATGCAGAGTACATCATGAGAAACAACGGGCTGGAGGAAGCACAAGGTGGAATGAAGATTGCCGGGAGAAATATCAATAACCTCAGATATGCAGAGGACACCACCCTTATGGCAAAAAGTGAAGAGGAACTAAAAAGCCTCCTGATGAAAGTGAAACAGGAGAGTGAAAAAGTTGGCTTAAAGCTCAACATTTAGAAAACTAAGATCATGGCATCCAGTCCCATCACTTCATGGGAAATAGATGGGGAAACAGTGGAGACAGTGTCAGACTTTATTTTTTTGGGCTCCAAAATCACTGCAGATGGTGGCTGCAGCCATGAAATTAAAAGACGCTTATTCCTTGGAAGGAAAGTTTTGACCAACCTAGATAACATATTGAAAAGCAGAGACATTACTTTGCCAACAAAGGTCCGTTGAGTCAATGCTATGGTTTTTCCAATGGTCATGTATGGATGTGAGAGTTGGACTGTGAAGAAAGCTGAGCGCCGAAGAATTGATGCTTTTGAACTGTGGTGTTGGAGAAGACTCTTGAGAGTCCCTTAGACTGCAAGGAGATCTAACCAGTAAATTCTAAAGGAGATCAGTCCTGGGTGTTCTTTGGAAGGACTGATGCTAAAGCTGAAGCTCCAATACTTTGGCCACCTGATGCGAAGAGGTGACTCATTGGAAAAGGCTCTGATGCTGGGAGGGACTGGGGGCAGGAGGAGAAGGGGAGGACAGAGGATGAGATGGCTGGATGGCATCACCGACTCGATGCACATGAGTTTGGGTGAACTCTGGGAGTTGGTGATGGACAGGGAGCCTGGCATGCTGCGATTCATGGGGTTGCAAAGAGTCGGACACGACTGAGCGACCTAACTGAACTGAACTGAGACAGCATATTAAGCAGAGACATTACTTTGTCAACAAAGGTCCATCTAGTCAAAACTATGGTTTTTCCAGTAGTCATGTGTGGATGTGAGAGTTGGACTATAAAGAAAGCTGAGCGCCAAAGAATTGATGCTTTTGAACTGTGGTGTTGGAGAAGACTCTTGAGAGTCCCTTGGGCTGCAAGGAGATCCAACCAGTACATCCTAAAGGAAATCAGTCCTGAATATTCATTGGAAGGACTGATGCTGAAGCTGAAGCTCCAGTACTTTGGCCACCTCATGCGAAGAGCTGACTCATATGAAAAGACCCTGATGCTGGGAAAGATTGAACGTGGGAGAGAAAGGGATGACAGAGGATGAGGTGGTTGGATGGCATCACCGACTCAATGGACATGAGTCTGAGTAAACTCTGGGAGTTGGGGATGGACAGGGATGCCTGGTGTGCTGTAGTCCATGGGGTTGCAAAGAGTCGGACATGACTGAGCGACTAACTGAGAGTCATGTATGTTTCAATCAAGAAGAAGAATCTCAGTTGAGCCATAACAAAGATATATCACACATATTAAGTTTCTCATAGCCTATGTGTTAACCTGTCCAAGACAGAAACACAGTACATAGACCAGGTAATCAGAATCAAACCAGGAACTAAAAACACAAAAATGCAGGTCATATGAAGTCCACTGCCTACCAAGGCTGTGTCAAAGACTGTAAATGAGCAGAAGAAGCTGGACCAGGGCAGAGACCCCGATGGTGTCCAGGACCACATGTAAGGTGAACACATAAGTGTCCTAACATAATAACAATCATTTGCTCTTGAGAGCAGATAAAATGTAAGGAAAGAAATACACAAAATATCCTTTATACACAAAGCAATGCACGACTTAATGTAAAATGTGAAGCTAAGTTGTTCTAAGTAAGAATTTACTGACATGTGTGTGTATATATATATATACACATTCTTATTAGTACACACATAAACTATAATGTAGAACAGAGGATTTCACACATGGGATAATTTGCATATTCATATGGTAAACATATATGCAGTAACTTAACCTCTGTTTTTCCAAAATATCAAGTTAAATGCTGTGACTTTAAATTATTCCTATTTTTCCAACTTTCTAGGGATGCCCTGGAAGAAACTGGAAGACACTGCTGGTGAGATTTTAATATCTGGTGACATTCTACAAACTAAATTCGTCTTAATTACAGGAATTAACATCATCAAAAATATTAAGGAAAAATAATACTTAAATTTGAAAAGTAACTGCTAAAAGACTCTCTGGAAAGTGGATCATACGTGTTCTTTTTCTACACTTTTGATTGCTAAATGGAAAAGCTATTCCTTGGCAGACTTAGAAATGACACATACTAAAATGTGGCAAGCAGTGATGAAAACAAATCAAAACATTAAGATGACCTACAATGTTCAAAAACTAAGAGTTGATACTCAGGAGTAACTAAGAAAAATTATGAAAGAGACTGAGTCCAGAGCAAACTGAGAGAGGATCTTTTTCTTTCGCAAACAATTCTCTGAGATTGCCAAGGCGAACAGGAAACTGGCCCCAGCAGATCACAGAGAATCATCCACGTCCTTCCTAGACGGGCTGCTCTCTGTGGTAGTCAAAGCTGAGGTCTCACCAGTTATCTAGATGGGTCTATTTTCTGGAGAGTGTGATAAATATTTATGCTTCTTCTGTTTGTGTGTGTGTGTGCACGCTCATAACCTATCTATCCTGAACTGTCTGAAAATTAGCTCCTATAAACTAATCATGAGTCTCTTTGCTCATTTGAGAATAGAACTTCATGATTTTTTGTTCACTATAAGGAAGATCAAGATCTGTGATTGTTATTACAGTTCCCTGCTGTTTGGGTCAAAACGGTATACAGGCAATAAGTGTATGCAAAAGTAGACATGGTGTATGAGCTGGAAATAGTCACATGACATGTCCATAAGGATGAAACCACTTACGGTATTTGGTAAGTGTTATGGTAATAAAGACAAGTCAATATAATTATTGCTAGGTTTAAAATTTTGGACTTTTAAGTTTTTTCGAAGAAAGTTTCCTTTTTTTTCCCTCTGCCTTTTGCTCTTTCTCTTTTTTTTTTGCCCATGTCTATATATACAGGATCAAAGCAATAAAGACTAATACTCATTATCCTGGATCACAAAATCCATCAGCTGTATGTGGTTGGTTAATAGCCAACATACACTATTATATAATCTTTTGACAGCCAATATTTGTAGAAAATTCAAAAGCATGTCAGTTCCCCCTAAGAGCTGATTCTTTAACCTATACAGAAACCAATCTTCTGTTAAGAGTGACAAGAAAACTTCTGGGGCTGCCAAGATAGCTTCATCCAATTCTAGTGTTAGGCTGGCAATGTATCTAATTTGGGGTGTAATGGCCAGGTCAGCACCTTTCAAATATCTCACTTGCTTTAGGCTGAAGTAAAAAACACCTAGTGCCAGACATCCTGGAGTGTGAAGTCAAGTGGGCCTTAGGAAGCATCACTACGAACAAAGCTAGTGGAGGTGATGAAATTCCAGTTGAGCTATTTCAAATCCTGGAAGATGATGCTGTGAAAGTGCTGCATTCAATATGCCAGCAATTTTGGAAAAGTCAGCAGTGGCCACAGGACTGGAAAAGGTCAGTTTTCATTCCAATCCCAAAGCAAGGCAATGCCAAAGAATGCTCAAACTACCACACAATTGCACTCATCTCACATGCTAGTAAAGTAATGCTCAAAATTCTCCAAGCCAGGCTTCAGCAATACGTGAACTGTGAACTTCCTGATGTTCAAGCTGGTTTTAGAAAAAGCAGAGGAACCAGAGATCAAATTGCCAACATCCGCTGGATCATGGAAAAAGCAAGAGAGTTCCAGAAAAACATCTATTTCTGCTTTATTGACTATGCCAAAGCCTTTGACTGTGTGGATCACAATAAACTGTGGAAAATTCTGAGAGAGATGGGAATACCAGATTACCTGACATGCCTCTTGAGAAACCTGTATGCAGGTCAGGAAGCAACAGTTAGAACTGGACATGGAACAACAGACTGGTTCCAAATAGGAAAAGGAGTACATCAAGGCTGTATATTGTCACCCTGCTTATTTAATTTATATGCAGAGTACATCATGAGAAACGCTGGGCTGGAGGAAGCACAAGGTGGAATGAAGATTGCCGGGAGAAATATCAATAACCTCAGATATGCAGATGACACCACCCTTATGGCAGAAAGTGAAGACGAACTAAAAAGCCTCTTGATGAAAGTGAAAGAGGAGAGTGAAAAAGTTGGCTTAAAGCTCAACATTCAGAAAACAGATCATGGCAACATGTCCCATCACTTCATGGGAAATAGATGGGGAAACAGTGGAAACAGTGTCAGACTTAATTCTGGGGCCTCCAAAATCACTGCAGATGGTGACTGCAGCCATGAAATTAAAAGACGCTCACTCCTTGGAAGGAAAGTTATGACCAACCTAGATCGCATATTGAAAAGCAGAGACATTACTTTGCCAACAAAGGTCTGTCTAGTGAAGGCTATGGTTTTTCCAGTGGTCATGTATGGATGTGAGAGTTGGATTGTGAAGAAAGCTGAGTGCCGAAGAATTGATGCTTTTGAACTGTGATGCTGGAGAAGACTCTTGCAAGTTCCTTGGACTACAAGGAGTTCCAACCAGTCCAACCTAAAGGAGATCAGTCCTGGGTGTTCTTTGGAAGAACTGATGCTGAAGCTGAAACTCCAATACTTTGGTCACCTCGTGCGAAGAGTTGAGTCACTGGAAAAGACTCTGATGCTGGGAGGGATTGGGGGCAGGAGGAGAAGGGGATGACAGAGGATGAAATGGTTGGATGGCATCACCGACTCGATGGACATGAGTTTGGGTGAACTCCGGGAGGTGGTGATGGTCAGGGAGGCCTGGCATGCTCCGATTCATGGGGTCGCAAAGAGTCAGACACGACTGAGCGACTGGACTGAACTGAGAAACAAAATGTGGCTTAAAGCATAGACACTGGTTTTGAAGAATTCAACCTTTAATTAATTTTAGAGAATTGTCATCAGTCATGTGATAGTTAATATTCTTTAAATCAGATAACATTCATGGGAAAAGGAATCCACATATTTGTCGATGTGCTACTACACAAGATCTTCTATATGTCATTTGAAGGGATTAAAGATACAGGAAATCCCACCAAAATTTAAGCATATTTTTATGGTTTTCAGGATGTCAGATCTCATTCTTTCCCCATGACAGAGCAGTAAGACTTTAATTAGAGTGAGAAAGAGATTCTAAAAAATTTCTGGATGTCTGAGTCTTCAAAATATACAAAAGATTGAACGTGTTATTTGGTTTGACAGGCACAGTATGGCTGCAGGTCAACATAGGAAGATCAGCCTAGTTTTTTTTAAAAAAACTTTTCACAGCTCAGAGTTAAATGGCCCTGTATTTCCAAAGAAGCTCTTTCAATTTAGAATTCTAGAAACTGCCATCAAGCCTTAAAGCAAATGACTCTCACATGTTTTAAGGGTTTTCTGTCAAGACATTTCTACTTATTTAATTTTAGATTATAAAATAAAAGGGACTATATATAGAAAACCCTGAGGATTCCATAAAAATATATTAGAACTAATAGATAATTTCAACAAGCTTGTAGGATAAAATATACAAGGCCAATATAAAAAAATCAGTTTATTTCTACACACTTCC